>NC_079506.1:16770721-17445243 GCF_030052815.1 Hevea brasiliensis
AGAGATTCATGACTCATGAACAAGACTACATGCATATACAAACAATATCATAGTAACAAATGAAATTTAGTTGATAATGAATGCCAATAAATGAGTGGTTGGGAAAACCCCAATGAGAGTAGAAACATTTTAAGTAGTTACAAATATTGTTGTAGAAACAATTATGTAACTAATCAATTGTCTGTAGCAGTTATATGTCAAAGTCTTTAATTAGTACAGTGATAAAGATTGCTATTATACAATCAATCTTGGGATTCATTTATTTATTTTGTTTCTAATATTTTCTGCTTTCTAAAGCCAAAGAGAAACCCACTATATATAACCCAGCATGTTGTGGTCTATCTGCTGCTTTTTATTTATTTGTTTATTTTTAATTAATTTTTATGGCATATGTGCTGCACTTGCGTTTTATGTTTTTAATATGTTTTTGAATTATAATTTTTTATTTAAAAATTTATTTTTAATTTATTCAATAATGTAATTTTTAAAATAATAAATAATAATAAAACTTAAATAATTAATTACAAACCGACTTAGAATGAGAAATATTTCATAAAAAATTATATGTTAATAATCATAATTAACATAAAAATATATAGAATTTATAAAAAAAATAGCATAAAAGTAATATATAATACTTTCTTTTTAAAATAAATAAAATATAATACTTAAAAAATTTTATTAGGCTAAGAATTTCAGAAATAATAAAAAAATCTCTCTATTTATAAATGTGATTATATAAATAGAAATTATATATAGAGAATTTAAAAAACACACCATGTGATTTATTGTTTGATTATTTAAGAAAGAATGTTTTCATTTTCATTAAATTAATATCATAAACTTTTATATTGTCATATTATTTTTGTATCAATTAACATAATGCTGACATGCTAATTTTTTTTTTTATATTTTCAATTAATATTATTGTAGCAAAGAATTTATGGATAATAGATGACATAAAATTTTAAGATATTAATCTAATAAAATAAAGGTTTTGTCAATTTAATGATAACACACTAAATATCACATGATATACTTTTAAATTAAATTATGCCTATCAAAAAACTATATATATATATGAGTAAAAAAAAGTGAGCGAAAATTATAAATTAGAGTGAATAGTAAAAAAGTGAAATTTAAAATAAAAATTTTACAATAAAATTATATATAATAATTATAAAAATTTATCCATGAAGTTTTTTTTATTAATTACTTATATATATAATTAAATTTTTTAACTATTTGCATCTAATAAATTTTATTAATTTTTATGTGCTTAATTCTATATTGTTATTATGAATAGTCACTTACCCATTTTTTTCTAAAAATATTAATTTTTATTTTTATTTAAAAAAAATTTAATATAAGGTTTTTTAAAAAAATTTTACATTTATTTAAATTATAAAAAATTTTAATTTTAGTGACTATTTTTTCTTTAATTTGTAAAATTTCTCTCAAAATTAAAAATAATAATTTTATCTAATTAAAATTTAAAATTAGTTTTACTATCAATCATGAAAATAAATTGAATATAAAACTAAAATATAATTTTTATGGTGTAAAAAATGATCTCTTTTTATTTTATTCCAATAGAATCAAAATTTTTAATTACTATTTATTATAATAATTATAAATTATTATTTTAAAACAAAAATTAATTTAAAAATATATGTACACACATTTAAACTCTTTAACCTAAAATTTAGTTTTTCTATAGTACTTTAACTTTTTAATTATCAACTCCTGAATTAAATTTTCTAAAAATTAATGTCCCAATAATAAGCTAAAAAAATATTACAATTAATATTAATTATGATTTATGTACCTTCTTTATTAAGTTATTCCTTATTGTTTAAAGTTAACAAAATATATGATTTATAAAAAAAAATCAAGATTATTGTTTGATAAAAATATAATTTATAAATTTTCATTAATTATAATAATTAAATGGCTATTTAATTTTTTTCCTCCTCCGTTTTCAATTATGTGTTTGCCCCTATAAAGATTTTTGTTATATTTATATAATGTTTTAGTAAATATATTTAAGCGACCTAATTATGAATATAATAGATAAAGATCTGTGAGAATTCTTTTTCTTCCATCGCTAAAGCTCCTTTTTATGATTTCACAAATTTCATTTTTTTTTAATTAAATATAGTATTTACTTCTTTTTTTTTTCGTGTTGTTCAAGTTTAATTTTAATTTAGCTAAATTTACGTTGCCAAATTGGAATAAAATTGAGAAATATAACATTTTATTAATTAAAATTTAGAGTATTAATTATTAGTATAATTAAAAACTATTTAAATTTGAATTGATTTTTTTAAAGAAACATAAATTCATGTTTTTTTTATAAAAAATATGAATTTATTAATTATTTTTTGACAAAGTTTTAATTTAGTTGCAATGGAAATTTTAATTAAGTAAATTTGTAAATAAAATTAAAAATTTTAAATTTATAAAATTTTAAAATTGATATAAATAATTAAAAATAATATAATCATAAATAATATAACATTTAAATGTAAATAATATAAAATTTAAGGATATTTTTATCCGTTTGATAACTCTCATCGGTACATGGAGAAGCAAAAGAATTTATTGCTCCTGCAACACATCAGCTACCAGCTAAGTGATTGGTCTCCTTCAACTACCGCTTCGTTCTGGTTTTCTGAAAGTTTTAATTACATGTAAAAGGCTTAATTAATGCTTCATCAACTTCACTTTTATGTGGATTTGGGGTCCAGAATTTAATCCAGCCGACACAAAGAATGTAATTCCATAAAACAGTAAAAGCGAAAACTTATTGATTAAAATCTTTCTACTGTTCACATAAAACGAAAGATAAAAAGGAAAATTCATTAATCTAAAAATTTCCCAACAACTTCGTGTAATCAGTGGGCGAATCAAGAAAGCTTGGAGATTGATCAAAGACACCATGTAGCCTGACCACTCCAATATTGAGTATAGGCCCAGGCACATCATCAGATTCTGAACGTATATGAAAAGCCATGCACTTGGCATCTCCATGATCTTCAGATATCAGATTTTCCACCAGAACATGAGCCACACCAATCTTCTCATCCTTCTTGAGTCGCCTAACCTTGTAAATTTCGAACACCAAGCAAGCATTCGGCCTCCTGAGCTGCAATTCACTATCAATGGCGAATACAACTTTGTCATTCCATGTTGGGTTGGTGTGGCCAAATCTGTCTACCCTCGATTTAAGCTTCTTGTCAGGATCAATATAAGCAACGACGTAGGTTTGAATCTTGGATGAGGATTTGCGTGAACAGTCAAGGTCTTGGGCGGAGATGAGATTGATCTCAAGAATGGTTACAGCATCGCTTGGAGCGGTTTTGGTGCCAAAGTTGAAAAGGTGGTGGAGGTGCATCTTGAAGTTGATGAACAGAACGAAGAAGAAGCAAGACTCTGGTTGATGGCTAGAGATTGAAGAAGAAGATGTCGGACTGATCTGCAGGGCTTGGCCAATGATGTTTATATCGCGATTGAAGTCGGCGTTATTCCAAAAGTAGTACTCCAAGTTCAAGTAGGAGAAGGTTGCTATTATATATGGTATGCATTCACTGGCCGAACCACAATTATATCGATCAAATAATTGAAAAGATTAATTAAAAGGGACTTAAACGCTTTTTAAAACCATTGATTTCCATCAAAATTGATGTTTTATTAATAAATTACATCCTTGATTTTTTTACTTAGTATCATATTATTATTATTATTATTATAAAAATTTGTTTCACATTTTATATTAGAATAAATTATATTAATCTAATGAAAGTTGGTCTAATTAATAAGCTAGCATGAGGACTCTCATTATTTATCAAGTAAGATTAAATTTATTGAAGAGCATTATAATAATTAATTGCGATAATTTGTAATTAATTTATTTATATATGATGATTAGAAATTAATATATGGTGATTTCTAATGACTATATAATTTAAAAATAATTTATTTATATACGATGATTTGTATTGAATATGATCATTAATTACAATGTCATATACATTTGAATATATGTGTGCTTCTACCCTTAAATTTATTAAATAAATAAATTAAATTAATTTGTTTTATGATATCCTGTATTTCTAAATTTATCTTTTTTTATAATTAAATAATAAAAATATTTATATCTATACTATATATAAATGTGCGAGGAGCAAGTTCGCTTTGCCTAACATTAGTCAAAATTTGAATTGGCATGTAAAGGATTTATAGCGATATATCTTTTTTTTGGCTAATCAATAATGTTTGGAAGGCACTAATGGCTAATATTAGTGACGTATCTTTTTGTCACTAAATAGCATTAGCGACGAATTTATATGATCTTATTTATCTATTGCTATAAATATGTTCTTTTAAATTTTTATAAATAATAGATATATTAATAATATTTTTATTTTTATTTATTAATTTCTTATTTTAATTAATTACTTCATGTAAAATCTATATTTAATTGAAGTTAATATAAATAGACTTAAAAATTTTAAATTTATATGAACTCTAAATTTAAGAATTTTAAATTTATACAAATTTTAAAATTAATTTAAAAATAATTATATTTAAAAATTATATCAATTAAAACTAATTAATTTTAAGTAAATTTTTATTATAAAAATTTTAAATTAATTAAATTGAAATTAATTATTGTTGTAATTATAAATAATTAGAATTAAAATAAATATATAATATATCTATAATAAGTGATAGATTAAAATATTCATGGTAATTTCTTGATAAAAATAGGATTTAGTAAATTAATAATACTTAACTATATCCATTTTTTCAACTTTAAAATTATTTTGAAAGAGCCAACATGATAAATTTAATAAAAGACAATACATATTCAAAATAACTTTATTTATTGAATAGAATTAACCAATTATAGAAATGGCTTGCATATATTAAAATCCTATTTGAGTTTCACCACATGTTATGTAATTTAATTATTCATAAGTAGTATTAGAAAATTTTAATTTGAAGCAATAATATTCAAATACAAGATTGTTATAAATTGAAAGCACAAAGATTGATTTAAATAAATATACCTATTTTTTATTTGTTCTTGCAAAAAGTTTAAAGAAGTTTAAAATTTTATAAAGCATAGGAAATAGTACTACATAAAATTTGAATAGTAGCCCTAACTAATATAATGATAATCATAATGTAGAGATAAATAGTAGAAAAAAAAACTTAAACTATAAAAATAATATAACCAAAGAGTGCAATTTAAAAATAAAAAATACATTTTAACTTTGCTTAAGATACTAACAAAGTAAACTTATAAAAAAATAATAAAAAATATAAATTAATTTTAATTAGAATAAAATATAGTTATATTAATTTGATATTATGGCAATAAACTATTAAATTTAATTAATCATTAAAAATTTAATAGTATCTATGGAGAGGGAATAGGCATAGTATGAGTACATTATATATATGGTAAGGGCTCCCGGCTCATTCTGGTATCAGAGTCTGATTATGTTTGTATTATACATACTTCGTTGGTGAGTAGGGGAGAAGTTTTCAACCTCTAGTATTTCTCTTAGTCTCTGTACCTCTGTTTTTTGCCATATTCTCTTACCTTGGTATATCGGCTGGAAACTAGTAACTGTTTAATTCCTTCTTAGAAGGTAGAGTGATCTCTAACCACAACGCCACGTACCAATCATGGCCTGTCAAACACCTAACCCTGTTGTTGAGACCCATCTCCAGACCCCTTCTCCCTCTGAAATAGTTAATCTCACTTCTTCTCTCTCTTTTTCTTCACCACTACGAAGGACCTTGTCCTCCAGAATTGATAATCTTGTAGAAATATCTACTCTACTTGAAGATGCTCAGGTTGGAGAATCTCTCTTATCTCTTCTCAGTCCCTACAACATTTATAGACGATCTGGATCCCTAACCAAATCTATTAGATCTCTCATTTTCTCCAGAAGATCTTTATCAAAAGAATACGTTCAGGCATCCAGAATGGACCAGTGCTCTCTTCAGAGCTTATCTGCTGAACAGTATATGACCTTAGAGATTCCTCCTCAACTCATCCCCAGATGGAGACAAGAAGGATTTTCTCACCTCCACTTTAGAGTCGTTCGACTTATCCTCAGTCTACATGGAAGACGTGGGCTTCCAGTAACAGCAAGAGTGTCTCTCCTTGATACAAGATTCTTATAGTATAAACATGCAGTGATAGGGACATGCCTTACCACTTTGCATGCTGGAAGTGTGGTGTTAACATTTTTCCCAAACTACAATCTCTCACTCAGAGATCCATATCTCAACACCGCCTTAAAAGTCCAAATTCAACTCACTGGTGCAGCGTAAGTCACATCCTCCATGATGGCTACTTTACACAATCAAATCATCTATAGACCGCAAAGATTATGCAGTAGATCTATCTCAGGCATCCGTATCAAATGACGCTCTGCTCGTATTAGCAGATACTGAGACCACCCCAACAATTGTTCAGATCCCTAGGCAACTGCCTAGAAATGAGCTTGAGCAGCTCATTCCAAAGGATTGGTTAACCAATTATGAAAGACTTCATTCAACCTCTCAGCCAATCCAGATCACAGAATCCTCTTTCAGGAGAAATCCTGATGAAATAGTACAAACTTCCTTCCAGCCACCACGGCATTCTACAGGATCTTTACCTGTATTCCAGACCATGATGGTCCAGCCATTAGAAAAGGAGCAAGAAGATTTTCCCATTGGAGCAGTAACACCTGACAACCATTACATCTATCCTCAGAAGATAGATGGTCACTTTCCCTGGGATCTCCCAGGATCTGAAATGTGCGATGAAGACTGTGATTGTTCTGATAACTACTGGGAAAATGAATATGACCATCATTTGTCTGAGAAAAATTGGAGGAAGCTTACCAAAAGCACGAGGAAAGCCTCTTGCAGACCTCAGCAAATTCTCAGAAGAGACTATCCAGATAATAGCCCATGGATTGGTATCCATGAGGAAATCAAGCAGAAAAAGCCTCTTCCCATCTATGAGCTTGCCCTTGAGATCATCAGAACAGAAGGAAAGAAACTATCCCCTCTTAAATCAGTTTCTTCTCCTCCTCCTGCACTTCCTTTGGTGCAACCCTGTATGATGTTCTCACCTGCCTCTTATGAAGCAAATTTTCCTCCATTAGCACAATAGACAGACCAGCAGACCAAAATCTCCACCAGACCTTTCATTCACTCAACTAAGGTTGATAGTGAAGGTCAGATAACCCCGATCACTCAAGCTGAAGAAGTTCTGAATTGACAGACGAAGAATGCAGCTGTCCAGAATAAGACATTACAACGAATTGACTCCAAAATTGATCAAGTTCTTACCAGAACTCAGCATATTGATCAGAAGGTCGATTCTTTCACTGCATTAGCCCAGAACATGTATATGGATTTGCAAGGCAGAATTGCCCAGCTTGACAAGGATTTAAGATCCTCAATCCAGCAAAGGAGATTTAACGCAGAGTTTAACCAGAAGAAATAGGAAATCAGAAGGTTAAGAAAACAGTTAGCCCAAGTTGAAGCATACCTGCGTAAGCCAACAGAGGCTCATGTTTCTTACAGCCCATTCTCCACTCAAGTGACCCATAATCCTTTCCTTCCTACCCCTGAACCTGCATACTCTCCTTTTGGTCCTTTTAACTACTCATATGAACCACCTCCAACCACATACCACCCATCTCCTTTGTTCAGACCTACTCCAACACCTACCAGATATGAACCAAAGAGTCCATCTTCCTCGGAAGAGTCTCATCCTCCAAAAAGGAAGATTGATAAAGGCAAGGACAAAATGTATCCCGATCCTCCTCCTCAGCATATAGTGTCTATATCATCTGAATCAGGAAACAACTCTTCAGATGATTCATCTGACAGCGAGGATGGACGAATGGATATCACTACATTGCTCATGACTGATCCTTAACCAACTGCATCTCAAACAGGTCCTTCGCCAACTACAGATTCTACTAGTGGAACTACAAGCCCTGTCACTGGGCCTCCTCAAGCCCAAGATCCATATGTGGAAATGCCAGAAGATGATCCAATCCTAGATTTTAACCTTCCAGGAAGCCCCACACCAAGGCAGGCCCAGCTCAGGCCCATGGTTCACACTAGACGACATTCCCCCTTCAAGATGGAGAGATCGTCTTGCAGAATTTTAAGCTTGGCTCGATATTCAGATGCTTCGAGAGGATGCTGATTCTCACACTGTCCTCAGAGAATTTCTCTCGAACTACTGGCACATTACAAGACTGGTTTGCCTCCATTGGAGAATATAATAAAGCCCAGTTTTGTCACCTGAATATTATACAAGCTGTCAATGCTATTTTTGCTGAGTTCCTTAGAGATGTGTCTTTAAATAGCAAACAGCTACGACAGGAGTTCTTTGATATGCGTTGTTGCTCTTTAAAGAGAACATATATTGAAAGGCATTATCAACGCATGGCTCAGCGCTATTATTTGTTAAATGGGTATAATGATGTCAATCTCAGGCATACATACATTGCTTCCCTCCTAGAAGTATTACAGCCTGAACTCCACAGGAGCATCACTGCTACTAGAAAAGCAATGAATGCCATCACCATTGGAGAAATCCATCAGATGACCTTGGCTTGTTTAGATAAAATGTGTGAGCAACAGGAGTTGTTCAAGGACATCATTGACAATAGCAAGGCTTTGAAGAATATCTGCCAGAAGTCCCACCTTGCCATCAAATGCAAGGAAAAGAATTGTGAATGCAAACCAAAGAATAAGGGACATTACAAGAAGTATTCTTCTGGGTTCAAACCCCCTTTTAAACAGAAGAAGGGAAGAGGGTCAGTCAGATACTTTTGAAAGAAAAGAACGGGTACAAAGAAGTCTGACAGGTGCTACATCTGTGGCAATCGAGGTCACTATGCCAAGAACTGCCCTAAGAACCCTAATAAGGCAGTCAAGCTTCTACAACATATACAGCAAGCTTCTCACATCTCCCTGGAACATGATGATATTGAATCCCTGTTCTCTGAACAAGATGAACTAGATGAAGATACAGTCTTTGCCCTCGGAGCAGATACTGGTTCGGAACAAGACTACTCTTTTTCTTCAGAAGAATCAGGATCAGATACTGAAGCCCATTACCCGTCTTACCTGGCCCAACATATCCAATCCTCCCAATCGACTCACGGCTCAGAAACTATTCCAATTCCTTTAGTCCCGCTTCATATTCTTCTCAGCAAATATGTACGGTCCATTAGTGTCATTGGTTTTCTAGATACCGGGGCTCACAAAAGCATGAGGAACCCAGCCATTTTACCTTCAGAATACTGGGTTCCTCATGAAGAATATTTCAAAGCAGTAGATGGGAATGTTTTCAAAACTAGCCTCATCACCAAGCATCCAATTGGAATCCAGTCCTTCCCCACTTGTATCCTCTGGACCAGGGTTATCGGGTCGGATCTTCCTGACAAAGATTTACTGATAGGCTTTGACTTGTATCAACAAGTGAAGCATTTGAAGATCCTACCAACAGGATTAAAGTATAAGATGAATTTTTAGCCATTCACCTCTGTCCCAAGGTTATATTCTCTGGCTGATGCTTCAACTGAGTTCCAAGAACACAAGGAGCTCCTCCTAAGATCCTGTGCTGATTCCCATACACATATTCACCATCACCACCCCCTGTGGAAAAACCCTGAATTCTTTGTCAACCTTCCGTTCAAACTCAATGAGGATATCAACCCAACAAAAGCATCACACCCAGGGATGAATCCTACAGACTTGGCTCTAACCCAAGAAGAGTGTAAACAGCTTCTCCAATAAGGTCTCATAGAACCCACTTCCTCTCAGTGGGCCTGCCAGGCCTTTTATGTTGAAAAAAGATCTGAACGACTAAGAAGAAAGAAAAGATTTGTCATTGATTACAAGCCCCTCAATCATTTTCTTCAAGATGACAAGTTTCCATTACCAAAGCCTGAAGCCTTGTTCAATCAACTTCATGAGGCTCATATTTTCTCCAAGTTCGATCTCAAAGCAGAATTTTGGCAATTAGGTATTAATCCCTCTGATAGGCCCAAAACTGCTTTATGCATTCCTTCGGCCCAATATCAATGGACAGTCCTTCCATTCGGCCTTAAGACGGCCCCATCAGTTTTTCAAAAGGCTATGACAAGGATATTCGAGCCTATACTTCACAGTGCTCTCATCTACATAGACGATATCCTTCTCTTCTCCAAAGATGTTACGGCCCATAGGATACTTCTCTCTACTTTCCAACAATTAGTGGATTCCTATGTAATTATGCTTTCTGAAAAGAAGAGCTCATTGGCCCAAACTGATATCGACTTCCTTGGAATGAAGTTCAAAAATGGAAAATACTAACCGGGACCTCACATTGCAGAAGAATTACTGAAGTTCCCTGATAAGAACTTGACAGTAAAACAAATACAACAGTTCCTTGGTATAATCAATTACATCAGAAAGTTTATTCCACATGTGGCCACCCACACTTGCCAACTATAAAAAATGCTTAGGAAGAATGCTCCGCTTTGGAAAGAAGAACAGACATGTGTAGTTAAGGCATTAAAAGAAGTGGCTCTGAATCCGCCACCTCTGAAGATTTCCAGCATTGGACATCGGATCCTTCAGATTGAAGATAGTAACACCCACTGGGGTGCAGTCCTCATCGAAGAAATACAAGGGGAAAAGCATATCTGTGGACATGCTAGTGGAGAATTTTTAGAGCCTCAGAAACATTATCATTCGGTCTACAAAGATATATTAGCTGTCAAAAATGAGATAAAGAGATTTGAATTCCATCTCATTGGCCACCATTTTACTGTGGTCATGGACAGCTCATCCTTCCCAAAAGTTCTAGACTTCAAAAATAAGTCTCTTCCTGAACCACAATTACTGAGACTAAAGGACTGGTTCGCCAAGTATAAATTCACAGTCCAACACATCAAAGGGAAACATAACTTGGTTCCTGATCTTCTATCCAGGCCCAATAACCTCCACCTTATTCAATCTTCCTCTACACTCCCTTTGATCCTTATGGCATCATCATCGTCTTCTCTATATACTCCTTCCCCAATGCACAACTTCTTAGTACCTACTCCAGACAGTTTACCCCCAGGATGCTCAGCCAACCAGCCTATCACAAAAATGGCTAAGTTCGCAAGGGATCATCTGTTCCACTATCTAAGTGCCAGGAACACTCTGAGAGGGTTGCTCCCATCCTCATCTATCTTTATCCCTGATAACCCTTTCCTCACCTGTTTCAGCATCCATCCCATCCTGGAAGAACTATGGCTCCTCTGGTGCATGATTACCCTCTATTCCACTGGGATAGAATTTCCACTCATGGCCTTGTACCAATATGTTATGTGCAACACCAACAGGACTCTCCTGTCCAGATTTCTAGAATGGTTCAAGCCCATTTCAATATGGCGATACAGTCTGAAACGTTTCATAGACACACATGGGATTGAACACAGGCCCATCGGTACTCAGCCCAATATCAGAACCATGTTCATTATGCACAGGCTTTTCTCTAGAAGGCCCGATGGACTCCTCTGGACCCAAAATACTGAGTATGAATGGAGAACTTATGAGGGATCAATTACTGAAAAGAATGCCATGGGGCCCCTAAGAAGACAGCTTGCCGAATATCTCTGCGAAATCAATAGCTATCAATGCCTGGTGCCTCCCCATGTGAATTGTACATCACTTGGTCCCATCCGGTCTCTCACTGAAGAACCCATTGATTGGACTCATCCCATGTGGCAAGATTCCCAGGATCCAATGGACTCCGAGTCACAGGATGCCATTTAGGACACTGACCCACCATCACCTGTACACCGACAGTGGCCAAATGACTTTTTTGGAATCGACTCTGATAACTCCAACTTTGATACTCTCAATCTGTCCACCACCCCATGACTAAAGTTAAATCTTGTCAGTCAATAATGCAATAGAGTGTCCTTCTTTGTTTTGCTTTTACTTTATTACTTAAAAGAGTGTCGGTAGCCAGTTTCTAACCGATTACCTGTAATCTAATAGCCTCCAAGTCTATATAAGGAGTTGCTCTTTTCAGTTATAATCAGACTAAGTTTTCCCTTTCAATCATATTCTCTGAAGTTTTCCCACCCGCACAGACCGTTACGAGGCTCTGATATCACTTGAACTGAAAATGATATCCTGTCTAGTCAGCGCACCAAATACCTCTTTAGTCTCGTCCACGGGCCCAAACCCACCAGGACTCCACTTGCGCAGACTTTAGGTTCGTCAGGCCTACTCTTAGCACAGAAATTTTTTCTGCAGGTGAGACTCGAACCCGACCGCATGCACCGTTCTGAGGCTCGATATCACTTGAATCGAAAGAATATCACCTGGTCAGCGCACCAAATACCTTTTTAGTCTCGTCCACGGGCCCAAACCTGAGTATAGATAAATATAGAAGTATAGACATGGATTATAGGTTATAGATTAATTATATTTTTTTATTTATTAATTTTTTATTTTATTTAAATTATATATTTAATTAAAATTAGATATAAATAAAATTAAAAATTTTAAATTTATATGTACACTAAAATTCAAAATTTTAAATTTATATAAATATTAAAATTAATTTAAATAATAAAAATATAATTATAATTAATTTAAAAATAAAGAGTATTTTTCACAAAACTAATATTTGCCTCTCCCCAAATTTAGATTATATCTTTTCCTTGATTATTCATTTTAAATTATTTTTCAAAAATTTAATCATATTTTAATTGATATATATAAATTATATATATTTTTAAAATAATAATTTGATTATATAAAGACAATAAGTTTTAATTCTTATAACAAAATAAATAAAAATATAAAAATCAAATTAGGAACGAGCAAAATTTAATTTAAATAAAAAAATTAATAAAATCAATGAATTTTAATTTTTCAATTCGATTTTATTGTAATTTTTTATTTGCGTGAAACATTGCAGTACAGCAAGATTGAACTACTAAATCAATCAAATTAACCGATGATTACCAATGGCGGCATCGCGGCGGCTCCGTGATCTCCAATCACAACCGGGGAACAAGATCTGCGTCGATTGTCCCCAGAAGAATCCGCAATGGGTGTCTTTCCTACGGCGTCTTCATGTTCCCAGAGTGCTCTGGCAAGCATGTTGTCTCGGGGTTCACATATCCTTTGTCCGATCCGTTACCAGGGACTCATGATCTGAGATCCAGATCAAGAAAATGGAAGCTGGAGGCAACGAAAGGCTCAACGCTTTTTTAGTACAGTATGGAATCCCTAAAGAGATGGACATCGTCGCTAAATATAATACTAAAGAAGCTAGCGTTTACCGGGATCGAATCCAGGCCCTCACCGAGGGTCGACCTTGGCGGGATCCACCGGTCGTTGAGGAAACCATCGTGGCAGGAAAAAGCCACCGACCGCTGGCTCAATCTGCTGGTAACGGAGATAATAATTATTCTAGTTTATAAATAAAATATTTTAAAATTGATAAACTTCACCTTGGCACAGTTAGTTTGTGCAGAAAGTCAATTTAGCCCCTCGGAGTGAGCTTTAGCTCACTAAATTATAATTGGACTCGATTTTTTTTTTCTCGAATATATACATACACATCCAGTGATTTAGAACGTATTAACCCATATAAATTATCTCTATATATTATTTATAATTGATATAGGATCTCAAAAGATCAATCTTCCACTCAAGAGATCATTTGTATGTGATTTATGTGTGGGAGGTAACTCACGCACACTTGCTCACCCTATCAAGTACTTTGATATTTTTATTAAAAAATGTATACAACACTCAAGTGATTCAATGATAGAACACACCCTTTGATAAAACTATAATAATTTTATCAAGACATGCTAAATCATTCATGCAAGGGACCACGTGTATGCGACTCATGTGTGGAGGGTAATCCACACACACCGACTCACACTCTCGAGTACTTTAATTTTTTTTCCTCAAAAATGTACACACACATCTAGATAATTCAGTGACATAACACACCTTTTAATAAAATCATAATAATTCTATTAAGACATACAACTCATATAAATCACCTACACACGCTATCCATAATTAATGTAGGATCTGAATGATCGGATTAAATTATTTAACTTCACAAATTTAAGCAATTGAACTCATGTCGGATCACATGACATATTGGATCTATTTAGTATTTATTAGAGTTATTATTGAAAAATAATTTTTAAATATATTACTTAAGAGATATTTAAAATCATTTTGAAATTAAATTTCATCTATTTTAGTTATAAAAATTTTTAAATAATTAAAATAATTTTTTTTAAACTTGATTCCTAATAATATTTTAAATATTTTAATCAAGAAGTATTCCTTTTTATATATATATATATATATATTTTATGACTAAATTTTTTTACTGTATCTATTAAAAATTTTAAAATTTTTAATCTGGGCATTATAAAACTCTACTTATTATGCTATATATATTTGAAAATTAATATTTTTTTAATTAAATTTTCAGTTGAATTAAAAAATTAATGAATTATTTTAAAATCTCTAAATTTTTTTGCCATTATTCATAATAAATTTAAATTTATTTTTTAAAAAATATTATATTAATATAATTTAAGTAATTTTCACTAAAATGTTATTTATAAAATTTAAAAATTTATCGTTAAAAACATTTGTTGTATTTAAAATAAAAAATTTTAATGACAATAATTGCCTACCACATGTATTTTTTTATTTTCTTTATTTTTTATTAGTATAATATAAAAATAATAAAAATAATTTATTAATGAATTTATTTCAAAATTTAAAAGTAAATTATATATAATTTTATATATATTTTCTTGAAAATAAAGTAATATATGGTGCCATTAAAAAATTATTTTATTAATATTTGAAATAAAATTATAATAATTAAGAATTTTATTATTAATAAAATTTTATAAGATAATTATAAAGATATAAAATATAAAAAATAAACAGTAAATTATGTTATTAAAGTAAAACGACTAATTGATTATAATTCTAAAAAAGCCATAATTTGACGATAACTTTTATTAAAAAAAAAAAAAACTATTAAAATCAAATTGCCACAACCCACCTAAGACTTTCAACAAACATTTTATCTACATTTAAATGTTGCACTTCTTAGACACCTCTTATTTCAAATTTAGTAATTTGATCTAATATTGTAACAACTTTCAAATAATTTTCAGATTCAAATTAAAATATTAACCTAAATTATTGTAATAGTTGGACTAGGGATTATATATTGAATAATTAGCGGCTTATTATTTTATGTATTTATTCTACATGAAATCACAGTTTCGCCTTATAAGCGGTGTAACAGTATTATCGACCACAAACCATATTTGTCAATTTTCTGTGGAAAATTGGTGGGTTGGACTAACAACCCAATATGATAGAGAGTTTTTTCTGACCAAACTGGAGTCCTGATCACCCACCATACAATCGAGACAAGCAAGGCTGCAGCAAAGTGTATATATTTCCCAAAACAGACATTGTTTCTCATCGAGACTCCCAGCAAAATTTCCCTCTGTTCAAGATTTACAAATGGCCTCCTTCAATTGCTTAATTTTGGCCTTCTTTGTTGCCTTATCATTTTCAAGCATGGATGCTGGCTTAGCAGCTCGTCATCTCTTGCAATTGCCCACGTTGCCTTCTGTGCCAAACTTGCCAAAGCCTGCACTGCCACCAATGCCAGCCATTCCAACTCTTCCACAGCCTACATTGCCAACCTTGCCAACTGCCACTCTGCCTCCTATTCCTAGCTTACCCACTGTCCCTACTGTCCCAATGGTCACTTTGCCTCCTTTGCCAAGCATTCCTTCAATTCCCACTATCCCAACAATTCCCTCCATCCCCTTCCTTTCTCCACCACCTGGAAACTAGTCTATCTGTGGGGAGTTGAGTTGAATGATTCAGTTTGTTTATTTCTGGTTTTGTTCATCTGTTGAGAGCATTGCCAATTTATTGTATGGTTTGATTAGTTGATTGCCATTTTCTGTCGTATGTACTTGGAGACGACACTATATATGGACGTATTTATCATTTCTTCTATCATATCATCCTTTCCCACTTTCATTTTCAATGCATTTAGTGTTAGAAATAAATTAAATCATTATAGATTGTATGATTAGAGAATATGTGTACCTGAAAATACGTTTGTATTTATGATTTTCTATGAATAATCAAGAATGGAAGTGAAAGGGTAGGTTCATAACTACTGAGAGTTAGAGCCTTTTCCTTAGTGGGCTTATGGACAGTCTGACCCATTACAGGCTTGCCCAATCACATGACCCAATCTATTTAGATATTGCCAATTACTAAACTTATTACTTGATATCATTATTTAATCTGTCAATGAGTCTAACAATTGATTATTGCTAATCCACATCCAGATACAAATAAATAATCCAACAATCTCTCACTTGGATAGCAGTAACCAATTTATTAAACTAAAACAACAGATTAATAAAATACAAACAATATCCAATAACAAATAAACAATTTAACCTATAAAATTCAGTTAATGAAATGGCAAACAAAATAATATTGAATCCGATAGGGAAAACAATATTATATATATTGCCAATAGAATCTCAAAAAACAAAAAACTAAATTTAAATGGAATATGTAATAAGATATGTCCAAAAACAATGGTCTAAGCATTCCATACAAATGCGAACCCAAATATAGCATAAAACAGACTCCCACTAAACCAAAGCATCATCAAAAGTTTTCACTACACCCATATGCACAACATGCTTATGAAAAACATTAATGGGCAAAGCTTTGGTTAACGGATCCGCAATTTTCGATCCGTAGTAATATATTTAATTCGAGTCTGTAATTCACGAATCTTCTCTCGAACAAGCAAGAATTTGACATCAAAATGTTTAGTTCGACTAGAATTCCTATGATTTTGAGAGAAGCAAACAGCAGAAGCATTGTCGCAATAAATGGTCGAAAGGCCTTAAGATGCTTTCAACAACAAGCATACTAGAAATCAATTTCATTAACCAAATAGCTTGACAAGTGGCCTCATAATAAGCAACATACTCTACTTCCATAGTGGAGGTAGCGGTAAGTGTTTATTTGGCACTCTTCCAAGAAATAGCTCCTCTAGACATCATGAAGATATAACCAGAATTAGATTTTTTTATCATCTACATAGCCTGCAAAGTCAGAATCAGAGTACTCAATGACTTTCATATTGTCAGATCTTTTGTAAGTCAACATATAATTCTTAGTACCCTACAAAATATCTCATAACTTTCTTTGTAGCTTTCCAGTGGCTCCATCCAGGATTACTCAAGTATCTACCAAGGACACTAATAGCAAATGCTATATCAGGACGAATGCATACTTGAGCATACATCAAGCTCCCAACTGCAGAACTATATGGAATCTTTTCCATTTTAGTCCTTTCCTTGTCATCCTGAGGACACTAAGCTTGAAAGAGTTTCTCACCTGAAAGAACAGGTGCAATAGAAGATGAGCAAGTGTGCATATTAAATCTCTTAAGAACTCTATCAATATAAGTTCCTTGAGACAAACCCAATATGCCGCAAGACCTATCACTGTGAATCTGAATACCCAAAACATATGTGGCCTCACCAAGATCTTTCATGTCAAAATGACTAGAAAGCATGTATTTTATTGTTCAAGAGATTGATGCGATTACTGGCAAGAAGAATGTCATTAACATACAACACTAGAATAATGAAATGGCTCCCACTCACCTTCTGAAAGATGCATTGATCTGAAGCATTCTCCTCAAAACCAAGAGAAGTCAAAACTTGATCAAACTTCAGAAACCATTGTTTAGAAGCCTGTTTTAACCCGCAAATGGATCTTTTCAACTTGCACACTAAGTGTTCTTTACTAGCTTCTATGAAACCATTTGGTTGAACCATATACGCATCTTCATATAAGTCTCCATTTAAGAAAGCTGTTTTAACATCCATCCGGTGGAGTTCTAAGTCATAATAAGCAACTAAAGCCATAACCACATGAAAGACATCATTAGTGGACACTGGGAAAAAGTTTCTGTATAATCTATACCTTCCCTCTAATTATAACCTTCTACTACTAGTCTGGCCTTATACATTTCTATTTCTCTCCCTAGAAATGTGACCCAAACGTCTATGTCATAACATTGAAGAGTTCTCTTTAACTCTTTGACGTTTGTGCCCAATAACAACATTGATAGGAACATCAATAGATTGAAAAGGAACTGAATTTAAATCCAACATGTATAAATCATTGCATAAAATAGCGGAACCAACAATATCAGATTTAAAATAAATAACATTTTTTTTATTGCCCTGAAGAAACATATAACCACACTTATCTAAAATAGGTGTTGGAATTAAATTTCTCCTTGAAGAAGTAACATAAACAGTATCATTTAATTCCAACATATGTCCAGAAGATAAATTCAAAGAAACAGTCCCTATGAGTTCTACTACTGTAACTCCATTTACTCCTAAAACAGTCTTCTCATTTTCACTTAGCTTTCTCACATTTTTGAACTCCTTCCTTCTCATGCTTCTTCTTAAGCTTAAAACAGTCCTCTAACTTATGGCTAAGTTTCTTGCAATAGTTGCACTTGCCTTTGAAGGGCTTCTTCTTAACTGTTAAATTATGATCATGCTTACTGTTGAACACAGAACACAAGCTTTTAATAATCTCAAGAGGAATAAGAATGCATTCAGTAATGAAAAGCTCACAACTCAATTTGTTTTCAAAAGGAAGTTGCTTTATTTGATCCAACAGCAGCCTTATATAGGCTTACAAAGAAAGACACGTTAACATGATTTCTCCAACAAACTTCATGACTTCACTAACAAGACTTAACAAAACCACTAAAATATAGAAACAAACCAGTAACAATTCATGGCTAAAAAATAGCAACATACTCATAATAGTTAAACCCATTAACATAGCATTAACAATTAAAACTAATTCCGAACTGACTTAGTCAAATCAACCTTCTAGAAACCATCAGGCTGGTGTTGTAAGCTTTAACACTCCCCCTCAACACCAACTCTCATTCTCTCCACTATGCCAAGTTGATGACAAAAGCTTTCAAACTTGTTGGTGCTCAAACCTTTTGTGAACAGATCTGCTACTTGGTCCTCTGTCTTAATCTGCTGCAACTCAATTTCTCCTTGTAGAACTTTTTCCCTAAGAAAATGATAATGCACTTCCACATGTTTAGTTCTTGCATGAAAAATTGGATTCTCTGCCAAACGTATTGCTGATTGGTTGTCACAACACAAGGGAATTGCATATTCTACAGGATGATGTAAATTCTTCATGAGTTGTATGAGCCAAGTGCTCTCTTGAGTTGCCATTACTGCTGCTCGGTACTCTGCTTCTGTTGTTGACAAAGACACAGTAGGTTACCTTTTGCTGCACCAAGAGATTGCTCCTGTTCCAAGCATAAATACATACCCAGTAGTTGAGCGACGGGTATCATGATCTCCTGCATAATCAGCGTCACAATAACCAACTAGCTTCCAATCTCCAACTTTCTTATACAAGATACCATAGTCAACTGTACTCCTTACATATCTCAGCATTCGTCGAACAACATCCATATGAGGTTTCTTTGGATTTTGCATAAACCGACTCATCACACCAACTACATAAGAGATATCAGGTCGAGTTAAAGTTAGATAGATTAAACTACCCACTAACTGTCGGTACATCGTTGCATCTTCCAAATCTTTTCCTTCATGTGCACATATTTTGGCATTTGGTTATATTGGTGTCGAAATTGTCTTGCACCCAAGCATTCCAAACTTCTTTAACAAATCTTTGGAATACTTTTGCTGATGAAGAATTATTCCCTCTTGAGTATGATCAACCTCTAGACCAAGAAAGTGTTTAAGCTGTCCAAGTTCTTTCATATGAAAACAAACTAATAAATTCTCCTTTGTTTGGAGAATTTCTTCTTCCCAATCACCTGTCATGATTAAGTCATCTACGTACACCAGCACAATAGCTAGCTTCCCTTCATTGATTTTGACAAACAAATTAGAGTTTGCAGGTGTCACCGAATAGCCATTTTGAGTCAGGAATTCAACAATCTTACCATACCAAGCCCTTGGTGCTTGTTTTAATCCATACAATGCCTTTCGCAACTTACATACATATTTAGGGTGACCTTGATTTTGAAAACCCATCGATTGAATCATATAGATCTCTCGATCCAACTCCCCATGCAGGAACGCGTTCTTCACATCTATCTGCCATAGGTTCTAGTCTTTGTTAGCTGCAAATGCAAGTAAGATTCGCACAGTTGTAAGCTTTGCAACTGGACTAAACTTTTCATCATAGTCTAGTCCATATTGTTGACTAAACCCTCGAGCCACCAGACGAGCTTTAAACCTTTCAATTGATCCATTTGTGCATTGCTTTATTTTGTAAATCCATTTGCAAGAAATAGGTTTCACATCTCTTAGCTTTGGCACAAGCTCCCAAGTCTGATTTCGTTCTAATGCAGTGATTTCTGCTTCCATAGCTTCAATCCACATAAAATTCTGAGATGCTTCCTCAAACGTCTCAGGTTCTTTTGCAACTTCTTCTTCTATTATGGTAGCATTAGCATATTTGAGATTTGGCTTTCGGATTCTTGTTAACCTTCTGGGTTGTGATTGTTCAGTTGGTACTTCTGCTTTATCAGTCTCTCCTTCTTCACTTAGTTGTTGATACACACTAGTTTGCCATGAATTTTGAGTCATACCTTGTTCAACATCATTGTCATCATTTGAATCTTTAATTTCATCTGAACTCAACTGGATTTAGGCAGATTTCAACTTATCTATAAAACTATCAGAGTCTGGTAATATCTCATTTTTTAAGGACCACCATGAAGATGTTTCATAGAACACCACATTTTGGGATGTGTAGCACCTTGTAGTTGTAGGATCACAACATTTCCACCCTTTTCTTTGGCTATCATATCCCACAAAAATACATCTAACAGCTTTCTTGTCAATCTTGCCACGTAAATGATTGGGTACAAATACATAGCACATACATCTGAATACTCGAAAATAACTAACTGTAGGTTTCATGTTCCATAATTTCTCAAAAGGTGAAAGAAAGCATAACCTTTGTTGAGGAAGTCTATTGATCACAAAGGCTGCAGTCCTCATTGCTTCTGCCCAAAAACTTCCTGGTACATTCTTTGCATGGAGCATACTTCGACAAATTTCAGCAAGATGTCTGTTCTTTCTCTCCGCTACACCGTTTTATTGTGGTGTGTTGGCACATGTGAATTGGTGACATATTCGACATTCCCGTAGATACTAGAAAAACTTGTCTGAGCTATACTCTCCCCCATTGTCAGTGCTCAAGCAAAGAATTTCCTTATCAACTTCTGCTTCAGCTATCTCTTTAAACTCTTTGAACTTTGAAAATGTGTCAGATTTTTCTTTTAAAGAGAAAACCCACACATACCTAGAAAAGTCATCAATAAAGGTCACCATATACTTCATCCCACCAATTGATGGCTGCTTAATAGGTTCAAACACATCAGAGTGTATTAACTCTAGTGGTTTCTTTGCTTTAAACTTAGACTCCTTGTACGGCGATTGATGTGCTTTACCGTACTGACACCCTGCACAGATTATCTTTGTTCTTACTTCAAGTTGGGGAAGTCCCTTAAGCATCGACTTGCTCATCATCACATTTAGCTTGGAGTAGCTAATGTGACTCAATCGCATGTGCCATAATTCTGCTTTTTCATTCCTCCTGGTCTTGTCTACATACGCAGACTCTGCTGACATCACATAGACTGATTCTAACCTTCGTCCCTTCATCATTGGCTTTTCTAAAATCTTGAGATCACGATACACCTTCACATCTTGCGGGCCAAACAAAACAAAATGACATGATGATGTTAATTGTGCTATCGAAAGTAGATTTTTCTTCATTCCTGTGACATGGTAGACATGTTGAAGTGACACCTGGTTAGCACTATATTTGGGCGAAACAATCGTCTTACCAATGTGAGCTATTGGTAACTTAGAATTGTTGGTTGTCACCACCACACGGCTTCCTTTGTATTCTGATATGTCCTGCATCTTTTCTTTGTCGCCTGTCATATGATTTGAGCAGCCTGAGTCAATGATCCAGTCATTGTCATAATCGATCTGTTTTGATGTTGTTACAGTGAGAGCTAACTCCTCCTCTTCTGCAGCAAAGAATGCTTCAGCATCCCAGTCATCTTCGCTTTTCTCCTTTGTATTGGAAGTAGCAGTGTTGCTCTCCACAGACCTTTTCTTGGACTAACAAACTTTTGCCATGTGACCCTTCTTTCCTCAATTATAACACTTCCCTCCAAACCTATTACTATTGCCATGATTCTTTGAAGCTCCTCCTGGACAAGAGCTCCCCTCTCCTTGATGATTTTTCACCTTCTTATCATTCCTTTTAGATCCACTAATGACATTCTACTTGTAGGTCCCTCTGCTTTTAATGGTGTAGAGTGCTTCCTCTTCACCCTCAGCGAGACTCCTCCCATTTGCTTAGCCATGGCCTCTTGACCAGCAAGCAAATTTTCAAACTCAACAAGTGATGGTTGATTTGGCCATCCCTGTACTGCAGTAATGAAGCCTCTAAATTCAGGTCTCAAACCATGAATGATTATTCTTTTCATCCTGGTTTCTCCAATTGGAGCTGTTGGATCCAATTCTAAAATTTCACGGTATATCGACTTCACCTTGTGAAAATACTAGGCCACTGTCATATCACGTTGCGCTACTGACAACAGATCACTTTTTAACAGCTGTAGTAGCGTGTCATTCTTCTTTGAGAAAAGTGTAGCCAGCGTGTCCTAAGCTTCTTTTGGTGTTTTAGAATCTCGGATATGCTCCAATACGTCTTACTCTATTATAGTCTTTAGAGCAAACATAGCTTTGCCTGCTTTTATCTTCCACTTTCGCAAGGTACCACTTGCATCCTCTGCTTTTGGTTGTGTAACTTCATTTCTGTTGACTACCTCCCACAGATCTTGGCCTTGCATGTAGGACATCATACATGTTGCCCATGTATTGTAATTCTAGTTGTTGAGCTTTTTAATCCCTCCAACATTTTGAAGATCAGTCATCTTGTCAGTATAGATCAACTTCCACCAATTTGATGGTACTCAGACTATCTCACGACCAACCTGGCTCTGATACCAAAATTGTTGAACACAGAACACAAGCTTTTAATAATCTCAAGAGGAATAAGAATGCACTTAGTAATGAAAAGCTCACAACTCAATTTGTTTTCAAAAGGAAGTTGCTTTATTTGATCCAACAGCAGCCTTATATAGGCTTACAAAGAAAGACACGTTAACATGATTTCTCCAACAAACTCCATGACTTCACTAACAAGACTCAACTAAACCACTAAAATATAGAAACAAACCAGTAACAATTCATAGCTAAAAAATAACAACATACTCATAACAGTTAAACCCATTAACATAGCATTAACAATTAAACTAATTCTGAACTGACTTGGTCAAATCAGCCTTCTAGAAACCATCAGGCTGGTGTTGCAAGCTTTAACACTTACCACCATTCTTGTTCTCAAATTTAGCTTTAGGCTTCTTGTCCTTCTGAAATTTCTCATTATTCTTGCTACTAGACCCTTTAAAAACATAATTAACAGAAGGAGTATTTCCTTTCCTCATAGATTCCTCTTCTAGGCACACAATGGCTATCAACTGATCAACTGTCCACTCCCTTGTTGGGAGTTGTAAGAAGTCTTGAGAATTTTGAATTGGGGTAGAAGAGATTCAAGAATGCGCCAGACCAGAAAACTTTCTCCCAAATCAATATCAAAAGACTTGAGCTTGTTTAAATAACTTCTAAGTGTCATGATGAGTTCTCGTACACCACTGACACCATCATATTGGGTGTGCCCCAGCAAAAAAAGATAATGACTCTTTTGAGCCTTGTTAAACTTTTTAAACTTTTCAGTAACAGTCTACAGAAATTTCTTAGCAGTCTCCTTATCAGGAATACCTTGTCTTATAGACTTATCTATATTATACTTGATCACCATTAAGCAAACCCTATTAGAATTTTGCCACTTCTCATGACAAGTCTTTTTAGCAACAGTGGATTTATTAGTAAGTTTAGCAAGTGCATCAACCCTTAAGGCTAAATCCAGTTGGGCTATTACTAGGTACATGCTTAGAGACGCTTTCCAATCATCAAAATTAGAGCCATTCAGAGTTTTCACAGCAGATAATTACATAGAAATAGTAACTGGAATAGAACAACAGAGGAAACGTGAATTATGTATATAACATAATTACAAAACTAAAATTTCCTTTCAGATCCAGCTAAGAAAGCAATTATGTACAAAACTATTATTTATTATAATCCCGTCTAAGGGTCCCGGATTACAATAAAATCAAGAAAACTCATTGGACTCATCAATATATATATATATATATATATATATATATATATATATATATATATATATATATCAACATCTTTAACACTTTTATACCGATAGGGTATTAAAAAAATATTAAAGATAACAATCAACAAATAGCATTACAACCAACAATAACATATTGTATTAATAGTGTTATACCGATGGGCATATCTATTATTTATATATAAACCAACATCTTTAACACATTTATACTGATAGGGTATTAAAAAATATTAAAGAGTATCAACAAATAGCATTACAACCAACAATAACATATTGTATTAATAGTGTTATACCGATGGGCATATCTATTATTAATATAATCCAAATAACTCCTGAAATCTATGAAATAAATTTTAACCAAATTAACAGAACAATCTTATGACTAGTCCCACGATAGGTGAGCTCATAATCACAAAAGTGTTTACCATAATAAAAATTTTCATGGACACTATGTTATGAACATAGTAACGATGTTACTACTCATGAATATGTTCTCAATATGACTGAACATAATTAGTCCAACAAAACCAACAACTATTAATAAACACATAATATTATCATAATTAATAAACACATAACCAAACATAATTGTAAATATTGTATGCTCTTGACTTTTGTTAAATTAATTATATGTGACAGTATGCAGGTTTCATATGGGTTACGAAATTCAATCATATTCAATTATAATCACTATACGAATATATTATCTATTATTTCAAAAACCAACATGTAACCATGTGAATTTTGAAATTATATATATATATATATATATATATATATATATATATACAAACAACGCAATTGATGTTCAATGCTGTGGATGTCCAATGCAATGGCCAACAAACATATACATATATATATATTCAAGTATTTAAGGAAAAAAAATATTTACCAAATCATGAAATTAAATTCAGTATTTATTTGACGAGACTAATATTCAGACATCCAACAACGAAATTAACAAGAAAAAATATAATCTCTAACCATGACTCTGATACCAATTGTTAGAAATAAATTAAATCATTATAGATTATATGATTAGAGAATATATGTACCTGGAAATACGTTTGTATCCATAATTTTCTGTGAACAATTAAGAACAGAAGCGAAAAGATATGTTCATAACTCCTAATATCCACAGAATTCAAATTCTATCTGACTTCTATCTGATATTAAATGGGGTTATCATAATGTATGTATATATATATATATATGTATATATATATATATGTATATATATATATATGTATATATATATGTATATATATACATATATATATATAATGGGGTTATCATAATGTATGTTATATACATATATATATACATATATATATATATATATAATGGGGTTATCATAATGTATGTATATATATATGTATATATATATGTATATATATATATATATATATATATATATATATATATAATGGGGTTATCATAATGTATGTATATATATATATATATATATATATATATATATATATATGTATATGTATATGTATATATATATATATATATGTATATATATATATATACATATATATACATATACATATATATATACATATATATATACATATATATATATATATACATATGAGATCGAGAGGTGGGGCCTCTTCTTTAGTGGGCTTATGGACAGCCTGACCCATTATAGATTGCCCAATCACATGACGTAATCCATTTAGATATTGTCAATTATTAAACTTATTATTTTATATCATTATTTAATATGTCAATGAGCCTAACAATTGATTATTGCTAATCCACATTCAGATACAAATAAATAATCAAATATTTAGAGATTTAAATCATGAATTTAATCAGTACTAAAAACCATCTGAATAAACTTAATTTGCACCCGATTATAATTTCATCAACACTAACTATCAGAATGTTTGAGAACATATGAATGTCATCTCTCTCATCTATGATATATAATTGAACAGCATGAGTTTGGTGCAGTGGGGGGAACATCAATCTTAAATGTTCAAAACAGAACGTACAATTGTGCTTGTTATTGCTGTAGAACAAAGAGTATTGCCAAAACTAAATGCCAAATTGCCACAATTCTTACCAAGATAAGGACGGTTGTGTTTTATTAGACAAATTCAACAATTAATATATTGTACAATGAAAGATTCATTAGCCATTATTATAATCTAATTAATTATATTCTCTAAATATTTACTTGTGTGGCATGACAACTAGTTGGAGTATAGTGATACACATTCGTTGTTCAATCTCACTAAGATTCTTAGAATTCATTGAGATTCTAAGATGAGAAAACCAGAAAAACTTTCACGGAGATACTTCTTTTCTTCCTTTATTTTCCTCTGCTTTTATAGAACAATCAATATATATGCATTAAGGATCCCTTTCTTAGCAGTATGATTACTGTCGTATTTTGGACACCGTTTGCATTTTGAACTTGCTAACATGGAGAAAAGAGTGTAATAACATGGAAAAAGGAGTGTAAGTTCTTCAGAAATACTTTATAACATTGGAAGAAAATTAAGCATTTAGCTTTCTGTGCCTTGGAAACTCATGGATCATTATGCATTTAATGTATCAACTGAAGCTAATCAAACTGAAGCATCAAGAATTTGATAATATCTGTGCAGTGTATATTTACAAATGATCTGTGTTGGATATTTTGCAGTTATATATTCAAAAGCTTTGAGCAAACAGAATAGAACAATAAATGTTTATCAAGAGATTAATGACCATGATGACATAGGAAATCTTTATCATATACTGATTACACAAAAAAGAAAATAATTATACGATATTTAAAGGAGAACAATATCAGAACAAGCAATGATCTAGATAACATGTTTCTAATGGAGTTGAAGCAAAGAGATGGGAGCTTCTAGCGTATGGCAGACCAGAGCATGATATATTAGTCATCTCTTTCTACTAGGGAACACAAATCCTGCTCCTAGTTCCCAGGTGGTGGGGAGAGGAAAGGGATTGAGGGAATTGTAGTAGGGATTGTGGGGATGGAGGGGATGCTTGGCAGCGGAGGCAAGGTGACCTGGGGGACAGCGGGCATGGTTGGCAGGCTAGGAAGTGGAGGTAGCGTGGGTTTAGGCAATGAAGGCTGAGTGGTTGGCAAAGTTGGTAGTGTAGGTTGTGGCAGCGTTGGCAAAGAAGGCAATGGTGGCAATGTTGGTTTAGGCAAAGAAGGCACCGTTGGGTTAGGCAAATTTGGCACTAAAGACAGAGGTGACAATTGCAGAAGATGGCGAGCTGCTACGGCAACATTGATGCTTGAAAATGACAAAGCAATGAAAAGCACTAGGATGAAGAAATTGAAAGAGGCCATTTTGAAGTGAATATTGCGTCTCTTACAAAGTTTGTTGATACCATGAGCAAAGGAGCTCTATGAGGCTTTTGGGGGGAAAACAAGACATATCGATGGGCTTATATAGGATTGGTTGACACCCTTCTGTTGTCTTGTTAGTTTACCGTCGGTTGTTTGGAGTTGCTCCCTTAGAACTCAATGTTACACTGCCCAATAATTAGGAAGTATTGATTACCATACCCTTGACTTGCTTGCATCGTTATGAAATGGCAAATATTTAGCCAACCAGAACCATATTTGTCAATTTTCTGTGTGGAAATTTGACAAGGTGAACTAACAATCACCCAAAAGCATATGACTAAGGAGTTTTTCCCAACTGAACATGGTGTCCAAGTCAGCTACCATGAGACCAAGCCAGGTAATCATGGCTGCAGCTCATATATATATACTGCTAGAACCATACCTTGTTTTCTCATCTAAACTAAAATTCCCTTTTATTAAAGATTCACAAATTTAACACTGGCCTCTTTCAACTGCTTCTTTCTTGCTTTCTTGCTTTCTTTGTTGCCTTGTCATTTTCAAGCATGGATGCTGGCTTAGCTGCTCGTCATCTCCTGCAATTTCCCTCATTGCCTTCGGTGCCGAACTTGCCAAAGCCTGCACTGCCACCAATGCTAGCCATTCCAACTCTCCCACAGCCTACTCTGCCTCCACTTCCTAGCTTTCCCACCATCCCTACTGTAACAAAAGTCAATTTGCCTCCCTTGCCAAGCATTCCCTCCATTCCCACTATTCCAACTACAATTCCCTCCATCCCATTCCTTTCTCCACCACCTGGAAACTGATTCCTTCTTTGGGGACTTTGCTTCTAGTTTAGTTAATTTATTTGAGCATTGTTAATTATTATTTGATAGTACTTTTGGCTACGTTTATATGTATGGTTTGATGATGTTGTGATTGTCATTTTCCATTGGATGTATTCTAATGGATTTATGTATTTACCTTTGCTTCTAATATGGATTTAAAAAAAATAAATAAATTTCATCTTACTCAACTATGAAGTCTAAATTCCGAAGTTAATTTCCATGTTTGGAATACAACCAACGATGATACAGGTACGGTCCGTATGGAGTCTCATTAGAGCTGCACAGTAGATGGCCTAGGTTGGGCTTTCTATTGGAATTCTTTTCAAGCTTTGCTTAAATTGAAAGGCCCAACTATTTTGCGGAGTGAAGGAGAAAATAAGCAAAAAATAAAAAAAATAAAAAAAAACTAAAATGTACAACTTTTAAAAGGTTTTAGGTTTGAAATTATTTCCTTTTTTTTATTTTTCTGTTGAAAAATATAACATTAACTTAATCGATATTATAATTATTAACTATTTAAAAGCAATAATACTTCGTAGTAGGAAAAAATAAAACTTTTAAGATTTTAATGTAATTTTTCTTGTTTTACATCTCAATCAAGAGATTAATTTTTTTACGTTAATTTATTCAAAGCTTGCCATAATTGAGTTGGGGGATTTATTGAGAGTAGCTACCCTCATACCAAGTATCAGATAAAAAGTCATTTAAAAAAAAATAATTTATAAGTAAAAAAATTATTATTAGTAAAAATTGAACTTTTTAATTTGATAAAAATATTCTTAATATTCGTCCATAATTTTCAAGAGTTCATGGCGAAGTGGATCGGGAAAGAAATTAACTGCGAAAGTTTGTAAATTTTAATGATCTTATAATAACATTTCGAAATATAATTTGTTTTTGAAGCATTCGAAATATACTATTTATTTTGTAACAATTTCTAAAGTTTGCTATTACATAATTTTGAGATGGAAATTATGTAGGGCTTAAGAGGGCATTGCAACCTTGAAATTTTAAGTGTATAATGGTAGTTTTATAAAATATAATACTTTTTTACTATTTTTATTAAATTTTAATGAAGCATTGGACGCTTACGCATTTGAAAAGTTTTCAGAGATTTATTACTAATTTTATGAAAAAAAAAAATCCAAATTCTTTATAGAATGATATTACCAGTAAAATAAAAACTCTCTTGAAAAAAAAAAAAAAATCTAAATTGTCATTGCCGCTTAGCATTTTTTTTCTATCAATTTTATTTTACCAATTTCTATTTGCTTCAATTAGCCCTTAGCAGAATTCGGTTCAAACTGAAAAATCGAACTGAACCGAGTTAATTCGATTCAATCGGTTTGATTTTAAAATTTTATCAGTTCGGTTCGATTTTACATTATAAAAATTTCGGTTATTTCGGTTCGGTTTGGTTTTGAAGAGAAAAAATTGATTAAACCGAACCGAACTGAATAGTAATTTATATAGTCAAATCGAACTAAATCAAACTGAATCGATTTTTGAATTAATTTATTTTTATAGAAAATTTATGAATTATATTTAATTATATATATATTAATTGTTTAATTTCATTGATTAATGGTTATTAGGTTCAAACCAAAGTTAAAATTAGACCAAATAACTTGAAAATCAAGTCTAAATTAAAAAATCAATCAAAAATCAAACTGATCGGTTTAAACCGAACCGAACCGAAATAGAGCGGTTCGGTTCGATTCGATTTTTCACCCATTTTGGTTCGGTTCGGTTTCTAAAATTTACGGTTTGATTTTTATAATTTAATTCGGTTCGGTTCGATTTGAATCAATGCTCACCCCCAGCTTCAATAAATCAATAATCACCAACTTCTATTCATTAAAATTTAAATTGTTGGACAAGATTTTAAAAGAGAAGTCTAACACAGTTGTCCCATAAATTTTTTTTCATCAATTTAAAAATTTAATGATTTTCTTCTCATTGTTGAAATTCTTTATATTTAGGTAAAAAATAATTTTTTTTCTTTCATAATATTAGAAGTTAAAATCATGCCTTTTTATTTGTTTAATCTATAATTTCAATTGAATCGTTTTAGAAAAATTAGATTTGAAATTAATTGGATAAATTTTATAATTTTAGATCATCAGTGTATTTTAAATTTAGTCATTCATAATATCAAACATTTGTTATATTTTTGAATTAACAACAATTTCATTTAATTTTTAGTAAAATCTCTACATTTTTTATTTTTATAGTTATAGAACAATTCTATCAATCAACCATAGCATAATTATCACCATCCATAAATTAATTATTTAATCAGCATTCAAACAAGTGATTAACATATCACGTATTTTAATTACGCTCCCCAAATTAAATTTTTGCGTCTGTCATAGTAACGTTCTAATATTTCATTGTTGCATTGGTTATTTTGCAGTGAACGAGATTGGAAATTTAAACTTAAACCAACATAATTTCTATCATCTTGAATAATTTCTAAAGTACCTAATTAAAAATAAAAAAGGGGAAAACTCTTGAAAGTTTAAAGTGCTTAGCATATATAATTATGTGCTATGTCTTGAATATTGAAACCCCATTTTCATGTAGTACTAGGAAGATATATACTTGAAGATGTTTCCTGCGCTAAATTGACTTTCAATCAATTTTGAGTGTGTCAAAAATCGTATAGATTCTCTCTCACATATGTCTAAAATTGCAGGCGTGCCCTAAGATCCCAATTGTGTAGTGTGAATGTGTCGAAAACTTCTAATCTAAATGATTGTGTAGCAGAAAATGGATGACCAAATTTTTCTTAAAGTTCCTTGACTCTACTAGGAAGTGCTTTTTTAAGATCTCTACTATATCAACCGGGAATTTGAGAAAATTAGAATTGATTACTGTAATTAAAAGATCACCTATGCTTCAAAAGTTAAGGTTGTGCTTGAAATATAAAGGTTGTTTAGTGATGGAAATGTAAAATAATTGTGCACTTATTTGAAAAGTAAATTGCTTGCAGAGAAATTGTAAAAATATATACAGGAAAAAGTAAATGAGAGTTTTGAAAATTAAAGGGCTAATTTTTGAAATTAAAATATGTGTAAGAAATTGTAAATTGACATTGGAAATTAAAGAGTTGATTTGTTGGAATTGAGATATGTGCAATGAATTGTAAACGAGAGCTTTGAAACTAAAGGACTTAATTGCTTAAATTGAAATATTTGCAAGAACTATGCCCTGGAAAATAAAAAACTGATTGCTTGAAATGTAAAAAGCAGAATTGAAATTGAAACCGAATAATAGACTAAAATAAAATTGGCCATTGAAACTAAAAGATTGCAGAAGTTAGAGAAAAGTTTATCTAAGATATTGTCTTTGTGTTGTTGATTGGGTTGAGTGTGTCTTGAAATGAAGTTTGCTTCATTATTTATAGACTTTCCTTGCTTGGTGATCAATGATTGCATCTTGGAAAACTTGGTGAGCAAGTATAACTACATCCACTGCATCAGCTTCTGCATCCTTAAGGGGGTGTTTGGTTTACCTGTTGGGTGCAGCTGATAGCTGATGGACATCCAAACAGGTAAATTATAGTGTTTGGCAAGCTTAAAAAAATAGAGCTGATAGCTGATGGGCAACTGATATGATACCCATCAGCTGCAGTTTGTATCAGCTCTATTTTTAGAGCTGTTTCTCATCAGCTGATAGCTGATTTGATTTTATTTTTTATTTTGACCATATTATCCTTTTTTATTTAACTTGAAAATTAATATTATTAATGTTTTTATTTTTTATTTGTAATTTTAATATTTTAATTAACGTATTTTAATTTTGTTAAAATATTTTTTTATTAATAACATAAAATATAAAATATTTATTTATATCTAAAAACTTAAAATTAATTATAAATTTTTCTATTAACAATAATAATTATTTTATTATTTTATCTATATTTTTAAAATTATTTAATTATCTTAAAAAATAATTATTTTCTTATTTCAATAATAAAATAAATGATATAATATAATAGATTAATAATTATATATTTATTTAAATAATATAATATATTAATTTAATAATTATATATTTAATTTAATAATAAAATAAATAATATAATGTAATAAATTTATAATTTTATATTTATTTAAAAATTAAATAAATTATATGATATATACCTTTATTAGTCATTTCACGTATCAACAGCAACAGCTAAATATAATTTTACCAAACACTTAATATAAAATAGCTATTAGTTACAGTATAGCTAAATATAAAACAACTAAATATAATTTTACCAAACACTTAATTTTTAACTTTTTTAGCAAATTATTAATAACATATTATCAACAGCAACAGCTAAAAATTTTGGGGTGTTGCAGGATAATTTAATTTTAATTATTGAATTTATAATTAATTAGGGTCCCAATAAATTAAAATTCAATTGTGGTAAATAAGAATTTTTGTTTATTGCTATATTATTATTGATCAATTGAAAGATGCATGGGGTTAAACCAAGAAGATCTTACGAGGCATTGCCATTCAGATATATATAGTGGTTGTAGAAGGTGGAGGGGAAAGGAAAGGGATGGAGGGAATAATAGTTGGAATGCTTGGAAGTGGAGTTAAAGTGACCTTAGGCACTGTGGGAAAGGAAGAAGTGGTGGCAGCGAAGACTTAGGCAAGGTGGGTTGTGGAAGAGTTGGTATAGAAGAAGGTAATGGAGGCAGTGTTGCTTGGTTAGGCAGCTGCAAGAGATGACGTGTTGCCAGTCCTACATGAATTCCGGAAGATAACAATGCAATGAAGAAAGCGAAGATGATGAAGATTTTGCAGAAGGCCAAAGTTACATGAAGTTGAATTATATTGAGAAAGTTTAGGCTAGTAGTCATTGATTTTTTTCAGTTGTGATTCTTGGTTCTGATGAGGGCCAGTTTGATGATGATGGATGAATATTCGACAGTGCTACTGAGTAGAGACTTGAGATGGATCATGGATTATATATATATATTAGTAAAATTTTTTAAATAATAATTTTTTTAGTCTCGCTTGCATAGAGTAACAAACGGTAACTTAACAGATTTTACAATCACGTTACTGTATGTAATTAATTTGAATATAATTAGATAAAAATTAAAATATGTAGGATTTAGTTACTCTTAATTAATGGTTGAGAGATTCAATTGATTATAATTAAAAATGAGGGGTCAAATTGACTATGAAGATTAACATTTAAGAATTTATTGGGGCCTTTGACGAAATTGTTATTATCAATAGATGATCAAAACTCCTAAACTAAAGAATAATTAAAGGTGAGTATGAAATAGTTAATTAATCTATTAATTATTTTTTTAAATAAATGGTCGGCATCTGTCACGACCCAACCTATGGGCCGGACCGGTACTAGGAACTGGACCAGCCTAAAGCCCCCGAGGCCCGTAGTAAGCCTAATTATTCATCAACCCAACTCTGAGGCCCATTTGGACCCAATTTCAAAAATTCAACCGAACAGAGTTCGGCCATAAAGTGGACCTTTCAACGGGAAGTTTTTGACTCACCCGACCTGTAAACACAATATATAATTAATTGGGGAGCTCAGCTCACCCTCCACATACTCAAATGTCATAAAAATAAATGGGAGCTCAGCTCCCTCATCCAGTCTAACAAACATGCATATAATAATAAGTTTACAGGCCCAACATGACAATTATATTGCAGTCCCCAAAACAAATAAATATTTCTAACACATACGAAAATCCTAGGAGTTAACAGAATTACACAACATTAATAAACAACCTGCGAAGGAGAAAAGCAGGTTAACCACAACAATAATCCTCCTGTAGCCTGAAAAATAATGAATAGGAGTGAGCGTTCGACTCAGAGAGTAAAATATCAATTTTAACCATAATCTCTATAACTATCTAAGGCTAATGCACCCTGTAGAGTGAAATGCAACATCAGCAATATTTTCATATCATAACAACAAAAAGGTAATTTGGAGCACTCACACACCCAGTAATGTCAAATCATAAATATATAGGAGTTGATCCCCTATACAGCTCTCTTTAATCCAACCTGTGCCAGCGAAGAACTCAAGCTGGACTTTCAGTTAATAAACCAAATCGGGGTCCCAGCGAAGAACTCAAGCCGTGTCTACCCCGAAGGACTGGGTCCCAGCGAAGATCTCAAGCCGTGTCTACCCGTCCTATCCATAGCCAACACCATATCACACGCACGCCAAAGCACGCACACTGCTCCAAATTACCACAACAACATCCATGGCACTTTAACAGTTGCGAATGCAACATAAAACGTGCCTAGAGTTTAACTACATAGATATATACATATAAATAATGCATGGGCATGCTTGAACATATAATAATATCAAAATTACAATTAAAATTAATATTTTACTCACAGACTTGACAGCAGTCACTGTGGTGGCTGGGCGGAGGAAGAAGGCTATCCCGGCTCACCTGACAATTTTATTACAATTATTTAATAAATTTGATTTAATGCAAACTAAGAAAAAGACCAAAGACGTCATAAGTCGTGCCGAAAATCCAGCAGAGTCTCCCCTATACCTAGGACCTACCCAACCTGCAAAAGGGCTTAAAACGCACTTCTATATCAACAAACCATACACCCACAACTCAATCATATCACACAGTGTAACACCCCTATGTTCGGTAGTGCGTTCTACTATTCCGGTGACCAGTGTCTGTCCGGATAGCTAGAATGCCTAGAACTACACTTAAATATTGGTGAAGAGACATAAAATAATAAAATACAAGAAAAGAAAATACAAGAAAAACAAAGGAAAAATAATAGCAATGAAATGTAACCAAGTTAAACGAGCCGAGAACCATAGCGATGGGTGACCGCACCAGGAAGTTGCGGCGTGGACCGTTGACTAGCCCTGGACCACGGGGAACCCTGGAAAATATTTTTAAGACTTAAATAAACATCTATTGAAGTATAAATATCATTAGAAATATCAAAGAAAAATTAATTAATTAGTACAAAGAAAAACGAGAAATCGAGAAAATGACAAAACTCGGTGTTACCGAAAAATCGAGAATGCAACCCGAACAGGGGCATTGTGATCATTTGACACTCTGAGTTACCTTTTGACCTAAATGTCCATTAAAAATAAATGATATTACACTTGGAAAATGTCATGAAAAATTAAAATAGTAGTACATAATCTAAATAGCAAAAGATAAGAGAAAAATGTGGAAAATTGGAAAGTTTAACATTAAAATATCCTTTTATTCAATTAGTGCTCCACTAATACCACTTAAGTGGACCACTAATCAACCCTTGGACAGAAAAATTATGTCATCTTCAACCTTGGGAAAAACCAGCCGAAACAAGTGAGAGAAACCTCCATGGCCGAATTGCATGCAAGCTCCCATTTCACCACCTTCAAGCCATAAATTCTTGTAAGTCCCTTCCTTAAAAGTGATCCTCACACCATGGGCAGTAGATAGGCAGCAAGAAAGTTATGTTTTGGTGAGGTTTTGAAGAACTTCAAAAGTGGTAAGTGAGTGTTTTCAATTCTTGTTTCATTAAAAGTGTAACCAAGGTTGTGGGTAATTGATTTATGGAAGAATTTTTGAAGTTTGATGAATTAGTGGAAATGTACATTTTGGCAGCCATGGAACTTCACTATGAACAGTTTGTTCTTGCATGTAAATAGTGGTTTGAATGATGATTTAAATGTTTGATTGTATTGAAGTTAAATTCCATGAGTGTAAGGTTTGATTTGTAAGCTTGAAAATTGCAAATGGAAATTGATGAGTATGTGTAAACTTGTGGCAGTCTCATGAAGAAGATTGAAGTGTTTAAATTCATGAAATATTGTTGAATTATGTTGTCATTGATGGCAGTATGTGTATATAAATAATTGTTTGAATTTGGACATGGAAATGAGGTATGTTCATGTGGTTGAATTGTTATAAATGGGACTTTAATTGTTGTAAATGGGACTTTAATTGTTGTAAATGGGACTTTGGAAAATTCTGTATTATAGTGTGTATGTTGAGTGTGGTTACAAGCTGCCAAAATGACAAAAAATGTGAAGTAAAGTGTGTTAATGTTATGGTACAAACCAGAATTGGCATGGAAGAGTTAATTTGGTAAGTGTTGGATGTGTAATTGGTAAGGATGAACAATGTGTAATAGGGCAGTGTATGTTTTGGCTTAGAACCTTAAGTGTGTGGCTCCAATTGGTATGAGACCAATTGGAGGTGAAACTAGGCACAAAATGTGCCAACTTTCATGAAGGAAGCTTACTAAAATTCTGCTTGGAAGGTGACTTGAAAAATGACCAAATCCGGATTAGTGCTTTGAAAGCTTGAAAATTGACCATTTGGGCAGTAGTTAGTATTTTGACCATAACTTACACAAAACAGGTCCAATTGACTTGAAATTTTAACCATGAATAGTTGAGACATATATATACAATTCTTATGAAGACACCAAAGCCCAGAAATGGCCAGAACCAAGCTAAATAGCTTGCACAAATTCAGGTCTAAAAACTTGCCGAACCAAAAGTGACCTAAAAATGACCTAAAGTTACCATTTTGGTACATTCTGTCTAGCATTGGTAGATTGACCATAAGTTGGTCTACACAACTCAGAATGACCTGAAATTTTGCCCCGCGTGCAATAAGACATAGACCTACAAGTTTGTAGTTTGGACCGAAACCCGAAAACCGAGGAAACTAGGTCATCTGGCTAGGTCAAATTAGTACACCGAAATTCGGCAAATTGCAATAAAATTCAATATACTTGAAAATGAATTTGGTAACATGTACCAATACTAAAAGGCTATAAAATGTGACATATTGGTAACATTAAAACCTAATTCACCTAGAATGCATCGAGGGTTAACATCTTAGGTTGACTAAGGAAATAATAGAATTCAATAAATTAATTATTAAGCCTTATTGTTGGAAACGGTTTAAATGAGTACTGAAACACTTTAAATTGTGTGTTTCAGTTAGCAAAGACTCAGGGAAGGGGAAGGAAACACTGAGTCAGGGCCAAGAGACATTTATCAGAGGTTTGTGCACAACAGTTATTTCTTTTGAATTTTTTCAATTGAAATAAATTATGACTATTTGTATATTATTGTTTTAAATTGTGAAAAAATTGTTTGAATGATATTTGATGGATACTTATTGATTGAAAAGCATTATAAATGGTTTGAAACCACAGCTATCATGTATATTGATTGAATTCCTCGCTAGCTTGTCTAGTGGGACGAATTGACTTTGAATTCCCTCTCTGGTTGAAGTGTTGAGGTGTGTGCCTGTAGAGGACGAATAGAATGAGTACTCATATTATTGCTAGCTAGCTATGTTATTCCTCATTAGCCATCGGCTCTTGGGATGCATTGAACTTTGGAACATGATTAAGTTGTGTGTGTGATTTATTGATATTTATTGTGATATTGTGAAATGGAGTTTAAATTCTTTATGACATTCACTGTCTTTGAATTTAACTATGGTTTTAAGTATCCACTATTTATACGACTTATGATTTATGATTTAAAGTTGTATTTTGTTAATGTTATGCACCACTGAGACATTGGCTCAGCGATAGTTTTTCATCTATCGCAGGTAGACAGGCTGACAGGGCAGCAGACTAAGCTGCTAGTACTACATTGAGAGTTCATAGGGTATATTGAGTATACCATACTTTGCATTTTGTATTGTAATGTATGTACACTATATGTATATATTGTTCTTGGTCTTGAGCAATTATAAATTAAAATTGTACATTAAAGTTGTAAACTAAATTTGTAAATTATTTTGGTTTGTAAATATTGTGATATATTTCTTTTATCTTATCTTTTGAAAACACTGAAAAATTATTGTGGATTGAAGTTGACAAATGTTGAGAAACTTATTGTGTTGATTGGAGTTTGGGATTGAGAAAAATATTGGAAGTGCTTTTTACAGGTTTTTGAAGAACTGTTTTATTCAAAATACAGATGGCACTTTACCAAAATTTTTACAGAAATTATTAATACTTTAAATATGTCATCTGGTTTCACTTCAGTTAAAAAAAAAAAAAAAAATTAACACCTGTAAATAGTGCTCACCACTGTAAAAAGAAGTAAGAAAAGGTTTAAAATCCCTTGTAGTGTATCTAATGGGTTATCAGTAGACGAAGTTTGGTAATTTATTAGGTATACTACGGGATCTTGTTATGCCTTACGGAGGGGTAGGGTGTGACACACAGCCCCTCCTGGGCCCATCCAAACAGTCATCAATCACAATATGTATAATTACAGTTTAGTTCTTATAATTGACCATTTTTGCAAAAACTACCCAAATAAACTATAAAAATTCTAAAACTTTGTCCCGCGGTCCTTAGCAATATTACTAGGCTAATGCAAAAAGAATCATAATTTTCTGAGCTACCACGAATATTTTATGGATTTTTAATCCCATTTAAGCACTAGAAAATTACGAAAAAGCAAGGTTCGGGCTTACCTATGCCGATTCCAATCTCGGGAACGCGCTCGGGGCGACTGATAACGGTAGGGTAGCCAAAATCTTGATCCAATTCTAAGACTTTTTCGGTAGCCAGTCTGTCTGGCCGGAAATTCACAGACCTGGACAACTGTCAAATTTTCGCGAATTGAAGGTACCTACATGAAGCCCACAACACGGGGGTTAGTATAAAATTTTTATGGAATTTTCTAAGCTCATTTAATGCTCGAAAAAATACTGCGAAGTTTCGTGGGACCCACTGAAAAACGGTGTCGAAAAATTTTGAAATTTATATTGCCGCGAAGCTCTCGACGAGTGGAGCGCTCTGGTACTCTCGGTTTCCTCGTGGAGTTCACTGTTTGTGAGAAATCTAGCCCAAAAGTCGAAATGGGCTAAAACTTTCCAGACAAAAATTAGACAAATCGCTCGATGAATTTTGGTGTTCTTGGTGTCTATGTAAAGCTCTCGAGGTGTAGATGGTGTTTGACATAAGACCCGGCTCAATTGGTGGCCGGATAGGCCGGGAAGCTGAAAAGTCGCGCACGTGCAGGGGAGGAGTTCGCGCACGTTTTCCAGTTACCTGGGATGACGGCCGGCCATGGGGAGGCACTGGGGCGGTGCACCGGTGAGGTAAGGAGGCTGGGGAGGCAGCGGGGCGGCCTGGGGGTGAGGGAGGAGAGAGAAAACGGGAGGGGAAAGGAGGAGGGACGGGATGCGTGGGGGAGGGGAAGAAAAGAAGAAGAAGGCCGGTCCAATTCAACCGGTCCAATCCGGTCCGGTTCAATTCGGCCGGTTCGATTTAAGATATAAAATTTTAAATTTTTACTCTGCCTTGGGACCGAAAATGAGGTCCAAAAATTTCAAAAAAATTTCAGAAAACTCAAAAAAATCCATAGAATCCAAATATATTTTTAGTTTTGCCACGTGGTCTTTAAATTAATTTTTAAAAATCATCAAAGTTTTATATTTTCAAAAAATCGAGCCCGATTTCTAAAACCCGAAAAATCTCAAATAATTTCCCAAAATTTAATTAAAATAAAATATCAAATTTACCCAAAAATAATAAATTTTAAAAAAATATTAGGGGTGTTACATTCTTCCCCCCTTACAGAAAATTCGTCCTCGAATTTTTTTTATACAAGGCAGAATAAGGTACAAAATTACACATTGAACAGATAAGGGTACTTGCTACGCATGTCCCGCTCTGACTCCCAGGTGCACTCTTCCACTGACTGGCTCCTCCACAAAACCTTAACCATAGGGATCTGTTTTGATCTTAGCTGTCTCACTTGGTAGTCCACTATGGCTACAGGTTGCTCCTCAAACGTCAAGTTTTCTTTCAGCTCTACTACATCCGGCTGTAGCACATGAGAAGGATCAGGAATGTATTTCCTGAGCATGGAGATGTGAAACACAGGATGAACATGAGAAAGGTTGGGTGGTAGCTCCAACCGGTAGGCAACTGCTCCAACTCTATCAGTAACCTCAAAAGGTCCAATATACCGAGGTGCCAACTTGCCCTTCTTTCCAAATCTCATGACTCCCTTCATCGGAGAAACCTTCAGGAATACGTAGTCGCCTACTGCAAACTCCACATCCCTCCGTCTGGGGTCTGCATAACTCTTCTGCCTACTGAAAGCTGTTTTCAATCGTTCCCTGATTAAAGGAACTATCTCTGAAGTGTACTGCACTAGGTCTACATCATGCACCTTCGCTTCTCCCATTTCCGTCCAACACAGAGGAGACCTACACTTTCTTCCATATAGTGCCTCATAGGGTGCCATCCCTATGCTGGAATGGTAACTGTTGTTGTAGGCAAACTCCACCAAAGGTAGCTGATCATCCCATTGACCTCCAAAATCCAAAACACTCATGCGAAGCATGTCTTCCAGTGTTTGGATTGTCCTTTCGGACTGTCCGTCTGTCTGAGGGTGGAAAGCAGTACTAAAGTTCAACTGTGTGCCAAGTGCCTCCTGCAACTTTCTCCAAAAAAGAGAAGTGAACTGGGGCCCTCTGTCAGATATTATGGAAGCAGAAACTCCATGTAATCTGACTATTTCTCGATTGTAAAGCTGGGAGTACTGTGCAACAGAATATGTGGTCTTCACAGGCAAGAAGTGAGCTGATTTAGTCAGACGATCTACAATTACCCATATCGAATCATATCCTCGCGTGGTACGAGGCAACCCAGTCACAAAATCCATAGTAATCATCTCCCACTTCCATTCTGGGATAGGGAGCTCTTGCAGCTTCCCTGACGGTCTCTGGTGTTCAAACTTCACCTTCTGACAAGTCAAGCACTTGGACACAAAGTCTGCTATGTCTCTCTTTATGCCATTCCACCAATAGCTATCTTTCACATCATGGTACATCTTGGTGGAGCCTGAGTCGACATTGTACAGTGTATAGTGTGCCTCTTACATGATTTCATTTCTGAGCTTGTCCACATTGGGCACACATATCCTAGAACCTTGCATAAGGGCGCCATTATTGGCAAATCCAAACTCACCACCTTCACCCTGCTGTACTCTTTCTATGATCTTCATCAATTATTGGTCTCTGTGTTGGGAAACTCTGACTCTATCTCGCAGGTCTGGTCTCACTGAAAATTGAGCCAACAATACCCCCTCATCTGAAAGATCTAGGATTAGACCTTGATCCGTCAACTCATGTACTACCTGAATCAACGGTCTCTTCTCTACTGATAGGTGCGCCAAGCTGCCAGAAGATTTTCTGATCAAAGCATCTGCTACTACATTGGCCTTCCCAGGGTGGTACTGGATGGTACAATCATAGTCCTTCAGAAGCTCCATCCATCTCCTCTGTCTCAAATTTAAATCCCTCTGTTGGAAGATGTACTTCAAACTCTTGTGGTCGGTGTATATCTCGCACACTTCACCATACAGGTAGTGTCTCCAGATTTTTAGTGCAAAGACTACAGCCGCCATTTCCAAATCATGCATGGGGTAGTTCTGCTCATGCCTCTTCAGCTGCCTAGAAGCATAAGCCACTACTTTTCTATTCTGCATCAAAACACACTCTAAGCCAACTCTTGAGGCGTCACAGTACACGATATATCCTTCACCACTCATCGGTAGTGTCAACACAGGGGCGGTGGTTAGACACTCCTTAAACTTCTGAAAACTCTCTTCACAGTCATCTGTCCAAATGAATGGAACATTCTTCCGAAGGAGAAAAGCAGGTTAACCACAACAATAATCCTCCTGTAGCCTGAAAAATAATGAACAGGAGTGAGCATTCGACTCAGAGAGTAAAATATCAATTTTAACTATAATCTCTATAACTATCTAAGGCTAATGCACCCTATAGAGTGAAATGCAACATCAGCCATATTTTCACATCATAACAACAAAAAGGTAATTTGGAGTACTCACACACCCAGTAATGTCAAATCATAAATATATGGGAGCTGATCCCCTATACAGCTCTCTTTAATCCAACCTGTGCCAGCGAAGAACTCAAGTCGGACTTTCGGTTAATAAACCAAATCGGGGTCCCAGTGAAGAACTCAAGCCATGTCTACCCCGAAGGACCGGGTCCCAGCGAAGATCTTAAGCCGTGTCTAACTGTCTTATCCATAGCCAACACCACATCACACGCACGCCAACGCACGCACACTGCTCCAAATTACCACCACAACATCCATGGCACTTTAACAGTTGTGAATGCAACAGAAAACGTTCCTAGAGTTTAACTACATATATATATACATATAAGTGATGCATGGACATGCTTGAACATATAATAATATCGAAATTACAATTAAAATTAATATTTTACTCACAGACTTGACAATGATCCTTTGTGGCGGTGAAGCGGAGGAAGAAGGCTGTCCCGGCTCACCTGACAATTTTATTACAATCATTTAATAAATTTGACTCAATACAAACTAAGAAAAAGACCAAAGACGTCTTAAGTCGTGCCGAAAATCCGGCAGAGTCTCCCCTATACCTAGGACCTACCCAACTTGCAAAAGGGCTTAAAACGCACTTCTATATCCACAAACCATACACCCACAACTCAATCATATCACACAGCCCCTCCTGGGCCCATCCAAATAGTCATCAATCACAATATGTATAATTACAGTTTAGTCCTTATAATTGACCCTTTCTGCAAAAACTACCCAAATAAACTCTAAAAATTCTAAAACTTTGCCCCGCAGTCCTTAGCAATATTACTAGGCTAATGCAAAAAGAATCATAATTTTCTGAGCTAACACGAATATTTTATGGATTTTTAATCCCATTTAAGCATTAGAAAATTACGAAAAAGTAAGGTTCGGGTTTACCTATGCCGATTCTGATCTAGGGAACGCGCTCGGGGCATCTGACAACAGTGGGGTAGCCAAAATCTCGATCTAATTTCAAGACTTTTTCGGTAGCCGGTCTGTCTGGCCGGAAATTCACAGACCCGGACAACTATCGAATTTCCGCGAATTGAAAGTACCTACACGAAGCCCACAACACGGGGGTTAGTATAAAATTTTTACGAAATTTTCTAAGCTCATTTAATGCTCGAAAAAACACTGCGAAGTTTCGTAGGATCCACCGCAAAACGGTATCAGAAAATTTCGAAATTTATATTGCCGCGAAGCTCTCGACGAGTAGAGTGCTCTGGTACTCTCGATTTCCTCGTGGGGTTCACGGTTTGCGAGAAATCTAGCCCAAAAGTCGAAATGGGCTAAAATTTCCCGGACAAAAATTGGACAAACCGCTCGATGGATTTTGGTGTTCTTGGTGTCTATGGAAAGCTCTCGAGGTGTAGATGGTGTTTGACACAAGACCCGGCCCAATTGGTGGCCGGATCGGCCGGATTTCGGCCTGGAAGCTGAAGCGTCGCGCGCGCAGGGGAGGAGTTCGCGCGCGTTTTCCAGCCACCTGGGACGACGGCCGGCCGTGGGGAGGCACTGGGGCGGCGCGCCGGCGAGGTGGGGAGGCGGCGACACGGCCTGGGGGAGAGGGAGGAGAGAGAAAATGGGAGGGGAAAGGAGGAGGGACGGGACGCGCGGGGGAGGGGAAGAAAAGAAGAAGAAGGCCAGTCCGATTCGATCGTTCCGATCCAGTCTGGTTCGATTCGGCCGGTCCAATTCAAAATACAAAATTTTGAATTTTTACTCTGCCTTGGGACCAAAAACGAGGTCCAAAAATTTTGAAAAAATTTCAGAAAACTCAGAAAAATCCATAGAATCCAAATATATTTTAAGTTTTGTCACGTGGTTTTTAAATTAATTTTTAAAAATCATCAAAGTTTTATATTTTCGGAAAATCGAACCCGATTTCTAAAACCCGAAAAATCTCAAATAATTTCCCAAAATTTAATTAAAATAAAATATCAATATTTACCCAAAAATAATAAAATTTAAAAAAATATTAGGGGTTTTACATTGGTTGATAGTTAATAATTAACCATTTCTTTTATTTTTTAAGTTTGAGTAAACTAATAAATTAAGAAAAAATGACAAAATTAAAAAAAAAACAAAAAATCTAAACTCTACCAATGTTTATAATTGTACTTAAAACTTTTGTTTAACAATTCAACTTCTACAATTAATATCGATTTAATTGCACATTGCCATTGACGGAGTGATTAATGGTAGGATATGTAGAATCAAAATAATGTCAATTGTTCATGATGCAATTTTTCGAAAAAAAATTTCAGAGTAGAATTATAAAACGATTAAAATTAGGGGTGCAATTTTAAATAAAAAAAACAAAGTTTGGTAATTTGGAAAATTTCCATTATATAATTTTATACAAAATAAGGATATAATAAATTGAAATTTAAAAGATTTATTTTTTTGAAATTTTTATTTAGTACAAAATATATCAAATGATAATTAAATAATGTAAATAATATATTAAAAGAAAAATACTTGCCAACTACGGTAAATTATAATATATATATATATATGAAAATAGTTTCTTTTAATAAGAAATTATAAATAAAAGTTTATCAACAAACTTAAATTAAAATTGATCAAATTATTATATTTCACTAATAATAAATATTTTGAAGATATTAATAACATAAAAACCTTTTTTTTTCATAACTAATAATTTACATTCGAATTAAAATAAAATGTCTTAATAATTTTAGAGCCGTGGCCCTTTTGATGCAAAGGCAAGCTTCGATTTTTTGCATAATTTACATTTTATCAGCTTTATGCCTAGAAAATAAGAGAAGGGAAAATAATTCTTGAAATATAAAGAAAAATATTTTTTTATTTAAGAAAAATGAGAAAATAAAAAGAAAAAGAAAGAAAATAAATGTTAGTTTTCTTTTATTATATATATTTTTAGTTTAGAGAGAAAATGAAGAAAATGTTGTAAAAAAAAATGCTTTTCACCCGAATATTTTTTAAATTATCATATTTCATTTAAATTCTTTTTTAAAATATATAAGAAAAGTAAATAGAATAATAAAGGGAAAATATTCTTGATAAGTTGGAGAAAAGAGTGCAAGTTGTCTAGAAATACTTCAAAACATTGGAAGAAAATTAAACATTTAGCTTTCTCTACCCTGGAAACTCATGGAGCAGTTTGCATTTACTGTATCAACTGAAGCTAATTAAGCTGAAGCGTCAAGAATGGACATTATTTTGACAATATATATGCAGTGTAAGTTTTCATGCAAATGATCTGTATTCGATATTTTGTAATTATTGAATATGTACAAAAGCTTTGAGCAACTACAGAATAGAACAAAATGTTTATTGTAGGCCCCGTAAGCTATAATGAACTTGGTTTTGATGATAACAAAACTTAATGAAATATACATTAACCCTTTGTGCATAAATATTTGAACTGATTTTATAGGTCATGATATGCAAAGACATTGATGGAAGGATTATTCTATTGACATGGCTGATATAAAACAAGATTATCATCTTGTATAACACAAGACGAATCAAAGTCCATGAAGAAATAAGATAGAAATTAAGCTCTTAGGTCCATTGTACAAGATTGGAGAGATTATGCTATTTAAGACATAAAATCAATTTTGTTTTTAAATTCAAGAGTTTAAAAAGTGTTTCTACATCATTTCTAAGGTTTTTGAATGGTCAAAATAATTTTTACAGCCTTCCTTAAAAAACTCAAAATTTCAAAATTTAAGTCAGACAGTAGCGAAATTAGTTAACTCGTTGTAAAAATTAGTTAACTAGTTTTGTTGTTTAAAATTCTCTGTCTTACAAAACTAGTTGACTGGTGAAAATTTTAGTTAACTATTTTCATGATCTGACTTGACACAACTCTGCTGCACGACTTTCAAAGAAGTAACGGTTAGTTTTTTGAAAATTAAAGAGTCGTTAGACGCACTCTCTAGTAGACGTTTTTAGCAATGGAAAGCACCTATAAAAGGCATCATTTACTATAATTCTAACTAATGAAAGTGTTCTTATTCATTGTGAATTTACTGTGGTATTTTTAAAGCTTTAATTCATATACTCTTGAGCTTGTGTGGCAAATCTTCTCTCTCAATCTTTTAGCATTAAATTCTGTATCTGAGAGTTATTGAGAGTGATTTCATCTATTCCAAAACCTATTTAAGGTTGTGTAAGTGTGAGGACACACTTGTGGAAGGTTTTCAAGCACTTTGTGAAGCTTGTGAGAGGTTTTCAAGCTCCTTGTAAAGCTTGTGATCTTTTGTGGGAAGTTGTAAAGGTTCTCAAGCACCTGGGAAGCTTGCTGAGATTGTAAAGGCTTTGAATCTTGCCTGTTGAAAGGATCAAATAGTGGAGAGACTCTCAAAGTGGGACTTTGGGAAGAGTGGATATAGGCTAAGAGAGCCGAACCACTATAAACATTGTATTTGATTCTCTTCTTCCCTTAACTCTTTAATTTTCAGCACTTTATTTCTCTAATTATATATATTGAATATGTTGAGAATTTATTTTATTGAGTTAATATTGAGCTTGAACAATTAAACTTGTAATTTCTGATTTTTATGAGAAGATACACTTGATATTAAGTAATTATTTTGTGTATGAGCTGCTATTTGTGCATAATTTATTTGATCACTTGAACTACATCTTAGAAACAGAGTTATACACATACATAGAAGTGCAAAGCCATAATTTTTCATTAAGTCTTAAGCAAGGACTGAAAAATTGCCTAAAGTGTCCAATTCACCCCCCCCATTAGTCACTTTCTTTGGGACAACAAATTGGTATCAGAGCTTGTCTCTCTTGCTTGAGGTTTAAACACCTTAGAGAGATCCTACAATGGCTGGCACATCTAACACAGTTGGTATCCTTGCACCTTTAGCTGAAGGACACTCCATCACTAGACCACCTTTGTTTAATGGTTCTAATTATTCTTTCTGAAAAGTTAGAATGAGAAATTTTATTCAATCTGTTAATATTGAAGCATGGCAAAGAATTGTTAAAGGTCCTGAAATTCCACTAGAATTGCATGCTGATGGTTATAGAGAAAAACTAGAAGATGAATATAATGAACTTGATTGGAAGAAAGTTTCTTCAAATGCTAAAGCTTTAAAAATTCTTCATTGGGCACTTGATGCAACTGAGTATAATCGTATTTCAGGTTGTACATCTGTAAAAGAAGTGTGAGATAAACTTGAAGTCACATTTGAAGGGACTAATCAAGTGAAGGAATCAAAAGCCAATAGGCTTGTTCGAGAATATGAACTATTTAAGATGAAACCTAGATAAACCATTTCAGAAATGAGCACAAGATTTACTGATCTGGTGAATGTTCTCAAAGCACTTGAAAAAGAATTCACTAAAGAAGAATTAGTCAAGAAAGTCTTGAGGTCACTACCTAAATCATGGGAAACAAAAGTGGCAGTGATCTTTGACACCAAAGACTTCTCCAAATTCACTTATGATGAGCTGATTTGTTCTCTTATTGCTCATGAAATGCTTTATGACAAGAGCAAGAGTAATGTAGATGATGAAAAGAAAAAGAGAGGAATTGCCTTGAAGTCAAGCCAAGAGGATGACTTAAGGAAAACTATAGCTTTTAAGGCTGCCTCAAGTGACAGCTCCAATAGTTCAAGTGATGAAGAAGATATTGCCATGATTACAAGAAGATTCAAGAAAGCCTTCAAAAAGGGAGGTTCGAAATATAAGAAATTCCTAAAAAGGTATTCTCCCAAAGGTGAAACAAGTAAGGATCAAAGTGAGATTAAATGCTTTGAATGCAACAAACCTGGCCACATTAAGCCAAATTGTCCTAAACTGAAAAAGAAGAATTCAAAGGATAAGAGCAAGAAAGCCTTCATTGTTGGCTGGATGAACAGTGATGACTCCTCAAGTGATAACTCTAGTGACAAGGAGGTTGCACACATTTGTCTTATGGCTCTAGAAGAGGATAAACCAGAAAGTTCCCAACAAAGAGAAATCAACACTGAGGTAAATAATTCTGACTCTCTTAGTATTGAAGATTATGAAGATGCATTTGCCAAATTATATAAAGAATACAAAGTTTATAAGAAAAAATGTTTTGTTTTAAACAAAGAAATTGCTTCCTTAAGATCTGAAAATGATTCTATGAGCATTATTGTGCATGAAAATAAGTTTTATAAAAATCAAATGCTCTTGTTTGATGAGTTGAATAAGGAGTTAGAAGATTCAAAAACTGCTTGTGAAAACTCATTGAGAAAAACAGGATTTTAGAAACTAAGGTGAAATCTTTGACAAATGATTTAGCTAAATTCACAAATGGCACACAAATTCTTGATACTTTACTTGGTTCTTAAAGATTATCAAATCAAAAATCTGGTCTTGGTTATAATGGATTCATGCACTATGGAAAATACAAAAATTTCTTTGTGAAAGCTTCATCTCATTTATTACCAAATGTTATTTGCTTCTATTGTAACCAAAATGGTCATATGGTTAGTCATTGTCCTATAAAGAAAGGTTCCTCAAAAGTAAAAAAGATTTGGGTACCTAAAGGAACTATTCCTAATGTCTCTAACCCCCAAGGACCCAAACTTGCTTGAGTACCTAAGAAATAGTCAATTAATTTCAGGTATGTCTTAGAAGCAAGCAAGAGTATGAACAATGATATGTTGATAGTGCTTGCTCAAGACACATGACTGGAGACAAAGAAGTGGACATGTGAGATTTAGTGACAAAGGCAAAGTTTACATCATTAGAAGTGGCTCTATTGGGAAAAATCCAAGCATAAAGGATGTCGCATTAGTTAAAGGTTTGAAATTCAATCTTCTTAGTGTAAGTCAACTATGTGATAAATGTTACAAAGTTATTTTTAATTCTACACATTGTGAGATTAGAAGTTTGCATAATGATCATACATTATTCATTGCACCTAGAAGTGAAAATGTATATTTGCTTGATTTGAATGTTATTGAAAATGGAAATGAAAGATGTCTTGTATCTCTTGAAGAAGATAGTTAGCTATGGCATAGAAGACTTTGTCATGCTAGTATGCATGTGATTTCAAAACTTTTAAGTTATGATCTTGTTAAAGGTTTGTCAAAAATTAACTTTGAAAAAGATCATGTTTGCAAGCCATGTTCTCTTGGGAAACAAACCAAAGTTTCTTTTAAATCAAAAAATATTGTTTCAACATCTAGACCTCTTGAGTTATTACATCTTGATTTGTTTGGTCCTATTACACCCATGAGTCTTGGTGGTAAAGCATATACTTTGGTCATAGTAGATGATTACACTAGGTATACATGAACATATTTTCTCGCTCATAAGGATGAAACTTTTAGTGAATTTACATCTTTTTGTAAGAAAGTACAAAGTGAAAAAGGCTTACCCGTTTCCTCCATTATAAGTGATAATGGGAGAGAGTTTGAAAACTAATCTTTTGATGAATTTTGTTCAAACAATGGCATTTTTCATAACTTTTCAGCTCTTAGAATCCCACAACAAAATGGAGTTGTAGAGAAGAAAAATAGAACTTTACAAGAAATGGCAAGAACAATGCTTAGTGAACACAATCTTTTAAAATATTTTTGGGCAGAAGCCATAAATACTGCTTGCTATATCTTAAATAGAGCAATGGTTAGGCCAATTTTAAAGAAAACTTCTTATGAATTATGGAAAGGGAGGAAGCCTAACATTTCTTACTTTCGTGCATTTGGTTGTAAATGTTACATTTTGAACAACAAGAAGGATAACCTCAAAAGGTTTGATGTAAAATTAGATGAATGTATTTTTCTAGGATATTCAATGCAAAACGAAGCTTATAGAGTCTTTACTAGGAGAACTTTGTTAGTTAAGGAAACCATTCATGTTGTATTTGATGAAACTAACAACTTGGAAAGAAATATTGTTTGTGATGATGATGAACTAGGTAAAATTTTTGGACGAAAAAGGGATGAGACTTAAAAGCAACAAAGTCAACATATTAATGAGCCCCAAAGTGCAATTGAGAATGATGTTGTCAATAAAAATGCAAATGAGAAAGATCAAGAAAATGATCAAGAAGTATTGCCCAATATTGAAGAACTCCAAATTGATGAACCACATCATGATGACCTACCTCAAGAATGGAGATATCATAAAGATCATCCAAAGGAGGACATAATTGATAGCTCTTCACAAAATATAATGACAAGAGCTCAACTACGAAAATACGTTGGTAATGTTGCATTTGTCTCTCAACTTGAACCAAAGTCTCATGATGAAGCTCAAAGTGATGAGAGTTGGATTCTCGCTATGCAAGAAGAACTCAATCAATTTGAGAAAAATAAAGTATGGAAACTTGTTCCTAGGCCTAGAAATCATTCTATCATTGGTACTAAGTGGGTTTTTAGGAACAAGATGGATGATAAAGGACATGTTATTAGAAATAAGGCTAGATTAGTAGCTCAAGGATATAATCAAGAGGAAGGTATTGATTTTGATGAGACTTTTACTCCGGTTGCTAGAATTGAAGCTATTAGAATGTTGTGTGTATTTACATGTTATAAAAATTTTATGTTATATCAAATGGATGTTAAGAGTGCATTCTTGAATGATTATATTGATGATGAAGTTTATGTTGAAAAACCACCAAGTTTTGAAAACTATGAATTTCCTAATCATGTTTATAAACTCACTAAGGCCTTATATGAATTGAAGCAAGCCCCTAGAGCTTGGTATGAGAGGCTTAGTAAGTTTCTTTTAGATAATGGCTTTCAAAGAGGAAAAGTAGACAACACACTGATGTGGCTTATCCGCAAGTATACGGGTCATCTCAAGTAATAAAGTGATGAATCAAGTATCGTTCCCACGAGGATTTGCTGTTTGATTACCAAAACTATGAATGAAGTGATTATTTGGGCTAATGATTAATGAATAAATGGTAAATGTAAATGAGCAAGGTAAATTGATTAATCTAATTGAAATGGGTAAGGAGCAAACAAATAAATTCTAATTCTAGTTCGCAATTAAACTAAATTAACAATGGGTAATTTAAATGAAAGTCTAATTATGGTAAAAGTGATTCCAGAGTTGGGGGTTTATGCATAAATTAATTGGGATTTGTCTTGGGCATTCCAATTTTTAGGGAAAAATAGAGTTTGAAGGAAATTGATTCTAAATTCCTTTGATATCTTTTTCAAGCAAACCAAAGTGTGTTCTAAAATAACCAAACCTACTTTCGTATGTTATTTGATCACTTTAAAACCCATTAAGTTTTGTAATCAATAATTAATTCCTCTTAAAATCCTAGTTTATTTCTAAATCTAGGTTATTTTAAGTTCCAATCCTTAATTATCTATCAATGACTTTCACCTTTCGGTCCTTCAATCAAAGATTAACACAATACCCAATGGGTACCAACATTAGGCAAGTAAATCAAGCACACAAGGAAGGAATCAAAACTCATATTTATGTAAAATAAGGAAATACCCAGTCCAAATCCACAAATTAATCTAAAACATATTTCCCAACTCTGAAATCTAAAGAGTTTACTCACTCATGATGGTATTTACAAGAAATATTGATGAAAGAGTAAAGAAAAACATGATAAAAGGACTGAAATAGAAAAACCCAGGTAGAAGAACCAAAATCTCTGGTTTCTGGAGCTCCAAAACTGATGCAGCAGCTCCCCCTCCAAGAGAAAATGGCGTCTCCTCTCTCTCTCTATTAAATTTTCTTTCCTTTTTTTTCTTTCCTCCCTTTCCTCTTGTGGCAAAAATAAGGAAATGATGAATTTATATCGTCCCAAAAAGTTGCCCTAAAAGTAAATAGGAGCCAAGGAGTGGGTAGGAAATGAGGTGTAAAATTATCCAAGTCAGCAGCATCTTTCACGTTCTGGGCAGTCTGCTTAGGGTTCGGCTTAACCCTAAGCAGCTTCTTAGCAAATTTCAGCTTCTGGTCGCACTGTCTGCTTAAGGTTAAGCAGACCTTCAGCAAATCTCGGCAGACTTAGAGTAAAATGGACTTTTCTGCTCATGCTTGACTTGTGCTGCACCTTTAGCAATACCGCTTTACCCTAAGCATGATCTTAAACAGAGTCTCAAGCAAATTTCCGCTGGTTTGCTCTTGCAAGACTTGATTCCTTTCAACTTTCCTCCATGCTTAAGGAACTCCAAATCTCTTCAAATCACTTCCTATTGCACTCATTGATCTTCTATTTGCCACAAAATCCTATCAAAAACAACAAAATTACAAAAATCAAATATAAAGTATTTAAATTTAACAAATAAGCTAAAATAAAGCTAAAAACATAAAATATACTAAAATATAAGGGCAAAATGGATGCAAAACTACCCTAAAATGCCTATATGAAATGAGTGTAACAAATTCCCCCAAACTCAAACCTTTGCTTGTCCTCAAGCAAATTAAAACAATTAATGCAATTTGGGGTACCTTACCTTAAATTTATGAAAATTACTTATCCAAACTCTCAAACTTACTTTTAGCCACCAACAAACCATATACCCACTTTCAAGATGCAAAGAATTTAATCCTTACCAAAGTTATCACCGCTTAGCCTTGGGTCAATTATCCATATCATCAAGCCAAACCAATCAATCACAAAGAATAATCATGCCTAAATAGACTATAGGGTAATCCATAAACTAAAGTGTCTCAAATAATGATGGAAGTAATTGAATGGATTAATGATATCCCAATCCCATAGGCAATTCTCCTATTCCAATCTCCACTAATGTAGCAAAGCACCATCAAAAGATCAAAAGGACTTTTAAGGGATGTAATGGGGCTAAGGAGGTGATAATGTGGTTAACAAGGAAAGGATAAAGGTAACAAAATATGAGAATAATCAAATTATTAAAAGGTCAAGACACATAAAACTTTTTTTTTTTTTTAAAGGAATCAAAAAAAATGGGAGAAGGAACTTCACAACTATTCACTAATGCTAGCATATAATTTTGAAGCTTTTAGAGGGACTACATAAAAACATTGACTTTGAATTATAATTGTCCCTTTCAATTCACCCCCAAACTCATTTTTTTGTGTACTTGAGTGGTGAATTACTTTACATACCATAATTGAATTTGCTAGCCTTTTTTATTTTAGTAACTTCTCCCAACTAATTGTTATATATATATATATATATATATATATATATATATATATATATATATATATTTATATGTATCTATCACTCAAAGGATTATTCTCATGGAGGGTAGGTAAGTGTTTAGGTTTATGGCTAGGTAGTAATGTGGGTTCCAAAGAATTAAGAGGGATAAATGTAGGCTCAAATTGGTTCCAAAGGGAAATTTTTAAGTGAGGTTGGCTAAGGGTAAAATAATGGTTTAAAATTCAAAGAATGCCTAGATCATTTCTTTTTCAAGCGTATGCTATGATTTCGCCTTGAAAGGTTTAGAAAGATTGTTCTAGGATTGGTGAGACATCAATTAGCTACTTCTCACCCTAGAGTTTTCTCTAAGCACTCAAAATCAATGCAATTGATTGGGTGGCCCTTGGCTAAGAAAATATAAACTAAAGCAAGAATCTAATAACTTTGCACCTATCCAGAACTTTCAATCCATCAAACCCTTCTAAAAGTAAGCTTAATTGCTCTTCAAAGCAACTCTCAATCCTTTAAGGATACGATAAAATTTTTTTTATGATATGCATGATCCTAAAATGAATGCACAAATCGAATTAAAACTAAGTGTAATCTATATGAAAACTATATGCAAATGTATGTGTATGAGTATAGACATGTGTTTGGTTTATGTATAAGTGTATGAATTATCTATATATGAATGAATGAAATGCAATAAATGAATGAATGCAAAAATTTTGCCCTCACCCCCAAACTCAAATGAAACATTGTCCTCAATGTTTAAAATGAATGCAAAGATGGGCAAAATTGTGTGAATTACTCAATTAATGAAATTTATACAATTGGGGATTAAATCAATATAAGCTCAAGAATTCCAAAATTAGCTCAAAATGAAGCTTTAGAGAGAAAAATGTGAAAAAAAATCCCAAATGTATGAATTTACATTGCTTAAGATGTTGCTTAACCTGTTGCGTAGGGTAAAGCGAAAGCATAAGCATTGGCAACATACCATAAGCATAAATGGTAAAAGGGGTAAGCTGTTACCTCCAAATGATGTGAAATAGATACGGCTCAAAGAAAATTTGTGCAACTCATCAATGTCAACAAAATTAGGATTGAAGAAAAAGATAAAGTGCAAAAATAATGTGCAAGAAAATGAAAAAGTGTAAAGAAATAAAATCTAACATTTAAATCAAAAATCAAACCAAAAAGCATTCACAGAGTAACTATGTCCATAGCAGAAAATAAAATGAAATAAAATAAAATAAACTAAAGGAAAGAAGTGCAAGTATAATCATAAAAACTAATTACCAAAGTATTACAACTATTACCAAACTTTGAAAATTAAAATAAACAGATTACAAAATAAACCTAGAACAGAAATTAGAACTATTGCTACTGATCAAGCTCTGCTGTTAAGTCTTTATTGCTGCATCAGGGTCTGCTTTAGGTTCTGCAGTAGGTTCATTGTGATCCGAAGCTTCAGAAGCAGTTTCCAAATTTTCTGTGAGGTCTTTCATTTCTTGAAACATGGCTCGGCCCCAATGATATAAATTGTTGTAAGATTGGGCCAGTTTGTTGTAAAGCTCCAACATTTGAAGTTGATGTTGCTTCTGTTTCTTTTTAAGAGATAAAAATCTCTTTTTAAGTTTCTTTTCTAGCTTCTTCTTTTGGTTAACCTGCTACTGACCCATGGTTTCAATTTTGATTTCTAAGCTCTTCAAGGTAGCAAGGATTTCTGTGGTGTCAGGTGAGGGAACAGATGGTTGGACAGTGAAACTTGCTATTCTGGATTCCAAGGATCTTAAGAGGGACAAAATGTCTGCTGAAAACTGTGGGGTAGTGGTTGGTTATGGTTCTGCTGGTGCAAAGGTAGTGGGGTCAGCAGTACCAGTGGTTTCGTGGATCTTCTTTGTAACAGAGTATAGGTATGGCCTACTTTCTCACAAACATCCATGTGCAGCAACATTGTGCTGTCTATATATGATTCACCAGAAACTGGCAGCAACTTATATAGACTAGCATCAAAGCTAAATGAGTTTACTATAGCAGTTATATACCCCCCAAAAACTATACTACCTTTGGTATGCTTTGTGACAATTTGGTGCCAATGAGTAGCTATGAAATGGGCTGTGCTTACTTGTTTTCTCTCCTTCATGCACCACAAGAAAAATAAGTCTCCAAAGACCCACAATCAAGTTCGTGTCCCCTTCCTAAAACAAAGGTAAGAAATGAACCTATGGAGGTATTTCAACACATGATCGACTATCCTAGAGGCTTTTGCAGTCCTCTGTCTATAATAACCCCCAAAAGGTGCAATATCTTTTCAGAATTGAACAGGGTCATAAACAGTTTGCTGCCATTCAATATTTTTATACCCTAAATCCTGAAAACCAAAAATTGCATTCATAGCATCCATGTGTAACTCCCTATCAATTCCAGCACATCGAAAATATATCACATCCTTATGCTCAGGTACTGTTGGTTTGAAATTTAGCCTTAAGGAACTCAAAATTCCAGGGTCAAATCCTTGTACACTAGTTCCCTAATCTTAGCAAAATTAGTCCAGCTAATAGCATCCAAATAGGCAAATACAGAGTCATAAATGCCTAATTCTTTCAAAATCTGCTCATCCATATACTTGTTTGCCAAAATAGGTTTAGAAACTAATTTCTCATAGGCATTTTCATATCCATATCCTTAAAAGCCCAAGGTAATGGAGAGAGTACCTCCTCTATATTATCGGCAGACGACGCAAGTGCTGTTGGAGAATTTAAGGGTGACTGAGACACAGGTGTTTGGACCGCTGGTGCTGGAATTTGCGAGGAAGACCTAGTCCTTTTGCTGACTGGTTCAGAGGAAGGTTGAGGTGGAGAATTTAGGTCGAAAGGAACAGAGGGTACTCATTTCCGTTTTCCGATAGGGGTTTTCTTGGGTCTACCTGCAGCCTTTTTAGTTTTGCCTTTGGTTTTCATTTGAGTAGGCGCAGGCTCAGGCATTGGTTCTGGGGAATGAGTGTCGAAAATTGATGTTTCATTTTGCAGTTCAGTTTGCGGCAAGAGGGAAGTTGGCGGAATGAGAGGTGGTATTTGGCTTGGGGGTAGTGGTGGTGACTGAGGTGGTGGCGATTGAGGGAGCGACGGCGTTTGTGGTGGTGGTGACTGAGGGAGCGGCGGACTGGGGCTGGGGTTAGGGTTTGTGGGTAGAGAGGATGGAATACCCATTTTCGACTTAACAGAATGTCGAAATCTGCTGGGTTTGGGTTTGTGGGTAGACCACATTTTAGTTCTCACCATTTAATGAAAAGAAAGAAACGTTTCAGCTTCCTATAAAAATTTTGCTGGAAAAAATGGTGTGGGAAGGGAGTCGGCGAGGTTTATCGGGAGTAAGAGCGAGGCTTTCATAAAAAATGGCAGAAATTTTGGGCTTTTTAAAATGTGGGGCAGGCATGTGGTAATATGGGTCATGCTTCGGGTTAAGCATAAGGTTCAGCAGAATTTGCTTAAGACTCTGCTTGACAAGCAACATCATCAGCAAGTTTCGGCAGGTTTTGGGAAAAATTGTAGTTTTACTTACCAAAAGCAGTCCAAATGCTTTGGAATGCTGTCATGACCCTCAGCAATTACCAAATACACACAAACACCATAAAATGGAGGAATTTAAGCTCATCATCTCTTAGAACTCATCAAACACTATATATTTTCATTTAGCTTATGCAAGCATTTTTCAATTGAGGCACCAATTGTGACTACCTTTTTGCACACTTAATGAAATGGTCTCCTTTCTAAACTTATACCAAAAGTACATTTCAGCAGCATTTGAGACAGGTTCCAAACATTCAAGAATTGCAGAAAGGACATAGAAATTAACCTTTTTAGCAGCATGAACAGTAGCATGAATAGTAACAAAAATCTGCAGACTACAAAAACTAGCAACAATTCAAGCAAAAACATGTAAATTTCTATCATACTACAAAATTATACATACACTAAAAGGTAAAACTTAACAAACACTATTTTTGCACTTCAATAAAGCTCACATCAGTCCTAAATATCAAAATTGATCCTCATTCAAGTTGCATTTTGCAGAATTTACACAAGACACAAAATTAAACATGTGCTATCAAGTAGATTGCAATATCAGTTATTTAGCACAAGTTTAAAGGTGTTACTGTTCACAGGTACTGGATAAAATGCAGAATTTTGCTGTATACTTGCTCTCTTTCTATTCTTTCTTTTTGCTACAAGTGTTAATTTGCCCAATCTTCATGAATGACCTACAAAAGATAAACAAATGTCACTTTTGAGTTTAATGAGGGTAAAAAATGAAAATGAAATGAAATGGAAAATTAACAAACTATAAAAGGATATGCTTGGGTTGCCTCCCAAGAAGCGCTTGTTTAAGGTCTTAAGCTTGACCTTCCACTCCAAATCACCTAAGTATCCTTGATTGGAGAACCAAGCCATGAAACCTCTACAACCTTTTGTGTGGGTTCTCCAACAATATAATGCTTTAATATCTGCCCATTAACTTTAAAAGTCCCTGAGGTTTCATTGCCTATCTCAACAGCTCCATAGGGGTATACCTTTATAACAGTGTAGGGCCCTGACCATCTTGACTTTAATTTTCCGGGAAATAACCTTAACCTAGAGTTGTATAGAAGAACAACATCCCCTTCCTGAAATTCTTTCCTCCTAATATGTTTATCATGCCATCTCTTAGTTCTTTCCTTGTAAAGCTTGGCATTTTCATAAGCATCCAATCTAAGTTCCTCAAGTTCATTTAGTTGCAACATTCTTTTTTCTCCTGCAGTTTTTAAGTCAAAGTTCAGTGTCCTTATAGCCCAATATGCTCTATGTTCTAACTCCAAAGGTAAATGACAAGCTTTCCCATAAACTAATCTAAATGGGGTGGTGCCAATAGGAGTTTTAAAAGCTGTTCTATAGGCCCAAAGAGCATCATATAACTTTAGTGACCAATCTTTCCTTGAACTATTCACTGTTTTCTCAAGAATTCTTTTCAACTCTCTGTTTGAGATCTCCACTTGACCACTAGTTTGTGGATGGTAGGGTGTTGCAACCTTATGCTTCACTCCATATTTTTATAATAATCTTTCAAATTGATGGTTGCAAAAATGAGAACCTCCATCACTTATAATGGCACGTGGAGTTCCAAATCTTGTGAAAATGAACTTTTTAAGGAATTTAATCACAACTCTAACATCATTAGTTGGGGATGGTATAGCTTCAACCCATTTGCTCACATAATCTACTCCAACTAAAATGTACTTGTGTCCAAAGGACGATGGAAAAGGTCCCATGAAATAAATGCCCCACACATCAAATAGTTCAACTTCCAATATATTTTGGAGGGGCATTTCATCTCTCTTTGAGATATTACCCATCCTTTGACACCTATCACATGCATTTACAAACTTCCTCACATCTTTAAACATGTGTGGCCAAAAGAACCCTGCTTGAAGAACTTTTTCTGCAGTCTTTGTCACGCTCATATGACCCCCATAAAGTGAAGAATGGCAATCTTTAATAACATTCCCTATCTCCTCATCAGCTAAACATCTTCTAATCAACCCATCTCCACATCTCTTGAACAGAAATGGCTCTTCCCAATCATAATCCTTTACATCAAAGAGAAATTTCTTCTTCTGCTGCCATGTTAGGTCAGGTGGAAGGATTCCACATACTAGATAGTTCACAAAATCTGCATACCAAGGGGCTTTTGCATTCATAATTACTAACAGTTGCTCATCAGGAAAATAATCATCTATTGGGAGTTCTTTTCCCAAATTATCTCCTTGTTCTTGTCTCAATCTAGATAGATGATCTGCTACCACATTTTCTACTCCTTTCTTATCTTTAATTTCCAAGTCAAACTCTTGAAGGAGTAGCACCCACTTTATCAATCTAGGTTTAGCCTCTTTTTTCTGAAGGAGATACTTGATAGCTGCATGATCCGTGTACACTATTACCTTAGACCCCACAAGATAGGACCTGAATTTGTCTACTGCAAATACCACTGCCAAAAACTCTTTCTCTGTAGTAGAGTAATTTATTTGAGCATCATCTAAGGTTCTACTTGCATAGTATATTGCATACACCTTCTTATCTCTCCTGTGTCCCAAAACAGCCCCAATGGCATAATCACTAGCATCGCACATTAACTCAAAAGGTAGTGACCAATCGGGTGGCTGCATAATAGGAGCAGATATCAAAGCTTCCTTTATCCTGCAAAAAGCATTCATACAATTAGTATCAAAATGGAATTCCACATCTTTACTCAATAAATTGGTAAGAGTTTAGAAATCTTAGAGAAATCCTTGATGAATCTCCTGTAAAATCCAGTATGCCCCAAGAAACTCCTCACTCCCTTCACGGATGTTGGGGGTGGCATTTTCTCAATAATTTCTACCTTTGCTTTATCCACCTCAATACCCCTGTTTGACACAAGATGTCCCAAAACAATTCCTTCTTGTACCATAAAATGGCACTTTTCCCAATTCAAAACTAAATTGAACTCTTCACATCTCTGCAAAACCTTAGACAAGTTAGATAAGCATTCATCAAAAGATTTACCATACACAGAAAAATCATCCATGAACACTTCCATAATACCCTCAATCATGTCAGAAAATATGGACATCATACATCTTTGAAATGTAGCAGGGGCATTACATAGTCCAAATGGCATCCTTCGATATGCAAAGGTACCATAAGGGCATGTGAAGGTAGTTTTATCCTGATCATCTGGGCGAATAGGGATCTGAAAGAACCCTGAATAGCCATCCAAATAGCAAAAATAAGAATGATGAGCTAGTCTCTCAAGCATTTGGTCTATAAATGGTAATGGAAAATGGTCCTTTCTAGTTGCATTATTCAATTTCCTATAGTCTATACACATTCTCCATCCAGTTACAGTCCTTGTAGGTATTAGTTCATCATTTTCATTTTTCACTACTGTGATGCCCCCTTTCTTGGGTACAACATGAACTGGACTTACCCAATTGCTGTAAAAAACAGGGTAAATGATACCTGCATCAAGCAATTTCAAGATCTCCTTTTTCACAACCTCTTTCATATTTGGATTTAATCTCCTTTGTGACTCTCGAGAGGCTTTATGATTATTTTCCAACAAAATTCTATGCATGCACACAGAAGGATGTATTCCTTTAATATGATCAATGGTATAACCAATTATCCTTCTATGCTTTCTAAGAACTCTTAATAATTTTTCAACCTCACAATCAGTCAATTTAGCACTAACAATTACAGGATATGTAGTAGAATTGTGATCTAGAAAAGCATACCTGAGATTTGTTGGAAGAGGTTTCAACTCTACCTTAGGTGCTTCACTTTTTTCAAGCTTTGATGATGAAGTTGTATCTTGCTTCAAGTCCCCAATCTTTTCAATATCAGCCATAGGCAATGGTGGATTTCCTTCCAAAATTGTAGCATATTCTGCAGCTTCTTTAATCTCATCCCCTTTTTTGATGTTATGAACCAAACAAGCTTCTAAGGGATCTTTAGGATGTTGCTTTTTAAGCACTTCTCTAACCTCTTCATCTATCACATCAATTCTCAAGCATGAATTTGAATCATCTTTCTTTTTCATTGCTTGAAACAAATTAAATTCAACTTTCTCTTCCCCAACTTATAATGTAAGTCTCCCATTTTTTACATCAATCACAGCTCCAGCAGTAGCAAGGAAAGGTCTACCAAGAATAATAGGAATGTGTACATCCTCCTCCATCTCCAATACCACAAAATCCACTGGTATGAAAAATTTTCCAACTTTCAGAGGAACATTCTCAATTACCTCAATTGGAAATTTAATAGACCTATCTGCTAACTGTAGTGATATGGTAGTAGGCTTCATTTCTCCAATCTTCACTTTCTCATAGATAGACAATGGCATCAGACTAACACTGGCTCCAAGATCACATAAAGCCTTATCTATACTGATATCCCCAATGTGACATGGTATGGAGAAACTTCCAGGATCTTTCAGTTTGGGTGGAAGCTTATTTTGCAAAATAGCACTGCTTTCTTTCGTGAGAGCTACAGTCTCAAATTCCTCCAATTTCTTATTGTTAGATAAAATCTCCTTCAAAATTTTAGCATAAGAAGGCATTTGTGCTAAAGCATCAGTGAAAGGAATATTCACATGCAAAGACTTCAATACCTCCAAGAACTTCCCAAATTGTTTATCCAATTTCGCTTTCTGGAACCTTTGTGGGAATGGTAAAGGTGGCATGTAGGCTTTAGGTGCAACATATTTAGGTTCTTCTTCTTTGCTTTCCCTCTCCTTACTTCCTTTTTCTTCCACTGAATTTTCTTTCTCAGCTCCAATTCTGACTTCAACTTCAGTTTGTTCATCTCCTTCTCTGTTTTTCTCTTCTTCAATTTTCTCTTCAATCTTTTTATCTCCATTCTCTAATATTTTTCCACTTCTCAATGTAATAGCCTTGCAATGCTCCCTTGAATTTTCTAGCTGGCTAGGGAGCTTCCCAAATGCTTTGTTACTTGAAGAACTAGCTTGTTGAGCTATTTGATTCTCTAACATCTTATTGTGTGTTGCCATTTGATCTACTTTAGATGCTAATTGAGAAATCATTTCTTGTTGACTTTGATGGCTCACAAGTAGAGTTTCAATCATGGCTTCCAACTTAGCTGTCTTGTCTGGTTGAGCTTGTTGTGGTAGAGGTGGAGCAGGTGCATTTTGAGATTTAGAAATTCCAGGAGGAGGACCTCTATTCTGCTGAAAATTCTGATGTTGTTGATATCCAGAAGGTTGCTGAAAATTCTGATTTTGCCCTTGTCTACCTCCCCAAGAGAAATTGGGGTGGTTTCTCCATGCTGGATCATAAGTTTCAGAAAATGAGTTACCACCTGGTCTTTGATTGTAGTTCCCCACATAATCCACTTGCTCACTTGAAAAATCTTAATTAAGTGCAGAAAAATCTACTGCACAATTGACATTTGCAGCTCCAACTTCTACTGAATTACTAGAACCTCCGGCTGAAGAATCTACTTTCATGCTTAGCTTGTCCATTTTCCTTGTCAAATCATCAAACTTAGCATTAATCATATTCATGGCATCAAGCTCAAACATACCAGCTGGTTTCTTGATCTCATTCCTCTCACAACTCCATTGGTAGTTGTTATAAGCAATTTTATCAAGAGCAGAAAAAGCTTCATCTTCAGATTTCTCCATAAGGTCACCTCCAGAAGATGCATCAATTGTACTTCTAATAGCTGGTGAAACTCCATTGTAAAAGTGTTGAACAAGCATCCACTTAGGAATCCCATGATGTGGACATCTCCTTTGCAAATCCTTTTACCTCTCCCATGCTTCATACAAGCTCTCATCATCTCTAGGTTTGAAAGAAGTCAGCTCATTTCTTAGCTTAGCTGTCTTGATTGGTGGAAAATATTGAGCTAAAAATGCTTGAGAAAGTTCATCCCATGTTGTGATAGAACCCGGTGGCAAAGAATGTAACCACTCTCTAGCTCGGTCCTTCAGAGAAAAAGGAAATAATCTGAGTCGAATTGCATCATCAGAAACTCCATTTATCTTTAACATATCGCTGATCTCAAGAAAGTGTGCTAGATGCACATGTGGACTTTCACTTGGATTTCCTCCAAATTGTGATTGCTATACCATCTGACAAAGTGCAGGCTTCAGTTCAAAATTATTAGCTTCTACCCTTGGTCTTGTGATACTTGGCATGAAATCTCCAATGTTAGGATTGAAGGAACGGAAGCGTGAAAAACACAAGTTTATACCATTGAATTCAAAAATTTTCACCTAGGGTCACATGCACCATGCAAGATTTATTTTTATCTATTTGATTTCAATGATAAACAACATATTAAAACTCTTTTAATATGTTTTGGATCTGTATTTTCCATTTAAGATTTTAAAATTAATCAGATTAATTTTAGAGCCCTAGATTAAATCAAGAACGATTACACTAACCTCTTGATGTGCTGTAGCGTGTCTGCGCCTTTGAGATTCGTCTTCAGGACACCAAATGTTGTCCCTCTAGCTTGTCCACACCAAGAACACCTATGGCAGCCCTTGAACAGCCTCTTAAAGCTTTTTCTATTAATTAGAAATTCAAGTTCTGCCTTTTAAGAGATTAGAGATATAAACAGGACACTAGAAACAATTTCTAGTGTTCTTAATTCAAGAGATTGATGGCTAATCTCTTTGAATTGATGAGAGATGAAGAGAAATAGCTGGAGAGGCTCAAAGTGGCGTGACAAATGAGAGGAGAGGCTGCTGGTTATTTTTTTCTTTTCATAACAACACTTAAATAGCTAGGTTAACACATTAAACCCTAGCCACATGTCACCTTTTGATTAGCTCTAGGTTTAAGTGACCCAATCACATTGTGCCAAGTGTCAAACCTATATTTAATCTTGATTTTAATCATCTTACATGATTAAAAAACATTTGGCAAGCTTATGTGTAATCCCATGTGTCATCATCTCATGGTGCCACGTGTCACACTGTGAAATGACCAAAATGCCCCTGTGTCTTAATTTTGAGTTCTTAACCCAAAATAATTATTTTCTTCTTCTAATTAATTTATATCATATATAAATTAATTAATTAATCTCTATTAATTAATTTCTCATCAATTAAATTCATATTTAAACACTTTAAATATAAATTTAATTTATACTACACATCCAATAATCTAGATTTGGTTTCAAGTCATGCTAGGGACTTTGCAATTTAATTGCAAACCAAATCTATTTAATTAATCAATTAAACTCTTTAATTAATTAATTAAATCATATTTAAATAGGTGATAACTTGTGTATGTGTGTGACTTACTAGGCTCATCACTAATTGGCAATGAGACATGATATCAACTCTTAATATCATCAGAACTCTTTCTTACTATAAATGATTTCTCTAAATCATTTTATGAACCTCATAGACCATGGTTAACACCTAGCATAGCATGCCATGGCCACCCAAGTAGTAATAAGATTTACCTTAAATGAACCTATAATCATATGTTACCATGCACTAGAATCTCTCTGTTACAAAATCCCACCTCAAGCTGGAGTCATGGTTTATGTCAAACTCCATTTGCTATGAATATTATGTTCTCTTTTAATTCCAGTTCTTGATTAAAAGATTTTTCTCATCAGAAACTCTTTTACGAATAAATCTATCTGTCTGGCCAGAACTTGAAACATCAAGAACAATTAAATGAACATAGGATTTTATCTCTATTTACTTAGAGGAACAGATTCCATCTTGATCAACACCTACCTCCATATATAACTAGCAGAGCCAACACATGCCCATATACCCATACATAGTACAAGTATGAAAGCGAGATCAAACTCAAACTACCTATATACAAGATAATCTGTGCTATCTCGTGTCTAAAGATTATATGCACTCGATATGATTTATGACAAAATATTGACAAGAGTAAACTCCATGTGCTTGTCATAAGTGTCACTGGTTCGGCCTACTTATCATTTATAAGTGCCTATCATGTTTGTTATATGGCATGAGACTCACCATTCCATCTTATTTATATCTCATATAAATAACTTGGGAACAAACAAGAATACAATCTTTCGGATAAGTCATGTCCTTATTATGAAGTATCCTCGATTGTGAACCTATTTATGATACTTTGTGCTAGAAATATTGTCACTCATATTCTTAACAACTTAAGAATAATATTTCTAACAAAATATCAATGGACCTTTTCTATTACACATAAATATATTATGTAAACGGAAAAGTGGAAATGCCTTTTATTAATAAAATTATGTACAAGATACATACTAAATGATATGCTCTAGGGCATACTACTAACAATCTCCCACTAGCACTAGAGCCATTCATTACAATACCTTAGACCCATCTTCTCAAGATGCCGGTCTAACTGAACTTGTGACAAAAGCTTAGTGACTGGATCACCGGATTTTTCAACTGATGTTATTTTTCTGCATGGCTATATCGCCTTGCCTAACTATATCTCTGATAATGTGGTAGTGCCTTTCTATGTGTTTGGATTTTCGGTGAGACCTTAGTTCCTTAGCTCAGTATGATCGCTCCATTATTGTCACGATGTAGTGGAACTGGCCGACTCAATGGAAGGAACTCTTGTAAGTTCTGCATCACGAACTTCTTTATCCAAATGACTTCTTTTGCAAGACATCGATGCAAAGAATATACTCGACCTCGATGAGTGGAATCTGCAATGCGTGCTCTGTTTGGAACTCTTCCAACTGATTGCACCTTCATTACATATGAACACATATCCAGAGATAGACTTTCTATCATTGATATCTGATTGGAAATCAAAATCAGTATAACCATCCAATTGCAAGTCACCACCTCCATAAATCAAGAATAAATCCTTAGTTCTTCTCAAGTACTTAAGGATATTCTTGTGACTATCGATGTTCCAAACCTGGATTGGATTGATACCGCTAGTCAAACTAATAAAGATATGCGATATCCGCCTAGTACACAACATTGCATACATTAAACTTCCAATAGCCGAAGCATATGGAATCCTGGCCATCTTATCTCTTTCTTCAGGTGTCTTTGGAGACATCTCTTTAGAAAGATGGATACCATGTCTCACTGGTAACAATCCTCTCTTGGAATCAAGCATGTTAAACCTCTTTAACACCTTTTCCAAGTATAGACTTTGGGATAAACCAATTATTCTTTTCGCTCTATCTCTATAGATGCGAATCCCAAGAATATAGGTTGCCTCCCCTAAGTCTTTCATGGAGAATGTATTTGACAACCATATCTTTATAATTGTCAACATACCTGTGTCATTACCCATCAATAGTATGTCATCCACATATAAGACAAGGAAAGTGATAGCACTGTCACTAACCTTCTTATATACACATGGCTCATCCTCATTTTTGATAAAACCAAAGGATTTAATGGCTTCATCAAAACGGATGTTCCAACTCCTCGAAGCTTGTTTCAACCCATAAATGGATCGCTTTGGCTTGCATACCTTGGAACCATCTTGGGATTCAAATCCCCTAGGTTGTTCCATGAAAATGTTTTCTTCAATGTATCCATTGAGAAAAGCTGTTTTGACATCCATCTGCCAAATCTCATAATCATAGTATGCAGCTATTGCTAATAAAATCCTAATTGATTTAAGCATGGCAACAGGCGAGAAAGTCTCCTCATAGTCTATTCCTTGCCTTTGGCGAAACCCTTTTGCTACTAGCCTTGCCTTATAGGTCTCTACCTTTCCATCAGAACCAATTTTCTTCTTGAAAACCCATTTGTTCCCTATAGGTATAATACCTTCAGGTGGGTCAACAAGATCCCAAACTTGATTCTTATACATGGAATCAATTTCGGATTTCATAGCATCAATCCATTTTGAAGATTCTATATCTGATATAGCTTCTTCATAGGTAAGTGGATCATCTCCATGATCTACTTCTTCATGAGTAGACAACTCTTGTTCTTCTTCATGAAGAAAACCATATCTCACTGGTGAGTGAGATACTCTGGTTGTTCTACGAGGAACAGCTGTAGATGTTTCATCAATGGGTATAGGTTGACTAGATGGATCTATATCCATCTGATCTATTGGTTGGTCAGAATTCTCTAATTCTAACTCTATTTGCCTTCCTTTGCCTCCTTCTTGAACAAACTGTTGTTCAAGAAATGTGGCATCTCTACTTATCACAACCTTATGTGAAGTAGGCAAATAAAAATAATATCCAAAACTATCTTTTGGATATCCAACAAATCGACCTTTTCTCGATCCGGTCTCCAATTTATCAGTGTTCAGCTTTTTGATATAAGCTGGACAACCCCAAATCTTAACATGCTTAAGACTTGGTTTTCTTCCATGCCATATCTCATAAGGTGTGGAAGAAACTGATTTTGATGGAATCCTATTCAGAATATACAAAGCTGATTCTAATGCAAATCCCCAAAAGGAGATTGGCATATCAGTATAACTCATCATACTACGTACCATATCCAATAGGGTGCGATTTCTCCTTCAGATACACCATTCACCGTATGGCGTTCTGGAGGAGTCAATCGAGAAACAATGCCATGCTCTCTCAAGTATTCATCAAATTCAAGATTTCAAATATTCACCTCCACGATCCGATCGAAGAGCTTTAATACTTTTTCTGTTTGATTTTCTACTTGATTTAAATTCCTTAAACTTTTCAAAGGATTCATGTTTGTATTTCATCAAATACAAATACCCAAACCTTGATTTATCATCAAGAAGGTAATAAAATAATGAAAGCCCCCTCTAGCCATTTCTTTAAACGGACCACATACATCACTATGTATTAGTTCCAAAATATTTTCAGCTCTTAGCCCTTGTCCAACAAAGGGTGATCTAGTCATTTTGCCTTGAAGGCAAGATTCACAAGTTGGAGTAGGCTCAGAGCCCAATGAGGATAGAATCCCCATTTTCTCCAATTTTGCAATCCTATCTTCTGCAACATGACATAACCTTAAGTGCCAAATATATTTTGAACTTGAATTGGTTTTCATCATGGCATTGTATTCTTTTAGATCACTTGCATTCAATTTGTGTTTGTCATTATTATCCAAATGATAAAGACCATCATTCATATAACCCGAACCAACATATTTATTTCCAAAATAAATATTGCAAACATCATCTTTGAACTGAAATTCATAGCCATTTCTAGTCAAACTAGATATAGAAATGATGTTCTTAAAAGCATCAGGTACATATAAAATATTATCCAAACACAAAACATGTCCAAACATGTAAAAAGATTTAGATCCTATGGCTAAAGCTTCAACAGTTGAGCCATTGCCAATTCGGACTCTAATATCTTGAGAACGCAAGTCGCTTTGTTTGCTAGTTCCCATATCATTAGAAATGTGAAGCGGCACGATATCTAAAACCCAAGTGTAGATGAACTATGAGTATCATCGAATCTAAATAACAAGATATGGACATACCTTAGAAGGTGTATCCTTCTTGTCCTTCAGAGAAGCAAGATACTCGCGCCTTTTCCGGTGCCCATCCTTTTGGCGGTGGAAACACTTTCCTTTGCCTCCATCGACTTTAGTCTTCCTTTTCTGCTTAGCTATTTTCTTGGAAGGACCAGAATCGAGGTTTCTTTTTCTTATTGCTCTTCTTCTTGTTGGACTTTCCAGCAGAAGAAGATGCAACAAAGCTACCTCTTTTCCTTTATTGCTGGCATATTCTTTTGGGCAATAACCAGCATGTTGAGTAATTCGGCTAAGGTGCATTCTGTTTAGTCATATGGAAATTTGTCACAAAATTCCCAAAGACTCAGGAATGGATCAAGGATCAAATCCATTTGTAGTTGGAAATCCATGTTGAAGTCAAGATGTTCCAACCGCTCAATCACCGAATCATCTTGTGGACATGATCCCCAACATTCTGTCCCTCAGACATCCTCATACGGAATAGTTGTCTAGATATCTCATACCTAGCATTCCTGCTGTGCTCACCATACAACTCTTATAGGTGAAGGAGGATCTCACTCGCACTCTGCATGTTCTCATGTTGCTTCTGTAACTCATTACTCATGGAAGCAAGCATGTAACACTTAGCTCTCATATCATGCTCCTTCCACTTGTCCAAAGTTTCATGTTCCTTTTGTGTGGCCTCTGGCGGTAAGGGACCAGGAACATTTGAATCTAGAACATATCCTATATGTTCAAGGTTCAGGACAAGTTTCAAATTTCTCAGCCAATCAGTCAGATTAGGTCCTGTCAACCTGTTGTAATCAAGTATGCTTGCTAGGATATTGGATGGTGGTGGTTGTTTTGTGCTCATTTTTATCAGAAAATTAACTGCAGAAAATAACCAGATTAATTAGTAAATGTATCATGTAATTAACCAAAATGATTATGGTCTTTTAATCAAATTGGTCCTCCCACTAACTTAGCGAATCCTACACTTCCAAAGTAGAAAACGGAAATCCTAGTTGGATGGATTTCTAGTGGGTGATTGAATTCTTATAATTCTATTGATCATCCTCAGGTACATCTATTATTGGAATTACAATAAACTATAAGTGAGCAACTCCTTGCCCATCACATCTCATGTGAGGTTCAATCCTTTACCTAGCCCCTAATGCTCAAAATCTCAGGTACATCCATTATTGACTTATCTTGCATTAGTTAAGTTGATCCCATTGAGCCAGTAATTATGCAAATAATTTTAATGTCCTCAGGTACATCCAATATTGGCCACCAAACCATTTACATATTTACAACATCTCATGCTTAACAATTATTCTTAAGAAAATCTCTTAAATTAATTGCATCTCATGCAACTATTTAAAATTTCTTAAAATAATTGCCCCAATGGAGGGCTTATGTTATAATTACTTTAATTATACCATTTCCAACTTAATCATTTGTTTGGAAGATTTTATAGCCATCCTAATTACTATTAAGGTCTCACTTTGCACATTATCCATTTAGCATGCATATATCATATAATTGCATACATTCCCATACATCTCATGCATTCATGGATAAGCAGTAAATATGGTATGATCATGGACTTTCTAAGGGATTCAATTCTGAGCCACCAAGAATTGAATCAGGGCATTCCTAGGTGCATTTCATTCATTCATTTTACAAGAGTTGCTGAAGGAGTACATAATCAACACTTGATATTGAATTCCTCCCACTGGTACCACCAATGCTCTTGACCTCCTTGAACTTCTTGCAATCCAATATTACATAGTAATCCTTGGCATACCAAGGCGAATTTACAAGAACTTAAATAAATGAAATTACAACTCAAAAAATATTACAAACTTAATAATACATGCTCAAAATAAATTAAAATAAATTAATTAATTTACAATCCCAAAGAAACATAAAAGAAATAAATCCAATCACATTGGTCTTTTATAGTCCATGATCATCCATCATGCATATCACTATTTAACAATTAAATAAAACATACATACTTATATTAAATTGAATATCTCATATTCAACTTAAAAATCCAGATTTGAATATGATTCAAATAAATTTAAAAATTCATATTTGAATCTCATTCAAACAAATTTAAAAATTCAGATTTGAATCACATTCAAACAACTTCAAAAATTCAGATTTGAATCACATTCAAATATTTTTTTAAAAAATCAGATTTGAATCACATTCAAATATTTTTTAAAAAATCAGATCTGAATTTTATTGAATCAATTTTAAAAAATCAGATTTAAATATGATTCAAACAACTTTAAAAATTCAGATTTGAATCACATTCAAACAACTTTTAAAATTCAGATTTGAATCACATTCAAACAATTTTTTAAAATTCTGATTTGAATCATAATTTAATTGTGTGATTAAAACAACTAATTAAACACTTTAATTAGTCAAAGAATAGGCCTTAGATCATACAACAATTGCAGAATTAAAAGCCAAACCTTGAACCACCCATGGAACCATTGTTGCCGCCACCAATGGTGGCTTCACCATGTGTGCCGCCACACCTCTCTTGATCCAACCAGCAATGAATCAATCATCTTATGATCAAATCACACAATTAAATCATATAATCAACAATCTAAATGGCAAATATAGTGGCTCTGATACCAATTGAAGGAACGGAAGCGTGAAAAACACAAGTTTATACCATTGAATTTAAAAATTTTCACCTAGGGTCACATGCACCATGCAAGATTTATTTTTATCTATTTGATTTCAATGATAAACAACATATTAAAACTCTTTTAATATGTTTTGGATCTGTATTTGCCATTTAAGATTTTAAAATTAATCAGATTAATTTTAGAGCCATAGATTAAATCAAGAACGATTACACTAACCTCTTGATATGCTGCAGCGTGTCTGCGCCTTTGAGATTCGTCTTCAGGACGCCAAATGTTGTCCCTCTAGCTTGTCCACACCAAGAACACCTATGGCAGCCCTTGAACAGCCTCTTAAAGCTTTTTCTATTAATTAGAAATTCAAGTTCTGCCTTTTAAGAGATTAGAGATGTAAACAGGACACTAGAAACAATTTCTAGTGTTCTTAATTCAAGAGATTGATGGCTAATCTCTTTGAATTGATGAGAGATGAAGAGAAATAGCTGGAGAGGCTCAAAGTGGCGTGACAAATGAGAGGAGAGGCTGCTGGTTATTTTTTTCTTTTCATAACCACACTTAAATAGCTAGGTTAACACATTAAACCCTAGCCACATGTCACCTTTTGATTAGCTCTAGGTTTAAGTGACCCAATCACATTGTGCCAAGTGTCAAACCTATATTTAATCTTGATTTTAATCATCTTACATGATTAAAAAACATTTGGCAAGCTTATGTGTAATCCCATATGTCACCATCTCATGGTGCCACGTGTCACACTGTGAAATGACCAAAATGCCTCTGTGTTTTAATTTTGAGTTCTTAACCCAAAATAATTATTTTCTTCTTCTAATTAATTTATATCATATATAAATTAATTAATTAATCTCTATTAATTAATTTCTCATCAATTAAATTCATATTTAAACACTTTAAATATAAATTTAATTTATACTACACATCTAATAATCTAGATTTGGTTTCAAGTCATGCTAGGGACTTTGCAATTTAATTGCAAACCAAATCTATTTAATTAATCAATTAAACTCTTTAATTAATTAATTAAATCATATTTAAATAGGTGATAACTTGTGTATGTGTGTGACTTACTAGGCTCATCACTAATTGGCAATGAGACATGATATCAACTCTTAATATCATCAGAACTCTTTCTTACCATAAATGATTTCTCTAAATCATTTTATGAACCTCATAGACCATGGTTAACACCTAGCATAGCATGCCATAGCCACCCAATTAGTAATAAGATTTACCTTAAATGAACCTATAATCATATGTTACCATGCACTAGAATCTCTCTGTTACAAAATCCCAACTCAAAGCCGAGTCATGGTTTATGTCAAACTCCATTTGCTATGAATATTATGTTCTCTTTTAATTCCAGTTCTTGATTAAAAGATTTTTCTCATCGAAACTCTTTTACGAATAAATCTATCTGTCTGGCAGGAACTTGAAACATCAAGAATAATTAAATGAACATAGGATTTTATCTCTATTTACTTAGAGGAACAGATTCCATCTTGATCAACACCTACCTCCATATATAACTAGCAGGAGCCAACACATGCCCATATACCCATACATAGTACAAGTATGAAAGCAGTATCAAACTCAAACTACCTCTATACAAGATAACTGTGCTATCTCGTGTCTAAAGATTATATGCAAGATATGATTTATAACAAAACATTGACAAGAGTAAACTCCATGTGCTTGTCATAAGTGTCACTGGTTCGGCCTACTTATCATTTATAAGTGCCTATCATGTTTGTTATATGGCATGAGACTCACCATTCCATCTTATTTATATCTCATATAAATAACTTGGGAACAAACATGAATACAATCTTTCTGGATAAGTCATGTCCTTATTATGAAGTATCCTCGATTGTGAACTTATTTATGATACTTTGTGCTAGAAATATTGTCACTCATATTCTTAACAACTTAAGAATAATATTTCTAACAAAATATCAATGGACCTTTTCTATTACACATAAATATATTATCTAAACGGAAAAGTGGAAATGCCTTTTATTAATAAAATTATGTACAAGATACATACTAAATGATATGCTCTAGGGCATACTACTAACAAGGATAGGCATGATCCTTCACAGAGCGGTTGTTATTGTTGTTGTTGGCCATTTATTCTTGTAATTCCTCTTGCTCTTGTGCTCTTTCTTGTTATTGTTGAGCTTTAATTTCAGCTTTTCTCCTCTTAGATTCTACTCTTAAAGCTTTTGCTATCTTTTCTATTTCTGGGTCAAAGAATATATTGATTTCTTCACTTTTTGTCCTCCTCATAAAATAAAGCACCTGAAAAACAAAATAAACAAATTCTCAAAGTAAAATGGTAAAAAGAAAATAAAATAAAATGCCCAAATTAACCAAACAAACAATTGTTCAATATCAAACAAAAATCAAATCCCCGGCAACGGCACCAAAAACTTGATGTGGCTTGTCTGCAAGTATACGGGTCATCTCAAGTAATAAAGTGATGAATCAAGTATCGTTCCCACGAGGATTTGCTGTTTGATTACCAAAACTATGAATGAAGTGATTATTTGGGCTAATGATTAATGAATAAATGGTAAATGTAAATGAGCAAGGTAAATTGATTAATCTAATTGAAATGGGTAAGGAGCAAACAAATAAATTCTAATTCTAGTTCGCAATTAAACTAAATTAACAATGGGTAATTTAAATGAAAGTCTAATTATGGTAAAAGTGATTCCAGAGTTGGGGGTTTATGCATAAATTAATTGGGATTTGTCTTGGGCATTCCAATTTTTAGGGAAAAATAGAGTTTGAAGGAAATTGATTCTAAATTCATTTGATATCTTTTTCAAGCAAACCAAAGTGTGTTCTAAAATAACCAAACCTACTTTCGTATGTTATTTGATCACTTTAAAACCCATTAAGTTTTGTAATCAATAATTAATTCCTCTTAAAATCCTAGTTTATTTCTAAATCTAGGTTATTTTAAGTTCCAATCCTTGATTATCTATCAATGACTTTCACCTTTCGGTCCTTCAATCAAAGATTAACACAATACCCAATGGGTACCAACATTAGGCAAGTAAATCAAGCACACAAGGAAGGAATCAAAACTCATATTTATGTAAAATAAGGAAATACTCAGTCCAAATCCACAAATTAATCTAAAACATATTTCCCAACTCTGAAATCTAAAGAGTTTACTCACTTATGATGGTATTTACAAGAAATATTGATGAAAGAGTAAAGAAAAACATGATAAAAGGACTGAAATAGAAAAACCCAGGTAGAAGAACCAAAATCTCTGGTTTCTGGAGCTCCAAAACTGATGCAAAGCCTCCTCCAAGAGAAAATGGCGTCTCCTCTCTCTCTCTATTAAATTTTCTTTCCTTTTTTTTCTTTCCTCCCTTTCCTTTTGTGGCAAAAATAAGGAAATGATGAATTTATATCGTCCCAAAAAGTTGCCCTAAAAGTAAATAGGAGCCAAGGAGTGGGTAGGAAATGAGGTGTAAAATTATCCAAGTCAGCAACATCTTTCACGTTAGGCGATGCTTAGGGTTCACTTAACCTAAGCGACTTCTTAGCAAATTTCACAGTGCGCCTTTATGCTTAAGGTTAAGCAAACCTTGAGAAATCTTGCGAACTTAGAGTAAAATGGACTTTTCTGCTCATGCTTGACTTGTGCTGCACCTTTAGCAATACCGCTTTACCCTAAGCATGATCTTAAACAGAGTCTCAAGCAAATTTCCGCTGGTTTGCTCTTTCAAGACTTGATTCCTTTCAACTTTCCTCCATGCTTAGGGAACTCCAAATATCTTCAAATCACTTCCTATTGCACTCATTGATCTTCTATTTGCCACAAAATCCTATCAAAAACAACAAAATTACAAAAATCAAATATAAAGTATTTAAATTTAACAAATAAGCTAAAATAAAGCTAAAAACATAAAATATACTAAAATATAAGGGCAAAATGGATGCAAAACTATCCTAAAATGCCTATATGAAATGAGTGTAACACACACTCTTCACAAAAACACACAAACATGATATGCTTATTATTTAAATTTATGTTGATGACATTATTTTTGGTGCTACTAATGCCTCTCTATACAAAAGCTTCTCTAAGATGATGCAAAATGAATTTGAGATGACATGATGGGTAAACTTACCTTTTTCCTTGGATTATAAATTAAGCAACTCAATAGTGGCATCTTCATTAATCAATCCAAGTTCATCAAAGATATGCTAAAGAAATTCAAGATGGATGATTTGAAGAGTATTGGAACTCCTATGAGCTCCACCATCAAGTTGGAAAAGGATGAAAAAGGTAAAGATGTTAATCAAAAGCTATTTAGAGGCATGATTGACTCACTTTATATTTAACTGCATCTAGACCTGACATTCATTTTAGTGTGTGTTTGTGTGCTCGGTTTCAATCATGTCCTAAGGAATCTCGTCTAATTGCTGTTAAAAGGATTTTCAAATACCTCATTGGCACACACTCAATTGGTTTATGGTATCCTAAATGCGACACATTTGATCAAGTTGGATATAGTGATTCTGACTTTGCTGGAAGTAGATTGGATAGAAAGAGTACTTTCGGTACTTGCCAATTTCTAGGTCATGCCTTAGTGTCTTAGCATAGTAAGAAACAAACTTCTGTAGCCCTTTCCACTGCTGAAGCAGAATACATTGCTGCAGGAAGTTGTTTTACTCAATTTCTATGGATGAAGCAACAATTAGAAGATTTTGGTATAAAGGTTGATCATGTTCCTATAAAGTGTGATAACATTAGTACCATCAATCTAACTAAAAATCCAATCCAACACTCTAGATCAAAGCGCATAGAAATTAGATATCACTTTATTAGAGATCATGTTCAAAATTGTGATATTGAGTTAGAGTTTGTTCCTACAGAACAATAACTTGCAGACATTTTTATAAAATCCCTAAATGAGGAAAATTTTTATAGGATTAGAAGGGAACTTGGCATGAGTGAAGCTATTGAATGATATTTGCTACATTTGATATGAATTTGCTGCCAAATTTGGTTAAATATGTTGCTAGTGCTATATTCTGCGTATATGTGTTTTTAGTTAACTACTTTCTCACTGCAGTTGTCTAGTTTTATACCTGTATAATATTTAGCCAACTGGGTTTCAAAATTAGTTAACTAATTTTGCTTCTGTGTACATTTGAGAAAACGCGCCTGTTTTAAAATTACTTTCTTTCTAACGGGTATTTTCGCTCTCTTTACAATTTATTTTAATAAATATACCCCTAAGCACAATTAAGCTCTTTTTATGTCTTTAAAGGGTAAAATTAGGTTTTGGCAAAAAGGAATTCTCGATTCTCCATGAAAAACTGTACATAGTTTCAAAATTTGAAATTTTTTTTGGTAACTGCTACATATCACTTGAATCAATCTCTCAAAAACTCCCTCATTTCCTGCTGCAAATTGATTCTCCACTCTCTTAGAAACCTAAATTTCTCTCAAAACCAAAACCCTCAATTCTCCTTCTCAAAATCCCTAAACGATAAAATCCCATTCTTCCGTAAGCTGCTTCTCTCTCTCACTGAAGTTCTCCAAGAATCGATGGCAAGGGTAAAACAAGTGGCTACCAAATCTCGAAAATTCATGGGTGATGCTATGAAAGCCGCCGGTAGATCCGAAAAGGAAAGAGAAGAAGAAACTGAAGTTGAGAACAATGATGAAGAAACAGAGACAGTGGTAAAACAAGCAAGAAAAAGAAAAGGAAAGGGTATTGCTGGGTTAGAGCCTTCCAAGAAAAAGAAGAAAATGGAGAAGGCCCCTGCTTTGAAACCCTTTGTGCAATAGAATATTTTTTAGCCAAGGTACATTAAATGGGATTCATTTTCTGATTTGCCTTATGAATTTGAAAATTTATTTACTTTTCAAGGCTGGATGGAATTTTCTGAGTTGAATGAATATTATTATCTTTATTTAATTCAAGAATTTTATGGGAGTATGAAAGAAGGTGTTAAAGGAGAAAGTTTTAGTGTGAAAGTTAAGAAGAAAAGTTAGATTATTGTTGTAGATTTCTTAGCCTTTGTTTTGAACCTACCGAATGATGGAAATAGGATTAGAACCTTCAAAGATACTAGGAAGCTTGAAGGATATGATGAGAAGCCATTTCAATTGTCAATTTTTTCGGAGGGTACACCCGAAAATGAAATGACCAATATTAGTTTAGTGCCTCAAAATTTTAGGATTCTGCAATCCTTCATTCGATACTTGCTCAATCCTAGAAGTGGTAGTCACTCATATGCAAATAGCCTTGATTTATGCATTATGTGGCACTTGGTTAACAAAATCATATTTAATTTGCCATTTTTTATTTTTAAAGTGATTGCTAAGTCTAGTAAGCATAGAAGGTTGCCATATGCTATGCCTTTGACTCTTGTATTTCAAGCTATGGGAGTTGATCTGAGCAAAGAAAAGAAGTTTAGCAATCCTATCCCCATTAAAGAGATATTCAAGGCTGATGATGGTAGGAAAAGGAGTAAGAAAGAAGAGAAAAAGGAAGAAGAAGAGACTGAGATTCAAATTGAATCTAAATCAGAATCAAATTCTGAAACAGAATCAGACATCCCTATAAGCAAGTTGAAAGAGAAAAGTTCTAAGATAGATGAAGGGGAAAGCTCTAAGAAGAAAGAGAAAATGAAGCTGAAAATGTCAGATTTTGTGAAAATAAGTAAAGCAAATCTGGACATGATGAAGGAAATCAAAGAAATGAGTGGACTGAGCTTGAGTATTTTAGAAAAATCTCATGAATTGCATAAGGGAATTATGGCTGAGCAAAATGCAAAGATGGATATGTTGATTAATAGATTGGATAGACAAGAATGGTTCATGAAGAAGATGGCTCAAATGCTGTTTGGTGAATCTTTTGGGAAGTTTGGGGATTTTGGAAGCTACCCACAGAGTACTGCTGGTCCTAGCAATTTAAAGGCTGTTGGACTAAGTGGAGTAAAAATTTCTGAAGTGGAAGAAGAAGAAGAGCAGCATGTAGAAGCTGTTAAAAAGGAAAAAGAAGAAAGTAAGCTAGCTGAGGTTGAAGAAATAGAGAAAATTTATGAAAAGAAAGAATCTGCAAAAGAGGAATCAAAAATAGAATAAGAACCCGACAAGGAAAAATCAAGAGAATCCTCCTCATCTCATACTAAAAGCAACAACAACAGTGAAAATGGAAAAAGTGAAGGCAGAAATGGTTCAAGACAAGAAAAGGAGAAGGAAGATGCTGATAAAAAGAAAGAAGAGCAGTCACAAGGCTCATCCTCTGATCAGCCAAACCCTATTCCTACTACCTCTCAACCAGTACCTGAATCAACCATCTCTTTACCCATGTAATATGGCCCTAGAAGAACCAAAGCACAAGCCAAAAAATCAGTACTACCCATTCCTCCGAAAATCCAAGTAACCATACCTAAAAAAGACCCCCCAAAGAAGAAGAAACAAGCCAAACCTATTGATCCTACTCACCTTAGGAGAAGTGGCAGAATCCTTGGTAGCAAAGATAAACATTGAGATTTCAAAATTGTGTCTTTTTGTCTATTTTTCAAAAAGGGGAGAAAATAGGATAGAATAGGAGAATGTCTATCTTTTTGTTAATGTCAAAAAGGGGGAGAAATTAGGAAAAAATAGGAAAATGTTTTGGTATCAGAAATTAGGAGAAGATAAGAAAATATTTGAACTGACAGAATGTTTTAGTTAACTAATTTTGTTCAGTGGGTGTATGGTTCATATTCTGATATAGATATTTTGGACTTATTTTGGATAGTTATTGAAGATATGATGATGATTTATGATTGACTTATGGTTGATATATCCTATATATGATGATTGAATTGATCTTGGATGAATTGATCTTGAGAAAATTGTTTAACATGTTACTTATATTGTTATCTTCAAAATACTTTGAATATCAGCTCTAGGGGAAGCTATTTTGTAGCTTCTCAACTTTATTGCATTTTGAATGATTGTGTGCATACATATAGGGGGAGCTTATCTCAAAGCAAGTTCTTGCATACATGATATATGTAGATAGTTATACAATTGAATTTTTATGATCTTCATAGATTCATTAAATTTTGACATCATCAAAAAGGGAGAGATTGTAGGCCCCGTAAGCTATAATAAGCTTGGTTTTGATGATAACAAAACTTAATAAAATATACATTAACTCTTTGTGCATAAGTATTTGAAGTGATTTTATGGGTCATGATATGCAAAGACATTGATGGAAGGACTATTCTATTGACATGGCTGATATAAAAGGAGATTATCATCTTGTATAACACAAGACGAATCAAAGTCCATGAAGAAATAGGATAGAAATTAAGCTCTTAGGTCCTTGTACAAGATTGGAGAGATTATGCCATTTAAGACCTAAAATCAATTTTTTTTTTAGATTCAAGAGTTTAAAAAGTGTTTTTACATCATTTTTAAGGTTTTTGAATGATCAAAATAATTTTTACAACCTTCCTTCAAAAACTCAAAATTTCAAAATTTAAGTCAGACAGTAGCGAAATTAGTTAACCCGTTGTGAAAATTAGTTAACTAGTTTTATTGTCTAAAATTCTCTGTCTTACGAAACTAGTTAACCGGTGAAAATTTTAGTTAACTATTTTCATGATTTGACCTGACACAACTCTGCTGCTTGACTTTCAAAGAAATAATGGCTAGTTTTTTGAAAATTAAAGAGCCGTTAGACGCACTCTGCAGCAGACGTTTTTAGCAATGGAAAGCACCTATAAAAGGCATCATTTACTACAATTCTAACTAATGAAAGTGCTCTAATTCATTGTGAATTTATTGTGGTATTTTTAAAGCTTTCATTCAAATACTCTTGAGCTTGAGTGGCAAATCTTCTCTCTCAATCTTTTAGCATTAAATTCTGTATCTGAGAGTTATTGAGAGTGATTTCATCTACTCCAAAACCTATTTAAGGTTGTGTAAGTGTGAGGACACACTTGTGGAAGGTTTTCAAGCACCTTGTGAAGCTTGTGAGAGGTTTTCAAGCACCTTGTGAAGCTTATGGTTTTTTATGGGAAGCAAAGACATTGTAAAGGTTCTCAAGTACCTGGGAAGCTTGCTAAGATTGTAAAGGCTTTGAATCTTGCCTATTGAAAAGATCAAATAGTGGAGAGACTCTCAAAGTGGAATTTTGGGAAGAGTGGATGTAGGCTAAGAGAGCCGAACTAATATAAACATTGCGTTTGATTCTCTTCTTTCCTTAACTCTTTAATTTTCAGCACTTTATTTCTCTAATTATATATATTGAATGTGTTGAGAATTTGTTTTATTAAGTTAATCCTGAGCTTGAACAATTAAACTTGCAATTTCTGATTTTTATGTGAAGATACACTTGATATTAAGTAATTATTTTGTGTATAAGCTGCTATTTGTGCATAATTTGTTTGATCACTTGAACTACATCTTAGAAACAGAGTTATACACATACATAGAAATGTAAAGCCACAATTTTTCATTAAGTCTTGAGCAAGGACTGAAAAATTGCCTAAAGTGTCCAATTCACCCACCTCTTGGTCACTTTCTTTGGGACAACATTTATCAAGAGACTAATGATCATGAAGGCATAGGAAATCTGTATCATACACTGATCACAAACAAATAAAATAAGTATACAATGCTTAAAGTAGAAAATCAGAACAAGCAATGATCTATGCGACATGGTTCCAGTGGAGTTGAAGTAAAGAGATGGGAGCTTCTACAATATGGCCGAGCGAAGCACGATATATTAGTCATCTCTTTACACTTGGGAACATAAATCCTGCGCCTAGTTTCCAGGTGGTGGGGAGAGGAATGGGATAGAGGGAATTGTGGTAGGGATTGTGGGGATGGATGGCATGCTTGGCAGCGGAGGCAAGGGGACCTGGGGGACAGTGGGCATGGTTGGCAGGCTGGGAAGTGGAGGTAGTGTGGGTTTAGGCAATGATGGTTGAGTGGTTGGCAAAGTTGGTAGAGTGGGTTGTGGCAATGTTGGCAAGGAAGGCAATGGTGGTAAAGTTGGTTTAGGCAAAGAAGGCACCATGGGGTTCGGCAAATTTGGCACTGAAGGCAGAGGTGACAGCTGTAGAAGATGGCGAGCGGCTACAGCAACATTGATGCTTGAAAATGACAAAGCAATGAAAAATGCTAGGATGAAGCAGTTGAAAGAGGCCATTTTGAAGTGAATATTGCGTCTCCTACAAAGTTTATTGATATCTTGAGCAATGGAGCTCTATGAGGCTTTGGGGGGATAACAAGGCTTACCGATGGGCTTATATAGGATTAGTTGACAACCTTCTGATATCTTGTTTGCTTAACTTAGGTTGTTCGGATTACACTGCCCAATAATTAGGAAGTTTTGATTACCATACCCTTTGACTTCCTCGCATCGCTATGAAATGGCAAGTATTTAGCCAACCAGAACCATATTTGTCAATTTTCTGGATGGAAATTTGATGAGAAGGTGAACTCACAATCACCCAAAAGCATATGACTAAGGAGTTTTCCCCAACTGAACATGGTGTTCAAGTCACCTACCATGAGACCAAGTCAGGTAATCAAGGCTGCAGCTCAATATATATCTACTGCTAGAACCATAACTTGTTTTCTCATCTAAACTAAAATTCCCTTTTGTTAAAGATTTACAAATATAACAATGGCCTCCTTCAACTGCTTCATTCTTGCTTTCTTTGTTGCCTTGTCATTTTCAAGCATGGATGCTGGCTTAGCGGCTCGTCATCTCCTGCAATTTCCCCCATTGCCTTCGGTGCCGAACTTGCCAAAGCCTGCACTGCCACCAATGCCAGCCATTCCAACTCTCCCACAGCCTACTCTGCCTCCAATTCCTAGCCTGCCCACCATCCCTACTGTACCAAAAGTCAATTTGCCTCCCTTGCCAAGCATTCCCTCCATTCCCACTACAATTCCCTCCATCCCATTCCTTTCTCCTCCACCTGGAAACTGAGTCCTTCTCTGGGGAGTTTGCTTCTAGTTTAGTTAATTTGTTTGAGCATTTTTAATTATTATTTGATAATATGATTCGGCTACATTTATTTGTATGGTTTGATGATGTTGTGATTGTCATTTTTCATTGGATATACTCTTATGGATTTATGTATTGACCTTCGCTTCAACTATGGATTTAAAAAATATAAATTTCATGTTTCTCAACTATGAAGTCTATATTCTAAAGTTAATTGGTCTAAAGTAACTTAAAGACCTCGAGAATTTATTTGGGCCATTTAAACCCTTAATAACTAAAAAATCATACAAAGAAACCTAAAATTAACAGTGTTTAATGTTCATTAACGGGGCAAGTAAATTCCAGCAAAATAACAAATAATTCCTAGTTTAAGCATTCAAACATCGTCTCAGACTTAATTAATTAGAAAAGTGTTATAGCGGGCACTCAAATTTAAGATACACACAATTGCATAATCACATAATATAAAAAAAGAGAATAAGAATAACATAGGCTTTACATGTTTCAACTATAAGGTTTACGTCCATGAGCAAGATAAGATAAAAAGTTCAACTATGATAAAAAAAAGTAAGATATAATTATCCAGTCCTGTCAAATCCTAACCTCAATATGTTTCCCGAATATATCACAATTCTACCACAAAAGTAAAATATTACAATATTTATACTGGTTCATACCTCAGGCTAACTCCGCTGCTATCATAGACCTCACTTTTTATTTCAACGAATCACAACAAAGCTTTTGAATCAAATAACAATTCGGATTAATAAAAACATATCTAAAATTTAAGTCACATGAAAAATAACATAGTTTAATTTACAAGTCAACATAACCGCGTGATATACATAAATTAAAACTTAAAATTTTAGACTAAAAAAAAAAAAACTCTGCAAGTGTGCTATCCGGAAGGGAAACCCTGCAAAGAGGGCAAGCGGCCCAAGAGTGAAGCCACGTCCATGGAAATAATGGTGGCACTGGGGCAATACCTTTAGTTTATCACCATTTTCATATGCAACAAGACATATAATGCACTCATTTTCCACTATAACACCACCAGTACCAGTAGTGCTTGTGCCAGGATGAATCATAAAACATGGTTGGTAAAGCTTGGATCCCCGTGGGGTGGAGGCATTGAAGCTAAGGAGGAGATGTACTTGTGGGCAGTGTGTTGGAGGGTAAGTGGCAGAGTAGGAACCTTGTTCTACACCTTCTTCTTCACCAACCATTCATTACAAAATTCACCAAGCATTCATCCAGCAATTACAGCAGCAATTTCGTTCACACCATACCTGCCCAATTCACTACATTCCCCCAACCAATAAAATTCACCCATCTCTGCTTCACCTACTGTGCAATAAGAGCCAAATAAAAAACCAACAACTATGGTAGAAACAGTGCCTGCCATTCTCTTTCTTCTTTCTTTTTCTCCCATTCAGCTTATTCAGCTCCTCCTTTCCTGTGTTCAGTTCATTAAAAATTGCTCGCCTTCAATGATTCTTTACAGAGAGAGAGATGTGAAGCTCAATTAACTGAAAGGAATGAGCCATTAATGTTGTTCAATCATTTGAAATCAGGTGACTAGTTTTAGCTTTATTGGTCCGTTTTACATATAATTTGGGCTTTGTTACTGTTTTCTCTAACGTTTAGGAGTTTAAATGGCCTAAATGAGTTGACCAGTACTTAAAGTGATTCTTGTGATTTTTAGGCTAATTTACAAGATTTAAAAAGGCACCTTTGCCTATTAATTATTAATAAATTAATCTAAAAGGTAAAGTTAAATATTTTATTCCCTTATATGCATTTTTATATATGATGATGAAGAATAATTATTAGATGTACATGATGTACACGTTTTAAAAAATAATATATATAAAAATGCGATTGGGAGAGAAATATTTAAACGAAATAATTATATAACTAAATTTAATATTTATTTTTTAATTTTAAAGTTATTTATATTTTTGTAAAAGCATTAAGAAATTTTGAAATAAGAATTCTGATGTTTATTGCCCCATAAATCAAAGATATATATAAAAAATTACAGCTAATAAATAGGTTCCTAATCAAGCTAAACTATCAAAATTGTATCAGAATCATACAGCAAAAGGAAAGAACAGATATGCACACAAAAATTCTTAAACAAATGCCCTAAATAAATGCAAAATAAGTGGCAGCTAACAGCTGCCTTTCCAATACCCCCCCCCCTCAAGTTGGAGCATGGAGATCTCGAATGCCCAACTTGCGAAGAAGAAAGTCAAACTGATTCTTTCCCAACGCCTTTGTGAAGATATCTGCAGGTTGCATTGAACTACGTACATAATCTGTTCGAATGTTACCATTCAATATCTCATCACGGATAAAATGACAGTCCACTTCAATATGCTTGGTACGTTCATGATAGACAGGATTAGCAGCTATATGCAGAGCTGCTTGACTATCACAATACAAATTCATAGGTTCAATATGCGCCACACCAAGAGAATTCAATAATCCTTTCAACCATTTAAGTTCACAAGTTGTAGTACTCATAGACCAATATTCAGCTTCAGCAGATGAGCGAGACACTGTCTGTTGCTTTTAAGTCTTCCACGAGATAGGGGATTCACCCAAAAGAACAAAATAACCAGTCAAAGACCGTCTCGTCAAAGGACAGCTAGCCCAATCAGAATCACAGTAAGCAGACAATTTGAGATCACAATTGGCATGCAGTAGTATACCCTGACCTGGATTTCCTTTCAAATAATGCACAACTCTAACAGCTGCCTCCTAATGAGCTTTCTTCAGTTGTTGCATGAACTGAGCAAGAATATGCACACAATAAAACAACTCGGGCCGAGTTATTGTTAGATAAATAAGCCGTCCCACCAAATGCCTATACTGAGCAGGGTCATCCACATCATCACTCTCGGTAAGGGCCAGCTTGTGATTTTGTTCAAGAGGAGTTTTAGCAGGCTTGTAACCCAGTAATCCAACTTCTGAAATTACATCCAACGCATACTTACGTTGACACAAGAAAATACCATTCAAGTTTCTGGCTACTTCAATCCCTAAGAAAAATTTCAGCTTCCCCAAGTCTTTCATATGAAAGCAACGACTCAAATAGTTCTTGAATTTTTGTACAGCGGAAACATCATTGCTGGAGATAATAAGGTCATCCACATAAATAAGCACATTCAATTGAACAGTCCCAGCTAGAAAAGTGAACAAAGAGTAATCTAAATATGATTGCTGAAATCCATAAGCTTTTAGAGATGCAGCCAATTTCGCAAACCAACATCTAGGTGCTTGCCGCAAACCGTATAGAGATTTCCGGAGTTTACAAACCTTCCCTAGTGATTGAGAAGCAAATCCAGGCAGCATCTTCATGTAAACCTCTTCCTCCAAATCACCGTGTCAGAAAGCATTTTGGACATCCATCTGATGGAGTTCCCAATTCTTTGCAGCCGCAATGGCAAGAAAGGTGCGCACAGTAACCATTTTTGCTGTAGGAGCAAAAGTCTCCTGATAATCTATGCCTTCAACTTGATTATTTCACAATATCACTAACCGCGCCTTGTATCGTTCAACACTTCCATCAGAATTGTATTTAATTTTGTATACCCACTTGCTTCCTATTGCTTTCTTCCCAAATGGCAGATTTTCAACTGTCCATGTATCATTATTCTCCAAAGCCTGTATTTCTTTTCTCATAGCCGCTCTCCACCGTTCATCCTTAACTGCTTCTGCATAAGAGCTTGATTCATGTCCTGTAGTAATGGCTGCCAAAAAACATCAGTGTTGTGCAGAGAATTTATCATAACCCACATAATGTGCTATAGAGTAAGGCATACCTAAGGAATCAGATTGGGAAGGTGAGCATACCGAGGGGCTTATTTTGATGGCGTTTGTCACATAATCCTTCAAACGAACACTAGGTTGCTTGGCCCTTTGTCCCCTACCTAGTTGCTCTTCAACAACTTCACCTCTATCCACTCCCTCACTGTTTTCATGGATCAATTCTTCCGTTTTAGGATTCACCTCACTTTCTCTACCCACACTTTCATCGTGCTCCTTTCCCAAGGTGTTCTCTAAACCATCAACTTCATCACTCAACTCCTCAACTCCATTTTTAATGAGTTCATCACCCATTGTTTTCTCATTTGCATATGGAAATTCTGTTTCAGTGAATACACGTCTCTTGATACAAAGTATTCTTTAATTTCCACATCATACAATCTCCATCCCTTCTTTTCAAATGGATGCCCAACAAAAACACACCTACAACTTATACTACCAAATTTATCTTTATCCCGATTCAGATTATGCACATAGCACAAACAACCGAAAACCCGAACGTGTTTGTAAGAAGGTACTTTCCCAAGGAGCATCTCATATGGGGTTTTACCATTTAATAACATAGATGGAGTCCTATTAATCAAATACCCGGCTGCAAGTACACATTCTCCCCAAAATTCTATGGGTAAATTTGCTTGGAAACGCAAGGCTCTTGCCACATTAAGAATATGGCGATGTTTTCTTTCCACTCGGCCATTTGGTTGAGGTGTTCCTACATAGGAAGTTTGATGCAACATCCCTTTTTCATCAAAATATTCTTTCAAGCACATAAATTCACTTCCGTTATCACTTCTGACAATTTTCACATTTTTTTCAAATTGGCGTTTAACCATCACAACAAATTTCTTAAGAACACAAGCTACTTCTTGTTTTCCATTCAGCAAATATATCCAAATAGCACGAGAGTAATCATCAATAATTGTTAAGAAGTAAATTGCTCCACAAGAAGTTGGGACTCTATAAGGTCCCCACAAATCACAATGTATCAATTCAAAACAACCATCAGCTTTATTGTCACTAGAAAAGAAAATCTCTCTTGTTTGCTTTGCTCTAAAACAAACTTCACAAGTTTTATTAGTTTTCCTAACTATGCTACTAGCTTCTGGAATTAACTCTACCACCTTATAAGAAGGATGACCCATTCTCTTATGCCAAAGCTCAAAAGACCCCACATCAGTTACCTTACAAGCATGTACCGATGTCACTCTCTTGAGAAAGTACAGCCCCTCGCGTTGCTCACCTACTCCAATCAGGTTCCTCGAATTTAGGTCCTGTATAGCACAAATTTTGTTAGTGAGTTGAATAACCAAATTTGAATCATTAAGTAGTTGTGATACAGAGATCAGATTGCAATTCAAATTTGGCACATAAAGGACTTGTTGCAATTTCAAGTCTCCTCCAAGCAACACAGTTCCTTCTTTCACCGCCAAGGTCTTTTCTCCATTAGGTAACCCGATTGAGCATGGCACAATGTCACGTAATTCACTCAAAAATGCCAACGTTTCTGTCATATGATGGGAAGCTCCTGTGTCAATAATCCAAGGAAATATCCTCTGCGTACCTGTCAGCCTCTCATTGCCACCATTCTGACAAGAATTCAACATGCCCAGCAAAGCAGCCCACTGCCCTTCATTTAATCCACTAACACCCTTTCGATCTGAATCTGTCACAATTCCATGCCCACCATCAACTCTAGTTGCTTGTGTGGCGTTGGCATGAGCAACTCCTCCCTTGCTACGTCCTGCTCCATTGCCACGCTTTTTACCACCTCCTCGTCCAGCAGAAGTTCCACGTGGTCTATTACCCCACCATTCTGGATAACCTATCAGCTGAAAACAACTTTCAGCATCATGTCCCTCTCGGTTACAATTAGAACAAATTGAGGATTTGTCTTAATCCCCCCCTGAATTTCGACTACCTGCTCGAATTGCAAAACTCATAGGATTGCCTCTTTCTTCCTTGGTTCGTGTCATAGTTCGCACCCGCTCTTGCTGAACAACCATAGCATAGGCACGATTCAAATTAGGCAAGGGTTCAGTGCTTAAAATATTAGAGCGCACTGTTCTGTATCCTTCTTTATCCAAGCCCATCAAAAACTGATGAACTCTCTCTTCTTCACGCTTTCTTTCCAATTCAATGGTAAGATTGCATCTGCAGCCTGCACAGATACACACTAGTATCTGATCATAGTTGTTTATTTCATCCCATAATGTTTTGAGTCTTCCGAAATAGGACACGATCGGTTGACCTTCCTGCCTACAATTCGCCAGATCCGATCTCAATTGCTGCATTCGTGGACCATTCCCAATCGAGAACCTCTGTTTAATATCCTCCCACAGATCCTTTACGTTCTCCATGTGAGAGATGGTCGAGCGAAGCGTCGGTTCAATGATGTTAAACAATCAAGAAACCAGCATAGAGTTACCCATCCACCAATCTTCGAGTTCCAGTGAGTCATCTGCTGGTTGCATGACAGATCCATCAATAAAACCATATTTCTTTTTGGCCCGCAATGCAGTCCGCATAGCTCACGCCCATTCTTCGTAATTCTCGCCCTTCAACTGAACTTGGGTTATCAAGTTACCTAGGTTGTCATTCGAATTCAGTGTGTAAGAATTAGAAGTTTTCTTCCCTGATCCAGAACTCTCATCTTTCTTTTCATCAGCCATGGTTCTGATACCATGTAAAAGAACTAAGAAATTTTGGAATAAGAATTCTGATGTTTATTGCCCCATAAATCAAAGATATATATAAAAAATTATAGCTAATAAATAGGTTCCTAATCAAGCTAAACTACCAAAATTGTATCAGAATCATACAACAAAAGGTAAGAACAGATATGCACACAAAAATTCCTAAATAAATGCCCTAAATAAATGCAAAATAAGTGGCAGCTAATAGCTGCCTCTCCAATAATTTTTTTATGTTAAAGATTAATGTGAAAATTTAAAAGTTAATTGATATTAGTCATTTAATAAATTACGTTATTATTTTTTCTTAAAAGAAAACGTGTAATGATAAAATTATGATAGTTTATTATAATTAGTATACTATATATAAGAAATTGCGATTATCTACTGATTTATAGTTTAACACAGCCTAATTTTGTTTACGATTAACAAACTAAAAGTATAAAAAAAATTAAAAAAAATACAAACTAACTTTAATTAGAATTAAAATGCAGTCATGGTGATTTAGTATTATGCCAATGAGGGATTAAATTAAAATGGCTATTAAAAATTAAAATATTATGATAATGTTATATTATATATGAAAATTAATAGAAAATTATATATGAAAGGGTTAAATCACAATTACATACGAATATAAACAATGTACAATGCACATTAAAAAAAAAATTAATTGTACATGATCATAAAGGAAATAACCATATATACACTGTGGTCTGGGTAATTAAGGCTTCCAATTTCAAGAAATTCTATTTTAAGTGAATTGATTGTTAAGTTGTTTCTTTTATAAAGATCACAAAAAAAAAAAAAAAAATCAATTCACTCAAAATAGAAAAAAAAAAGAAGTTACCTAGACCTAGATTTAAGATACACTGTCTTACTTATTTTAAGTATAGATCCTATCATACATGTTGTATCTTGAATCTCTAGGCAAGAATTTTTAGTTAAAATAATTCATTTCCATTGTGAAATCCAAGATTGAAGTTGTAAGCAGGCATCATGTTTGTGTTGAACCCTTCACTCTTTGGATCAAAAGGAAGAGGCCCAGTGCCAGGTTTTGGAGTATAAAATTGAAGAGGATGATTTGTGGTGTGCATCAAAACCTGCTCAGCTCGCTTTGTGACATTCTGCCTAAGCACCTCTAGAGATGCCTTAAGCTGCTCAAGCCTTGGCAAGTCTAGTTCCTCTATTGGGGACTCCCACCAGCGCTGATCCTCGCTAACATTCCCCATTTGCTCTAGCTCTTCACCTCGCTTCTTCTCCATTTCCAACTGGGTGACAATCTAAAGCATCATTATATATATAGTTTGGATTAGTAGCTAATACTAGCAGTGGCTGTACTCTAATGTAGAATATTATATCTTAAATCTTGGTGGTATTTCGTTTTATTTAAACATTTCAAAACATTTTAGTTTTTTTTCCTTTTTTTTAACAACTTAAAATAAAAACTGCCAGAAAAAAACTTATCATGTGTCCAATGAGATTATGCCTCTGTTGATAGACTTTTCTTTTACATCCAAACTATAAACCGAGACATGCTAAGTGAAAAAAATCGAAATATCATAGTTTAAATTTCAATGGTATTTTAAGTATTTTAACAAGAGAAAAAAAATATTTATCTATAATGCAAAAATACATAATGGAATCCGCTATCATATATATTTAAATTGTAATCATAAATCAATGGCAATGTTTGAAAATTGCTATATCCACCTTTGTTGCTGTACGTTTTTACAACAGAGAAATCATTGTTTTGAATAGGTATAAATCATTGTTATTTTAATATTTAATTTGATTACATTTTTCATTAATTTAAATTGTTACAAAACCGTTGCCTTACATATAATATATAGTAAGAGATCCAAAATTTAAACCATTTTAAATATATCCAAAGAAAATTTCTCTTCGTTTGTTTCATAGAATATAACTTGTAAATAGAAAATATTTTTCTAAACAAATATTCTCTATGAAAATATATTTCATTATTTGATTGCAATGTTAAATTAATGATATATGTCTATGTCAGAGATATAAAAATATTTTCACATTTTAATAAGACTATCAAAATTTTAAAAATAATTTTTTTTTTAAAAGAAGAATTCATTTTTAAGGTAAATAACTTAATTTTCTATTTGATAAAAAAATATTAAAAATACAAAAAATATTTTAAAAAATAAATATATTTAAAAAAAATAAAAATATTTTTCCTAAAACAAATAGACCATACAAGTATTGGGATTAGTACCTGATTGAGCTCCATATTGAGCTCACAGACCCTGGCATGGCGGTAAGCTTCAACAAGTTGCATAGCACCTGAGGTTGGGGGAGGGTTTCCGCTAAGAAAACGATCAATAACTGTTTCAACAGAAGGGTGACCAAAAGAGAAGATTTTCCTGCCAGGTGAGAAGACTATAATAGTGATTTCAGCACCACAAAGAGTGGCAAGTTCACTAGCTTTCTTGAAAACGCCATACTTACGTTTGGAGAAGGTAACCAAAAGATTGCTTTCCTTTGGTATTTTTACCATCTCCAACTTTTGGCGACCCTTGCTCTTTCTTGACATGGCTAAATAAAGTGAAAAGGGAGACTAAACTGCTTTCTTGGAATGGCACGGATAGAGTGGAAATGAACCAGCATTTATAAGATCATCTTCTTTTGGATTTGACATGCAGCGCTGTTCATTTTTTCTGTGTTTGTGGTGAAATTCTTGGTACCATTTATGACCTTACTATTTTGGCTATTCTAGAATCTATTGAGGAATGACATATTGGGTATAAAATTCATTAGTAATAAATGAAAAAAGCTAATTCATCATTGGTGACGACATTCGCCAATTCATCTACAATAACGAGAAACGATGAATTAAGATTGGCTGGAGAAACGCTTACCATGGTGTTGACACTTGTTTCATTGGGTGAACATCTAGTGATAACCAGCAGAGCAGGTTTCCTATTATATTTGGTATAGCGATAATGATTTATTAGGACAATCTAATCCTACTCTCATGTTGGTTATAGTAAAATACTAATTGCCTCTTCATCTTGACCAGATACAATGGTAGGCAACTCTGGTATTAGTTATACCAATTACCTCTTAGCGTCTGTCTCTTTTCGATGAGTGGGTATTCAGTATACGTAATTGACCATTGAAAAGTGTAATTAACCATTCATAGACTCCTAAAAAGATCAATTAATTATGAGATAAGCCTATCTTTTTATGTTTTCTTCTCCTGTAAAAGTTATGCCAATTGCTTTTTGGTAATTGGCATCTTAATTTCCAATTTAAAAGAATTTGTTCTTATCCATTAAGCCCACTTTCAGGAAAAAAAACTATGTAATAATATGTGCTGCAACACTATTGCAATGGAAGTTCTGTTAGATTTATGATTCAAGATATTAGTTAATTTGAAAGATTCTTTCTTAATTTGAGTAAGAAAAATATTTCTCAATATGATGGAGAATATTTTCTATATAGAGTAGAACTCCTATTTTAGTGTTATTCTTAAATTGAGTGGGATTCTTAATTAGATAACGACTAAGGGACTAACACTATAAATAGAAGTATTATAGGGAGATTAATTTGGCTTTGACCATGGAGAATGACTTTTAGCCCATGGACTGCGCCTGTTATCCATTGTAGAGAGAAGTTTTGCCGATTGCTGAGGATTTTGCTTTGTCCATAAATGAGGGGCTCTTGCGAGGGAAAGAGACTTCAACCTAAGGTGCAAAAAAGATAAAATCCAAGAGAAAGAGATTATTATCCATTGCAGTTGAAGACACCCTTTGTGGTGTAATAGTTATAGTAATAAATATATTGGGTTATATTCAGAGGAGATTGAGAGGACTAACTAATGTATTTACTATGAAAAATTTTTTTTGAGTGTTCGCTTGGGTGTAATTGGAATGATAGATAGTATAGCTTAGATTTTAATGGATGATTTATTATTATTATTAGTGGAAGATAGCTTACCCGTAGATATAGCCCTATGTGAAAAGGGTGAATCATGTAAATATTGATATTTTATATATTTACTTTATTTCTTTGTAGTTTATATACTTTCGTAGTGCACAACAAATTCATATTCATTTCACTGCATTGATCACTCAAAAAGGTTAAAATCTGGCTTAAGGAATTGAAATCTTTACAAATATAAGTGTAAATCATCAATATATTATATATAATATAAATATATGGAACAATATGAATTGTACAACTCAATGATACATTTCAAAGTAACAATAAAAGGATGCACACTAAAAAATTGAAACAAATTTTTGAAAGACTAGCTTATTTTAGACAATAGACACAAAGAGCAACAAGCTATTCTAGTACAAACTCTCAATAGAATAAGAAATTAAACTAAAGGGCTAGATGGAGCAGGAGGTGGAGAAAGGAATGGGATAGAAGGAATTGTAGTTGGGATTGTGGGCATAGAAGGCATGCTTGGCAATGGAAGTAAGGCCACCTTGGGGACAATAGGGATGTTGGGCAAGCTTGGAAGTGGAGGCAGTGTTGGTTTAGGAAGATAAGGTTTTGTGGTTGGCAAGGGTTGGCACTGTGGATTGTGAGAGATTTCGAATAGTGGGCAATGGAGGCAATGCAGGTTTTGGCAAATTAGGCACTAAAGGCGAAGGTGGGATTTGCAGAAGATAGCAGCTAGTCCAACATCCATGCCTGAAAATGACAAAGCAATGAGAAGGGCTAAAATGAAAAAATTGGAATTAGCATCTTGAATAAAGTTTAAGGTTTCAGGAGACAAAAAGTTGAGCCGATTAGTGTTGGTTTATATAGTTGTGCAAATGCGGGGAATTGGTTAGTGTAGGTAGGAAAACAGAAGAAGTCACTGATTGTTAGTTCAACTTCTTATACATATTCCATTGAGATTAATGTCATATATTTTGTTGTTGGCCAATAATCATGTTGAATATATAATAACAATAATTGCTGTTAATATGACATTATCCTTAATCTCATGATATCATGCAAGGATGTTCTATTTGAGCTTGATTATCTGAAATAAATTAAAAATGCATACATGGTAGTGTTTTTCCTTTTCAATTTGTCTCTTGGTTATTTGGGTAAGAAATTTTTATAAATTTTAATTGATAAATAATAATTTTCTTAAATTAATAGATTTTCTATGATATCTAGTTTTGATTAAGATTTTAGATGTGTAATAATTTTATTGCATATAACATATATTTTACATAAATTTTTGTACGTACAAAGTTTACATATATAATGTTAGTGAATTATTATTAATTATTTCATGCCAATAATAGCTTTTATGTATAATAGCTTTCTTGGCCAGGTTTTTTCACTTAATATGTATTGCTCTAGACTGGGGTTTTGGGGAGACCTAATGATTGGAATGTAACTAATGGTTCATGTTAAGTTTTTCCTAATATATCATTACTAATAAAATTCATTTTACATATAAAAAAATAGCTATTATATATGTATGTTCTTATTTTATTCTATTCCATGAATCAAATTAATGGGAAAATAGTTTCTCTCTCTCAATAGTAATGATTATTTATTTCATACTAGCTAATAACTATGAACAAAAGCCAGATAACCAAACAGATAAATCAAAAAGCTTGATTGTTTTCATGAGATTAAGTATATTATTATACTTGATTAGCCAACAACAAAAAAACAACAGTCAACATATGACAATACTTTCAATGGAATATATTGATAAGGTGAACTAACGAGATAGTTTAAATCCACACAACTCTCTGTTTACTTATTGTAGCACATACATATATAAAATCTCCTCTAAGCCCAAAGCATAATATATAAGGCTAAATATTCCAACTTTTTAGGCCAATTAGATAAAAAGGCCAATAATTAATAGCAAAAAAAAAAAGCAAAAAAAAAAAGTTATAGTTGATACATTTTGTTGTGGTTAACAAAATAAATCCTAAAATTGTGAAGATTGGATGACCGCCCCCAATCTTAAAGGTTAGGATTTGTGCTCCAAAATTATAACATTTTGATATAATTATCAATTAGCGAAAACGTTTGACTTTTTCTATCTAATTAGCCAACCTTTTAATATTAATTAGCTCTTTCTTTAATTTGTCATTTTTAGGCATGGACGTTGCATCTGCTGCTCACAGTCTTCTACAAATTCCACATTTGCCTTTGGTGCCAAATTTGCCAAAACCTGCATTGTCTCCATAACCCACATTACCAGCCGTATAAAAACCACCCAACCTTCTCTGCCTAACCCTACAATGCTTTAAATTTCAAGCTTGCCCACCATGCCTAGGTGGAAGATGCAATGCAGCTTCAATCACCTTTTTCTCATGAGGAAATTAGAAATGCAATCTCATTAATTTTGCTAGTTGCCTTCTTTTGGGATCTTAGTTGTTTTCTCTTGATTGCTTTCTCTTCTGTGTTTTTTTTCTTCATAGCTTTTGGATGTTTCTTCTTCTTTTAGCTTTATCACTTAACATGCCACATTTTAGGATTGGTTGTATTTGAGAAGGTCTGCTGACTAAGGCATTAATGTGGGGTTTCCGCAAGTATATGGGCCGTATCAAGTAATAAGGTGATAAGTCAAGTATTGTTCCCATGAGGATTTGCGTTTAATTACCAAACTATGAATGAAGCGATTATTTGGACCAATGATTAATGAAAGTAAAATGTAAATGCAAATAAACTTGATAAAATTGATAATTGTAGACAAAATAAGAAAAGAGCAAAGCAAATAATTTCTTAATCTAGATGCGATTAAACTAAATTAATAACGAGTAATTAAATTCAAAAACTAATTACTGGTAAAAATGATTCCAAAATTGGGATTTATGCATAAATTAATTGAAATTTGCTTTAGTTCATCCAATTTTAAAAGAAAATAGAGTTTGAAAGTGATTGATTCTAAAATCATTTGATTTCTTTTTCAAGCAAACCAAAGAGTATTTTAAGAAAACTAAACCTACTTTCGTACGATATTTGATTCACTTAAAACCCATTAAGTTTTATAACCAATCAATGAATCCTCTTATATCCCAAGTTTATTTCTAAATTTAAGTGATTTTAAGTTTTAATCATTGATTATTTATCAATGATTTTCACCTTTTGATCCATCAATCAAATATTAAGACAACATCCAATGGATACCAACATTAGACAAGTAAAATAGGCACACAAGGGAAGAATTAAAACTCATATTTATGTAAAATCTAGAATAAATCGGTCTAAATCCATAAATTAATCTAAAACATGTTTCCTAACTTTGAAATCTAATGATTCTACTCAATCATGTTGATATTTATCAATGATTTTCACCTTTCGATCCTTCAATCAAAGATGAAGACAACATCCAATGGGTACCAACGTTAGACAAGTAAAATAGGCACACAAGGGAAGAATTAAAACTCATATTTATATAAAATCTAGAATAAATCAGTCTAAATCCATAAATTAATCTAAAACATGTTTCCTAACTTTGAAATCTAATGATTCTACTCAATGATATTGATATTTACAAGAGGAAATGATGAAAAGTTAAAAAAAAAAAAAAAAAAAAAAAAAAAAAAAAAAACATGATAAGAGACTAATAATAGAAAAACACAGGTAGAAAAACCCAAAATCTTGGAATTCTAAAGCTTCCAAAAATGGCAGCAGCAGTTCCTCTGTCCAGGATTAAAGATGTTTCTCCTCCTTTCTATTTTTGTGATTTTCTTTCCTTCTTATTTCTTAGGGAAAAAACTAAAAAATAATGCTTTTATATGATCCCAAAAGTTGCCCTTAAGTAGGTCTAAAAATGGACAAGAACCAATGAATGAATAAGAGATGAGGTGTAAAAATTTCCTTGTCAGCAAAGCTTTACACGTTCTAGACTGCCTACTGATGATGTTGCATACCCTAAGCAACATCTTAAGTAAATTTTAGGTTTTGCATGGCTTGTTTGCATAGGGTAAGCAGTACTTTTAGTAAATCTCGACAGGCTTGTGTAGCAATGAGTTTTTCGCTTTGCTTGACTTTCACCTTAACCCAAGCTACACCTTAAGCACCAAGCTACACCTTAAGCACCATGACATACCTTAAGTAAGATCTCAAGCAAAACCCCAAGCAAATCTCGGCAGGTTTGGTATTGAAAACTTTGAATATACCGGAATTAAACTGTGCTTGACTTGCGACTTGCCCCAGGTCATAGGCTAAGCAGTGTGACATACTCTAAGCAACATTTCAAGCAAATCTCGACAAACTTAATTTTCCAAAAGTTGATTTCTTCAACTCTTTTTCATACTATGCTTGACTTTCACCTTGACCCAAACTACACCTTAAATACTACGACATACCTTAAGCAAGATCTCAAGCAGGACTCCAAGCAAATCTCGATAGGTTTGGCATTGAAAACTCTGAATATACCGGAATTAAACTGTGCTTGACTTGCGACTTGCCCCAGGTCATAGGCTAAGCAGTGTGACATACTCTAAGCAACATTTCAAGCAAATCTCAACAAACTTAATTTTCCAAAACTTGATTTCTTCAACTCTTTTTTATACTATGCTTGACTTTCACCTTGACCCAAGCTACACCTTAAGCACTACGACATACCTTAAGCAGGATCTCAAGCAGGACCCTAAGCAAATCTTGATAGGTTTGGCATTGAAAACTCTGAAAATACCGGAATTAAACTGTGCTTGACTTGCAACTTGCCCCAGGTCATAGGCTAAGCAGTGTGACATACTCTAAGCAACATTTCAAACAAATCTCAACAAACTTAATTTTCCAAAACCTGATTTCTTCAACTCTTTTTCATACTTAAAAGCTCCAAATTTCTTCAAATGATCTTTTAATACATCATTGACCTTCACTGTACTACAAAACCTATTAAAAACATCAAAATTACAAAAATCAAATATAAAGTAACCAAAATTAATAAATAAACTAAAATAAAGCTAAAAACATAAAAAGTATTTAATTATAAGGGCAAAATGAATGCAAAATTATTATAAATTGCTTATATAAAATGAGTGCAACAGGCGTAGGTAATGTATTCATGTTAAGTTATTCTTGATCTTCTATTAAATAATTTTTTTTTTTTGCTGATTAAAAAAAAAAAGCCAGTGAGAGAGCAAACTAAGAATGTTGCGAGAAATTCACAAGTGAGTGGTTTAAAAACTTGAGCTTGTGAGGTTGGTGTGAGTTAAATTTGGATGTAGTGAGGTAATTGGATTGAGAGTAATTTAATTGTCTTTGTAAATCTTCTATTTTTTTACTAATTTTTTTTTATTGTCTTCTCCCGTGAATTTAGGTATTATTGCCGAACCATGTTAAATTCCTTGTGTTAATTATTTTCTATCAAATTATTTTTCCACTGAACCAATTGATAAAGTTCTGCGGTATCATTTCCTCAATAGTTATATATAGAACTAGGTAAATGCTCATGCGCTATGTAATATATATGTAGGCAACCAATCGTTAATTATGGAGGGTTTGAGATAGGGATGGCAACAAGTCAGGTTTTTGCGAGTATCCGATCTGATCGAATTTTAATATGATGAGTTTGGGTATTATATGATCGGGTTTGGGAAGGATTCAGATTTGAAAAATAATACCCGTTGTGAGTTCGGGTCGGGTTCGGATTTTATATATTGGGTATCCGTTACCTGAACTCGCTTACATAAATACTTAATTAAATATAAAATATATATTTTTATAATAATATTTATAAATTTTTATATATTTTATTTTATATAAAATAGAATTTAAATATTTTATGAAATTATTAAATTTTTAAAATGTAAATTATTAATTAAAATAATTTTTTATACAAAATATTAATTAAAACATATAAAATTAAAATTAAATAAAATATATAAAATTAAACGGGTTCGAGTTTTTTTGAGATAATAATAATCGGGTTTGGAACGGATTCGGGTTGTTAAGAATAAATTTTAAGCAAGTTTGAGACGGATTCGAATTTTAATAATATTAATCGAGTTCGGGTGCGGGTAGGGTGATTTTCTCGGGTACTCTACCCGTTTCCATTTCTAGTTTGAGATTTGAGAATTAATTGTTAAATAAAATAATCATTTAATCATGAAAATTGAGATAACAATAACAATAATAAAAATACTTAAAAAAGAAAATAAAAAGAGAATTAAATATTTAATATAAAATACAATAATTACTATAACAGCTTGACAATTTCTATATAGTGAGTGCTATATGATCAAGGAAAAATCTATCCATATGACAACAATAAGGCAAAAATTATCTACTTTATATATATAGCATAACAATCTCTATACAGTAAGCACCACATGACAACACTAATCTATATAGTAACACCAGAGAAAAAATTGTAAAGGTGATAAATTTTGACTGATTCAAATTCATTAGAACCATAATTGTTTTGATGCAAACAAAATTTGAAATGAATTTGTGTAGCTCGATTTAAGTCACCTATTTATTTGATTGAATAAAAAATTAAATGAATAAAATTATTTTTATAAAAAAATTAATATCATAAATCAAAATAATTTATGGCTTGGCAAATCAACTCAAATTTAATCGAAAATCCTTTATTTATAACTACCCAGGACTCAGTTTACAATTCAAACTCATCCAATTCGACCTTTTTTAAACTCAGTTTACAATTCGACCTTTTTCCAATTCGACCTTTACATATGACCATAACAATCTGCTCATTTTCATAATTTTCCCCATAATGAGGAAAAAATTTTACACCATATCAATGAATGCGTACTCGTTAGCTATTAATGGATAATTTAAAAAAAAAAAAGTCCTACTTTATTTGTTATTTTAAAAAATTTAAAAAATAATTATTATTTTTTTTTCTAATTTTACCTTTATTTATTATTATTTTCAATGCATTTATCTTTTTTCAATATCTTTCTATATTTAATAATACTGTAAGAATAATCAATTATTAATTTTTTTTTAATAAAAATGATGTTATTTAATCATTTATAAAAAGTCCTCAATACCCTTCATCATTTATTTGTGCACATTCTCCTATAAAACTAATTAAAGAACAATAATGTAAAATACTATTTTTTTAAGATAAAATTACATAATTATCTCTATTAATCACAATAAATGTGGATTAGTAGCATGACTCAGGCCACATAAACCTGATCTCTCTCACACTTTCACACTACGGTCATCTATATCCATATCTATATAAAATATGTAGGTTTTCCCAAGGTGCTGACACATGCCATTATTTTTTATGGTATTTTTACCTAGCATTCTCCATAAAAGAATTTGTCTTACTTTGCTTTGTAATTAGTAATTATTAATTTTCAAATTATGTATGTGTAAATGATAAATTATTTAATGATTACTCTCTTAATATTATGATAAGTAACCACCACCATCATTATTATTATTATTATTATTATTATTATTATTATTATTATTATATACTTTCATTTTATCGAATATTTCAAATTTAAATAATTATATATTGTCAATTTTTTATTAACCATTTTTTAGTTTTTAGCTTTTATATAAATATATTAGATAAAAGATATTTACAGAAATTGAGTACTTAAAATTCCATATATGTCACCTATTTGATGAAAAACTAAGCACTATGAGAAATGAAATTTGATGAAAAGAAGCACCATGAGAAATGAAATTTAACTTTTTGGCCTGGAAACTAAACAACAGACCTCGCTGTTTATTCAGTGAGAGTCCGCTGAGTATGCTTGTTTTAAGGTAAACTTAGTTGCTCTAAATGTCAAATATGATATTTTTTTCTCCAGATGAATTGAAAGTTCTTATTTTCAGAATCAGTTTCTAGATTTCATTTTTGTAGAATTCTTCGTTTGTTAAGGAATGTGAACATATGATTTATAGATTTGTATGTTGGAAACTGTTACTGTTTCTTTAAAGAAAGATGAGTTGCCTAAGAGTACATGGCTTGTAAGTAAGTTCGGAAGGCTGACTGTTGGAGTGCAGAATGAGCCACAAAGTAACTATGCATATGTTAGACTCATTTGACACATTCTCCACCTAATTAAATAGAGTTTGTTCTTCTTATTAGAAAGACTGTGCCAAAATACTTTGAGAGGGAGCATAAGAAGAGTTATCAGGGGCCATATAACATCTAAAGAGCTAGTGTTGTTCAGAAGATATTCACCCTGAACCTCTGAGAATTTCAGACATTCCAGTAATTGTCTGCTAGGTTTTACTATTGAGAAAGAATTTTTCTTTAAATATGTTAGTTAGAGTCCTACCTGCAATTTGTGACTATAATTAGCGAATTATATTATAATTGAAACGTGAGATGCTTGTTGATTGGAGCTCATCTATATGTTATAAAGATTTATATATATTCATATGACACTGAATTAACAAAAAAAGAAAAAGAAAATAAGAAAATAAAAAGCTTAATAAACAGAAATAATATGGTGTGAGATGTCACACCCATTCTCCTAATTAAAATGTGTGAAACCTGAAACTAAACTATAGGTTTCTATAAACAATTGATCAACTAACTATAAATACCTACTATAAACATAATTTTTTTTTCCAAGTGGCTAATTAAATATATTAATAAATAAATTTATATATTAAGACATCATATTTAGAAATATTATTTCAAATCCAAATATTTAGGAAACTAGAAAAAGGGACATTGAAAGTAAAGAGAATAAAATTTTACCAATTTTGGACCGTGCCCAAACGCTGCCTATGTACCTTTATTTTAACATGGAAGATCAAGTCCACGTAGTTCTTAATTTTCTACTAATGTGCATCGTTAGCGACTTTAAAATGTAATGCTACTGGAGCTTGAGCTCAATTCTAATCCATTTAGCACGTGAATTGTCGAACAATTCATCACTTTTCTATCAGCACCCATGTTCAGGCACCAAGTAACAAGTTCTACGTCCTGTCCCATTCTCCAAATTCACGGTCAAACCAAATTAAGATCTTTCCGAAGGTAAATATGTCTTCTTGTGGCTGCAAGTTACACAGCCCTTGAGTTAGCCGCACAACTACCCATAATTATCAAATGAGATGCTCTAAAACCCACACAATATTATTTTTATTGGCACATATTTGTAATTAATATTTTTTTTTCTAACCTTATAAACCATATAAATAAATTAAATTGATTTAACCTGTCAATATTATACCCAATTTAAGGCTATTAGGATCTCTAAAATATCACTTATATACAGAGTATTTTAAAGATACCCCAACTTTTACCTTTCTAAAATATCACATATTTGTACCATTTACAGCATGTATTCAATCTACTTCCAAACCTCAATGTAGCTAATTTAATCAAGGCTTTTGCTGTTAAAACCAATTATATGATATTGGTTATCTATCCTTCTTCCCTGAACCGAAATGTAATTGCTCTCCATAACTTGATCAACAACAAGATTCTTAACATGGAACATGAGAAAGCAGAAGGTTCAAGGCCAGTTGCTGTCCCAGCTACTGCTGGTTGCTAGAGATGGAGATGATATTGGCAAGTGGCGTCAATTTTCCCTATGGTTACATACTCTCTACAGTTCTGACTATGTTTCTCTCTCTTTTCAGTCCTTCCAGCCTTGGAAACTCTTGTATTCTCTTAAAAATACAAGCGGAAGGAGTTGTAGGATGAGGATTTAGTTTTAAACATTTCTCCAAATGCAATTTGTGTCTGTTGTGATTAATTAAAGTGTAAAAATATTCTCATTTCAGCTTTATTATGTGTATCAAAACCTAACTATGCCAAGTTAATATCCCCGATGCTATAGTTGCCCCAATTTTCCAATAAACATACCCATCATCTCTCTAGAGGTATTGAGAAATATAATACAATCTATGACAACTGACAAGTTTAAGAAAATTAAAATACTGAGTGTTAGAAGAAAGAATACAAGTAATGAAGGAAAATATTATATATTTGTCTGTGTATTATTTACAGAGGTATTACATCTATTTATACGTGAGAATATGAGCTAATTTAGACAAGAATAATAATTGTTATAATTATGCTATAAATCTCCTATAATCATGCTAATTGCTGTAATTATGCTATATAAATCTCCTATAATCATGCTAATTGCTGTAATTATGATAACACCCCCCCCCCCTCTCAAACTCAAGGTGGTAGTACATGTGCCAACTTGAGTTTGCTTAAGAGATCCTGAAAGCGAGCGGGAGGATGCGTTTTGGTGAATATATCAGCAGTTTGGCTGACAAAGGAGACAGGAATCAAACATATGGTGTCATGAGCAACATGATGACGTACAAAATGACAATCAATTTCGATGAGTTTGGTATGCTCATGAAATACATCATTATGAGAAATCAGTATGGCACTTCTATTATCACAATGAAGCATTGTGGCAGAAGAATGAGTGACACCCAAATCAGTTAATAACCACCGTAACCAAAGTAATTCAGATATAGCATCAGCAAGAGCACTATATTCAGATTCTGTGCTAGAACGTGCAACAACAGTTTGCTTTTTGCTACGCCAAGAGATAAGAGAATTACCCAAGAAGAAACAATAACCAGTTGTTGAGCGACAATCTGTCAGATCACCAGCCCAATTAGCATCAGAGTAGCCAGATAATACTAGAGAGGAGGTAGCGAAAAAGTGCAAACCATGAAAAAGAGTGCCTTTGATATAACGAATGGTTCGAAGTACTGCAGAGAAATGACTTGAGTGAGGAGCATACATAAACTGGCTGACCAGATGAACAGCATATGAAATATCAGGTCGAGTAACTGTGAGATAAACAAGACTCTGACAAGCTATCGATATAAAGTAGGATCATCAAGAGGAGTGCCATCAAGAGGTGTAAGTTTGCAATTGAGCTCCAATCGGGTTGATACTGTTTTGCTATCAATGATGCCTGCTCGAGAAAGTAAGTCGGACGCATACTTGGCTTGAGATAGATAATAGCCATCAGAATTTTGAGAAACTTCAAGACCCAAAAAATAGCTGAGAGAACCCAGGTCTTTCATTTCAAAATGTTGATTGAGATAATGTTGTAACTCTAAAATACCAGATGAATCATCTCCTGTTATTATCTTATCATCAACATAAAGCAACAGAAGAATAATACCACTGTCAGTTTGGCGAGTGAATAATGCAAAATCATGTGGACTAGAGAGAAAACCAAGTTGAGCAAGAGTGGAAATAAATTTGGCAAACCAGGCCCTGGGAGCTTGTTTTAATCCATATAAGGCTCGCCGAAGTTTGCAAACCTTATGAGGAGAATGATAACCAGGAGGAGGATGCATATAAACCTCTTCTGTTAAATCACCATGAAGAAAAGCATTTTTGACATCCATCTGGAAAAGTTTCCATTTACGAACTACAGCAATAGCTAAGAGACTGCGAATAGATGTTAATCGGGCCACTAGAGCAAAAGTTTCTTCATAGTCGATACCATACTCTTGAGTGCACCCTTTGGCTACTAAGCGAGCTTTGTAGCGTTCAATAGTTCCATCAGAATGGGTCTTGATTTTGTAAATCCATTTGCAACTAATAAGATCAACTAAATTCCAAGTATGAGTTTTCTCTAAAGCCTGAAGTTCGTCAGTCATAGCTTGCTGCCAAAGAGGGTCAGTACTTGCCTCACGATAAGAACAAGGCTCATGAAGGGTTGCAATAGTAGAGTAACAATAAAAATCAGAAAGATAATGAGGAGTTTCTCTTACACGGGTAGAACAACGAAGAGTAGTGCTAGAAGGAGATGCAGGCGCAGGTACTGGATCAACAACTGGTGCAGATTCAACAGGGGCAGGTGTAGTTGGGCTAATATTGAGCACATCATAATCACCTAGATCAGGACTTGGAAACAGCTCTTTGGAGGAGTCAATGAAAAATAGAGAGTCAGTATTGACAGAGTGATGAAATTTGGAAAGAGAAGAGAACATAGTATTGTCCCAAAAGGTAACATGACGAGAGATGCGTAAATTATTAGAAACAGGATCCCAACAACGATACCCTTTGTGTTCAATGCCATAACCAAGAAAACAACATAGACGAGCACGGGGTTCTAATTTGGTATGTTCATGAGGATGTAAAAGAACAAAAGAAATACATCCAAAAGGTTTAAGTATGGAATAGTCAAGAGGTTGTCCAAACAACTTTTCAAAAGGAGATAAATTATGAAGAACCAAGGTAGGAAGATGGTTAATAATATAAACAGCATGAAGAGCTGCTTCTCCCCAAAATTTTTCTGGACATGAGGCAGAAAGAAGAAGAGTACGTACAGAATCAAGAATATGGCGATGCTTGCATTCGGCTCGCCCATTCTGTTGAGAGGTGTGAGGACAAGAACGTTGAACAACGATGCTTTATTGACTAAGAAACTGAAGTAAAGAAGAATCACGATATTCCATGGCATTGTCTGTTTAGAGAATTTTAATATCACAAGAGAACTGAGTTTTAATCATTTTTGCATATGTGATGTAAATTTGTGATAACTCAGATCGATGTTTCAAAAAATATATCCAAGTAAACTGAGAATAATCATCAATAAATATCACAAAATAACGAAAACTATTCATTAAAGAAATAGAAGAAGGACCCCAAATGTCAGAATGAATTAAACCAAAAGGAGTGTCTGAAGTAGTATTATTATGAGAAAAAGATAATGCGAGTTATTTTGCAAGCTGACAATTTAAACAATTAAATGACTCAAACTTAGTAGATCCTAATAATCCACGAGAAATTAAAGGTTGAATTTTACTGGCAGAAGCATGACCAAGACGAAGATGCCATTGGTGAATGGAGAAATTAGGGATTGTAGCTGCAGACACAAATCTCTGAGGAAGATGTAAAGATGCAAGCTCAAATAATCGACCCACTCTATGACCCTCCCCAAGAATCTGTCCCGTTTGTGGATCCTGTACCTGGACACCATGGGGAGAAAAAATAACATTTAGTCCTTTTTCACATAACTGACCAATAGAAATAAGATTGAGTGCCAAATTAGGGATATAATAGGTGTCAGAGAGATGAAGATTTGTGGTAGACACATGACCAGTATGTGTGATGTTCATTTTAGTACCATTTACAATATGGATTGGTGGTAAGGAAGATATAGGTTTTGCAGAAGACAAGAATTTAAGATTAGTGGTCATATGATTACAACATGAAGAGTCAAAAAGCCAAAAAGAATTACCTGGAGTGGCAGACATGACAGCAGGAGATTTAGAAGAGATAACCTGTTTGAATAGTGGCTCAAGATCACTCATGGTGATGGTAGTAGAACCCTCAGTAGCAGCAACAGCAGTGACAGAGGAAGATCCAGGCTTTAAGACATTCTTGAATTTAGAATGCCCTCCTTTTGGTCTTGGAGGGCGTGTGGGACAATGTGCAAGAATATGACCGTAACCATGATAATATATGCATTCTATAGTAGGACAATATGCAAAAGCATGACTAATTTGATTACAATTCTTACAGAGTTGATTGCCAGATTTCTGATGTGAGGATCGAGTAGTTGCAAGAGCAGTTGCAATAGGTTTTGAAATATCAGATTTCTCCATTGATAACAATATGAGGAGAAAAAAAAATGGTATAATAATAGGAATGAAAGAATGAACCAGAATAGGTTGTAGAGAGAAAAGAGAGACCCCAGAAACTAGAAATAAAAGCTTTACGGCTCTGATACCATGTTAGAAGAAAGAATACAAGTAATGAAGGAAAATATTATGTATTTGTCTGTGTATTATTTACAGAGGTATTACATCTATTTATACATAAGAATATGAGCTAATTTAGACAAGAATAATAATTGTTATAATTATGTTATAAATCTCCTATAATCATGCTAATTGCTGTAATTATGCTACATAAATCTCTTATAATCATGCTAATTACTGTAATTATGCTAACACTAAGAGAGAAAATTAAAGTTTAGGTACTCACCTTTCTTAAGAAAAACCCAATATCTCATGGAGAAGTGCTGAAAAACTTTTTCTCTCATTTGGTTTGCCATATCTTCCATCTACGACAACACAAGTACGGCACCATTCTCCTTAATATATACATATTTTTTTGGTTCTTTAATCTCTTAAAAGTGATGGAGTTAAACTTTAACGTGGATAAAAGAGCTATGGTTCTTTTGATAAGAATAATGGAGATGGAACTCCCTAGAAAAAGAATGGCAGAAAGGATTTTTTTTTTTTAAAGGAAAATAAAATATCTTCCTCCCTCTCCCTTCGGCTTGATCTAGAATTTACTTTTTCTTTTCTTCTAAATAGATTAGTGCCACGTATCCCACTAGTATGGTGGAGGAACACAATTCTAGAAAATCATTTATTATTATTATTATTATTATTTTAAATAATTCCCTCTCGGTCCTTAAGCTTTTGCAAGATTTTCTTTTTCACCCAAATTTTTAAAAATCCACTTTTAAGTCTAAATAAAAAGTAAAATTTTTTCCTCAAATCTTTTATAAATTAGTCTTTATTATTATTGCTAAATTGGGGTGTTACATGAGAACAGATCAACATTGTAATTAGGTAAATCAAGATATGAGAGCTATTTTAGAAATTTCTTTTTTTAGGTTCAGTCTATATGATAATCTCACTTATAAAATACATAAGTCACATTTATTTATGTCTCGATTCTATAATAAATCATATATAGATAAGAAAATCCAATACAATAAAAGAAGAAAGTAATAATACTGAAATAGGTGAACTTAAACAAGAACCAAGACGATCATAATGTCACACACGCACGCACACAACTCCCAAGTGATAATGAAGGGAAGAAATAATATGGCCTTCTAATACGACTCTAATTAAGGTCCACATGAGAATTATAAAGGTCTAGTTTCCAGGTGGTGGGGAAAGGAATGGGATAGAGGGGATTGTAATTGGGATATTGGGCATTGAGGGGATGCTTGAAAGTGGAGGCAAGGTGACCTTGGGGACAGCAGGCAAGGTAGGCAAGCTAGGAAGTGGAGGCAGAGTGGGGTTGGGCAGAGAAGGTTGTGTGGTTGGCAAGGTTGGCAACGTGGGCGGGGGGAGAGTTGGAATAGCAGGGATTGGTGGCACTGCAGGCTCTGGCAAAGGCGGCAATTGCAAAAGATTGCGAGCTGCTAAGCTAACATCCATGCTTAAAGATGACACAGCAACAAATAAACCAAGGATGAAAATGTTGAAAGAGGCCATGATTAAATGACGATTGCTATAATACAAAGGTAATCTTATGGTTTTGGATGGGAAAAATGCAGGGCTGTGAATGGGCTTATACAATGGCAGATGATATGGCATGGCCCATAACTAGTTAGTGCACCATCTCACAAGTCTTCCACTTGAAAGTTAACAAGTATAGGTGTGGGATAGAGAGGTGTCACTGTAACTGTCAAAGTTAGATTTATGTTGGATAAGTAGGAGATATATTGAGTAATAGATAATTCTGTGATCTAATTGTTGGATTTTCTAACATAGTTTTATAACTTTTCTTTATAGAAAATGACATCTTCAACCATCAACCATCCATAACATCTATCAAGTACAAAAAGCATCCTAGTTTATAAACTTTTTCATTAATCTTGATGATAAATGTAGGGAAAATGGAACGGAAGACTAATTTAACTCTAGAAGTTGGCTCCTTGTAATGTAAAGTTTGTAGGACTAAACATCTGCAGGTGGCTAAATATTGGGACAAAAGCAAGTTTTGATACCATGTAGAGGAAAAGTTAGCTAAGGTGAAGGATTGTCCAAATTTTTATACTTAAGACTCGTCTTATACCCTGTTGATGCGTGATAATCAAAAGAAAGATATTTGTAGTTAAACAACCAAACACGCATTACACATATAAGATTTCCAACAGGATGTTTAGATTGCCCTGCAGTGACGAAAAAAACTATTTTGATGCTTTTGTTTGGTGGTATGGTTGATCCATTTCTGTGTCTGCTAATTTTTGCTTATTCTTACCTGCTTGCAATTGAGAATATTATGATTTCCATGTCTAGCCAACTACTTGAAGAGTTTCACAGTCTTTCCCAACTACATCACCTACCTAAGCCTAGCTCAGTTCCTATATAATCCCAAAGCCTGACCTTGCTTTCCCTCATCCCAAACATAACAAAAAGATCTTTAATTCACTTTTAGATCTATCAACACCATGGCTTCTTTCAAGTGCTTTATCTTTGCTGCATTCTGGATCGCTTTGTCATTTTCAAGCATGGACGTTGGGTTAGCTGCTCGTCATCTTCAGCAATTACCAACTATACCTTCAGTGCCAAATTTGCCAAAGCCTTCATTACCACCATTGCCTAGCGGTGTCCCAACTCTGCCACAGCCCACATTGCCCACAAACCCATCTCTACCTCAACCTGCACTACCTTCACTTCCTGGCTTGCCTAGTGTTCCTAGGGTTGCCTTGCCTCCATTGCCAAGCTTCCCTTCAATCCCCACTATCCCAATTACAATTCCCTCAATCCCAATCCCATTCCTTTCTCCACCACCTGGCAACTAAATACTTTGGATTAAATTGTGGAAGGAGATTGGAAACTTGGATCATATATATTACAAGACTGCTGTTACATCCCTTTGCTGTGTTTCTGTGGAGTTATTTGTGACTTTGTTAGCTGTTCATTGTCATTTAATTATGTTATGGGTTTGTGCGATATTATTATAGCAGGTTGTTATGATGAAAGCTTTTATGATTGTACTTATTTCATGCTTCAATGATTATTACTAGCAATAGTATTTTTTTTTTATTTCATCCATATATCATCATTGCACTAATTCTCTTTCGCACATTAAACAATCAATCGATATTAGTTTTCACATAATACTAAAGAAGCTCGAAATTGTCATTAAATTAATAATTTAACGGAAAATTATCATAATTAATTTGTCATTCCGCATGTTAATCTTACTTGAAATGACAGAATATAATATAAATCCTTCATAGGAGCCTGAATTGAGAGATAAAGTCAGTTATTTTCCATAAAGATTAGACGTAAGGTAGTTGTTTTATCCATAACTTCTTGTCTAAATCTTGTGTCTTTTTAGAGACGTTGATTACCAAAATATATAAATCCCTGTTAAACTTCTTAGAGAATATTAAATCATTTTATCTATCCTACCACAACAAACCACTTGAAATTTATCATTTAAAGTCTTTGAGTTTTGCTGTATGCAAGCTTTGAAGGCTTTTATTACATCCTGAAAATATATTACTATTTCATTTTTATCAATAAATACAATAAAATATGAGATAATTAATACCTTAAAAATTTTTTTTTTTTTTTACATACAGTTAAGGGTATTTTTAGGGCTGAGCAGAATTCGGTTCAAACCGAAAAACCGAATCGAACCAAGTCAATTCGGTTCAATCGAATCGGTTTTAAAATTCAATCAGTTCGGTTCGATTTTAATTTATAAAAATTTTGGTTATTTCGGTTCAGTTTGGTTTTAAAGAGAAAAAAATCGGTTAAACAGAACCGAACCGAATGGTAATTTATATAGTCAAATCGAATTAAATCGAATCGAATTGATTTTTGAATTAATTTATTTTTATGGAAAATTTATGAATTATATTTAATTTTATATATATTAATTGTTTAATTTCATTGATTAATGGTTATTAGGTTCAAACAAAGTTAAAATTAGACCAAATAACTTGAAAATCAAGTCTAAATTAAAAAATCAATCAAAAATCAAACAGATCGGTTTAAACCGAACTGAACCGAAATAAAGTGATTCGATTCGATTCGATTTTTCATTAATTTCAGTTCGGTTCGATTTCTAAAATTTACGATTCGATTTTTATAATTTAATTCAGTTCGATTCGATTTGAACCGAATGCTCACCCCTAGGTATTTTTGATCTAATTTTCGAGTACTGAGACTAAGTTTTCTCTTGAGTGAGTTTTCTCTTGAGTGATTTTAAGAGCATACTTCCTTATATTAGTTTGGTGCACATTTAGTATAAATAATTTTAGTGTGCTCCCCATCTGAATCGATCCGTGCCCATATCTATCACTTAGACTAACTCCACTGGATGGCTTAAGATTTTTTTTTTTTTTTATACAATTGATTTTTCTTATGATTTCAATTTGATATTTTATAGTATTAAAAATTACTATAATATCACTAAATTAAAGTTTATTAGTAAGATTTTTTTTTTTAATACAAAGCTTAGAATGGAAACAAATAATATGAAAATTCAAAAACAAAATCTGATAACAAAAGGAATGTATAAGAACAAAAAAAAAAAACAAGATGAAAAAGGTTATAAAACAAAAATAAATAAAAAATTATTGATAGTGTGTGAACCCCTTTTCTCTCCTTCCATTATGGTTATAACGTGTAACGCTCTACTGCTTTCAGATAATTTCGCCACATACACCTCCTTTTTAACGTCTTCATCCAATGCACACGCGTAGCCTCTCCTGAAACTTAATAAAGTCTAATTTTTTCTGTGCATTTATTGAGTGATTCAATTTAGTTTAATTTTAATTTTTAATTTATATTTAATTTAATTTAAATTTGTGAGGGGGTAACCCATTCATCATTTATGAATTATTTTTTTAATTTTTTAAATATTTTTAAAATTAATTATTTTCTAATATTAATGACTTAATTAATTATTTTTAGTCTTAATTAATTAACTATAATTAGTTATTTTTATATTTTATTTTTTTAATATTAATTAATAATATAAAAAAAATAATATTTTTATATTTTTAGTTTTATTTAATATAATTTTCTAATTTTAAATTAAAAGTATAAAATACAAAATCATATTTTTTTTATTTAAATCATTAAAATTAATTATAGTAATAATTTTTAATTTTAATTAATTATATGAAAATATAAATATATTTTTTTATATTTTCAGTTTAATTAATAATATTAATAATAAAAATAATATTTTTATTTTTTATTTAAATAATTATATAATATAAAAATAATATTTTATTATTAAGAAATAACACATATTAAATAATTTAATTAATTTAAACATAAATCAAAATTTATAAATTAAATTAAATTAAAAATTAAAAATAAATTAAATTAAACTCCAATAAATAAGCGGCAAATTCATCCTTATTCCAAACTTCAATGTTCTTTGTTTGTATTAAACAAAAACACAACTCTCAATCTCATTGAAGAAAGACAATAAAGAAGAAACAAACAAAACCAGTAACTAAATATTACAAATCCAAAATGATAAAAGCGGATATAGCTTCTTCTTCTTCTCATCATCATCATCGTCATCGTCATCGTCATCATCTCGAGAAACAGAATCAAGAGGAGCATTGAGCCTCTTAAAATTTTAAAAATTTTCAAATATTTAATGGTAATTTTATAATTTTTTTTATTTTTATATTAAATTTTAATGAATATAAAACTTTGAGAGTTTTAAAAATTTTAATTGAGTTTAATAGTAATTTTATGTAAATTTTATTTTATAGTTATGAAATGGTTATCATTATTAATTATTCAATCCTTTTAATCAACACCTAAATAAGTAATTCAATAACAAATAATGTATTTTAATTGAACTCCCTCAAATTAAAATTCTGACTCCGTCACTTATCGAATCTCACCAAGGCTGGACTAATTACTGTCTGGTCCTTTTAAATAACCTAACAATTTTAAGAGACAGGCAGTGAGATGCCGATCCCCAAATCAAATGATACAATATTGAATGTTCTCCAAACTCAAATATGAGATATTGTCATCGTAAGGCCTAATCACAAGCCAATACGTCATTGGCAGATAGAGCTCATCAACAAAAAGAAAGGGGAAGAAAACACGATGAAATTAAGTTGGCAAAAAAAATTACAGAGAGTGAAGGTTGGGGCGGCTAGCTAGGGCAGGCCTGATAACCTATCTGATTTTAATGCATTAAATTGTGTTAACTTTACAGTCTTTGTGTTTGTATTTTCTTTATTTTTGTTTCACTTTTTTGATAATTACATATAATAATTTATGATTTAGGATGCCAAAAAATTTTTATTTCAAACTTTATACATTTTCTCAATGTTTCTGAAACAAAATATTTTCATTATATTTGTTAAAAAAATTTAGTCTTAATTATTTTCTTAACGCAAATATTTTAAAGGATTAAACGTGATTTTTTTTTATAATATTTTTATATAATATTTTTAATTATATATAAATTATTTAATAATTATTATTTTTTTTTTTAGAGAAAGAGAGATATTATTAAATAGCATATTCCTCCTCGAGGAGAATACAAGAACAAGAGTTTGGGAGGCTCCATCCATAAACAGAGACTGTCATGAGCTAAAACATCCCCGGCCAGAACATGGGCTGCTCTATCGACAGACTTGTTAACCCAAGATAAGGTGAAGGACCTACCTTATTAAAAAACTCTTTACAGTCAGCAATAATAGTATTAAACTCAGAAACATCTTCTTTCTCCTAACCAAAAGTTAAATAAACTAGCAGGGAATCAATCAGATATTCTCTTAATACTATAATAATAAATAAATATTATTATATTATATTAATATATATTAATTACATATACTTATATATTTATACTTATTGCAAATATTTATATTTATATTATATATAGATAGATTTTAATTGTTTTTATTATGAAATTTTTATTAAAAAATTTTTGAAAAATAAAAAATTTTAAAAATAAAATATAAAATAATTAATAATATATATATATATATATATATATATATATATATATATATATATATATATATATATATAATAGTCAGTGTAGCAATTCCCAAATTATTTGTAAAGGTAACACAAGTCACCGAGACGTGATTAATGTGGGAATCTTGAAAGGATGTATGGCCCCAAATCTCAAAATATTAACAATTATTTTTATTTAATTAACGGTAAAAATATTTTTTATTTCAATCTTTTTGACAAATATAATTGAAACAAAAATTTTAAATTTTAATAAAATTATCAAAATTAAAAAAAAAAATTGAATATAATTAAAATTATCTCACAAACATAAACATCTTAACCACAAGACTAAACATCTCAAGGGTATCTTAGCACTTTTACTTTAAAGGTGGGACACAGAGATATTTATAGTTAAACAACCAAACACGCACTACGTATATAAGAATTCCAGCAGGATGTTTAGATTGCCCTGCAGTGACAAAACTATTTTGATAATTTTGTTTGGTGGTTTGGTTGGTCTATTTCTGTATCTGCTAATTTGCTTACTTTGACCTGCTTGCAATTGAGAATATCCTAATTTCAATATCTAGCCAACTACTTGAAGAGTTTCATATTTTTCCCCAGCTAAATCACCTACCTAAGCCTAGCTCAGTTCCTATATAATCCCAAGACCTGACCTTGCTTTCCCTCATTCCAAACATAACAAGAAGATCTTTAATTCACTTAAAGATCTAGTGACACCATGGCTTCTTTCAAGTGCATGATCTTTGCTGCATTCTTGATCGCTTTGTTATTTTCAAGCATGGATGTTGGGTTAGCTGCTCGTCATCTTCAGCAATTACCAACTGTACCTTTAGTGCCAAATTTGCCAATGCCTTCATTACCACCATTGCCTGGCGGTCTCCCAACTCTGCCGCAGCCCACATTGCCTACAAATCCATCTCTACCTCAGCCTACACTACCTCCACTTCCTAGCTTGCCTAGTGTTCCTAAGGTTGCTTTGCCTCCATTGCCAAGCATCCCCTCAATCCCCACTATCCCAACTACAATTCCCTCAATCCCAATCCCATTCCTCTCTCCACCACCTGGCAACTAAATATTTTGCATTAAATTGTGGGAGGGGATTGGAAACATTGACCATATATTACAAGACTGTTGCTACATTCCTTTGTTGTGTTTCTGTGGAGTTATTTGTAACTTTGCGAGTTGCTTGTCATTTATTTTATGGTTTTGAGTGATATTATTATAGCTGGTTTGTTATGATATATTGGTTTTATGATTGTAATTTTTCATATTTTAATGATTATTACTAGCAATTAGTGTTGTGTTTTCATTCAAATATCATCATCGCACTATTCTCCTATTCATGTATTTTCTTTCCTTTTTCTTGACATCTAGTTAAAAACTTTGTCCAATGATCTAAGTATCCATCTCTCACTAAACAGTTAACAAAACATGTCTTAAATTGTGAATGGTGAATTAACTTCTTTAGTGTTTACCATTTGCGTGCATTTGGTACGGGGTGAATGAAATGGGATTAACAACTATTAAAATAACTGCTAACGGTGTAATAGTTACAATTGCAACAATTAATACTATTAATCATATTTGATATTGCGCGTAAAAAAGAGTAACAATTAAGCTTGTATGGTTAAATGCGTTTGATATATGTATATGAATGAATTATATGTATAAATTAAATTTATAATGTTGATTGAAGCATATATTAATAAAAATATTTTTTTATTAAAATAATTATTATAATAATATGTTTATTAAAATAATAATATTTATCTATTTATCGATAATAGTTACAAGAGTAACACTTTCTTAAGGAACTTCATGATGCAGGCCATTATCCCACCCTCCTTAGGTTAACAAATTTGAGTGTAGTCTCCAAAAGTTGCCGTGCCTCGATATGAACTGTGTTGCAGTTCGTCAATAAGAAAATTATCAGCAAATTATACAGCTAAATATTGTGGTTTTGGGATTAAATAAAGAGGAAACATGAGGGATGAGGTAGCAAGATTGGCCATAATTAATTTAGAGTTTGCAGCAATTGCTTCTTGCAATATGTGCAATTTTTCCTTGTCACTTTGTATGCAGTTTTCAAGGCTTTTATAGACATAGGAAATAGAAAATAGGGAAGTTTCAATTTTGAGTTGGTAGGAAAGCTTGTATGCAGATAGTTCAACTTCTCAAATATAGAAACTTCCGCGGGCTTATATTCTTATGTTAATTGAGTAATTTGTGTCTCTTTATGAGGGGATTAGCAGGAGGGGTAATAAGTTTGTTGGGTTGCAGACTAATGATCCATTAATATAGCTCTTTAATTAATCAGATAACGTGGGTCACTTACAAACAGCTCACTGCTCACCTATCTGACAGGCACATTTTTTTATGGTATTTTCTGCAATCTCAATTCTATGGTGTTCGTGCAAACTATGTAATGAAAAATAATTTGTTGAAAGAATGATTCAAAATGTTGATGGCTTATTTTTCGGAGCATGTGTTTTTTGATATTTTTTTTGTTAGGGGGTCTTAGAATGATTTCTATCTGTTAGTCAACATGTTAGGGGTCAGTTATATTTGACACTAAATCAGGTCATGTATTTATGTTCCTATTTTTTAGCTTTTTCTGTTGCTCTTTTGAGATTATTTAAAGTCTTGTACTGTATTTTTTAAAAACAGAAAAAATTAACAAAAATCCAACACTTCAAGTCTTTTGCTTATCTCTCAATATTTTATTTTATTTCTTTCTTTACCAACAGGTGTGGTATCTAAGCAAAACAAAGACATAAAGCCCCAAAAGTGACCATGTTTCGGTCCTCTCTTTTCCTCAAGCATGGAAAAGAGTAAAGTAAAAAAAAAAAAAAAAAAAAAAAGGGAGGCAGGGGGGGGGGGATTTGAGTGGTTAGAGACATGAACCAGCAGAGCAGTGAAGAAAACCCAAAATTGAGAGGAAGCCATGGCAAGCAACTGAACCAGCTCAGCAGCACAGCCCATAATTCCAATCTTCAAAGGTGAAAAATATCATCTTTGGAGTCTCAAAATGAAGACACTGTTCAAGTCTCAAGAGCTATGGGACTTGGTGGAGAACAGGTATGAAGAACCGAATCCAGCACCTATTGAACCTAACCAGCGATTGTGAGAAAATCACAAGAAGGATGCAAAGGCCTTACTGCTCATCCAATCAGCATTGGAGGATGAAATATTTCCTCGAATTTCAGCAGCTTCTACCTCCAAACAAGCATGGGAGATTTTGAAGCAAGAATATTTGGGTGACAAGAAGGTAATTACTGTAAAATTACAAACTCTTCGTCGTGATTTTGAGACTCTAATTACGAAATAAAAAGAATTTGTGCAAGAATTCTTATCTAGGGTGTCTGGGATTGTCAATCAAATGAAGTCTTATAGTGAAAATTTAAGTAATGAAATTGTTATGAGTAAGGTGTTAAGGAGTCTGAGCTCAAAATTTGATTATATTAGTGCTGCAATTGAAGAGACTAAGGACTTGTCCACTTATACTTTTGATGAAATGATGAGTTTTTTGTTAGCAGATGAAGCTAGACTTGGCAGGTCCCATGAAAAGTCTGAGGAAAAGGCCTTTCAGGTGAAGGGGGAGTCTTCTAAGGGAAAAATAGAAAACTCAGCAATTCGTGGCAGAGGCAGAAATGGATTTCGTGGATGAGGTCGTGGTGGCGGCAGAGGTAGAGGCCAATTTGGAGAACCATGGCAATACAAGAGCTCAATTCAATGCAGATATTGCAACAAACCGGGCCACAAAGAAGCTAATTGTTGGACCAAACAGAGAGAAGAACAAAAGCAAGCAAATTTTACAAAGAAGATTGAAGAGGAGAGTAGGTTGTTCATGGCTCATTCACCAATTCAGAATGATGCCAACAGTAAAGATGTATGGTTTTCAGACAGTGGATGCTCCAACCACATGACTGGAACCAAATCATTGTTCAAAGAACTTGATGAGTCACAAAAAGGTGAGGTTCGACTTGGAGACGACAAGCAGATGAAAGTTGAAGAGAAAGGTACAATTGCCATTAAATCTGTGCAAGGTGATGTTAAACTCCTCTATGATGTACAATTTGCGCCTAGTTTAGCTCATAACTTATTGAGTGTTGGACAGTTGATGACTAGTGAATATTCTATTGTATTTGATGGTGATTCATGTGTTATTCATGAGAAAAAATCTAGTTAGACCATAGCAACTGTCCATATGACACAAAATAGGATGTTTCCTCTTGATGTTTCAAATGTAGTGGGTAATGCCTTAGTTGTTAAGAGAGATAATGAGGCTAATTTGTGGCATTTATGTTATGGGCATTTGCATTTAAATGGTTTGAAACTTCTGAGTTAGAAAGAAATGGTTGTTAGCTTGCCGAAAATTGGTGAACTTATTTTTTGTAAAGGATGTGTTTATGGAAAGCAGAATAAGAGGTCATTTCCTATTGGAAAATCATGGAGGGCTTCTAATTGTCTTGAACTTGTGCATGCTGATTTGTGTGGGCCTATGAAAGCAGAGTCACTTGGTGGAAGTCGCTATTTTCTGTTGTTTACAGATGATTACAGCCGTATGAGCTGGGTTTATTTCTTGAAATTCAAATCTGGAATTTTTGAGAATTTCAGAAGATTTAAGGCATTGGTGGAAAAGCAAAGTGGGAGAAGCATAAAAGCACTTCGAACTGATCATGGCGGTGAATTCTTATCTAATGATTTCACTATTTTTGTGATGAAAATGGCATTCGCAGGGAACTAACAGCACCATGCACACCAGAATAGAATGGTGTCATGGAGCGAAAAAATTGAACGGTGGTAGAAATGGCTAGAAGCTTGTTGAAAGCAAAAGAACTTCCAGACCATTTTTGGGGAGAAGCAGTTGCAACAGCAGTATATCTCCTGAACATCTCACCAACAAAGGCAGTTCTGAATCAAACACCTTATGAAGCTTGGATGGGTAAGAAGCCTCGTGTAAGCCACTTAAAAGTCTTAGGTTGTGTAGCATATTCTTTAGTTAATTTTCGTTCTAAGCTTGATGAAAAATCTGAGAAATGCATTTTCATTGGCTATAGTCCTCATTCCAAAGCATATCGTCTATATAATCCTATAAGTGGCAAAGTGATAATTAGCAGGGATGTAGTGTTCAATGAAGAAGCAGTTTTGAAGTGGAATTCTGACAAGGAAGGCATAAAAAATCAAGTGCTAGGAGATTTTGAAGTAGAACAACCAGCAAGTTTAGCCCCTTCATCACCTACAAGTTCAACTCCTTCCTCACCCGGTGATAACAACGCTACAAATTCTACTAGTTCAGATTCTCAAGCATCCAGTCCCTCCACCGATAGCAGTGAAACATCACCAAGAAAATTCAGATCTCTTAGAGAAATTTATAAGTCATGTCACTTTGCCTTTTTAATCACTGACCCAACTTCTTTTGAAGAAGCTACAGAACAACCTACCTGGCAGATTGCTATGACAGAGGAGATGCAAGCCATTGAAAAAAATTCAACATGGGAGCTGGTTGATATTCCAGAAGGAAAGAATGTTGTAGGGCTCAAGTGGGTATTCCGAACAAAGTATAATGCTGACGAAAGCATCCAAAAGCACAAAGCTTGGCTTGTGGCCAAAGGATACTCACAACAACAAGGTATAGATTTTGAAGAAATTTTTTCTCCTGTTGCTCGTTTTGAAACTGTGAGAATTATTTTGGCATTGGCTGCTTAGCTGCAATTACCAGAGTATCAATTTGATGTGAAGTCCACTTTTTTGAATGGTGAGTTAGAAGAGGAAGTGTATGTTTCACAACCTCCGGGCTTTGTTACCAATGGTAATGAAAACAAAGTCTACAGGTTAAGAAAAGCTCTCTACGGGCTAAAACAAGCTCCTCGAGCCTGGTATAGCAAGATTAATTCATTTTTCCAAGATAAGGGATTCATTAGAAGTGAAAATGAACCCTCTTTTTACTTGAAGAAGCAAGGTAATGGAGATTTTTTTGTGGTTTTCCATTATGTGGATGATATGATTTATATGGGTTCCTCAAAGTCCTTAATTGATGATTTTAAGTGTTGTATGTTGAGAAATTTTGAGATGACAAATTTGGGTTTGTTGTAGTATTTTTTGGGACTAGAGGTCATGCAAAGTGATGATGGATTTTTTGTATGCCAAAAGAAATATGCTGCAGATCTTTTGAAGAAATTTAATATGGCAAATTGTGAAGTGGCAACCACACCAATGAACATCAAGGAAAAACTATAGCGTGAAGATGGGACCGAGAAAGCCAATCAAATGCTGTTCAGAAGCTTAGTTGGTGGTTTAAACTACTTGACACACACTAGACCTGACATTGCTTTCTCTCTGAGTGTTGTGTCCAGATTTATGCATAGCCCTACGAAACAACACTTTGAAGCAGCAAAAAGATTTCTTCATTATGTTACAGGAACTCTGAATTATGACATTTGGTATTGTAAAGTGCCAAATTTTATATTAATTGGTTTCATTGACAGCAACTGTGCAGGATGTTTAGATGATCGGAAAAGCACTTCCAGCAACATTTTCAACTTTGGTTCTGGAGCAGTAACATGGAGTTCAAAGAAGCAAGAAATAATAGCCCTGTCATCATTTGAAGCAGAGTATGCAGCAGCAACTTCAGCAGCACAACAAGCTTTATGGCTCATAAAACTTATTGAAGATTTCAGTCTTGAGCAAAAGGAAGCTATCGAAATATTCTGTGAGAATCAGTCCACTATTGCAATGGCAAAGAATCCTGCTTTTCATGGTAGAACTAAGCATATTGATGTGCATCATCACTTCATTCGAAAGCTGGTAACTGATGGTAAAATAGTGCTGAAATTTCGCAGTACTAATGAGCAAACAGCTGATGTTTTTACAAAATCACTTTCCCAGGCCAAGCATTAGTTCTTCAGATCACAGTTGGGAGTATGTGATTTTGAATCAAGGGGGAGCGTTGAAAGAATGATTCAAAATGTTGATGGCTAATTTTTTTGGAGCATGTGTTTTTTGATGTCTTTTTGGTTAGGGGTTCTTAGAATGATTTTTATCTGTTAGTTAACATGTTAGTGGTCAATTATATTTGATACTAAATCAGGTCATGGGTTTATGTTCCTATTTTTTAGCTTTTTCTGTTGCTCTTTTAAGATTATTTAAAGTCTTGTACTGTGTTTTTTAACAACAGAAAAAATAAACAAAAATCCAGCACTACAAATCTTTTGCTCATCTCCTAATATTTTATTTTATTTCTTTCTTTACCAACATAATTGTCCTGAAAACATAAAAATATAATTATTGACTAGAAGCGTTAACCAAACTTGGATTCTTTGATTCAATGATTGCCATTATCTTTACTCTTAAGAGACGCATGTGAGAAGTTCTTACCCTCAATAGGGGAATTGCTATATAATGGTAACACAATTTGCAATTTATCTTTCTGATAACCTCACATGGTGACTGTAACCTTAAGTTGCACTGAAAATACGTTGCTTAAACCCCAAGGCTAGATTCTGTTGACAAGTGAGTTAGTTCGTTCCTCGCATTGTGGAAACAGAAGCACACGGTAGCAACCTAAAGTACAAACTTCAGGGAACATAGCTAATGGCTAACAAAGAAAGTCCAATACCGATTTTAGTGAAATTAGGCATCCCACAGAAGCAGCAAACGAGATATTCATGGTGATTTAGTTTTAGATAAGAAGGCATGATTCAATATATAGTATTAGCAATTCAATGATTAGTTCAGAATAAAATAGTAGATAATATAAGTGGTCCTCTACTATGTGTTGAACCACTCTCAGAAACAACACTCCAACTGGCAGAAAATACAGTCTTCAACAGAACCAACACTCAAGAAATTGAAACAACATTGCATATAATACATGAATCAGGCCCTCAAGAAGCAAAACTCTGAAGTCTGATATAGAGAATCAAATATTGAAACAGAAATATTGTCGCTATTAATTTAAGGACTAGCAGTTGACTGAGGTGGTGTGATGTCCTTGGGAAGAGTTGGTATGGTAGGTAATGTGGGCTTGGGAAGCTCATCAGGCAGATGAGGAAAAGGTGGCAATTCAGGCAATACAGGTTTTGGCAAAGTGGGAATTTCAGGCTTTGGCAAGGTTGGGAATTCAGGTAATGGAGGAAGCTCAACCTTAGGCAGTGGTGGCAGTTCAGGCTTAGGAAGCTCAGGTACCTCAGGCAATGTTGTCTCCAGGAGATGACGCGCCTCTACCCGGAAAATGTGGTAGTTTATCAGGGAAATCACCAAAAGTGGAAATACGAATGAGGCGTGAATTTTAGCCATAACTTGGAGCAGAGACAAGGACTAATTTGAAAGGTATACAGAGCTTGTAGAAACTGCTAAATGTTAAAATTTGTCTCGTGTCTTGTATGTGTTAATTTTCACTTGTGCAGGGCTTTTATAGATTTGGGAAGTGGAAAATAGGCAAGTTTTTGAAGTTTGAGTAGGTGGGAAAGCTTGTATGCAGGTAGTTCAACTTCTCACCTGTAAAACTTCCATTCTTAATATAGAAAGTTATCTATTTGACTTATTCTTGTTTTCATTCTCTTTAAGTAGAATTATTTGTTGGCTATTTTCCTGTTTGCTGCAACCAAATAAAGTGTTAGACATATATATATTAGTTTAACTAAACAAAACAAGGAGCAAGATTATATTCCAAGCTAAAATATTACTAATGGAAGCTAGCTATTGCTTCTTGTTCTATAATAAATCAAAAGGCACAAGTCAATTATAGACGTGCAACTTACCTATCCTGCAAGTACATGTACATCTCTTTGTTAATTAATTTCTTTTTGCTTCTTCTAGCTTCACAGAAGATGTTGGTTTTTGGAAGGAAGGATATAGAAGTATATAATGAGACTAAATGATCTAGTGGATTTATTGATTTAAGGTATCAGCTGAGACATATTTTCAACAAAAGAGATTCTTATTAGCGACCTCTCATAAGCTTATTGAAAATGGAGTTATTAATTCTTCATTTCTTGCCTCCATGCTACTCTGTATATGCCATAATTAAGTAGTTGTAAATTTCACTAGCTTGAGAAATTTAATCGATAGGAACTGGATTGAGAGGGGCTCAAAATTTTAACGTAATCTTTTTATGACCCAATAATAGGCTTTAGTATCACTTAAATCGGAGCTAAATTGAAAAAATACAAAAATTCAAAGAAAATAGAGAAAAAAAAAACTCGAAATTGGAGCTCAGTAACTTCATAATTCCGTATATAAAGAATACATGAAATGACAAGCCACTAAAAATTAAATATATAGATCAACACAATTATCAGGAAAAAAAAAAAAACTGTTTGATAATTTTATTTTTATCCATTTTCATATTTGTAGGACTTTTTTTTATATATTCAATTTTTATTAGCTTACCATTTAATTTAGGACTGCCTATTGTATTATAAAATTTCTCATGATTCTAAAGGTGCCGCTGAGCTAGTTTTTGCATGGAAAATTTTCTGATTTCGTTCCTTTAGAAAAATACTAGAACTTGGAATTTTTATGCCCTTGGCTCTTCATTATAAATAAAATGTTTATGTACTTTAAAATGCATAAAACTCCTTTATTTTTATACTTTAGAACCAAAAAAGAAAACATAGCCAAAATAAGAACTGGTTATGCTTTTTTTATTGTAATTATTTTGTTCGGGGAATATATAAGTATAAAATTTTCACATCAGAAAAAGATAAGATGAGTGAAAGACATATAAATGAAAATGACCCATAAACTTATTACCTTAGGGTTTTGGATTAAATGTGATATCAACCACATGAGTGTATTCTTTTATAAGGTCATCAAAAAATATTCTTTCATTAGTCTAAACAAAAATTTTCCCTCACTTCTTTTTTATGCTTGTCATACGAGATCTTGATTTCCTATTCCACAACAATATAGGCGATGCTAGATTAAATCTTGTATTATTAAAAGATTTAATTTTTGTATTTTAAATAAAAATATTTTTAAAATCCTTCTGTCAATTGTTCTGTTATTATGCCATAATATATTTTGTTTCAAGTATGTATTACTTTGTTTCTGGCTATCTAGAATCCCAAATTTGTGTAATCATTTTTTTGATTTTGTATTTCATACTAGGCTTTTTCTGTGCGTTGCGCCAGTATAATCATTATCAACATATTATATAACTAATAAAGATGTTTCTTATATTTATATTTAATTTATTTGATATGTTCTAAAAAATATTTATAAAAACAACCGTGAAATTATTAAGAAAATAAATACAAAGAATTAATACAAATTGAAAATAAAAATAAAGTATAAAGATAAGATGCCAATGACATGTATGTAAATAAATTCTTATAAAACTAAGATTACATTAGTAATATTTGTGTAAACTGTTTTTAATTTTCTTCTAGTGCCTTGGTATTAATAAAATATCATTTGATAGGTCTTAGAGAAAATATTGGTTGGACATTATATTTTCTATTTGCATTAAGAGATGGCTAATTCGATTTTTTATATGTGATATTGCTTTATATAATTTTTATCTATCATTATTAATTTTTCAAGTATTAATTAAATTGTAACTATCTATCGTCATAATTTTTTTATTATAATCAAATAAATACATTATTTTATTTGTAGTAGACAATGAAAAAGTAACTTTGATTTATATAATTTAAAACTAAAAACTCTTAGTTTTCTTATTATTAATTAAATTATAACTATTATCACAAATTTTTTAAATGAACGAGGGAGATAAAAAGCCTTAGAAAGTAAAAGAATGATAGACTGTTGTTATTAAACTTTGATGTGGCTCTCCTATTATGCCAAGTGGTATTAATATAGAAAGCCATATAGCAGTTTAGCATCAAACTATTTTAGAGCTCAGCTTTACTATATTTATTATATAGATTTGATGATTTACTGCATGTTTTATCTTATGGTGTTGTTTTTACGAAAATAAAAACTACTAAAATATATCCATATTTTTAAAGAAAAGTAATTTGAGATGGGTGGCTAATACCTAATTCCACCTTTTTGCCTAGTGCTCGAACTTAACTTATGTTATGAAAGATCAATGCTTATTCTTTTGCGTTAAAATAGAAGTAATGTAATTCTATATTTTTGGTTTTTCTTTGTTTTTCGATTGAAATATAAGAAGTGGGGATTTTAAAATCTTTTTCACTCAAAAGCATAATGTTTTGGAATGTTATCATAAGAAGGCTTATTGAATAAAAAAAATTCAAATGTTTGCGTTAATTTATGATTTTATCTAAACGTTTCAACTTTGGATTAATTATTCAATTTTTTTTAATTTTGAAGAAATTTTGCATAAATTAAAATTCAATTTAGAAAGAATTTTAATTTTGCTCATGAAAATTTTGTGAAATTATATTCAAGAGTGTTCTATTAAATATTTATAAACATATGGCTAAATGTAATATTGTTTTTCAATTTTACTTAAAATTTATTCAAAATTGAATAGTTTGAATAATTGGTCGAAAATTAAAATGTTTAGACAAAATCACAAATTGACACAAAGTTTAAGATTTTGCAATCCAATTTCCTTATGAGAACGTCAACCCCATTTGCGACAATGATTTCATATATTTAAATAGGATTATTTTGGATTACTCATTAAGCCGCTGTATATAAAAGATTTTGAGTCAAATTTAAAAAATTTATATCATTTTGAATCAAAATGTTACATTTTTTTAAAGAAATAATTTTATTCATTTTAGTTGTGTCAAATTTTGATTGATTGAGTGAATCCAAATAAATTAATTTTAGATAGAATCTCACCAATCATTGAGTTGATGCTTTTCTGAGTCATTTAAGTTCAAAAAGTAAACTCAGTTCCTTATTTGCTAAGCCAATTTAGGTAGAATTAAAGGAACCTATCAATGAACTTTAATTTAATAGCAAGCTTAGTAAGGGAGGTCCTTTGGATCTCATAGTGATTGTGGACATGCGTGTATACTTATGAGGATTAGTGCACACCTTGATAAAATTATCATGACTTTATTAAGAAGCCTATCCTACTTGAGTTTCTACCTTCAATTGAAAAAAAAAAAAAAGCGGCAAAATATTGAGAGGTGAACCGGTGTGCGTGAGTCCATGGTGAAAAAAAATCCAGTGGATCTATTTTTCAGTAGGTTGATTCTTGGAAATCTCACATCAGTTTTGTATATTGAAAAAAAAAGGGAAAAAAAAGAAAAGAACTGTGCGAGTCTGGCGACTGCCTTATGTACCAAATTCTGTGTCATATTCACACCCAAAATCAACTAAATAAGCTAGATCAACATTGTCTATGGAAGATAAACTCGGAACACAATATATCTTGTATAGCCGAAACAACAAGCACAGAAAATACAAGCCTAGAACAGAACCAACGCTCGCTACAATTTAGGCATATACACACAGACACACATACACACACATATATATCTCACTACAATTTAGGCATATAAACACACACATATATACATATATACCAGACACTCATAAAGAAATAAATGATGCTGGGAAATGCCAACAACTAGATGAAGTCATCATCGTGAAATCAAACATTGAAAGATGCATGGGATAATTGTTTAAGGACTAGTAGCTGACTGAAGAGGTTTGGTGTCCTTGGGTATTGTGGGAATAGCAGGGAATGTGGGCTTTGGCAACTCAGGCAAGTGGGGAAAAGTTGGCAGTTCAGGTTTTGGTAATTCAGGCAATTTGGGCACTTCAGGCTTGGGCAACTCAGGCAATTCAGGTTTTGGAAGAGTGGGAATTTCAGGTTTAGGCAAGGTTGGAAGTTCAGGTAATGATGGAAGCTCAAACTTAGGAAGTGGTGGCAGCTCAGGTAATTCAGGCTTGGGAAGCTCAGGCAATATTACCTCTAGAAGATGTCGTGCATCTACATTGATTGACAGAGTGACGAGTGAGAGCAGAAAGATGAAACGTGGGGAAGGAAGATTTTCCATAATTTGGAGACAAGATCAGCCGGCTGCAAAATGAGTAGTAATTAAGTTTTTCCTTTCACTTCTATTGCGTGTGTTGATTTTCACTTGTGTTGAGCTTTTATAGAAGTGGGAAGTGAAGAATAGAGAAGCTTCATGGGTGATTTGGTGGGAAAAGTTGTGTCTTGGTGGTTCAACTTCCCACCTGTGATACTTCTTCCTTATAAAGCCTTTCTATATTTATTTCTTTCAATATGCAGTATAGGGGTTAGTTGCAGGGGATCACAGCCAAAAGACTAATTATTAGCTAAAGTAATGTTCTTACAATCAATCAGTCTCAGAAGTCAAAACATATGTCAGGTGTAAGCAGTTATACCTGTATTATAATTCACCCTTTGCTTGTTCTAGCATCAAAGGATGAGACTCTGAGGAACGATTTTTCTTTAAGTGAATTAAAATATTCAATGAAGAAAGCCTCATGTATGCTTATTCTCACCAACATCTGCATAGTGGGCCCACTAATTGTAAATAATTCTTGTATTCAAGAATATTATAACAGTCACGCAAATTTAAATCACACACGCAATCGTATAATCACACAGTATAAAAAACGTAATTCAATCATAATGTTTACGTTAACAAGCAAAATATAATCACTCAGAACTCTAAAAAAAAGTGGAGAGGAATACTCAAAGGAAAGACATTAGCAATATCATTTTGATAATCGTTCCAGCATTATTGTGTCCTACCATCTTTCTGTTCAAAATTTTCATGTTAAGACATTTGCTGAAAAGGGAAAGCATCAACCGATGTTCAGTTGTTAAAATTTCTAAAATTGTTATCCAACTTTTTCCTTCGTTAAGAAACATCTATACATACAGTGAAACATAAGCCAAAAAGTCAAGATGGTTGAATAATCTATTGCAAAATCATTGTAACATTAATTTTCAAAACATTTAACATTTAAAATATGTTGGTGGACTCCAGTGCTAGGTCCAATACTAACATGTGTAGTTAATGTTGGAGATGCCTCATCCAAGAAGTCGAAAAAAGATAAAAATTATCTCCAATAAAGTTGAGAAGATGTTGCCAACAACTTCTATATGTTTTTTGGATTTTCTTTTATGTTTTTTACTTTTAAATTTATAATTCTCAGTAGATTATTGGAAGAAAGTATAGACCATTCAGTCTCATTATATGCCTCTATATTTTTCTCTCTGAAACAGCCAACAATTAATAATATTGCTCAAGAAAGAAGAATTCTACAAAAATAGAATCAAGAAAAAGATTTTGAACATAAAATTTTTAATAAATTAATCAAGAAACAAATCACACTTTACATCCTCTTATCCATTCCCCTCCTTGATAATTCTGCTAAAATCTCCGCATAATTTCACAATTTCAAGCCATTCACAATTTCTTTGCTGAAGACTTAACAGAAGTAATAGTTTGTTGCCGAGAAAGAAGTAGTCTCTCTAATACTCTTTATGGTACAAACTCTTCCATCCCATGTCTATTGTAGGTGAGTCGTTCTGAAAATTGAAATTTTACGAAGAAGAAGAAGAAGAAGAAGAAGAGTCAGACCATGAGGCTAAACAATTGGAGAACCCATTTGATACATTCTTGTCCGCTTATCTTATAGGAACCACTGTCTAAAGTTGCCTTCTTTTGTCATGGTTTTGAGCTTTTCATCAAAAAAATATTTGTAACATATGAAAGCTGAAGGGCTGGGAGAGTTTATACTTTATACCTAATAAAGGACTATTAAGGGAGAGAAGACAAACAGTTAAAACTGAAACAGAAGAATGAGTAAAACAAAGAGCAAAAGAGAGCCACAATTGAAACCAAAGCATAGGAATGATGGAGATAAGGATCCACTTTATAATATTTATATAGGTATAATTATGCCTATATATCTTGAACTCTAGTTTAAAATATTATAATTTAAAGCTAGTTTCATGTATAAATATATATTTTTAAAATAAAAAATATATAGTTCATTCTAATTAATATGTGCATTTTATTTTACATTTGCTTTGTAAATTGAAATAAATTTATGTTTATATTTTATTTTATTTTTGAATACACAGATTTATTTGACTTGATTCAAAAAATAATTAAGTTAATTTCAATCAATAAAAATAATTTTTAGTGTAAAATATCTATTAAAAATAAATATAAGATATATTTTACATAATAAATATATTTTATATAATAAATAAAAAATATTTAAATATAAAATTTAAATTAATCTACTATTTTATCAATCAAATAAAATTTCATAAACTATATTATAATTTACTAATAATTTTTTTAAATTGAATTTAACCATTTAATTATGATTACAACAAATTATAAAGGTTAGACTATAATACAAAAGAATTTATTATAATCGTGAATTCGCACAAATATTTAGAAATTTTTCATCCATTAAACCTTTTATATTTCATCCAAACTTATGAAAGATCAATGCTTATTCTTTTGGGTTAAAATAGAAGTAATGTAATTCTAAATTTTTGGTTTTTCTTTATTTTTCTATTAAAATAAAAGTGGCGATTTTAATATCTTTTGTGTACTCAAAAGCATAATTTTTTGGAATTTTATTATGAGAACTACAATCCTCTTTGCGACGATTAATTTCACAAATATATTCAGATCAAATCATTTCGGATTAATCATTAAATCGCTTTACATGAAAATTTTCAAATCAAATTTAAATAAATTTATGAATTATGCATCATTATTAATTTTCTAAAAAAAAAATAATTTTATTTATTTTAATTTTATGCCAAAATTCAGAGTATTTGGATAAATCCAAATAAATCAATTCCAGAGAGAATCATAGGAGTCAAGTCATTAATTTGAAGCTTAATTTTGCAAGTCAATTGGGTTCAAATGAAAGGGTTGAATGCAAATTTAAGAGAGTTCGCTTTTTTTTAACAGAAAAAGAAAAAAACAGTGCGAGTATGGCTATTGCCTTCTGCACCAAATTCTGTGTGTATGTGAGTATTAAGTGCTTCAATCATGAAATGTTTAGTTAGATAGATCATATTCATGCCCAAAATCAAATAAATAAGCTAGATCAACATTGTATATATATATAGAAGATAAACTCGGAATATATATCATGTATAGCTGAAACAAGTACAGAAAATACAAGCCTGGAACAGAACCAACACTCACTACAATTTAAGTATATATGAATCAGACACTGATAAAGAAATAAATGATGCTGAGAAATACGAACAACTAGATGAAGTCATCATATCTGTGGGACAATTGTTTACGGACTAGTAGTTGACTGAAGAGGTTTGGTGTCCTTGTGAATTGTGGGAATAGCAGGGAATGTGGGCTTTGGCAACTCAGGCAAGCGGGGAAAAGTTGGCAGTTCAGGTTTTGGTAATTCAGGCAATTTGGGCACTTCAGGCTTGGGCAACTCAGGCAATTCGGGTTTTGGAAGAGTGGGAATTTCAGGTTTAGGCAAGGTTGGAACTTCAGGTAATGGTGGAAGCTCAACCTTAGGAAGTGATGGCAGCTCAGGTAATTCAGGTTTAGGAAGCTCAGGCAATGTTGCCTCTAGAAGATGTCGTGCATCTACGTTGATTGACAGAGTGATGAGTGAGAGCAGAAAGATGAAACATGGGGAAGGAAGATTTGCCATAATATGGAGACAAGATCAGCCAGCTGCAAAATGAGTAGCAATTAAGTTTCTATTGTCACTTCTGTTGTGTGTTGATTTTCACTTGTGTTGAGCATTTATAGAAGTGGGAAGTGGAGAATATAGAAAGCTTCATGGGTAATTTGGTGGGAGAACTTTTGTCTTGGTAGTTCAACTTCCCACCTATGATGCTTCTTCCTCATAAAGCTATTCTATATTTCTTTATGCAGCATAGGGATTAGTTACAGGGAATCACAGCTAAAAGACTAATTATTAGCTAAAATAAGGTTCTTACTTGTAATCAGTTTCAGAAGTTAGAACACATGTCAAGTGTAAGCAGTTTTACCTATTTTATAATTCACCTCTTGCTTGTTATAGCTTCAAAAGATGAGATTCTGAAGAATGATTTTTCTTTAGGTAAATTAAAATATTCAAAGAAGAAAGCCTCAAGTATGCTTATCCTCACCAGCATCTGCATAGTTGGCCAACCTCAATGAAGAAAGCCTCAATTAATAATAAAATATAGCAAAAACAGAGAAATAAGATGCATTAAAATTAAATATAGATATATATTAATTTTATTTAAATTTTTATATTAAGTATTAATAAACTAAAAAGTCATATATTAATTAATAGTATTAATAAAATAAATAAACTTTATTTAATATGCACATATTAATTATTATTAATGATAAAAATTTACATTTTTTATCATTGTAATTCATAAATATCGATGTATATTAACTTTATTTAAATTTTTATATTAAATATTAAAAAAATTAAAAAATCACATATTAATTAGTGATAATAATTAGACTAATAAATTTTATCGAGTATACATATACATGAAAGCCATTAAAATGAGAATAAAATTTATTCTCCTAAAAAGCCATATATTAACATAGAGCAATTTTATTCTAGATTGAGACCAAGAATCAAAAAATTACAATTATAAGCAACTCTCTCCGACCAATCTCAGATAGGAACAATGCAACACTCCTAAACCAGATTCACACTGAAAATTCCAATAAAAAGATGAATATATGCAGTTCTAATCATTAAGGACTAGGAGTTGAATGGAAGGTGTTGAAGTCCTTAGGAATAGTTAGTATATATGACCTTAGGTAGGTCAGGCAAATGAGGAAGGGATGGAATTGAGGCAGTTCTAGCACTTTAGGTTCTGGCAATTCAGGTTTGGCAAAGTTGGGATTTCAGGAAAAGGTGGCAACTCAGGCAGCTCAGGCTTTGGATGCACAGGTATCTCACGCAATGTAATTTCTAGAAGTTGGCGAGCCTCCACCAGAATTGTCTGGCTGTTCATCAATGACATATAGAAAAACAAAAATGGTAATATAGAGGATTGGAAGTGTTGATAAGCCATAGTTGATCGAGATAGCAATGTGTTGGGGAGAAATGAAGGTTCCAGCAACTTCAGAATATTGATTTTGTCTTCTGCTTAGGTTTTCAACTATTCATTTGAGGTGGAAAATAGAAGACTTCACCTATGGTGCTATCAGAAACATTTGGTATCCCAAATCTTTCCTTCAATCTTCTCTCGATCATCTGAATGATTCCAATTAGATACTTCCACAATCGTGATTTTGTTCAACTAGGTGATTAATTGTTCCTGAAATTGGGGATATCAGTAATGGCAAAAATTAAGCTTTGCTGTGTTCATCTTCAGTCAGATAATAGCTGCGCCAGATGCACACTGAAATTCTCTTTGCTATGAGAATCTCACAAATATATTCAGATCAGATCATTTACGAGTTACGCATCATTTTGGATCAAAATGTTAATTTTTTTTCGGAAAAATTAATTTTAATCAAGTAAATTTTATGTCAGAATTCAGATTGCATGGGTCAATTCAAATAAATCAATTTTAGATAGAATCATACGAGTCATTGATTTTGAAGCTTAATTTTGCGAGTCATTCGAGTTCAAATTAGATTTTGGGTTGAATGTGAATTTAAGCATGAAAGGAGATTGATAAGAGAACTCAGTTCATGTAAGTGAACTGAAGGTAGAACTAAAGGATTGAAACTATGACCGTTGAGTTTTAATTAAATGGTATTGGAGTCGTTTTCATAATCGCAAGTGCTTGAATTCAAGTAACAGTGCGAGTCTGGCTATTGCCTTCTGAACCAAGTTCTGTGTGTCTGTGTGAGTGTTAGGTGCTTCAATCATGAAATGTTTAGTTTGATAGATCATATACATACCCAAAATCAAATAAATAAGCTAGATTAACATTGTATATAGAAGATAAACTCGGAACATATATAGTGTGTAGCTGAAACAAGAAGTACAGAAAATACAGGCCTGGAACAGAACCAACACTCGCTACAATTTAAGCATATATGAATCAGACTCTGATAAAGAACAACTAGATGAAGTCATCACCGTGAAATCAAACATTGAAACATATATGGGATAATTGTTTAAGGACTAGTACTTGACTGAAGAGGTTTTGTGTCCTTCGGAATTGTGGGTATAGCAGGGAATGTGGGCTTTGGCAACTCAGGCAAGTGGGGAAAAGTTGGCAGTTCAGGCTTTGGTAATTCAGGCAATTTGGGCACTTCAGGCTTGGGCAACTCAGGCAATTCAGGTTTTGGAAGTGTGGGAATTTCAGGTTTAGGCAAGATTGGGACTCCAGGAAATTGTGGAAGCTCAACCTTAGGAAGTGGTGGCAGCTCAGGTAATTCAGGCTTAGGAAGCTCAGGCAATGTTGCCTCTAGAAGATGCCGCGCATCCACATTGATTGACAGAGAGATAAGTGAAAACAGAATGATAAAGCATTGAGAGGGAAGATTAGCCATAATTTGGAGACAAGATCAACCAGCTGCAAAATGAGTAGCAATTAAGTTTCTCTTTTCACTTCTGTTTTGTGTGTTGATTTTCACTTGTGTTGAGCACTTATAGAAGTGGAAAGTGGAGAACAGAGAAGCTTCATGGATGATTTGGTGGGAAAACTTGTGCCTTGGTAGTTCAACTTCCCACCTATGATGCTTCTTCCTTACAAAGCTTTTCTTTCTATATGCAGTATAGGGACTAGTTGCAGGGGATCATAGCTAAAAGACTAATTATCAGCTAAAATAAGGTTCTTACTTGTGATCAGTCACAGAAGTCAGAACACATGTCAAGTGTAAGCAGTTTTACGTATTTTATAATTCACCTCTTGCTAGTTCCAGCTTCAGAAGATGAGATTCGGAAGAATGATTCTTCTTTAGGTACATTAAAATATTCAAAGAAGAAAGCCTCAGGTATGCTTATTCTCACCAATATCTGCATAGTTGGGCCAACCTACCCTCAAATTTGACATATTTTTCATTTCTTGCATACTCAGTATTTTCAATATCCACACCACACAATGAATATGAGTTGAAATTTTAGCAGTTCAGAAAAATTAAATTCATTTTAGCAGGTCCAACACAAGCTGAAAGTTACTGATCTTTAGAATTGAATCTGCCTCAATGTATGCTCTTTCTGATGTCTTACAACATAACCTTTATGGAATAAGGAGCTAAACCTGAAACAATCTCAAATTTCTCTCCCCATTTGGAAAAATTTCACTGTTTCTTTTTGCAATCTAATTTCTTACAGCCTCCATTCCTACATCATAATCATATTAATGGGAAGTCGAAAATTCGTAATATATGATTAAGCACTAAGAACCGAGGAGTTTACTTTATCTTTGATGTAAGATAAACGAATATGGTGTGAATGTGAAATTCTGTGTTCAAAAAATGGAAAGCAGTTTAGAACCAAGGCAACTCCACTGCATTACGGCAGGATTATACAACAATTAGCAGGATCTGACAGTGAAACTACTTGGAGATAAATACCAGCAGTTCTCTGACCACTCTCAGAATAGCAACAATGTAAACAACAATGCAACACTCCTACACCAGATGCACACTGAAATTTCCAATAAAAAGATAAATATATTAAGGTATAATCGTTTTAAGGACCAGTAGTTGAATGCAAGGGGTTGAAATCCTTAGAAATAGTCGGTATGGCAGGTAATGTGGTCTTAGGCAGGTCCGGCAAATAAGGGATGGCAATTCAGACAGTTCTAGCATTTAGGCTCTAGCAAATCTGGCAATTCAGGTTTTGGCAAAGTTGGGATTTCAGGAAAAGGCGGAAACTCGGGCAGTTCAGGCTTTGGAAGCTCAGGTATCTCAGGCAATGTAATTTCTAGAAGTTGGCGAGCCTCTACCAGAATTTTCTAGCTGCTCATCAAGACATACAACTCAACTCAACTAAACCTTTATCCCAAACATTTGGGATCGGCTCTCCACTCTAAATGATTTTGAGTTAAATCATCAGAAATGTGTAATGCTTCTAGGTCATGTTGTACTAGTCTCCTCCAAGTCAATTTTGGTCTACCCCTTTTCCTCTTTCTATCCTCTAACCTAACGTGCTTTACTTGTCTAACTGGAGCCTCCGTACGTCTACGCTTCACATGACCAAACCACCTTAATCTCCCTTCTCTCAACTTATCATCAATTGGCACCACTCCTACCTTTTTTCTAATACTCTCATTACGGACTTTATCTAGTCTAGTATGGCCACTCATCTACCTTAACATTCTCATCTCCACAACTCTTATCTTAGACGCATACGACTCCTTCAGTGCCCAACACTCACTACCGTATAACATAGCCGGTCGTATGGCTGTACGGTAAAATTTTCCTTTCAAATTATTGGGAATCTTGCGATCACATAAAACTCCCATGGCACGTCTCCACTTCAACCATCTAGCTTTAATCCTATGACTAATATCCTCCTCACATCCCCCATCTACTTGAAGGATTGAGCCGAGATATTTAAAGTGATTACTTTGGGACAGTATCACTCCATCCAAACTAACTCCTTCCCTATCACCAGTTTGGCCTTCACTGAACTTGCAATACATGTATTCTATCTTCGTTCTACTTAACTTAAAGCCCTTTAACTCTAGAGTACTTCTCCAAAGCTCTAGTTTTCTATTGACTCCTTCTCGCGTCTCATCTATCAGAACAATATCATCCGCAAACATCATGCATCAAGGAATACTCTCTTATATATGTTTCGTCAATTCATCTAAAACTAATATAAAAAGGTAAGGGCTTATAGCTGATCCTTGGTGTAATTTAATTGAGATCGAAAAATCTCTTGTGTCCCCTCCCACTGTGTGCACAATAGTAGTTGCTCCTTCATACATATCTTTCAACACTTGTATGTACCTAATAGACACCATCTTTTGTTCTAACACACTCCATAAGACATCTCTTGGAACACTATCATAAGCCTTCTCCAAATCAATAAAAATCATATGTAGATCTTTCTTCACATCTCTATATTTTTCCATCAAGCTTCTAATGAGAAAGATCGCTTCCATAGTTGAACGACCGGGCATGAAGCCAAATTGATTGAGAGAGATAGAAGTATCATAACGTAGTCGATGCCCCACAACTCTCTCTCACAATTTCATAATTCCCCTATAGTTTGAGCAACTCTGTATGTCTCCCTTATTTTTAAAAATAGGTACTAAAATATTCTTCCTCCATTCATCAGGCATTTTCTTTGAGTTTAGAATCTTATTAAATAATTTAGTTAACTATGTCACTCCCATATCTCCCAAACACTTCAATTGGTGTTCCATAGGGTCCACAGGCTTTACCCACTTTCATTCTCTTAAGTGCTTCCTTTACTTCTAAAGATCTAATCCTTCTAGTATAATTCACATTCTTTTCTATTGTTCTATAGTTTATATTCACGCTATTATCATTTTGACTATTATTAAAGAGATCATTAAAATAATTTCTCCATCTTTCTTTAATGTCCTCATCTTTCATCAACACTTTTCCTTCTTTATTCTTAATGCACCTAACTTGATTGAGATCTTGACATTTCCTTTCTCTCCTCCTTGCTAATCTATAAATATCTTTCTCCCCTTCTTTATGTTATGGAAAGTCTATCACTATATTATTTCTCTGTATATTTTGTATTTTATATTCCTATTTAGGATTTCTTATTTAGGATTTCTTACTAATTAGTAGAACACAATTATAGGAATCAATTGTATATATATACCCATGTATAGATTAATTGAAATTAAGGAGAATCATCTCTTTCTACATGATATCAGAGCAAGTCATCTATTTAAGGCGACTATTTGTTCTCACCACCCAGCTTAGGAGAGACCTTGGCCGCCGACCGGCCATTTCGACTACAATCAACATCTTCGGCGTCGCCTCAACCCCCTCATTCCACCACTATGTGTTGTTGTCTGATCCAGTACACCATTAAAGGACTTCTGAGTTTTGGCTCTCAGATCCTATTTCGGTATTTGCTTGATTTGTGATTTTGGGTTATTTTGCTGCAGTAAGTACTTTGGATTAGCGTTTTGGTTAGTTTTCTTTGTCTTAACAAATGGCAAACAATAAGAATGTTATTTCTAATATGATTCCGGTGATGACTAAGATCACGAAACACAAACTTAATTGTTCGAATTACCTAAAGTGGAGTAAGATTGTTAGGGTTTATTTGCATAACATTGATAAGGATGATCACCTTACTAAAGATCCACATACGGATGATACACGATAAACTTGGCTAAGGGAGGATGCTCGGTTATTTTTGTAGCTTCGGAACTCGATTTACAGTGAGGTAATTAGTTTAATTAATCACTGTGAATTTGTTAAGGAATTGATGGATTACTTAGATTTTCTGTATTCTAGTAAAGAAAATATCTCCCGTATTTATGATATTTGTAAGGCATTCTATCGTGTTGAGAAAGAGGATAAGTCGCTCACGGCTTATTTTATGGATTTTAAATGGGTATATGAGGAACTTAATGTATTATTGCCTTTTAGTTCTGATGTGAAAGTTCAGCAGACCCAACGAGAGCAACTGGCTGTTGTGAGTTTTCTTACAGGCCTTCCTTCAGAGTATGAGACTGCTAAATCTCATATTCTCTCCAGTTCTGAGATTTTCTCTTTGCATGAAACGTTCACACGGGTCCTTTGTACAAAGCGTGCCCAATCTTCACAGCCTGCCATTAGTGCTCTTATTAGCCATAATCCAAATGGACAACAGGGTAATAGAAGAGGAAGTAGAGGAGGAATTACAGACAACAGAAGTAATCAGTGTAATTGAGAGGCTAGTTCTAATCAAGACTCAAGAGGAGTCATTTGTTATTGTTACCATGAACCTGGCCATACAAAATATAATTTTTCGCAACTTCAGAGGAAAAATCAGCAATCACAGATGGCAAATATGGCAGCAAAGGATTCTACAGTATCTTCCTCTGAGAAAACTATTTTGGTATTTGCAGAGGATTTTGTACAGTTTTCCCAGTATCAGGCATCTCTAAAGCCTACCAGTTCCCCTGTCACTGTGATCGCTGAGTCAGGTAACTCCACTACATGCCTTGTCTCTTCCTCATCCAAATGGGTTATTGATTCTGGTGTGACAGATTACATGATAAGTAATTCTAATCTTCTATCTGCTTTTCAGTCTAATCTCAATTCCTTTACTGTTACTTTAGTTGATGGTTCTACTTCTTGTGTCATGGGTTCTGGAACTGCGAACCCGACTTCGTCAATTTCTTTATCATCTATTTTGTGTCTGCCAAAATTCTTTTTTAATCTACTTTCTGTTGGTAAACTTACTCGTACCTTAAATTGTTCTATTTCCTTTTTTCTTGACCAATGTTTGTTTCAGGATCTTATGACAAAGCAGACTATTGGTAGAGGATTTGAGTCAGGTGGTCTCTACATTCTGGAAAATTATGTACCATGGTTTCTTGTTTGCTCCAGTACCTTAATATCTCTTGAAGCTCATTGTAGATTGGGCCATCCTTCTTTGTCTAGCATGAAGAAGCTATGTCCTCAGTTTCAGTCTTTATCAGTACTAGAATGTGAGTCATGTCAGTTTGCAAAACATCATCGTTTGCCTTCTGTGTCTAGAGTTAATAAAGGGGCTTCATCCCCTTTTGAGTTAGTTCATTCTGATGTTTGGGGTCCTTTTTCTGTTACTTCTAAAACTGGATTTCGCTATTTTGTTACTTTTGTTGATGATTACTCTCGTATTACCTGGTTATATTTAATGAAGAATCGTTCTGAGTTATTTTCTATCTTTTGTGCCTTTTGTAATGAAATCAAAACTCAATTTAATATTTCTGTGCACATATTAAGAAGTGACAATGTCAAAGAATACTTTTCAGCATAATTTCAGTCTTATATGATACAAAATGGCATTCATCATCAGTCTTCCTGTGTAGATACCCCATCCCAAAATGGTGTGGCCGAAAGAAAAAATTGGCATCTTCTTGAGGTAACTCGTGCTCTTCTTTTTCGAATGAAAGTTCCTAAACACTTTTGGGTGGATGCAGTTTCTACGGCATGTTTTTTTATCAATCGTATGCTGTCTTCTGTCCTTAATGGAGATATTCCTTATATTGCTTTGTTTCCTACAAAATCTTTGTTCCTTGTTGAACCCCGTATTTTTTGTTGTACCTGTTTTGTGCGTGATGTTCGTCCACAGGTTACTAAATTGGATCCAAAGTCTCTTAAATGTGTCTTCCTTGGGTACTCCTGGCTGCAAAAAAGGTATTGCTGTTTCTCTCCTACTCTTAATCGTTATCTTGTTTCTACAGATGTCACATTTTTTTAGTCCACTCCATTTTTTCCTCAATCATCTGTGTATGAGAGTCAGGGGAAGAAGGATAATCTCTTAATATATACTGTCCAACCAATGTCTAGTCCTCTTCCACAGCCTGTTCCTTCTATCTCTAGACCTACTTGACTTCCTGTTGTTCATGTTTATTCCAGGAGATTGGAGATTCCTGACTCAGATCCTCCACCAGCTACTTCGTTGGGAGATCCTGTACCTCATACTGATCATGATTCTGATCTAGACTTACTCATTGCTTTTCGTAAAGGTAAACGTTCATGTACTTACCCTATCTCTTCTTTTGTTTCTTATAATCAATTGTCTTTTTGTTCTTAGTGTTTTGTTACTTCTTTAGACTCTGTTCCTATCCCTAATACTGTTGGTGAGGCACTGTCTCATCCTGGCTGGTGTGCTACTATGAAAGAGGAAATGGAGGCTTTAGATGCTAATGGTACATGGGAACTGTTGCCTTTGCCCACTGGTAAGAAAGCTATTAGTTGCAAATGGGTATTTACAGTAAAGGTAAATCCTGATGGTTATGTGGTTAGGTTAAAAGTATGCCTTATAGCAAAAGGATATGCTAAGACATATGGGGTTGATTACTCTGACACTTTTTCTCCTGTAGCTAAACTTACTTCTGTTCGCTTGTTTATTTCTTTAGCAGCTACATATGATTGGTCCCTGCACCAATTGGATATCAAGAATGCTTTCCTTCATGGTGATCTTCAGGAGGAGGTATATATGGAGCAACCACCTGGGTTTGTTGCTCAGGGGGAGTTGGGTAAAGTTTGTAGGCTTCGAAAGTCTCTTTAAGGCTTGAAACAAAGTCCTAGGGCCTGGTTTGGGAGATTCAGTGAAGCAGTACAGGAATGTGGTATGCAAAAGAGTAGGTGTGATCACTCAGTATTTTATAGGTAATTTGAGGCTGGTCTAATTCTCCTGGTAGTCTATGTGGATAACATTGTCATCACTGAGAGTGACTCTACAGGTATTTCATCTCTTAAAACCTTCCTCCAAACCCAGTTTCAGACCAAAGACTTGGAATTGTTAAAGTATTTTTTGGGTATTGAAGTTATGAGAAGTAAGAAGGGTATTTTCTTGTCTCAAAGAAAATATATCCTCAATTTATTGACAGAGACAGGAAAATTAGGTGCTAAGCCTTGTAGTGCACCAATGACTCTAAATTTACAACTGTTAGCAGGGGATAGTGAGTTGTCTGAAGATCCAAAGAGATACAGGAGATTGGTAGGAAAATTGAACTACCTTACAGTCACTCGTCCTGACATTGCTTATGCCGTTAGTGTGGTAAGTTAGTTTATGTCTTCCCCAACTGTTGCTCATTGGGAAGTCTTGGGACTGTTATGGAAAGTTAATCACTATATTATTTCTCTGTATATTCTGTATTCTGTATTTCTATTTAGGATTTCTTATTTAGGATTTCTTCCTAATTAGTAAAACATAATTATAGGAATCAATTGTATATATATACCCATATACAGATTAATTAAAATTAAGGAGAATCATCTCTTTCTACATGGTATCAGAGCAGGTCATCTATCTAGGGTGGCTATTTGTTCTCACCACCCAGCTCCAGAGAGACCTTGGCCGCTGACTAGCCGTTTCGACTCCGATCAACATCGCAGGAGTCGCCTCAACCCCCTCATTCCACCACTGTGTGCTGTTGCTTGATCCAATACACTATTAAAGGACTTATGAGGTTTGGCTCTCAGATCCTATTTTCGTATTTGCTTGATTTGTAATTTTGGGTTATTTTGCTGCTGTAAGCACTTTGAATTAGCGTTTCGGTCAGTTTTCTTTGTCTCAACAAATGGCAGACAATAAGAATATTATTTCTGATATGATTCCGGTGATGACTAAGATCACAGAACACAAACTTAATGGTTTGAATTACCTGGAGTGGAGTAAGACTGTTAGGGTCTATTTGCATAGCATTGATAAGGATGATCACCTTACTAAAGATCCACCTACGGATGATAAACGACAAACTTGGCTAAGGGAGGATACTCGGTTGTTTTTGCAGCTTCGGAACTCGATTCACAGTGAGGTAATTAGTTTAATTAATCACTGTGAATTTGTTAAGGAAATGATGGATTACTTAGATTTTCTGTATTCTGATAAAGGGAATATCTCCCGTATTTATGATGTTTGTAAGGCATTCCACCGTGCTAAAAAAGAGGATAAGTCTCTCACGGCTTATTTTATAGATTTTAAATGGGTATATGAGGAACTTAATGTATTGTTGCCTTTTAGTCCTGATGTGAAAGTTCAGCAAGCCCAACGGGAGCAACTGGCTATTATGAGTTTTCTTGCAGGCCTTCCTTCAGAGTATGAGACTGCTAAATCTCAGATTCTCTCCAGTTCTGAGATTTTCTCTTTGCATTAAACGTTCACACTGGTCCTTCGTACAGAGAGTATCCAATCTTCACAGTCTACCAGTAGTGCTCTTATTAGCCGTAATCCAAATGGACAACAGGGTAATAGAAGAGGGAGTAGAGGAGGAATTATAGGCAACAGAAGTAATCAGCGTAATAGAGAGGCCATTTCTAATCAGGACTCAAAAGGAGTCATTTATTATTATTGCTATGAGCCTGGCCATATAAAATATAATTGTCCGCAACTTCAGAGGAAAAATCAGCAATCACAGATGGCAAATATGGCATCAGAGGATTCTACAATATCTTTCTCTGATAAAACTATTTTTGTATCTGCAGAGAATTTTGCACAGTTTTCCCAGTATCAGGCATCTCTAAACTTACTTCTGTAGCTAAACTTAGTTTTGTTTGCTTGTTTATCTCTTTAGCAGCTACATATGATTGGCCCCTGCACCAATTGGATATCAAAAATACTTTCCTTCATGGAGATCTTCAGGAGGAGGTGTATATGGAGCAACCACCTGGGTTATTGCTCAGGGGGAGTTGGGTAAAGTTTGAAGACTTCGGAAGTCTCTTTACGGCTTAAAACAAAGTCCTAGGGCTTGGTTCGGGAGATTCAGTGAAGCAGTATAGGAATTTGGTATGCAAAAGAGTAAGTGTGATCACTCAGTATTTTATAGGCAATCTGAGGCTGGTCTAATTCTCCTGGTAGTCTATGTGGATGACATTGTCATCACTGGGAGTGACTCTGCAGGTATTTCATCTCTTAAAACCTTCCTCCAAACCCAGTTTCAGACCAAAGATTTTGAATTGTTAAAGTATTTCTTGGGTATTGAAGTTATGAGAAGTAAGAAGAGTATTTTCTTGTTTCAAAGAAAATATGTCCTCGATTTATTGACAGAGACAGGAAAATTAGGTGCTAAGCCTTGTAGTGTACCAATGACTCCAAATTTACAACTGTTAGCAGGTGATAGTGAGTTGTTTTAAGATCCAGAGAGATAGAGGAGATTGATAAGAAAATTGAACTACCTTACAGTCACTCGTCCTGATATTGCGTATGCCATTAGTGTGGTAAATCAGTTTATGTCTTCTCCAACTGTTGCTCATTGGGAAGCCTTGGGACAAATCTTGTCTTATCTAAAAGGCGCTCCAGGAAGAGGTTTGTTATATGATAATCATGGGCATTTGAATGTTGAATGTTTTTCAGATGCTGACTGGGCTGGATCTAAGGTTAACAAGAGGTCAACTACTAGACATTGCGTTTTTGTCGGAGGAAATTTGGTGTCTTGGAGAAGCAAGAAGTAGAGTGTAGTTTCTCGATCTAGTGCTGAATCCGAATACAGAGCCATGGCACAATCAGTATGTGAGGTAATGTGGATACTTCAATTACTAGATGAGACAGGTTTTAAGACCTCCCTGCCTGCGAAATTGTGGTGTGATAATCAAGCTACTCTCCATTTTGCTTCTAATCCGGTGTTTCATGAGCGGACTAAACATATTGAGATTGATTGTCACTTTATTCGTGAAAAGATTCAACAGATCATCTCAACAGGACACATCAAAACTGGAGAACAGTTAGGAGATATTTTCACAAAAGCTCTGAATGGAGCTAGGATTGACTACATTTGTAACAAGTTGGGCATGATTAACATCTATGCTCCAACTTGAGGGAGAGTGTTGTGGAAAGTCAATCACTATATTATTTCTCTGTATATTCTGTATTCTGTATTCCTATTTAGGATTTCTTATTTAGGATTTCTTCCTAATTAATAGAACACAATTATAGGAATCAATTGTATATTTATACGAATGTACAGATTAATTGAAATTAAGGAGAATCATCTCTTTCTACAACTACATTTGTAACAAGTTAGGCATGATTAACATCTATGCTCCAACTTGAGGGGGAGTGTTATGGAAAGTCAATCACTATATTATTTCTCTGTATATTCTATATTCTGTATTCCTATTTAAGATTTCTTATTTAGGACTTCTTCCTAATTAGTAAAATACAATTATAGGAATCAATTGTATAAATATACCCATGTACAGATTAATTGAAATTAAGGAGAATCATCTCTTTCTACACTTTAGTTCCAAGTTTCTTATATAACTTTTCAAAGACTTGTGCTCTTGCTTGACTAACTATCTTTTTTGCCTCTTTCTTTGCTATCTTGTACTCTTTATATGCCTCATTATTATCACATTTAAGTAATTTCTTATACCATTCCCTTTTTCTCTTTACTGCCTTTTGTACTTCCTCATTCCACCACCATCTCTCTTTTGAGGGTGGTCTATGTCCTTTAGACTCTCCGAGTACTTTTTTAGCTACTTCTCTAATCTTTGATGCCATCTGTATCCACATATCATTGGCCTCCATATCCAGCTTCCATGCTTCGGACTCGAGAAACTCATTTTTGAACTTCACTTGCTTTACTCTTTTGAACTCCCACCACTTTGCTCGAGCTACACTATTTCTTCTGACCTTACTTGAATTGTTCCTAAACTTGACATTGAAGACCACTAACCGATGTTAACTTGTTAAAGCCTCTCCTGGAATGACCTTGCAATCCTTGCATAGAACTATATTTGTCTTCCTGGTTAAGAGGAAGTCGATTTGACTTCTATGTTGCCCACTTTTGAAAGTCATTAAATGTGACTCTCTTTTTATAAAGTAGGTATTTGCTAGTATTAGATCGTATGCCATAGCAAAATCTAGGATACTTTTTCCCTCCTCATTTCGACTGCCAAAATCAAAACCTCTATGAACATTCTCATAACCTTGCCTATCACTTCATACATGTCCATTCAAATCTCCACCAATAAAAACATTCTCTTAATTCGGTATGCTTTACATTAAATCATCCATATCTTCCTAAAACCTTTGTTTACTCTCACTATCTAGTCCTATTTGTGGGGCATAAGCACTAACTACATTTATTATTTCTCCTTCTAGTACTATTTTTACTAGTATAATTCTATCTCTTACTCTTTTCACAGCTATTACAGCGTCTTTCAATGTCCTGTCTATGATTATGCCCACTCCATTCTTGTTTCTCTCCTTTCCAGTAAACCACAGTTTGTACCCTGAATTTCCCACTTCCTTGTTTTTCTCTCCTACCCATTTAGTCTCCTGAATGCAAGCAATATTCACCCTTCTCCTTTTCAAGGTATCCACAAGCTCCATTAATTTTCCTATAAGTGATCCAACATTCCAACCCTGATCCTCCTCCTATCCTGTTCCTTCCTAATTTGTCTCCTTCTATGATATCTTCTCTTGTTTTCTATGTTTATTTTGTGTTATGTTCCACTATCTGTTCTAATATTTGTCCTATGGACTAACTTCTTTACCCACACCCGTCCATGATGTGAGAACCCTTGCTTACTTAACACAACACCCGGGCGCCGGCATGGGGTGTCGCTTTCGGTGAATGTCCTACACCCTTGCATATTTCTCACTACACCCGGGTTCCGATGTAGCGCATCGTGTAGAGGACGCCCCAACGTTTATATCATTTGAATCCATATCATAAAGTGTGACAAAATTTTTACGCAGGTTATCACCTACCGCAACCCTCCTCCTTTATCCAGGCTTGGGACCGGCTAAGCGCAAACTACTTAGGCGGAGTTTCATCAAGACATTCAGATCAACAAAAATGTTAGCACAAAGGATGGGATGTAAAGATAAGCCATAGTTGATCCAGATAGCAATGGCTTAGGGAGAAATGAAGGTTCTAGTTCTAGCACCTTCAGAGTATTGATTTTGTTTTCTACATAGGTTTTCATGTGAGGTGGAGAATAGGAGACTTCACCTATGATGCTATCAGAAACATTTGGTATCCCAACTCTTTCCTTCAATCTTCTCTCAATCAGCTGATTGATACCCATTAGATAACACAATTGTGGCTTTGTGGAACAAGGTGACTAACTGTCCCTGAAATTGGGGATACTAGTAATAGTAAAAATTAAGCTTTGTTGGGTTCATCTTAGTAAGATCATAACTGCACAAGTTTTGTGTTCAAACTCTTGCTTCCTTCTTCTCGATCCAACCCGAAAAAGTAATGGTGCAAACAATGAAAAGCTCAGATGACTAGCTAAAAGGTAGTGCTAAGCCAGCGACTCAAAACAAAATCCCACAGAAATTAATCCAAGACTGTTGATAGAGCAGTGTAATTGCCATTACAACTGGATTAGTCCTCTTGCTCTAACCTAATTTAGAGCACAAATCCTTGTGAGTGGCGACACAATTCCACCCCTTCTGGAATTTTAAATCCTACTTTAATATGATTTCCCTCGACCGAATCCTACTTTTATCGGATTTTCTTAAAGATAGCAATTCTCTGAAATCTCAACAAGATTCTATCTAATGGTTATATAAGAAGCTTAAACCATCAAATGTGTTTGATCCATAGTCAAATGTGTCTGATTCATAGTCAGATGTGTCATTCCTCCTCATCAATCTTACACACTTTTTTCATACTAGCTTTAAAATGAGAAGGGTCTTTACCGGGAACATCCCCAATGGACCGCAACAAGTGGCATTTTTAAGATTAGGAAAACCTATAACTCTGCATCACATAGGTCCTTTACAATCCATTTGCATATTTTGTCAGCATCAAGAACCAAGCATTGCTGGATGCGTTTGATCTTAAGCTTTTCATTGATTATAAATGAAAGCATTCCAGGCTAAGTTTTGGAAGTTTTCCCCCAATCTTGTTCCTTCACTTCTCTAGTACAGATCAACAGCAAAGAGTCCCTTTTATCTTCTTTGGTTTAGAAGGGTAGGGGTTCAATATAAAGAAAAAACAAATCTCGATTCTTTAGTCTGCTGCCAACTTCTCTGAGGAAATTTCATGTCCCATAAAATGATAAATTGATAGTAATAGTTATTTAATGAAATACTGAAAATCAGGGAAGTTTACCAGGCCCAAGTGATATTTTCCATGCAAAACAATGAAAATAACTTTTCGTAGCTGCAAGATCCTACAGCAATACCAGGCTCTGACAAATAACTTATTTATGGTGCAACTATATGATCTAGTCACGATTCAGCTCTCAATATCACAATTTTCCAATTTGAATAACTTAGCTTATCCCACTTGTCAAAATGACTTGAAAGGAACAAATCCCCAGAATTTTCTGTTACTCTCTTTAGTACTCATATTTCCTTGCACTATAAACTCTTCTTATTGTGAAAAAACCAAATACTGACTGCAGAAACATTATGGCACGTTTGGATATAATGTGACGAGAAATTCTGCTATTAATTCATCATAAAATCAAGAACCAAGAGAGTATGAATATATCACACGTAACTGAAAAATTGTAGAAAACACAAGTATCTCTCCAACGGAAACACATATAGATTGCAACAAGTAAAGACAATAAAAATTACATAAATCATCAGCTCAAGAAACATGGTGCAGAACTCCGACACCAGACAGCACATCACAAAAACATCAAGCATTGGATGAAGTTCATCATGAAACCACTGCAGAAATATGAGAAGGTATAATCGTTTAAGGACTATTAGTTGAATGAAAGGGGTTGATGTCCTTGGGAATAGTTGATTTGGCAGGTAACGTGAGCGTAGGGAGGTCAGGCAAATCAGGGATATCAGGCAAATCAGGCAGTTGTGGCACTTCAAGCTCTGGGAGATCTGGCAATTCTGGTAATGGTGGCAATTCAACCTGAGGAAAAGAAGGCAGCTCTGGCAATTCAGGTATCTCCAGTAAAGTTATTTCCATAAGCTGTTGAGCATCTACCAGACTTGTCTGGCTGTTCAGGCATGAAACACTAATCAACAAAAGTGGTAATATCACAGCTGAGAATTGACGATAGGCCATATCTGGTGCAACTAGCAACAATTTCGGAGAAAATCAGAGTTCTAGCAATTGAAGGTTGTCAAGCTTGTTTTCTGCATTGGTTCTCATGTGCAAGGGGCTTTTATAGATGTGGGAGGTTGAAAGTAAGGAGACTTCAAGGGAGAGTTGAAAGGAAAGATTATATACGGCAGTTCAACTTCTCACCTGTGGTGCTAATAGACAATCATTCAGAATCCCATGTCTTCTCCCAATTTCTTTCCAAACTTCTCTATTCTCAAGATGCTTCCTAGAGAAAATTTGGGATTCTTTTAATTTCCTATCTGCTGTAGCTAGATGAATCATCAGACATGCGTGTCAATTGGTCCTAAGAAATGGAGAATATCTCTAGCCAAAATACCAATGGGAATATCAACCATTGGATGGATTGTTAAATTACCTATTTAATATGTACATCTTCTCTCCAGAAACTCTCTCTCATTCCATCTTCAAAGATAAGATTCTCAATAATTATTTTCTTTTGGTACATTGTCTAAGATTTGCTTATTCTCACCAATTTTGCAAAACTTGGGCCACTCCACCCTCAAAATTCAGCATATTCTTCTTTTCTTCTTGCCTGCTCACTGTTCTCCCTTCTGCAAGTCATAATGTATTTATCCAAACTCATATAGCCTTTCAACGTTTGAAGTTTGCATTATAGAAAATTACCATCTACTGAGAACATTATAAATTACATAATCGCATGAGAAATCCACAAGAATGAAAAGGAAGCAACAGAAAACAGAGGCAATACTTCACACGGTGGATCACTCAGCATGGCTGAAGCCCAATATCAAGGGAAATCCCAAGGCCTACCTGTCATCAAAAGCAAGAGCATGTGATAAATAACACATACCTGCAGCAACATATATGATATATCAGATGAAGCAGTTTTTTACTAGTTAAAATTTGAAGTCAATATGTGTGACTCCATCACACATCCCAGCCTGAAACCTATATATATCACCACATCAACATTTATGTTAGCTAATCTTCATGCCTTGGGCTTGATTGTAATTCAGTATTAAACCAACCTAAAACCATGTAAACCCCTCATGGTTTTAATGTGTATATACACTGTGAACATGTCTATATACCTCAGCCTACTATGCATTCTTATTAAACAAACCAAAAACACTTTCCTCTCTTCTCCAGGGTATTGTACCATTTTAAGTTTAAAAGAGGATCATCCATCAGGGAGATATTCCTAATAGTTTATCATGCATGACAAACTTGGAAGTTTAGGATTTGTCTCAGAATGAAACATAAGGAGATATACTTCATTCATTGAAAAAGTTCAGTTTTTGTGCAAATTCAGTGTTGCATAAGGTATGGCAGGATTTCCGCATTCTGGTTTCAGCAAAACAAAAATCTGTGAGGTGGAAACCTTAACCTTGATGATTGACAGAATAACAATAGACCGAACATACAGCTGAAGAAGCAAAATGACAAACATCTGTTGTGCTGCCTGAAGTGCACAATAAGCAACAGCTACCGCATGGGCATGGTGAACTCTCTACAATAGACAGAGTAACAGAGCCAATCTGAAACAATACGTTTGGCTATTTTTGAGGCAATACCAACACGAATTATCATTATTGTATTTTACTAGAAAATTGATGAATAAACCGAACATGAAAACTAGCAGTATTTGTTGATATGGTGTGCGTGAAGGTATAAAGAAAAAAGATTATGGCTTTGCGAACCACCACTAAACAGAAACAAGTGATAAATAGTTGCTCTCCTCGATTACAGCAATTTGATATCACTTTCTTAGGATCTTTCTTGTTTTAGGTGGAAACAAAAAATAAATAGAAAAGGCTTTTAGCAAATGAATTGGTAAGCTAACAGGTAAATAATCCAATGGTAGAGCTAGCAATCTTGGTTCAAAGTTCAAATAACCCATATTTACCATATATTGAAGTCACCGACTTGCGCTAATAAGCCAGCAAGTTTGGTTAATCATAACTCACTGCATGCAAATGAACTGTAAGCTTTTATTGCAGAAGATCAACCACCTGAATATATCAATAAGTGGACTCTGACCACCAAAATTATCAGCTTCTGCAACAGACCATAAAGGCTGTAACCAAGTTTAGTCATCTTACTTGCTAGCGTCATACCTCATTTTGCTAGTGATTTTTAACGTGCATTTGCCTATAATCTACTTGCAGTTATACAGCTCTTCAGCATAGTTCATTAGGCAATAGGCATCCCACTTTAACATCCTCAAGTCCCATCTCGTATTACAATTTCCATTCAGCAACCCATATATCAAGGTCCAGTAGCACCATGTTCCCTTATTCAGATCAAAGCCATGCAGAAATGAAGACACTTAAGAAAAAATCATTAAGTTTAACACAGCTCAGAGAGCCCCTTTTAGATCAAACAAACTTTCAGAACCCAATGAGTTAAAAAGTTTCTAAAGATAAGTTGCACTAATTAGCCTCATCTTATACTTATTCACATAGGTACAAAGAAGGGTCGAAATACAACATCTACTGGAATCTGTAACAGCAAATTATTTCTGCCATATAAGCAATGATGCACGAAGGTGGTACTTATCCTAGAGCATAGACAACATCAAAAAGGAAAAATAATTACAACACACATATAACAAGGTAGTTATTCTCTTGATTCAAGGGAATAACATTATTCTTCAAAAGGCACAAACCAGAAGAAGATTAATAACATATTATAGTACAACATAGAAAGCAAAGGTAAATTTAGCACCATAATGTTTTGTTTTTCATTGCAACTTTGCCACTTTTCTCCTTCGAATTGCTTGCATTGTAATCCACAGTCCATTTCTCAAATGTACAGTCAACAAAGTCATAGTAGCCACCATGAATAGAAACTTCACCATTCCTCACTTTTTCTTCTATCCATGGGTAAGTAAGGAGATTTCCCAATGAACAGTTGACTGATTCCTGTTGAAAATATTTCAGGTAACAAATCGTTAAGAAAGTTTTATGAAAAAAGTTTATTCATCATTCTACAAGACTACTACTTTAGACCACCTCTCATCAATTAAATTTGTCTCTGCCCATTACTTTGCAATCTAACCTCAGACTTTTATTACCTAGATATTCAAAATCTCAGTTTTACAAAGGAAGAAATGAGATGAAAGACAACCCATTTGTGACCCATTCCATACAAGGATGGGCCAAAGCAGAATGGCAGAAAAAGGATTAGACTAAGAGTCCGTGGCATTGCTGTTGTAATTACTGTTGAAAAAGATACTATCTTGAATGTGTTGATTAAAAGCGACTACAATTGGTTTTTAAGGTAAATTAAATATGTTTTGGTCATAAAAGTTCAAAATCTCTAAAAAAGACAGCATTTAAAAGGGTCCATTTCAAAAACCAATTTAAATCTTAATGCCAAACAGGTACTAAAACTAGTACTAACGTGTACTCATTCTAATTTTTCCATTCCGTTTATAAAACAACACAGCTGTACTTGTTTGCAATACTTGATTGGCCACCACCAAATCTTTTACAAAAAAATTATTATAAAAGCAGAAACTGTGAACAAAAGCAAAGAGGAGAAAATTTTCAGCATTGCATTAAACAGAAGCAACAAGTAACTCTTATAATCTTAGAGGGAACAGAGAATCAAGATAAATCCTTATAAGAGAATAACAACATATCTATTAAGAAAATGTGGATATGCATGATGGAAAAAGTAAGCAGAAATTGAATGTTCTGAACTCTTAGAGAAGGGTTAAGAAGGATCTATCACCTTCTCACAGTGCCTGCACTGCCAGTCAAAATTAAGATTGGAGGCAGCAGCCTTTGTTCTTAACCTTGCATTCATCCCAACTACCACCCAACTTCCAATGAAGCTACTGAAAACACGGGGAAAATAAAAGAAAAAAATTTCAGTAGAATAAAGGGAGAGGGGGGCGAGGGGCGTGGGGGAAAGAAGAGTAGTCTAACAGAAACCTTGTTTCAACATCATCATGCATGCTCATTAGCGCACGAATGCCTCCACAGCAACTGTGACCAACAACTAAAATGTTTTCAACCTGAAAGAATTATTTATGATTTCTCAAAAAAGAATGATGAGATAAAATCTCAACAGCTTAATGCCTAACACATTTGATTTCATAATTCAAAGCAAAACATATAACATATCTAATCTCCCATCTACTTGACTCCTTTTTTTTTTTGAAAAGAAAACCCACTTACTCTTCAACATCATACAACAAGCCTGTCCCGCTGTTACTAGTCATGATTCAAAAGTAAATCATATTTCATGAATCAATTCCAAGTTTGAAATGAGAAAATATCCTTCTATTTATTTTCTGCTTGATTTGCTTCACTACCCTCTAATTAATTTCTTACTCAAAAGTGTACCATAAGAACCATTTCTGAATTAATCTGAATCCATGCGGCAACCTTTGTTGCTTTAATTCAACTTACCCTATATATTCAGGGAATTCATAATCAATATTATGGCTCCAAAGACACGTGATGCATGACAAAAAAACTAGATTTGTAGCATAACTTGCCTTAAGAGAATTCACAGCAAATTCTAGTGCAGCATTTGTTTCCGATGGCCCACTCTGCATATACAAAAAGGACAAACACCAACAAATAAACATTTTCAGATTACACTTTCGTAACAGTTCAATTCATAGCATCAATGATTAACAATTTTGGAAAAATCAAATCCAATGTATAAAATACCTCATATGAGGGGACCATATTTGCAACATTGCGTACCACAAATGCTTCTCCCGGTTGGAATCCCAGGATGTTTGAGGGGCAAACCCTGGAGTCTGCACAAGCAATCACCATAAACTGTTCTTCAAATTGTTAGTCAAATTATATTTGCCAACACTTCAGCAGCCAATTGCAATAAAAATTTAAAAAAAAAAAAATTACAATGCAATTAAAATACATATAAGACAAACGAATATATTGCTCATTAATTAACTAGAAAAGCAATTATTACCTTGGGTGCTTGACCCTTGGCAAGATTTTCAAAGTGCTCCAGGTTTTTCCTGTTCATAAACGAATGTCATCTTAAAATGCCCAAACTATTTAATGAAAGACAAACATCATTCCACAATTCTTCACTCTTTATCTTACATGTATTTATGCTTTTTGAAACTCAAAAACCGTTGTTTCATCTCATCAAATAAGTCACTATCACTTTTAGTTACTGCAGGATTCTCCAGCTTGTCACTTTTAAGTTCCCTGGTCAGCCCTGGAGGTTCCCTGGTCAGCCCTGGAGGCTCCCTTGAAGCCTTCAATTTCAGACCTGAAATGCTGAAAGGTTGAAGAAGACATTTGTAACAGCATAAAACGAAGTCCCAGTAATGTTAAGTTCAATGAAACACAGTTTTTAAAGTTATAAATTATGTCAAATGACAGGCACACCTATACAATTCCAAAGGTGGTATTGTAGTCTGTGTCATATGATTCCCAGCTTTTTTCTATAAATATATCATTAAGAGAATAAGCTCAGAAAACTACCACGCATTAAATTCTCAAATATCTATTCAAATAATTTCATTGGAAGAAGTGTAATCTGTAGATTTTCAGGCGAGGTGTCAGGTGCTCCTCAAATTAACAATTGATCCACACATGTATAAGTTCTTCATGCTAGCATTACATCATAACAGGATTTCAAATTTCAAATTTCAACATGAACTACATCATAAAACTTAGAAAAATATTTAATTAAGACAATTCAAGATCTTAATAAAATTTTATAACTCCAACAATTAATGGATGATCCAAATTAACATAAGTTAAATAACAATATGCATCACTAGAAATCTGCTAAAACATAATGTTAAGAGTTAATTTTTAAGAGTTACCAAGCCATGTTCCAGAATAAGTTCTAATTACAGAATGAAGCATACAACATATCAAGAAGCTAAGAAGCCAACATTTTAAGTAACTTGAGACATTCAGCTCGGTCAATTAAGATCATCTCTTGGAGTAAACAATTCAGCACCAAAGCAACTTAAAGCACCAGCAGTTGAACTAAATCAAGGAATTAGGAACATAAATAAAACTATTATTGGAGAAAAAACATGGGCAAAGCTGAAAACACCAAATAAAGAATATCCCTTCTTTTCAATCCACATGTGAATGGAATAATACATTAATAGACCAAAAAAAAAAGGATGTCGACGTTAACTTACTTTGAATCAGTGCATAATTTCAAGTGGGTCTGTTCAAATGCACCTAATTTCCCTTTAGAACCAAAGAACTGCACCAATACAAATAAGCATACACATTAAGAAGCAGAACCAAATGATACACAGATACATAAATGTATATGAAGCAAGATAGAGAGAATACCGTCTGTTCCCTTAATGATAAAGATTTAGAATTGTTGGCTTGAATCAATGGTAGGGAGGACAAGGGTTTATTTGAAACGGAAGAAGATGGAGAAACAATAGCCATTGGAGGGCCCTAGAAAGGTAGAGAGCTGCTTTCGAGGCGTGAAATGCTGAAAGAAATGTGGATTTGAGGGTGGCATTTATGAGTATAGTTTTGAAAAAGAAGGCGGGTATGTGTGGGTTGGATCAAGAAACACGTTCGTCTCCAAGAACGACGGAGAATTCAAAGTTTTTGGTTTAGTGGCGAGGCCAACTAAGCCGCCGTGATCCACACGTTGAAAGTTCCCCAACTTCCCTTGCATTGTGTTTGGATTGGAAAATAATTGAGAGGAAAATAATAATAATAATAATAATAAAGGCAAAAAAAAAAAATTGATGTTAGAAAAGAGAAAGGAAAATTTAAGAGGAAATTTTATTTATAAATAGTAAAATTATAATTTTATCTCTAACTTAATAAATAAAAATTTATATAATTAAGGGATATATTTGTAATTTTTTATATTTTTCTTTTACTTTTTTTCTATTTTGGAGAGAAAGTAAAAGTAGTTATTGAAGCAGTAGATGTATAATAGGTTTTGAGGTGTGATAAATTATTATCTTTAAGGTATTAATTACCTCCACTAGATTGTTGTAAAGTTATGACAATATACCTCTAGGATATAACAAAATCTGAAATCTGCAGACAGTAACTCCTGAAGATTTCCTTTAAGAACTTTTTATACGAATCAAATTTGGAGAGATTATAAAAAAAGAATAAGAATCAGAAGTAGAAGTAGTATATATTTGAATTGAAAAACTCATTCATATTTATAAAGAACGAAAAGTTATAGCACCTTTTTTGGATATACACATCTATCTATCTTCAATAGATACAACTGTTTGTATAAAAGATATGTCTATTTATTAAAAGACACATATACAAATAGCTGTGACTGTTTATATAGAATAAATATGTCTGTTTATTAACATATTAATAGATATTTATACAAACAGTTGTGACTGTTTGTATAGAATAGACATGTATGTTTATTAATAGACATATCTACTTGTTAATAAATACATCTATTTGTAATTTATTTATAAAAATTACAATAAAATAATTATTTTATTTTACACATATACATGCCAAGTGTCATAATAGAGTAATATATATTTATTTATATATATAATTTTATATACATTTCACTTTTATCATTCCTTCACTTTCTTATATTTTAACAATATGAAAATTATTTCTCTCTATACTATCTAACAAAAAAACTATTTATAACAATCTCCTACTTAGCTTGTATTGTTAGATCCCATTGTTTCATGCATAATGAAAATTATCTTTTGATTTAAACTTTTCTTTAGTGTAAGTATTTCAAAGTTCTAAAGAAATCATGATGGCCTTATTTTAAACCTAGATTCCTATTAAATAGAATTGAAAATACTACACACACGAATTAATTGGTTAGACTGAAAAAGTTCACCAAAATTTTAGCATGAATATAACCTTGTGCTACCTCCTGTTTTCATGAACATTTACAAAAGTTATTTTCGCTTTGTTGAAGCGGCACCACTTCCTATGTTCATATAGGTGAAGTTTCTTTTGTAATAATATTAAACTTCATTAAGAGTATAAATACTCATCCTCATTCCATTAACTTAATACACTAAGTACTTAATTGTAACATTTACTAATGACTTATTTTTACTCTTTAAACTTTATTTAGTAATAATACTATAAAATAGGGTTCTCATTGCTAGTAAATTTAATGGAATATTTTTAATCATAATCCAGCACACGTATTTTTTATCATATCTCTCGAGAGTCATTTTGTAAACGGATCTACCAGATTATTACAAGACTTGATATAAGTAATAGTAATAATTCCATCAGAGATTAATTGTCTCACATACTCATGTCTTAAGCTAATATGTCTAGACTTTTCATTATAAATTTTATTATGAGCTCTAGATATTGTTGCTTGACTATCACAATGTAAGGAAATAGCAGGCATCGGTTGTGGCCACAACTTGATATCTAGTAAAAAATTTCTCAGCCATTCTGCCTCCTTACCAACTGCTGCTAGAGCTATAAATTATAATTCCATTGTAGAATAGGTTATACAAGTTTGTTTATTTGATGCCTAAGAAATAGCACATCCTCCTAAGGTAAAAACACAACCGGAAGTTGATTGATTATCATTAATACTAGTTATCCAGCTAGCATCTGTATAATCTTCTAACACAATTGAAAATTTATTATAAAACAAACCAAAGTTTATAGTTCCTTTTAAATAACCAAGAACTTTTGAAATTGCTTTCCAATGTTCAATGCTAGGCTTACTAGTGTATCTTAAAAATTTATATACTGCAAAAGCAATATCAGGTGTAAAGCAATGTATAGCATACATTAAGCTACCAATTGCACTAACATACTCAATTTGAGCAATTGCCCTGCCAGAATTTTCAATTAATTTGGAAGAAACATCATATGGAGTTTTTACTTTTTTTACTTTTAAATGATTAAATTTATTTAATATTTCTCAATATAATTGTCACGACCCAACCTATGGGCCGGACCGGCACTAGGACCTGGGCCAGCCTAAAGCCCCCGAGGCCCGTAGTAAGCCTAACTGTTCATTAACCCAACTCTAAGGCCCATTTGGGCCCAATTTCAAGAAACCAATCGGACAGAGTCCGGCCATAAAATGGACTTTCCAACGGGGAGTTTTCTACTCACCCGACCTGTAAACATAATAAATACTCAATTGGGGAGCTCAGCTCACCCTCCACATACTCATATCCTCATAAAAATAAATGGGAGCTCAGCTCCCTCATCCAATCCATCAAACATACATATCATTATACGTTTACAGGTCCAACATGATAATAATATTACAGACCATAATCAAATAAATACTTCTAACACATGCGGAAATTCTAGGAGTAAATAAAATTACACAAATATTGATAAACAACCTGCGAAGGAGAAAAGCAGGTTAACCAAAAATAAAATCCTCCTGTAGCCTGAAAAAAATATTGAACAGGAGTGAGCGTTCGACTCAGAGAGTAAAATATCAATTTTAACCATAATCTCTATAACTATCTAAAACTAATGCACCCTGTAGAGTGAAATGCAACATCAACATCATTTTCACATCATAACATCAAAAAGGTAATTTGGAGCACTCACGCACCCTGTAGCATCAATCATAACATATGGGAGCTGATCCCCTATACAGCTCTCTTAAATCCAACCTGGTGCCAGCGAAGAACTCAAGCCGGACTTTCGCTTAATAAACCAAATCGAGGGTCCCAGCGAAGAACTCAAGCCGTGACTACCCCTCGAAGGATCGGGTCCCAGCGAAGAACTCAAGCCGTGACTACCCGTCCTATCCATAGTCCACACCACATCACACGCACGCCAACGCACGCACACTGCTCCAAATTACCACAACAACATCATGGCACTTTAACAGTTATCAATGCATCATAAATCGTGCCTAGAGTTTAACTACATAAATATATGCATATAAGTGATGCATGGGCATGCTGAACATATAATAATATCGAAATTACAATTAAAATTAATATTTTACTCACAGACTTGACGGTGGTCACTGAGGCGGCTGGGCGGAGGAAGAAGGCTGTCCCGGCTCACCTGACAATTTTATTACAATCATTTAATACAAATGACTCAATACAAATCAAGAAAAGACCCAATACGTCCTAAGTCATGCCGAAAATCCGGCAGAGTCTCCCCTATACCTAGGACCTACCCAACCTGTAAAAGGGCTCAAAACACACTTCTATATCCACAATCCATATATCCACAACTCAATCACATCACACAGCCCCTCCTGGGCCCATCAAATCAATCATCCATCACAATATGTAAAATTTCAATTTAGTCCTTATAATTGATCATTTTTGCAAAAACTGCTCAAATAAGCTCTAAAAATTATAAAACTTTGCTTGCGGTCCTTAGAAATATTACTAAGCTATTGCAAAAAGAATCGTAATTTTCTAAGCTACCACGAATATTTTATGGATTTTTAATCCTATTTAAGCACTAGAAAATTACGAAAAAGCAAGGTTCGGGTTTACCTTTGCCGATTCCGACTTCGGGAACGTGCTCGGGATACCTAACAATGGTGGGGTAGCCAAAATCTCGATCCAATTCGGAAACTTTTCCAGTAGTGGTCCATCGCGGAAATTCACGAATCCGGACAACCGCCGAATTTCCGCGAATTGAGGATACCTACACGAAGCCCAATAATAATATATAAAAATCGGGGTGTTACATTCTTCCCTTACAGAAAATTCGTCCTCGAATTTTACACAAGGCAGAATAAAGTACATGATTACGCATTGAACAGATAAGGGTACTTGCTACGCATGTCCCGTTCTGACTCCCAGGTGCACTCTTCCACTGACTGGCTCCTCCACAAAACCTTAACCATAGGGATCTGTTTTGATCTTAGCTGTCTCGCTTGGTAGTCCACTATGGCTACAGGTTGCTCCTCAAATATCAAGTTCTCTTTTAGCTCTATTACATCTGGTTGTAGTACATGAGAAGGATCTGGAATGTATTTCCTGAGCATGGAGATATGAAACACGGGATGAACGTGAGAAAGGTTGGGTGGTAGCTCCAACCGGTAGGCAACTGCTCCAACTCTATCCGTAACCTCAAAAGGTCCAATATACCGAGGTGCCAACTTGCCCTTCTTTCCAAATCTCATGACTCCCTTCATTAGAGAAACCTTCAGGAATACATAGTCGCCCACTGCAAACTCCAAATCCCTCCGTCTGGGTGCATAACTCTTACGCCTCTTGAAAAGTTTGTTTGATCGTTCACGATTAAAGGAACTACCTCTGAAGTGTACTGCACTAGGTCTACATCATGCACCTTTGCTTCCCCCATTTCTGTCCAACACAGAGGAGACCTACACTTTCTTCCATATAGTGCCTCATAGGGTGCCATCCCTATGCTGGAGTGATAACTGTTGTTGTAGGCAAACTCCACCAAAGCTAGCTGCTCATCCCATTGACCTCCAAAATCCAAAACACTCATGCGAAGCATGTCTTCCAGTGTTTGGATTGTCCTTCAATTTGTCCGTGCATGCGAGGGTGGAAAGCCGCACTAAAGTTCAACTGTGTGCCAAGTGCCTCCTGCAACTTTCTTCAAAACCGAGAAGTGAACTGGGGCCCTCTGTCAGATATTATGGAAGTCGGAACTCCATGCAATCTGACTATTTCTCGAATGTAGAGCCGGGCATACTGTGCCACAGAGTATGTAATCTTTACAGGTAAGAAGTGAGCTGATTTGGTCAAGCGGTCTACAATTACCCATATCGAGTCATATCCTCGCGTGGTACGAGGCAACCTAGTCACAAAATCCATAGAAATCATTTCCCACTTCCATTCTGGGATAGGGAGCTCTTGCAACTTCCCTGACGGTCTCTGGTGTTCAAACTTCACCTTCTGACAAGTCAAGCACTTGGACACAAAGTCTGCTATGTCTCTCTTTATGCCATTCCACCAATAGCTATCTTTCACATCATGGTACATCTTGGTGGAACCTGGGTGGACATTGTACAGTGTATAGTGTGCCTCTCGCATGATTTCATCTCTGAGATTGTCCACATCAGGCACACATATCCTAGAACCTTGCACTAGAGCACCATCATTGGCAAATCCAAACTCACCACCTTCACCTTGCTGTACTCTTTCTATGATCTTCATTAATTGTTGGTCTCTGTACTGGGAAACTCTAACTCTGTCCCGCAAGTCTGGCCTCACTGAAGAATGAGCCAACAATACCCCCTCATCTGAAAGATCTAGGATTAAACCTTGATCCATCAACTCATGTACTTCCTGAATCAACGGTCTCTTCTCTGCTGACATGTGCGCCAAGCGCGGAAGATTTTTACGCTTAAAGCATCTGCTACTACATTGGCCTTCCCAGGGTGGTACTGGATGGTGCAATCATAGTCTTCCAGAAGCTCCATCCATCTCCTCTGTCTCAAGTTTAAATCCCTCTGTTGGAAGATGTACTTCAAACTCTTATGGTCAGTGTATATCTTGCACACTTCACCATACAGGTAGTGTCTCCAGATTTTTAGTGCAAAGACTACAACCGCCATTTCCAAATCATGGGTGGGATAGTTCTGCTCATGCCTCTTCAGCTGCCTTGAAGCATAAGCCACTACTTTTCCATTCCGCATCAAAACACACCCTAGGCCAACTCTGGAGGCGTTACAGTACACGGTGTATCCTTCACCGCTCATAAGTAGTGTTAACACAGGGGCAGTGGTTAGACACTCCTTATCCTTGTCATTATAACTGACTCTATCGAGATTTCTTCCTGTCCTTTGCATCTTATCCACTTCCCTTTTCCTATTTTTGGTATTGTTGGTATCTTTTCAACCTGCTGTACTTATTCCTTAATTTTAGTCATATCTCATCCTTACACCTTTTCCTTCAAAGACGTCTATCCCATCATCAACTTTAACTTTCTTTTTATTTCTTAGTCTTATCTTGATTACTAGTTCCATTACTTCGAAAATTCTAACCTTACGACACTCCTCACAAAGACATTCTTCACCTTTTGTAACACTTATAATTAACCATGGAAAATTCGTTTTTGTAACCCCTTTCCCAACTTAACTATCAGAACATTATCATTCCCTACCAGCCTTAGTAGGAAATTGCTCATCCTGGATGGATAGGAGCTCCAGAAACTATAAGTTCCATCTGAACTAACACGGCTGTGGGAAATGTATGTCATGCCTTAATTCTAAATAAGATACTTCACGTGTTTATTCTCTTTAATATAATCACATATACTGCCCACAACTTTCCAAACTTCAACCTCAAATTACCCATTAGCAATAATTTCATCTATTGAAACTCATCCACAATTAGTATTTCCTCTAGCTCATAGTTTAAAACAGTTGCAAGCCTTAGTAGCTAACTCAATTTAACTCCTGTCATTACTCTGTTTGTCCTTTCATACTTAATACTAGGTATGCACTTACTGTCATTCTCATATCAGAAAATTATGTATGAATTTGTGCCTACCAAACTCTCAATAACTAGGTCTCCTTGACTCAGTTTCTGTTCCTTATATAACCTTCTAGAACCAAAAGCACAAGCTAAACTTGAAAAGAAAGAAAATATCCTCTTATATTCAACTACACCCGATTGTCATATTATAACGTTTCACCTAAGTTTCTTGGTCTTTCTCTCCAAATTTCATCATCTCCTAGCACAATTATGCTCTACCTATAAGGTATCATCTGCATGAACCCTTTACCGTACCATTTTCCTTCTTGACATAATATTTTATAATTTATTAACTTTACTTATACTCGACCTATGATTCATATCTATCATCAATTTTATTACGCCCTTAACTTTTGTTGATTCCTGAAAGATTTCTCTCACTAATAAATTCTTCCAACACTAATTCCACCCTTATCTAGGGTCATTAATTTGATCCTTGAACTTTCTAGTGATTTATAACCATCCAGACTTGTCACTTTTCATTCTACCCCTACTATTGTCCTGTCGTTATTGCTTCACTACAAAGTGATTCTGTTGATCACACTAAAAATGTTTGCCTGACATTCATAACGAACCTCTAACTACCTTCTCACTATCTCAAAAGTCTAACCTAAAACCTATGTATCATTATCTATCATTCTTTTCCTCTCATCATACCTATTTGATCCCTTAGACTGACTTTTATTCAACTTACTGCTTACTAACTTCTCTTTCTCTACCTATTTAGGTAGTCCGCAATACCATCGCACACCTTCTAACATTTACTCATTATTATTGTATTCCATACCTCCATCACTTTTCTCACTAATGTGGTCCCATTTTGGGTTTTCCATCCTTGTCATTCTCCTTGCCAAGAATAACACTTAGCCTATCCTATATCTTAACTTTGTTCCTTTTATTATGCGCTCTTTAGGTTGTCCTTTCATTTATTTCCTTTGTCTTACCCAAAATAGAACTTGACTATTCTATCCCTGGTTCCATTCTTTTTCCTAACATAATAGCTGTACTTGCTAACTATATCTTTCAGAGTCTCTATCGCGTTATCATATGTCTGTGCTACTCAGATTTGGTCCTTTGACCACTCTAGCTAGTACTTCCACTAGCATTTAGATTATATTGCATCTGCAATCAATTGTCCAAACTTTCATTCTGCACTTTCTTTATCCATTGGCCTTCTGTGATTTATCTTCGCTAATTTATTACTCTTAACACTATTATAATTAGATTATACTATTGTTTTGAATAATTTGAAATTAGAAAGGAACTTCGACAAATTACTGATCATACTTTTATTGTATGATCTCTATTCTTATCCTTTAGCTTACATAATACCCTTACTACCTCGAGAACTAATTTTGCAGTAATTTTATTATTATTATTATTATTATTTTCCATGTTTACTCAAGTAGCCAAAACTTAAGATTCCAGGCACCCAAACCTGTCACCCAATTCAAAGGATTTACATCCATCATGATCTGATTATATATGATTCCTATAATGGAACTTGTATCCTCTCCAAGATACCCAAGCCAACTACTCTCTACCACACTCTACAGTCCCATCTGGGACACTATTCCATAAGTCATCATTATCAGTAATAACCTTCGATCCATTCTGAAAAGATAGGACTATATCCTAACTTGCTGCAACAAAGGTACTACATCTACCACCTTGCCAGAACCATGTCAAGTTAATGACTCTTTTATCATATCATAGCTCTATAAATCATCAATTCATAGTTTCGACCTTCTCTAGGTAGTAGAGTTGTACTTTATTCCATACACACAAGGTATACTATTCTCACTCTATAAGTGTCACCTTTACTTTGCAACTCTTGATGTAACTCTAGCTCATGCTGGGGTAACTGAGTCACTGACTCTAGTTATCACCCAACTGTGACCTTTCAATATTCTAACTCTAGACTCTTAACCAAGAGTTCCCAACTCCTCTGCAAATACGTAACTCTGCTACGCATAATCTATACCAAAGCAAGCCATTTCAAACACCCTAATTATGGAGCACCATGGGGATGCACGCAGCTCTACACAATAATCTCATGTCGGTACTGTAATCTGCAGCTTACAGAGCAGACATCAAGAACATTGTATAGTTACTACGATACGTCCTGACAGACTAGGTCTCCTAATTTCTTATCTCTCATGAATCTTCTATTATCACAAACTTATTCTGACTGGGTCATCTATTGATGACTGCCAGTAGTGGTATCCTCATCCTTATCTAGGGCAACTGTACTTTTAAGACTCACTTTTATGTACTCGTGCCTTACACGAAATGGGCACACCATTTAAACCCATACTGACAAAAATATAACATTTCTTGGAGTACGTATCCTCATGATAGACCTCACATGTCTACTAACTCTATTTTACATTTCTATGTACTCCACGAAAATCAAGACACTAACTGAGGTAATCTTATATTTCCCGAGGTATAACGTAGAATCTAGAAACAAAGAATTACAGAAAAGACGAAATGAATCCTATACTCGCATGTGACTCTAGTAGACTCTTCCCAACACTTAGATGATTTTTCCTATGAATCGGAGCCTAAGCTCGATACCACATTTGTCACGACCCAAACTATGTGCCGGACCGGCACTAGGACCTGGGCCAGCCTAAAGCCCCCGAGGCCCGTAGTAAGCCTAACTGTTCATTAACCCAACTCTAAGGCCCATTTGGGCCCAATTTCAAGAAACCAATCGGACAGAGTCCGGCCATAAAATGGACTTTCCAACGGGGAGTTTTCTACTCACCCGACTGTAAACATAATAAATACTCAATTGGGAGCTCGGCTCACCCTCCACATACTCATATCCTCATAAAATAAATGGGAGCTCGGCTCCCTCATCCAATCTATCAAACATACATATCATTATACGTTTACAGGTCCAACATGATAATAATATTACAGACCATAATCAAATAAATACTTCTAACACATGCGGAAATTCTAGGAGTAAATAAAATTACACAAATATTGATAAACAACCTGCGAAGGAGAAAATCAGGTTAACCAAAATAAAATCCTCCTGTGCTTTGAAAAAATATTGAGCAGAGTGAGCGTTCGACTCGAGAGAGTAAAATATCAATTTTAACCATAATCTCTATAACTATCTAAAACTAATGCACCCTGTAGAGTGAAATACAACATCAACATCATTTTCACATCATAACATCAAAAAGGTAATTTGGAGCACTCACGCACCCTGTAGCATCAATCATAACATATGGGAGCTGATCCCCTATCTGACTCTCTTAAATCCAACTGGTGCCCGGAAGAACTCAAGCGGACTTTCGCTTAATAAACCAAATCGAGGGTCCCAGCAAAGAACTCAAGCCTTGACTACCCCTCGAAGGATCGGGTCCCAGCGAAGAACTCAAGCCGTGACTACCCGTCCTATCCATAGTCCACACCACATCACACGCGCCAACGCATACGCTGCGCTCCAAATTACCACAACAACATCATGGCACTTTAACAGTTATCAATGCATCATAAATCGTGCCTAGAGTTTAACTACATAAATATATGCATATAAATGATGCATGGGCATGCTGAACATATAATAATATCGAAATTACAATTAAAATTAATATTTTACTCACAGACTTGTGGTGGTCACCGGCGGTAGAGCGGAGGAAGAAGGCATCGGCTCACTGACAATTTTATTACAATCATTTAATACAAATGACTCAATACAAATCAAGAAAAGACCCAATACGTCCTAAGTCATGCCGAAAATCCGTGAGTCTCCCTATACCTAGGACCTACCCAACTGTAAAGGGCTCAAAACACACTTCTATATCCACAATCCATATATCCACAACTCAATCACATCACACAGCCCCTCCTGGGCCCATCAAATCAATCATCCATCACAATATGTAAAATTTCAATTTAGTCCTTATAATTGATCATTTTTGCAAAAACTGCTCAAATAAGCTCTAAAAATTAAAAAAATATGAAACGCGGTCCTTAGAAATATTACTAAGCTATTGCAAAAAGAATCGTAATTTTCTAAGCTACCACGAATATTTTATGGATTTTTAATCCTATTTAAGCACTAGAAAATTACGAAAAAGCAAGGTTCGGGTTTACCTTTGCCGATTCCGACTTCGGGAACGTGCTCGGGATACCTAACAATGGTGGGGTAGCCAAAATCTCGATCCAATTCGGAAACTTTTCCGGTAGCTGGTCTGTCTGGCCGGAAATTCACAGATCCGGACAACTGTCGAATTTCCGCGAATTGAGGATACCTACACGAAGCCCAATAATAATATATAAAAAAATCAGGGGTGTTACAATAATGAGATTGATAAATAGCAAAACCCCCCACTATGTTTCTTTACTTTGATACCTAGGATTGTATCTACCTCTTTTAAATCTTTCATTTTAAATTTTGAGGTTAGATACTTCTTTATATCATCCACACCTTCCATATTTATTCCAGTTATAAGCATATCATCAACATGAAGACAAACTATCACACCAAAATCATCTGTAAACTTGGAATAAATACATTTATCAGCACTATTATGTTTAAAGCCATATTCCAAAATTGCAGAATCAAATTTCTCATGCCATTACTTCGGTGCTTGTTTTAAATCATATAAAGATTTAATTAATTTACAAACTTTTCTTTCATTCCCTGGTAGAACAAATCCTTTAGGTTATTCCATATATACTTCTTCTTCTAAGTCACCATTCAGAAAGGTTGTCTTAACATCCATTTGATGTACATATAAATTATATATCGATGTTAAAGATAAAAGTACTCTAATAGATGTTATTCTAGCCATTGGTGCATATGTATCAAAGTAGTCAATTTCCTCTTTTTGTTTAAAACCCTTTGCAACCAATCTAGCTTTAAAAGTTTGAATCGATCCATCTGTGTTATATTTTCTTCTGAAAATCCATTTACATCCTATTTGTTTGGAACCAGGTGGCAAATCAACTAGAATCCATGTATTATTAAATAATAATGAATCCATTTCATCAATGATTGCCTCTTTCCAAAAAGCCACATCCCTTGTAGTCATTACCTCTTGAAATGTTTTCGGATCATCTTCTACATAAAATTGGTATTTTGTTAAGTACAACTGACCTATTGCCTTCTACTAGAAAAACAATAGCCTGAGAAGATATAAAATCTGGATGTAAATTCTTTTCTTTTCTAATACGTTGACTTCTTCTAATTTCATTAGAAGAAACTAACTTTCTTTTGTTGCTAGAAGTCGATTCAAAATTAATATAAATACTAGAGCCATTGCTTTGACTTGAACTATTCATGGGCTCATGTATAGAGTCATTATGAAATTTATTTTCAATAAATTCAACATCTCTAGATTCTACAATTACATTAGAGTATAAATTTAAAATTCTATAAGCTTTGAAATTTTCGACATAACCAACAAAAACTCCTTTCAAAGCTCTAGGACCTAATTTAGTCCTTTTAGGATCTAAAACTCTATAATATGCTAAACAGCCCCATACTCTTTGATAGTTCAAGTTAGGTTTTCTATTTTTGCATAATTCATATGGATAAATCTTAAATTTTCTAGAGGGAATTCTATTATGTAAGTGATTAGCAATAAGTAAAGCTTCTCCCCACAAGTTTGTTGGCAAATTAGAATTCACAAGCATAGAATTAAACATATCCACTAAGATTCTATTCTTTCTTTCTGTCAACCCATTTTGTTGTGGTGTATAGGGTGCACTAATTTGATGTACAATTCCATTTTATTCACAAATTGAAGAAAATTCAATGGAAAAGTACTCACCACCTCTGTCACTTCTCAAAATTTTGATTTTTTTTTCCTTTTTGATTCTCAACTTCAGATTTATAAATCTGAAATATTTGGAATGCTTGATATTTATTTTTCATTAAATAAACATAAGTATATTTGAAGAAATCATCTATGAAAGTTATAAAATATCTATTTCCTTCTTTAGTCAATATTCAATTTAATTCACAAATATCAGAATGCACAAATTCTAATAACTTAAAAGATCTTTTAACTTTTGGAAAAGATTTCTTAATCATTTTTGCTTGTATATAGATTTCACAAGATTTTTTATTGTCATCTATATATGAAATTAAACCATATTTAGCCACAAATTTTAAAGATCTAAAACTAATACGTGTTAAACTATCATGCCATAAAGATAAAGATGACTCAACAATATAAACATAGATATTCATATTATTATTAATACTGAGTTTAAACATTCCATCACATGAGTAACTTTTTCTCACAAATAGTCAATTTATGGACACAATTATTTTATTAGACACTATAACAGCCTTATAACCTTTCTTACATAATAGACTAGCATACACAAGATTTTTTCTTATTTCTGGCACATACAACACATTTACTAATAATAGCTTCTTTCCATAAGTGAAGTTTAATTTAACACTTCCTTTTCCCACCATTTTATCGGAATTATGATTGCCCATTAGAACTTTTTGCCCATCTACAACTTCTTCATAATTTTTAAATTGAGTATTGTCATTGCAAATATGAACAGTAGCCCCAGAATCATACCACCAATCATTGGATTTGGTTGTTGTAGCCATATTGAGTTCTATTACCATTCCAATATGCAAATCTGATATTATTGCAATCAATTCAATAGTTTGTTCAACTATATTTGCTTTATTGGAATTCTGAGCACTATTATTCGTATCTTCTTTCTTATGTTTCTTTAGAAACCTGCATTCATATTTATAATGCCCTTTCTTGCCACAATTGTAACAAGTTTTTTATTTCTTTGATTTGTTATTGCTGCCATAACTAGTATTGTTGCCTGCTGCTTCAAAAAACTTTCTCTTACTTCCATAAATTTTCTTTTGAAAATTCTGACTTCTTTGCACAAAATTAACTTTTGTAGTAGATTCAGAAATAGATTTCTCATCACGATTTCTTGTCTCTTCTTCAATGCGCAAGTGTTTTTGAATCTGTTCAAGAGAAAAATCTTCTGTGGTATGCAGTAATTTTGTCACACCTTACCCCTCTGTAAGGCATAACATGATCCCGTAGAATACCTAATGAACTACCGAACTTCACCTACCGATAACTCATTAAGTACCCTACAAGGGATTTTAAAACAATTTTCTTATCTTTGACAAGTGGTGAGCATTTCTAATAAGTATTTAAAACATTTAGTTGAAATTAAAACTAATTAATATTTTTGGCCATTTTAGTTTTCCGCAAATCTTATAAAAATTTTGACAGAGTTTCCTCTGTATTTTGAGAAAACCGTTCTTCAAATACCTGAAATAAAAGCACTTCCAATAATTATCTAACCACTGCTTCAAATTCATACTCAATCTCAACCAATTTCTCAAAATTCACAAGTTCAAAAATTCTCAAAATACTGTCCATCAATATCATTTATTCATATTCCATTCAAGATAAACAATTTATATATTCATCATACTAAAATTTACATTCAAAAAGTCCAAATTAAAATTTATTACAACTTTTATACAAACTTTGTACAAGCTGCTCAAGACCCATGTACATGTCCATACATTTATGTGCAATATATACATCAAAAGAAATATTTGATTAGGGTATAAATTATACCCGAAAACTTTAGGCTGGTAGCTTCTCACACCTCAGCAGCTCAGTCTGCTGCTCCTCTAGTCTCTGTATCTGCGACAGCAATAAAAGCTATCGCTGAGTACTAGGACTCAGTGGTGCACAATATACTAAAATAATCTTTATGCAAAACTTAAAGCACATTCATTCAAAAATTTGGCTAAACATGAAAATTAAATACAATCATGCATTGTGAGATTTTACATGTAAACCAAGTTCATTTCAAAGTATCAAAATACATTTCATAAAACCCACAGTTAGATCACGCCATTCGAAACAAATAGAATCTCAATAGCCAGAGGCTAAGAGAAATCACATGAATCTCGATAGCCAGAGGCTAAAGAGAAATCATATCACAAGGCTAGCTAGCTCAAATATATGGATATCCATTCACATCCTCTTCTACTGGCACACCTCAACACTTCTCCAGAGAAGGAATCAAAATTCGAAACTAATTACCCCCACTAGTCGTGCTAGTGAGGTGTTCAAATATATGGTCATGACACTGTGGTTTCAAAACTTATCTTAACAATTTGCTAAACATTGTCATTTCAAATATACACAATAACTTTCACAATTTAAATCAAACATCATAAAAATGCTATAATCCAATATTTCACATTATTCAAAACATTATGCAAAAGATGATTATAAAAGTATATGTTGTGCACAAACCTCAAACGAGTCGCCTGTTGGCCTTGACTCGACTCCTCGGGTTCTGTCCCGGTATTCTTTTCCACTGAAACATGAAATTTTCTAATGTTTCAGTACTAAAACTTAAAATAAATCCAAAATAAACTTAACTTCACATTTACCTAGCTCTAACGTGTTAAATTCGACGTTCTCGAAATTTTGTGTTTCGGGTTACTATTCACTGCACTATTCAAGTCAAATTATTGACTTTCTAAGGCTTAATAGGTATGGGAACTCCAACTTCACCCACATACCACATTTTGGTCACCAAACTTGTTGGTTTTGGTCATTTGTTTAAAGCTTTGGTCATTTTGGCAAAATTGCCAATTTTCGGTTTTGGTTCTCCGAAGTTGCACTGTTTCATTGGTCGGTCTACTGTTGAAATTTGACAAAACTTCCTTCATAGAAAATGTTCCTTATTGTCTTAAGTATATTCTCATTTTTGGATCACCTCAATCGGAGTTTTGTAGCTCAAGTTATGGCTAAAATAAGTTTACTGTTCACATGTACTGTTCATACTAAGATTTTAGTGCTGGCAGATTTTTGGTCCAACTTTGGTTAATAATTTGACCAAGTTAAGTTCATAATTTGGTCTCACTTTCTTCATATGAAATGTTGTACTATGTCTTAGGTTTCCATCGGTTCAAGAATCGCCTAAATCCGAGTTTTCTAGATAGAGTTATAGCCATCCAAACATTGCTGCTCAATGAAAATTCTGCAGAATCTCAGTACAGTAAATTTAATTTTGCTCAATGATTTGAATGAGTTAATGGCCTAATTTGGGTTGGTGTTCTTCATGAAAGTTTTAGGTCTATATCATATCTAATTTCTGGTAAAATTTCAGGTCAATTTGACCTACCTAGCTCGAGTTATGACCAAATGAACAGTTACTGTTCATTTGGTCAGTTTGGTGCAGTGGCAGCCTGCTATCAACTCACTTTGGTCAATTGTTTCACCAAGTTTTGGTCAGTTTTTGGCTATGGTTCCTTAATGAAAATTGTGCTCTTTTATGTCTATTTTCATCTCCAATTGGTGGCATATCAATTGGACTTGTAAAATTTGAGTTTTGGTCCTTCAAAGTGGGTTTGGTCATGCTGCCAGCAGCATGACCATTTACCTCCGAATTTAGTTTTCATTCCTATCATTCACACACAAGTTATTTGGTCATAATTGACCATTATTTCACTTCACAATAGGTCCAACATGTCATTTATGCATTTCTCCAAATTTTGGTTCATAAACCCTAGCATTGAAACCCTAATCTCACTAACTCTTGCATTTAACTACTTCTAATGATTTTAATGTTAATCATTTAACTAAGTAAGGTTTCTAAACTCATTCAATTGCATCATATTCATGCAAACCATACTCCTCTCAAGCTGCCCCAAAATTCAGTTTGTTCTTCCCCACATTTTTTTTTCATTTTAAGGTTATTTACAAGCTCTTAATGCCATATAAACACTAATTAAACAAAGAAAAATTAAGGCTTGTATTACCAATCTTGAGCAGAATTTTCTTCCTCCTTTTCTTCAAAATTTCCTTCTTTCTTTCTTGCTCAATCCTCTTCTCAAGTTGGCTAGATAAGCTTTAACTATGGTGGCTAATTTTTCTATGGTGGAATTAGGGATTTGATCAAGCTCAAAATGAGCTTTAATGGAGGTTTTGGGTGAGGGAGAGGGTGAGGGAGAGAGAATCACGTTTTTTATGAAGAAGATGACTTTATTATATTTTTTTTTTCTTTTCTTTTCTTTTCTTTTATGTCTTAGGAAGACCAAAATTCCCAAATTAATAAAATAAATCAATTAAGCCTTTATGACATCATGCATGATGTCATCACTTTGACTTTTCCATCTTCTTTCTTTTTTTTTTATTTATTTTTCTATTAGTTCTTTAATTTAATTCTCAATTTCGAAATTTTCTTTTCTCCAATTTTATTTGACAATTAGGTCAGGAGTCAGCTCTCGGGGTCAATTGACCAAATCGCCCCTCGCCGGTTCATCCCGGTTTGTAAATAATCCAATATTTCTTCCGGCTCCCTGACCTAATTATTTGACTGACTTAACAGTTCTTTTTCATGATTTTCTCTTTTCCACTGTGTCCATAAGGGTCCTAAGGACCGCAGCGTCACTTTTTACGGTTCAAAATTTGAGTTTAAAATGACTTCGCAGTCGTTCCCGAGGAGGTCACTCATCGCTGTGACTCTCGGCTCGTTTAACCTCTTATGTTCTGTTTTTCTTATTTATAGTTAACTAATTAAACATTACTAATTATTTGTGTTTATGGCTTCTCATGTTGTCTTAAGTGTGGCCCTAATCCCATTAATTGTCCGGACCGACACCGGTCACCGGAACAGTGAAATATACCAGGCTATACAACGGGGGTGTTACAAATTTCTTCCTATAATCATTCCAACTAGGAGGAAGTTTTGCTATTATTCCTCCTATTTGCAATGATTCAGGAACTTTCACTTTTAAATCTTTAAGTTTTGAAACAAGGACATGCAACTCATGGACTTGATCCATAACAGATATATTATCAACCATTTGGAATTCAAAATATTTTATAATGAGAAATTTATCCATACTTTATTTTTCTGAGTCGTATTTGAACTTCAGTGATTTTCAGATTTCCATTGGAGACTTGAAAGAAGTAAATAGATCGTATAGCCTATCTGACAAGTTGTTAAGAATATGACCTCTGCATAGCAATTCATCTTCTTCACATTTGTCCCAATCTGTTTTCACTTGTTCAGAATCTTCTGGAGTTGAAGGTGAAATGGCAGGTAGACTTGGATCAAGTATATAAGAAATCTTCAATGTGGTGAGTAAGAATAGCATATTGTCTTTCCAGCGAACATAGTTTGTCCCATCAAAACAATTAAGTTTCACGAACTCTTGATTCATCACGGAAACAGCCTTGGACTCCATTGCGATTAATACCTTAAAATTGTTGAGGCAGTAGGCGTAGAATAGGCTTTGAGGCGTGATAAATCACTATCTTTAAGGTATTAACTGCTCCCACTAGATTGCTACAAGATTATGGTAATATACTTTCAAGATACAACAAAGCCTGAAATCTGCAGACACCAACTCCTGAAGATTTCCCTTAAAAATTCTTTATAAGAACCGAATTTAAAGAGACTATAAGAAAAGAAGAATAAGTAGAAGCAGTATATATCTAGATTGAAAAACTCATCCATATTTATAAAGAATGAAAAGTTATAGCACATTTTCTAGATAGACACGTCATCTATCTTCAATAGACACAACTGTTTATTTAAAAGACATGTCTGTTTATTAACAGATACTTATACAAATAGTTGTGACTGTTTGTATAAAATAGACATGTTTGTTTATTAACAGACACTTATACAAACAGTTGTGACTGTTTGTATAGAATAGGCATGTCTGCTTATTAACAGATACCTATACAAACAGTTGTGACTGTTTGTACAGAATAGACATGTCTGTTTATTAACAGACATATCTACTCATTAATAAATACATCTGTTTGTAATTTATTTGCGAAAATTACAATAAGATAATTATTTTATTTTACACATACGTGCCAAGTACCATAATAGAATAATATATATTTATTTATATATATAATTCTACACATATTTCACTATTGTCATTGCTTCACTTTCTTATATTTTAACAATATGAGAATTCTTTCTCTCTATACTATCTAACATATAAGCTATTTATAACAGTAGATAAAATTTTTTATTTTCCTTTGAAATTTTTCTTTTCTCATTATTTTCTATCAGTTCAAAAATAAAATGATGGAAAATAAAATTATTTTACTCTCAAATTTTCTTTACTCTCTTATTTTCTCTCTATCCAAACATAGTGTTACAATTTCCCTTTTTGAATAATTTTTTCTAATTAATTTAAAAAAAAACTTATGTATTTATCTTCATTACATATATATATATATATATATATATATATATATATATATATATATCAAAAATTCTTTTTTATTAACATAAATAAATTTATTATTATAAAATTTTTATTTTAAATATTTTTTATTATTAAATATTATTACTTGAATCTAAAATTTTAAATTATTTTAATAAATTATGTTTTAAAATATAATTAACTTTATTTCAATAATTATCTAATGATTATAACAATGCATTATTGTTGTTTTTAAGAGATTAATAATTTTTTAATATATAATTAACATTTATTTAATAGCACACCAGTTAAATCCCATTTGACCCGATCTTCTCCAATTTAATGATCGAACCGATTTCAAAAACCTTGCTAAATATAGTAAATTAAATATAATTAATTAATATTCCTTTTCCTTGATAGAGTTTGGAAGATTATAATTAAAAAATATTTTAAATTGTCTTATTTTGTGTTTAATTTGATTTTTCATTTTAGTAGTTTGATTTAGTTAATATTTCTAAAAATTTAATTTTTATTCAAATACTTTCATTAAAAAAATTAAAAAAATAAAATAAGTTTTTTTTATAATTAAATGGCCTTTTTATTATGACAAACAAAATAATGTATAAGAATAATAATGAGTAGGATACTTATGAAAATCACGTTGCTTAAATTTAAAACTAATTTTTATTTTTATTATATAAATTCTTACTAAATTTGATAAAATTTTATCTTAAATTATTTAATTTCGTCCTAAATATAATTTTTAATATTTAATAACATTCAATTCTATTTAATATTTAATATTTTAATTAATGATATACTTAAAATATATTTTAATAATATTTTATATTTTAAATTTTAATAATTTTATAAATATTTAAATTATATTTATTTAATATATATATATAATTTATTTAATTATATAAACGAATTTAAATAATAACTGCTTAACATATAAAATATAAACTCAATTTGAGTGTTATTTTATAAATTTAAATTTATTTCAAATTCAATTATATTATTCGAATTCAACTAAAATTAAATCAAATGGATTACTCAAATATATCTACTATGGCCATCCATAATTTTGAAGCTTTCAACCCATGTATATGATTGTCTTACTTAAGCTCAATTCTCAATAAACATGAAGAAAATGAAAATCTTTCCTATTATTATAATTGTGAATGATATAAAATTAATAAAAACATTATGGGTCAATTTTCTCCCAAACTTTATGTAGATAAAAAGTTTTATATATTTATTTAATGTCATTAATCTTTAATAATTAAATATTTTTATTAACGTTAAATGCTTGTTTGACATTAAAATTTTTTTCAAGAAAAAAATATTATTTTAAATATTATTGCAAAAAATATTTTTAAAAAATTTATTTTATTATTTTAATAATATTATGATTAAAATTTATATTAAAATTTATTAAATTTGATTTTAAATTATTTTTTAATATTTTTTAACTAGTATATTTAAAAAATATTTTTCTTAATAGCATTTCTAGCAAAAATAGCAACAGATCCTAAATTCGTATTTAATAGTGGTTAAACATGTATAATGACACTTAAAAGCACATGAAACTATTAACCCTAAATTTTATAATTTAGTATTTATATTTTTAAAATTAAGTAATTTAATCACTATAATTTAGCAAAATCTATAATTTATTCAATCATCTAATTTTTTGTCTAATTAATTATTAATTATTGTTAAAAATAATCAAAATATTTTCAATTCTATATATTTTTTAATTGAACGACGTAATTAAAATATTTTATTGATTTAAATTTTATAAATAAATTTATTTTTTAATTTAAATTATTTTATTTATAATATAAAATTTCAAAGAATATAGTATTTAAATTATAAAATATAAGGGCATTTTACTCTCAAGATTTCTACCAATGTTAACCATCAGCTTCAACACTCACTTTGCCTCCTCTTCCTCCTCGATCGAGGAATTTATTTCCCTCGACACTGTCAATGAGGCAAAGAGAGCGTTTTAGAGGTCGAGTGACACCTTGGCAACTCAGCGAGGTGCTATCGATAGCAAAGAAAGGAGGGATGGCAGTGGAGCAGGGTGCATTCGGTTCAAATCGAATTAAATTAAATTAAATTAAATTAAATTATAAAAATTAAATTATATATTTTAGAAATTGAATCGAAATGGATAAAAAATCGAATCGAACTAAATTACACTATTTTGATTCCGCTCAAATAGATCGATTTTGATTTTTCATTATTTTTAATTTAAATTTGATTTTCAAGTTATTTGATCTGATTTTGATATTAGTTTGAACCTAATAACTATTAATCAATGAAATTAAACAATATATATATATATATATATAATTACATATAATTCACAAATTCTCCATAAAAATAAATCAATTCAAAAATCAATAAAACTATTTGATTCAGTTCGGTTTAATCTATTTTTCCTTTTTAAAATAAAACTAAATCAAAATAACTGAAATTTTTATAATATAAAACATAATCGAATATAATTATTTTAAAAATTAAATTAAATTATCAAATTAAAATAGTTTAATTTAATTTATTCGATTTGAATCGAATAATGCTTACTCTTAGATAAAAACTTCGAGCCTTTCTTCCTTTATTGTTTTTCCATATATATATATATATATATATATAGTGGCTAAGAGGAATTTCTCTCTAAAAACCTTTTTCAAATATCTCACTTATTTTTTTAGTACTTTTAGTCTTTATTTTTTTTAAATGGATTACCCTAATTAAACAACAACTTAATTGGAGCTAGAAGTGCAACATGTCTTGAAGGAAGGAAATCTAACACTAGATTGGCTTGACAATGGCAAAGCTTTCACAGGAGGGGTTAACATATTCATGTTGAGAGACGAGATGAGTTAGTGAAGGTTCTTGATGAGAGTCTTAAATGCTCGTGCCATTAGGATTGAGTCAAGTTATTTGTGAATTATTTTAAACTTCCCCTTGCATTGATCATTACCTCACCTCCAACTCTACTTTCCATCACCACCCATGCTTGCATCTCTTTAATCCAATTCTACATTTATTTAAGCTATCTCTTATTATTTTACTATTTTACCCCTCCCTTGTCCAATAACAACAATCACCTTCACCTAAATTTCATGTCCTTCTTTTCTGCCCTTCTCTCTCTCTCTCTCTCTCTCTCTTCCAACCAGGCAAAAAACCCACGTGAGGAAAACATTACAGATAATTTATTATTCCTTAAATGACCATTTTACCCTCCTATGATCTCTCTCTCTTCCTCACCCATGATCTGCTTCCATGTTCCTTGTCATCTTTCGTCCACCCAAAACACGAGGGAAATGACATCTCCGATTACCAGAACTGGGTTTACCAAATGACCAAAACACCCTCGCTCATAATGCCTCTGGACACCCTAGTCAAGGGAATGAAATTGTTGTAATTTCTTGAGAAGTACAGTCTTTTTTCGTCCACTTAAAAAAGCTCATCGTCCTTTTGCCCTCTTCCTCTCCTTCCTTGACCGCAAAAATAAATAAATAAATAAATATTGGAGAAAAAGTGTAGAGAGAGAAAGTTAGAGAAAGGGCAATGGACGGTGGCAGCTACAGGATAGAAGCGGAGCGGTGGCTTACCATAGCGGAGAAGCTTCTCACCGCACGTGATTTCCAGGGCGCCAAGAGCTTTGCGATCAGAGCACGAGAGTCCGACCCCAGGCTCCTGGAGTTTTCGGATCAAATTATCGCCATCGCTGACACGCTCCTCGCCGGAGAGTTGAGAATCATTAATTACAACGGCGGTGGTAGCCATGACTATTATGCGATCCTTCAACTCCCGAGATTGTCTCAGTCTATGGAACTCGTCGCGACTCAGTACCGTAAGCTTGCTTTGTTGTTGAATCCTACCAGGAATAGGCTTTCTTTTGCAGATCATGCTTTTAGGCTCGTTTCTGAGGCTTGGATGGTGTTCTCCAACCCCTCGAAGAAGGCAATGTACGATCACGAGTTGCAGGTGAGTCAGCTCGGGCAACTTGGCCAACTCGGTCAACTCGGGCAACTTGTCATTCCTGGTCAAGAGTTTCCACAGGGGCAATCCTCACAAGGAAATGTGAGGAGAAGCCCTAAAATCAGCAGGGATGGAAGAGTAGTAGTGGACGAGGATGGCATGGCTCAGCCAGAGTCAACTCGCTTAGAAACTCAGCCGAGAATGACTGAACCAATTCGGCCGATACCTCAGCATAAAATCACTGAGCTGAATCGTCCTGTGCCTCAGGCTGCGCCTCAAGCAAAAGCAACCGAGCCTATTCGTCCTTCACCGCAGCCTGTAGCAGCTGAACCGATTAGACCTGCAGCCCAGCCAAAAGCAGCGGAGCCGAGTCGTCCAGTACCCCAGCCAAAAGCAGCGGAGCCGAGTCGTCCAGTACCCCAGCCAAAAGCAGCGGAGCCGAGTCGTCCAGTACCCCAGCCAAAAGCAGCGGAGCCGAGTCGTCCGGTACCCCAGCCGAAAGTATCCGAGCCGAGTCGACCAGCTGCCCAGCCTATTAGTGTTGAGTCATCACGTGCAATTCGGTCGACGACCCAGACAAGTGTGACTGAGTCAGAGGTACCAAGTTTCTGGACCGCATGTCCTTACTGTTACATTCTCTATGAGTATCCAAAGGGTTATGAAGACTGTGCAATTAGGTGTCAGAAATGTAAACGAGCGTTTCATGCGGTAATGATACCATCACCGCCGGTGACAGGTAAAGACACGTACTTTTGTTGTTGGGGTTATTTCCCGTTGGGTTTTTCCGGTCATGGTAAAGGTGGAGGTGGTTTTGGTACTAATTGGTCACCGGTATCGGCAATGTTTACCACCCCTTTGCCTGGCGGTGGAAAATCAAGACAGGGTAATCCATCAAATAGATCTGAGCCGAAAGTGATTTACAAAGATGATGTCTACATAGATCTTTCTGACCCGAGTGATGATGAGTCTGATTCGGATGATGATGATTGGGATGGTAGAAGAAAGAAAGCGAAAAATGCCAAAGGAAAAGCAACACCTAGTAAAAATGTGAAGAAATCACAAAATGAGAGGGCAAAGAAGGCGAGTGCTCAAAATGCGGATGGTGTGAGTAATGTGGAAGGAGAGGTGGTGGGAAAGGGGGAGGGAAGTAGTGGGAAGAAGAAGGGAGCAAAGGACTTGGGGAAGTTGGATTTGAATGTAATGTTTAGCAATGAGGTGGAAGAGGCAGTGCCAGGAGTGAGCGAACAACATGGAGCTGGAAATGGGGAGGAGGATAATATTGAAGGGATTGCGTTTTTTGAGGGTCTTGATGAATTTTTGAGCAGCTTGCCAATACTCTCTGTTGTTGGGGATGACAAAGTCAAGGCTAGTTAGTGAAGTAAGATCCTACCATTTTGTTGTTAATTTTATGTTTTTTTCCCCTTCTTTTCTTTTCCTTTTTTGGTTAGTCCTTTGTTGTATGGCTGTAGTATTTATCATGGAGAGGCACCAGCATTTCGTTTGCAATTTTGCCTTGCTGTTGAATTCAGTGTATATTTTGCAGGCATTTGCTTTCATGATCACTTAATTATCTGAAATGATTACTTTTTCTCTGTGGATCATGCTGTTGTAGAAGGATATATTGGTAGTTTAAACTTTTATTTAGGTCCAGTGGACTGTGGACAACTAGGAAAGTCAATTTCAACTGAAGCCTGAATAAAATCTTTGTGGCAAAAACTTTAATGTGTCAGAAAACTTTCTGCCGATGTGCTTGATACCCTTTTTTAATAAATATAATCTTTTCAACTTTTCTTTAAAAATACTTCCCGATTGTTATTACCTTTCCAAATAAGTTGGCTTCAAAAATGTGTGCTGTCATTGTCTGGATTCTAAGTGTGTGGGTGTTGTTTTTCTTTTGAAACCAGATTCTGAGTGTTTAATTTGTAGATGTGCTAGAACTAGAATTGTGGGAGATGGTATCAGTTTTTAAGCAGATTTTCTCCCCTTTTTCTCATAGTTTCACCATAGGTTTGGTATTGGAACATAAATACCAAGTACAAATCTAAATAAGGCAATAAATAGATATTTTATATGAATAAAATACAACGGAAAATTTGTCTCTCTTCAGTATGTCTGCTAAGTGGATGCATGCTGGATAAAATAATATAATGATGTTCTCATTTTGAGGTTTGTGAGATTAGTATGCTTTAGGACTTGTGAGTTGTGAGTCAACTTAGTGTCTCTAGACATAAAACCATCACCTTGTATCTGAATATAAATTCTAAATAGCACAAAACAAGACTGAGTTTTATCTCCAGTTGGATGTCATTGCAAGCAATAAAGTGAGCCTATTTTTTGTTCTTAGAAATTGAATAAAATTCCATCATGGAAATTGCTTATCATATTAGGGAGAATTATTCTAGTTGCTGAATGCAAGTCTTCTGAATTGGATCACTGGCAAGATAGTGGCTTGGTATTTGAAGGCTTTCTTTGCCTCCCTTCCTCTATCTCTCTCTTTATCGTGGCAGATGTGTATTCATATAAACCTAATCAACTCAACTAAGCCTTTATCCCAAAAATTTAGGGTCGGCTATATGGATTCTCTTTTTCCACTCTAAACGATTTTGGGTTAAATTCTCGGAAATGTGTAATGCTGATCAAATACTGAAAATAAAAACCTAACTCCAAAATGCAATGGCTTTTCTAAACCAGAAAGTTATGAAATAAAATAGAGCAAACGCTCTCATTTCAGTATAGTTTCTTGAAGGTCTGAGTCTCTAAAATGAGGTTGATATTGTTGAAAAGTGTAGGTGGAAATGCTTTTGTGCCTGAATTTTCCATGTTTGATGCTGCTTCTGCGTTATTTCATTCTAGGCTACTGACCTAGCATGACCTAGATATTGGGCTTATTCCACACTTTGCTTTGGATATGTCAAGCTTTGATGGATGTGGATTTGTGTTCTTGGTAAAGTATGCTTCTTGCTTTGCTGTTCTGCTGCTCTTTCTTATGATATTTGGTACTATTGCATTTAAATCCTGGAAGCTTGCAGTCTTCAAGTTTAAAAGTGTGTATTAATTACCTTTTCTAGTATGTAACTCAAGGATACTTTATGATTTGTAGATTAGTCACTTTGACTTTGACATGCTCATGATCTAGGAGCTCTTTTTGCTAGTTATTGTTTCTTTATTGAAGTTGGATCCTTATCAGGAAAGTTTTTAGAAGGGGTTTCACAAGTTATTCAGGTATCATCTCTTGTTTTTTAACATGAGATTTTCCTCTGAAGGAAGCATATACAGTTTAACCTTGAGGCAACAGCCAACAACAATCTGGGCCATTATGTATGTTAATTTTTTTTGAAAAAATTTCTCATGTATTATGTCTGACCTATTATTCCACGGTCCACACGGTTTGCCAGAGAGATGTACTCCAAGTCTCCTTCCTGTTGTGGTTTTTCAAATCCGTTTACTTATACTTTGGGATTGAGAGTTCACATTGTGAGTTCTTAATTCCCTGTTGACTATTACTTTGTTGATTTGATTCTGATGATCAATGTGTGCCTTTTACTGTTTATCGGCAAAGGGGTGATAGCAACTTCTTTCTCCTCTTGTCGTTGGCATGTCCAATGTGCAGTGCAGTAGTCATGTTTGAGCCTTTTGTCTCCCTTGTTATATTGTAACGGCAATTGTATTCTTTGGTCTATATGATTTTTTTTATTGTGTTATCACAAGTTGCATTTGACTGAAAATTACATGCTGGCTTCCTTGCTTCATTCTCCTCATTCAATGATTTGTTGTTATGAGGTTTCTACTCCATGATTTAGCATCTACATAATAAGGGGTTATGATACATCATGTACTGAAGGTCCATCTACTAAAATGCTCAAATCAAGGGGTGTGACATTACCTTTACAGTGTGTGTGTGTATATATATATATATATATAACTCAACTCAATTAAGCCTTTATCCCAAAAATTTGGAGTCGGCTATATGGATTCGCTTTCTTCACTCTAAACGATTTTGGGTTAAATTCTCAGAAATGTGTAATGTAGTATATATAATTGAAGTAGGAGAAAGAAGATAACTATTCAACAAAAATACAACATATAATACATGAGCAAAGTGTTCCTCAACATATATATATATATATATATATATATATATATATATATATGTTGAGGAACACTTTGCTCATGTATTATATGTTGTATTTTTGTTGAATAGTTATCTTCTTTCTCCTACTTCAATGTCTCTGTCTTTTCGTGCTTCACAAAGTGTCCAACAACAACATTGCAATATATATATATATGTTGAGGAACACTTTGCTCGTGTATTATATGTTGTATTTTTGTTGAATAGTTATCTTCTTTCTCCTACTTCAATGTCTCTGTCTCTTCGTGCTTCACAAAGTGTCCAACAACAACATTGCAAATGCATAGAAGTGAAATATCTCCAATTTTTTTTCTTGATTATTTCATGTTTGGTCAAGATTGTGCTGCGGTTTTTAGGGACACTGTGTGTACTTTTGGGGCTGAGAATGTGTGTGTTTTAAATTGGTTATTATAAGTGATAATTCCTTGGATTTAGTCTTCTTCACAAAATGAAACACTTTGGCATTGCTGCTTTATAAAAATTCAACACTTTGGTCCTGGTTTGACTACAGTATGTCTCAAACGAACATAATTGAATCTTGTCATTTTGGTCTTTTTATAAGTGCTGATTTTTATGGAATTCAGCTGCCAAAATGTTTGATTTTGAACAGAGAGAGACTCATATTTGTACTAGGGTAAACCTTGGAGATCCTTTTTCGTTTTTCTCTGTTCCCTTGACTTGGTGGACGATTATTCTCAATTTTTATTTGTTGTGAATGTATTTATTTTCTAGAAGACGCTGCTTTCTCACCCATTTTTTTTTTATTGTAATGTACATGTTTCTCCCCTTGATTTCCTAGTTTAGTAAGAATTCTGTGCATGGATGCACAGCTGAAACAAGTGGGTTACTTGAAAATTATATCACCATTATTTGTATATTGTCAAATTGATACAGCAAAGTGTAAAGCTGTCACCTGCTTCAAAAATCTAATTATGTACCTTTTCCTTGTACAACTGATTTGTTATTTATTGTGATTACTTCTTATGATGGCTTGGTGTCTAAATGTCTTATATAGAGATATTGCATGATGGATTTGTGCATAGCTGATGATGGTTTGCCCCTTTTTTTCATTTCTCTTGGTGAAATCTGGATTCTTTTTGTTTCCTTCCCAACCCCTACCCCTGCCAATTTATGGGCTTTGGATAGTCCAATTAGGTTGCTTCAAGGTACTTTGTATGGTATGGACAATTCATGCTACTGTTCACTCCTGTCAAATATGGATAGTGTACGGCGATCAGACAAGAATTGATGCAGCTTGTTGGACAGCATTCTTTTGAGATCTGAAGCGTGACCACAGATCCTGTTGATATTCTCTACATGAGAAAGGTATGCTTATTAGTTATATGGCTTATGTCTGTTTTCAGAAGAAACATGAAGTATTATAATGGTGAGTGAAATTCTTCTCTACATTTTGGTAAGTTGGCTAGAGTGGAGCTCCTAAATACTTTGCCATGAGCCCAGTTCCCTATTTCAATGTCTGGGAACATGAGCTGTGGTCCAATTAGTAAAAGGTCTATTTGGCATCAATGTATCAGTTGTTGATAGAAACGCTATCTTATATTTGTTGACTGAAAGTAATTAAAAGTTGTATATACTCCATTTTCGAAGTGTTATTTTATTGGTACATGTATAAATCGGTTAATTTTTTCACTTTATTATTTTTAATTTTTATATCAAGCTCTACATTATTTCTGAAACAGTATTGGGCCATGGGGTTTACATTGGTGCTTTGTAAGGAGCATCCCTTTTTTTTTTTTTTTTTTTAAATTATCGGTACATAGATGGGCATTTCATTGACTAAAAAAGTTCTGAGGTCCAATTACAAAATAAGGGCACACTTATTCAAATAATATCATTTAATTAGCTCATGCAAGATAGGCCCAAGAACTTCAAAACCCTAATCTGCAATGTGTATTCGACTCATAAACCTTGACCCTAGTTTGAAGAGATAGCAGCAACTCAGAGCGTTTTAGCCAAGTTAGCCCATCGTTGGTCCTCGAGACAATATTCAGAGCCAACAACGACTAATAGAAATAAAGGTCTCCTACTGTTATTGACATGCACGGCTTGCTTTTCAACCGAGGATCAAAGGAAACCCTTCTAGCCATTATCATCTTTCAAACCTTCAAGGCGGTCGAAATTAAAATCCCAAGCTAAGGAAAAATAGAATATCGTCAATGTAGCGGAGGAAGTAGAGAGCAGGGTTCTCGGCAACCCATTTGCGACTTGTGATAACTTTGAACCTAACGAGATGTCATCATCTCCCAAGGGGAACATTCTTATGCCATTAAATCTAGAAAAAAGCATTGATGTTCGATTTGTCCATAACCCACTAAAACTGAACCCAACAAACAGAATTACAGCCATAGTAGGACACTGTTGCACTGAAGAATCATTGTGTTAGAGACCTGCATGCAACAAAACAAACCCAAAAAACATATACAATCCATCTGGAGGAGGGGAAAGAAACTTACATCCGGATAGGGTGAAGAGAGCCATCCCTCGTAAAGGCATTGTCTCTAGTGAAACCCAACAAAGATGAGACCTTGTGTCTCAGAAGAAGATCCCATATAGGGGAGGGTCAACCGATGAACCCTGACAAAAATGAGATCCCATGTCTCATAAGAAAGGAAACTCGAAAAAACTTCTCTCTTTGTTACATAGAATTGCTTGCAAGTCTTTATTTGTAAATTTCCATGGCGGTGTATGTTTATTGAGATTTTCATCTGTTCAAAATAATTTAAGATTCCTTTAATTAATAAGTAAATTTGGATTCCTTTGTTTTCTAACATTTTCAAATTAAATTTTTAGTCTTGCATTTATAAATTTTCTTACACAATAGGTTTGTCCACAAAATAAACACAGCTCGGTCTTTAAAGTTTCTAAATGAAATAACCATTTATTTAATGAACTTCTTCGTATTATTTTTAAAGGTTGAAATATTGTTTAATTCAAAATTTCAGAAATTAAAATATTATTATTGTATTATGTAGTAATGGAAAGAGTCATGCGTAAATCAATTTATAAAATCTCTAACTCGATAGCTATAATTTTATTTTATTTTTTTTTTAAAATAACAATTTGACTCTATATTATATAATAATTTGAGTATATTTATTTATTTTTATTTGATGCTCATGATCGTAAGTGGGTGCTTTATATTCTTTTCTTTCACGATATAAAAGTAAACAACTAGGAAAAGAGGGAAGAAAAAATTATTAGTCTCTGTCTTTCCCTTTTCTCTCTTTATCTTTTTGGATTTTTTTTGCTTTTTGGGTTCAATTGATACAGATGATATTGGTAGAACTGATGATGAAATTGAAATTAGATGAGAGAATGAGAGAGACAAGAAATAGTAGAGAGGGAGAGGTAAGAGTATTATAAAAAAAAAAAAAAAAAGAAATCTCTCTTATTTAATTATAAAATAAGCTGGGATATGTTTAAAAAAAATTAGATGAGAGAATATTTAGTTGATAGAGTAATATTTCATGTAAATTTTTTAAAATATAGAAATTAAATAATAAATGATCAGAATAATCAGAGACTAAATAGTAAATAACAACAATTCATTGTTAATTTAAATTTCTAATGTTAAGTGTATACTTATTCGTCTAATTGCTTAATCATTTGCTAAATTATTAAATTATGACCATTAGTTTGATCACTTATTGAATAGTCTAATTACTTCTAAGATTTGATTTGATTTAATTTAATTGATGTTGACTTTTGAAGTGAAGAATGAACGCATGAATTATAAATAGAGAGAGTGGGAGATGATACACTTAAAAATATTGGACTCTTAGATCGAGGATACATGGAAATTCACAGGTAAAGTGATTGCATGCATGCAAATAGTTATACTTATATATGAAGATGGTGAGAACAAGTGAATGGTCAAAGCTCACATGGTTTACTTGATCAGAAAATCAAACCTGAGTATTCTAAACGGGCTACCAACCTGTATCTGATCTTAATTTCTTAGAATTATGCTCAAGAATAAAAATATTTCTCTCATTAATATAACAAAGAGTCATTTATTGATACGAGGATAATCACAAATATCTGTACCTAATAAGTGTGGGAGGTTAATTTTTTCTCTGACATAATAACTGTCATAATCAAAGATGATATAGACATTGAATTACTCGTATATCAATTGTATTCGTGTCATTTGTCCTATACCTCTAGACACTCCTCCATGTGTTATTGTATTAAATTCAGAGATAATACTATATAAATTACATATTAATTTATTTTATTGTGAACTTATATAGATGATTGACTGATTTTATATATCAGAATTACTAATCAACTTAATGTTATAATTTAATCACTTATATATATATATATATATATATATATATATATATATATATATATATATATTATCCTTTTTAATCCCAATGTGGTGCCTAGATTCCTAACACATTGATGAGATAATTTATTTCTAACCAAACTATACCCTTTGTGCTGCTTTCATTTGACCAGAACAACAATTGATGAGAGAAATGCTCTATTTCTAATTTCTATTATTTCTACTTTTATAGTCACCTCTATTTTTTTCTTAAAAAAAAAAAAAAAGAATAATATAAGCACAATAATTTAATAATAATTGGTGAGATGCATAATGGATAGATAATTATTTCCTTTTTTTTCACAGGTGAATAATCTCAAAGTAAATATTCGTGTGTATTACAAAATAATCACTTAATAATGCAAGTATATTAATCTAATGAAATGCTTGAATGCTTTATATTTAGAGAAATTGTTTTCCCTCATAAATAATTCTCCATGTATGAAAAACAAAATAAATAGCATTTTCCTTATAATTATTTTTTCATATACCCTTCAATTAAATGATGTATAATATTTTTCATTTACATTCTATGAATATAATTGATCATTTTAATATTAAAAAACATTTTCATCACAAATAAGAAAATAAAAATAAAATTCATGCAATTATACGTACAAACTATTGCTTTTATAGTTATTGTTTCATGCATTATTTTTTTTTTCAATTTTTTAAAAATTAAATTACATATATATATATGTAATTTAATTTTTAAAAAATCGAAAAAAAATAATATTTTTCATTTACATTCTATGAATATAATTGATCATTTTAATATTAAAAAACATTTTCATCACAAATAAGAAAATAAAAATAAAATTCATGCAAAACTTTTATAGTTATTGTTTCATGTATTATTTTTTTTTCAATTTTGCATGAATTTTATTTTTTTTTCAATTTTGCATGAATTTTATTTTTATTTTCTTATTTGTGATGAAAATGTTTTTTAATATTAAAATGATCAATTATATTCATAGAATGTAAATGAAAAATATTATTTTTTTTCAATTTTTTAAAAATTAAATTATATATATATATATGTGTGTGTGTGTGTATGTATAAGTTATATACACTTTAATCCTTCAAAATTTAGGTAAATTAATCAACTTTTTTTTTTTATTTCTTAAGGCTTTGTTTAGAATAAATTATTAAAAAAACTCAATTAAATGTTCATATAATCATACTTATTTCTATTTTTTTGAAAATAATAAAAATTTTAATTTTTTTTATTTCAAATACGAGAATTGAGAAAAAAAATCAATTGGATTAAATCTTTGTAAAATTTTAGATACCAAATAGAAGTAATTGAAACTTTCATACAAAAAGCAAAAATATTTAATAATATACAAAAAATGATAATCTAACATTTAATATTTGTATAGTTGTATGCAATTCACCCATAATCTAGATATTGAATTTCAAATAAATACAAGAGATTAATATGTTGTTCTATATATGGACATGAACTGAAAAGAAATAAAAAAGGAAAAATAAAAGAAATTTCAACATTACAATAATCCAAATAAGGTATTTGATTTTTTTTTTCTTTTAAGTAAAATTGATTTCAATCGAGACTTAAGCTCAATACCTTACAGCTCTAGAGATAGCTTCAATATTATTGAAATAAAGTTCATTAATTATGATATGATTTATATGATTCAAATATTTTTTTCATTTTTTTGAGAAATAAATTTTACCCTTTAAAAAAAATTTGTATATGAGTGATTTGTTCATCAAATAAATCCATAATTTATTTTCAATATAACTCCTTCTAAAATTAATCCATTAATAATGTAGATAATTATAAACCATTAAAAAAATCCATTATAAATTGATATATTTAAATCTTTCTCAATTTTTAGACTTTGTTAAAAGAGCACACTAGTTAGTGCCAAATTGCTTTAATTTTATTAAAAATGTGTCACTTTTTAGAATTTATAAAAAATGGGTACACTAGTTACTCCTCTTCAAATTTTAATTAGGATGAAAGCTCAAAATTTATTCCTGAATTTTTAATTAATATTTAAATAAATTTACTTTTAAGGGTTTGATTTAGCTGTTTGATATAGTTGATAGCTAATGCGCATCTAAATAACTGAACCTATGTGTTTAACAAATATTAAAAAAAAAAGAAAATAATTGATTGGTAGCTGATGATATATCAACAACGATTTTTATCGGTTCTAAAGTAGGAGTTAATTGAAAATCACTATATAATTATTTTTTTTAACAAAAAAAATCTTACTTTAATGTTATGTTTTGCCCTATTTTTATTTTTATCTTGTTGCTTCTCTTTCAATGGAAGCATTGATTTATTCTATCTTTATCTTTGTTATTTTATTTCCTTTAATTATAACTCTCATTTCTTATCAAGCATAATTAGATATTATATTACTTTAAAATATTTAATTTTTATTTATATTTTTTAATTATAAAATAAATTATTAAAATAATAAATTAAATAATTATATATTTATTTTAATAATAAAAGAATTAATAATATATAATAAATAATAATTATATATTTATTTTGATAATTTATTCGATAACAATAACTAATATAATTTTATTAAATATTTAATATGAATTAATTATCAGATACTAATTATCAAATAATAATAATAATAATTATTAGCTATTAATTATCAATTACACTAAAAAATTAAATCAAATGGGGCCTAAATTTGGTATTGATTAACTTAGACTTTTTAATTTAACTCCAAATCAGGCTTACATATATATATATATATATTAATAATAAAATATTAATATATATATATATTTTTTAAAATATTTAAAAATTATCTACAAATTAATTCTGTTATTAATTTCAATTTACTTTTCAACCGTCTGAATTTGGTAACCCGTGAGAGTGATATGCTGATATGAAAGCATGGATGGACACTTCTCCACTGTTAACTGTTACAGTCTGACACTGCCTACAGATTAAATTGAATAATAATGGGTAAATTACATGTATAGTACCCTAACTTTGAAATATATAACATTAAGCACCTTAATTTTATTTTATAATATAAAACCCTCTAAAATTTAATATAAAACTGTTTGATAATCTTCAGTAGCCTGTTTGTAGTTTATTTATGTTGATGACATTTATTAAATTAAAAAAAATTATATTTTTCTGAATTGATAGATTTAAGTAAACAGATTTTGAGATATTAAAATTTTGATAAATATAATTTGGACCAGAATAGAGAATAAAGAAATTAGAGAAAATTTAATTATAAAATATTATTTTTATTTAATTATTATTTTTATAATTAATTTTAAATTAACATAAAAAATATAATTTTTAATTTGACAAATATAACCTCAATAAAAATAATTTACAAATCAATTGCTTAAGATTGCAGGCATAGGCGGATTTACATAGTTAAAAGTGAATCAATTGACTTATTGACTTTATAAATTTAACAAAAATAATATATATAAATTATGAACAATTTTATTAAATATTACTATTGACCTCATTTAGAAATTAATTATAAAAATACTAATTCATTCAAAATTTTCTTTTATAAAAAATAATTTTATAAAGTTGGAATGCCATCAAATAAAAAAAAATAAATTAAAAAGATTTTTCCATATAATTATGTGAAATTTTAAGTTTATCTTTCCATCTTATTATCAGTTTTATATAGTCATATTCATAAGGACCACAACTTTTTTCCCTCTCAACTCTCTTTTCTTTTTTCTTTTTCATTTCTTATTAATTGATTTTATTTTTTTTTATTTTTGTGAGAAATGTAGTATAATTATTTTTAATATGATGGATATGTTTCAAATAAAAAAAATATCCTGATGAAAAAATATCATAATTATTTTTAATGTGAGCCGTGTATTTTAAATAAAGAAAATATCATGATAAAAATACGTCAAGACATCAATTTGTTTCGTTATAAAGATAAATTATTTTATATGGTCATTGATTTACAACTTATAGAGTTTAAATATTAATTTTAATGATATGAATACTTAATTGCTTTTTTGTGCAACATATATTAAATCCAAATGTTTGTTTTAATTTGTTATTTTATAAAATTATTTTTCTTATAATTCTTAGATAATATTTAATTTTCTTATAAATTAGTCAAATCTACCTATGAGTAAAAAATTATAAATAAATTACTATTTAATTGAGCTTATAGATTAAAAAAATTACTTAAAATAAGTCAGAAGTTATAACTTATCTATTAAATAATTATATTATCCTAATAATTTTTAGAAATATCAATATTATCCTTATTTTAAAGCATATTTTCGTTTTAGTCATTTTTAATAAATTAATTTTTTTTAAAATAATTTTTAATTAAATACTTAAATTATTTAAAAATTAATTTTAAGAAATTTTATTAAATAATTAATTATTTATTTTTAAATTAAGTTATAAATTAAAAAAATATTTTAAGTAAAAAAATTAAAAGTAAGATTCTTGTTAAATTAAAAAAATTAATGTGTATTATTATTATTACTAAAGGTTGTGTTTTGTCTTAATTAAATTAAATATTTAAAATTTAATGTAACCGTTTACATTTGCAGATACTTGTCTATATAATTTATTCAAATAATAATAAAAAAATGTGTTAAAATATTTAATTAATAATAATAATAATAACAAGAAGAAGAAAGTGGTGTGGGGACATGATTGGTACGAGGGTACAAAGGTGTCAGAATTCTGACAACCCAGAAGCATGGCCATATCTGTACGGAAAGCAAATCTCCACCATATAATAATAATAATATATCGATTCTTTCCACGTTTAATAATTATATTACTACCAAATTATTTTATTTTTATTTTATTTTATTTTATTTTATTATCATAATTTTTTATACATTTCATTTCCCACTTATTTTCAATATTTTTTTTGAGAACGATATTTTCAATATTTTCCACTGGTCCGATTTATTTTCTTGGGAAAGCTTCTAAATATAAATAATGTCATAAAATAATAAAATATATGGAGTTTAATAATTGAATTTATAAAATATAATTAAAATTAATTAAAATATAGAGCTGTTAATTTGATTAAAATAATAAACATTTAAAGTAATAAACATTTTACATTGATGTATAAATATTTACATTTTTTTATCATTTCATGTCATATTTTCATAAAATTTATTTTTTTTTCAAAATGATTAAAATTTTATTTATTTATTTTTAGATATAATTTACTTCGACGAAATTTTACACTTTAAAAATATTTCTATAGTGAAATATTTACAAATATTTTATAAAAAAATATAAAAATAAATTATACATATATAAAATCTTTATTTATAAAAAAAGTACTTGTCGTGAAAAATATTTTTTTATAAATTTTATATTTTTTTATAAAAATTATTTTTAAAAAAATATTTTTAATTAATTGATTATCATGTTAAATTAATAATATATATTTATAAATATTTTTATATTTTAATAAAATTATTAAATTTTAAATATATATATATAATTTTAGTAATAATGTAACAGTAAATACTATTTGTCGACAAAATTATATTGAAAATTTGAACAATAAATATTTATTTATTCATTTTTGCCAAAAAAGGCTTTCCTTTGATAAATTTTTTTTCCCTTTTTTACCTACTAGCCAATGCGAGGAGACTTTTACACATCCAGTTCTTGCCTGTTGCCTTGTTTGGCCATAAAAAGAATCTTTCTTTCTCATTCTTCAACTAGGTTAATCTCTCTCTCTCTCTCTCTCTCTCTCTCTCTCTCTCTCTCTCTCTCCTCCCTTTATACCATTGGTGGACTTAATCTCAAGTGTCAGTAGCACCATAAACGACAACAGCAAAAGCAAAGCAAAGCAATAGCTGAGACTTGACATATCTGCCCAATCCTTGTGCCTCCTATTCTTTCTAGATGAGCTTGGATTGGTAGCAGGTTCTTTCATCAACACTTCTTTCCTTCATCACCTGGGTTTCCTTTGCAAGGTCTTTTTCTGTTACTATTAGGGTTGGCTTCAGATTCTTGTTTGATTTTTTTATCATTTTAGGCCATATATTCAGATTCTTGGCTTGATTTGGCATAACAGCTCTTTATGCTCCTTTCAGTGTTTCTTTAATCCAATACCCATTTATTCTTTTTCAGGATTTCCCCTTTCACTGAGATTTTTCTCTACATTTTCCATTTACAGAAACATTCTCCATCTTGAGTGTACTTTTTCTCCTCTTTAACTTCAATTTTTTATGTTTTCTTTCTTGTACCTTAAAATCGAGGACTAGAGGAAAAACATTTCTTTTACACTTCTGCATTTTCTATTTATAGGTAAAATTTTTTTTAGTTTCTTTGGTTGATCTTCTTGAATAGCTATAGATGTTTCCCCCTTTCTTTGGTGGGTTAGGTAGCTGATTGTTTCCTGTAAAGCAAGATCTGTGATTGATTTCTTGCAATTAATATTCACTAACTGTTCTCAGTTTATCTTCCTTCTCAACCAAAGCTCTAATTGATATTCAATGAAGGATTTATGTCTTGGTTGCTGCTTGTAATTTTTTTTTTTTTTGTTTTTTATACTTTTAGTTAAGGAATTAGTGCAGTTAGATCTCTTTATTGATAAAAAAATTCATTACTGTTTCTTTTGTTTTCTCTACCTCACAAAACTTCCCTCTCTTTTGACTTATGCATTCTATAGCATGTAAAAATTGATAATTTGGGTGATTTTGCTGAAGGTAATCGTCAGTTGGAAGTTTTCTCTTGTGTGGAAAATGACAAGGCAGAAAATCCAGATCAAGAAGATTGACAACAACACAGCAAGGCAAGTAACTTTCTCAAAGAGAAGAAGAGGGCTCTTCAAGAAAGCTTATGAGCTCTCTACTCTTTGTGATGCTGAGATTGCTCTCATAGTCTTTTCTGCAACTGGGAAGCTTTTTGAGTATGCAAGCTCAAGGTTCATCACTCTCTCTATTTCTATCTCTTTCTCTATTCCCATATATTTACTTTTTTAATTTTCTTTTCTTTTGGGCTATCTACTACTTATGTCATTGGTGATCTTGGAAGAATGATGCTGTTTCTCTTAAACCAAACAAAACTGAAAAAAGAAGAGAATGGCTGAAATATATGTGCATTAGAATCTTTTGGTTTCTGTGACCAAAATATTAATTATATTTTCATTTCATAGAGAGAAAAGGATCACAAGTGGGAGAGTGTACTCGGAATCATGGGGAAATGCTATTATCACCATTTTTCCCTCAAGAATTAGACTTTTCAATTAATGTCTTCTGTTAGATAGTTATATCAGCAAGATTGGTAGTTTACGTCTCTATCATTTTTTCCAAGGATTTTATAGTACAACTTCTCTTGGATATGAAAGTTACTCACTTGGATTTGCTTTGCTATCCTCTATTCAAACACAAACCACAACCCAGTATACAAAGATGTCCTCATAAAATATTGGGTACACACAATTCAATATTGTGATATAAACTAACAATAAATTCAAGAACAAAATAATTTCTTTTAGACCAAAGAATGCTAATGTTAATGATTGAAAAGAAATTAACAGACATCATAGTTTGAAGAACTTCCTATTAGACATAAAATATTTTGATTTCTATATGTGAAGAAATCTACTTCAATACATATATCATGATTGTATCAATACTGATCATCATTGGTTAGATACAATCACTGAATCGCATATAGATTAGATTAACAATTGTGATGAATTAAGAATCCTAGATGAATTATCTGAGTTATCCTTAACATCTCATATGGATTAGATTAGCAATAACAATTAGTGGATCCTGATAACATACATTAGCAACAAAGGCAAAAAGTAATTATGATAATTATGAAGATCTTGTTGTCTTGATTTCCTAGTTTGAAACATAGAATTTTCTTCCAAGTTCAGATACTAATTCCAACTGATAAATATGTTCTTTTACTCCACTCACAATTTAATTTGGAATACATTAATTACCAATAGATATGAGATGTGAAGCATAAGAAATTTAGAAACAACATAAATTACCCAACTAGTAGAATATAGCTGCAGCTTTACATCAGTAGTTTAAGTTCCTTTGTAGCTTCAATGCTTTTGCCCTTTAGAGTGAATTTCTACATTCTTGGTGACTGGTGAATCTCTGGGGTAAGCCACTTAGGTTCTTTTCCTTGGTTCCACACCCAGTTTAGGCCTTCTTGTATTGCATATGATTATTCAAAATAAAATTGTTGTAATTCCTATAACAAAACAAATTGAACTGAATTCACTGACTACTAAAATTTCACATGTAGTGGGGCGGATATTCAATTCAAGCTTAACTATTTAAACTTGAAAATGATGGTAGTTTTTTTAGTAAAAGATATATATCAGTTTGACTCACAGATAAATTATTTGGTTATGTTTTTGGAATTAGCTGCTTTAGATGTTGGGAGATGAGTATGCAGTTGGTTATTTTAACTAATTAGCTTTGCTAAAATTTATTGATGAGACAAAATTTTATGATTACTTGCAGCTTTATAAAGGGAAGATGAGTTTACTAAAATATTTTAAACAATATATAGTTGAATTAATTGTAAATTTTGGGTAAAAGAATATCTAGGGTTAATAACACAAAAACTCTACTGCTTGAGTAACTAACTTTCAATTTGAACCCTTAGGATTTATGTCCAAACACTTTTAGGTTTATGATTAATATATCCCAAAATTTGGTTTTGGATTCACTTTATTTATTAGAACTTGTGGATGTAGGCTCCGTTTTTTTTGTGAAAAATAACTTATACGTGGAAAATGTTTTTCATGCAAATTATTTTTTAAAAAATATTTTTCATAAAAATATATTTTATTATTTGATTGAAATGTTAAATTATTAGTATTTGTTTATATTATACATATATAAGTATTTTCACATTTTAATAAGACTGTTAAAGTCAGGTAAATGATTTTTTTAAAAGGAGGAAGTCATTTTCCTTAAAAATGACTTAATTTTTCCTTTAATTGGGGAAATATTTTTCGTTAACTCATTTTTTGAGTGACCAAAATAGTAAAAAATGCAAAATATATTTTCCTGGAGCCTTAAACTTCAAAACATTTAGATATATATTAATCATAAGAAAAAAAAAATTGTTTAGATTCAAATTCAAAATTACTAAATTTATTATTTTTTTAATTGCCCAAATATTTATAATAATTCATAAATATCCAAGAAAACTGATTATAATTTTATTTATTGTATTATTTTTATTTATTTTTTTTATACAATTAGGTACTATTGAGACTCAAATTCGAGACCTTACAGCCCTGAAGACTATTCTAGTACTACTAAGTTAAGACTATTGGTTTTTTTTATTTTTATTTCTATCTCATTAAAAGAGAAAAGAAATTATATGATAATACACTGCTCTTGAAAAATAAATAACATTTTTGATGGTCATATAATTTTTTTTTAACTAATCAGCAACTATTTTATTAAATAATTAATATTTAATATCATTCTAACAATTATTAATGAATGTTAAATCAGATGGTTATTAATGATTATTAAATTTTAAATCAATTGTATTAAAATCTTACACAGTTACACAACTCTCTTCTTGTTTTTGAGTTAACATAAGTGAATTTACTTTTTGTAATTTGTAATCCTATTTAATTAAGGATTTTTTTTGCCTAAACTTGATCCATCATAAATCCAAGATACAAGATGTATGATGAAACCCACCTATTAGGAATTTTATAAAAAAAGATGACAATTTCTTTACCTCTGATGTTATTTAAAATTTTATATTAGACGTTTGCAAATGTATCATTTGAAAAAAAAATTAAAAGTCATAAAGGCATATATTTATTATATCTAAAGAAAAAATAGAAATATGACAAAGAAAGAGAGGGAGGGTACCAGTTGATTAGGATTTCTTCAGAACAACAATTAAGCTTTAATTTCAAATTAGTTATCTAAAGAATTCATATCATAACAACAGAATGAGTTTTATGCTAACCGTCAATCTACTATAACCCTCCTCTTTTTTGGGACTTGGAATCCGCTATACTTTATTAAGTTCACATAAGCAGAGTTTGATTAAGGCTTCTTCAACTGAAAAAAAGAGGGAGGGAGGGGGGGGGGGGGGGGAGGGTTTGTGTTCATTTCTCATTGATTAGGGTTGTTGAAGAAGACAATACAATGTAATTTATTAAAATTTAGTAGTGGAATTTTGAATTTTTCCTTGCTTCATTTTGCTTCTAACAGAGAGGAAATGAAAATATTAAAGCCTGTTTATTTATGGAATATAGTTTTTTATTTTTTAAGAAAATTATAGTTTTAATTTTTATGAAAAATAAAAAAAAAAAGAAAAAAAGCACTCCCTGATCAATTTTAATTCAAAAAATTAAAAAAATTATTCATATCTTTCATAATAAAAAAATAAATTATTATAAATATATTTAAAAACTTATTTTATTTTTAAAATTTTTTTATATGTGTTATTCAATTGTGATTAATTTTTCATCATTTTAAGCAAATATTTTCCTAAATAACTATTTAATTTTAGTTATGAAAAGTCATAGTGTAATTTTAATTATAAGAAATCATTTTAAAATATATAACTTCTATTATAAAGAAAAATAGTGAAAAAAAACTTAAAACTATTTTTTAAATCTTATTTATTTATTTATTTTCATAAACAAGAAGCTTTTATTAAGAATTGATGAAAGATAAAAGATAATGCAAGAAAAAACTTAACAAAACACAGGGAAGAACCCTGATCAATAAGCTACTCCATTATACCCGATTTTAAAAGTAGAATGTTAAGTAAAAAAAACCTAGCCATAGATATAAATAAAGAAAAACACAAAAGAAAAAAAAAAAAAAATCCAAGAACCAAGAGTTGGTATATAAGCTGATATTTGAGCTGACAAAATAGATATTGCCTAAAAGAACCCATTGCAACAAAATCACCAAGGAACATAGAAAATAAATTAAAAAAAAAAAAATTTCAGTTCTTCATTTAGAAAATTGATATATGTAAATATAAAATTCTATTTTTAATTTTTTTTAAAATTTTTTCAGAAAATTATATCAATTTTTACAAGTGAATAATCCCTTAATATTTAGCTAATTTTATTTATTTATTGATTGATTAATTTAATTTATAGAGAAAAACCTAATTAAAAACAATCATTTGTATTTGTATCATCATTTTCATCACACAATTAGGCTAACTTCACAAAATTTTAACTGTTAATAGGAAGTTCATGACTGATAATATTATGAAAAATAGACTCATAAAATATATTTGCTAATATTCAATCTTAGTGCACATTTATATATTTATATAATGCAAATATTCAACCTGCTTTTATATATCTAAATCCATCTTGTCTTTAAATAATACAAAATAGATATAACCATATGAATACTCATATTTCATCCAAAGAAGTCTTTGCAAATCTTTGCATACATGCCATGCATAAAACTGCAAACCTAATGATCAAATTATTCTTCTAAAAATTATACTTAGACTCTGTTTGATTCAATTCTATAGTAAAATTTATTTGATTTGTAAATGAATTCTATGATAGAATTTATTTATAAATAAATTTCTTTATTTGGTATATCTTAAATATGGAATTCATTTTAAATGAAATAAATTTTGTGTTTGGAATAAATAAAATAAAATAATATATAATAAGAATGATTTTGTCACTTGAAATATATATGATTTTAAGTGTGGAATTCATTTGCAAATTCTATCAATTTTGATGGAATTTGGTTTAGTTATAATAAATTATGTGGAATTGATTATTAAAAATTTCAAATGAATTTTCATTTAAACCAAACTTTAAAATTTTAGATTTATAAATGAATTCCATAAGTATGCTTTAGTTTTTCTTAATAATCTCATTAATAAATAAAAAAATGTAAGATAAAATATGTCATATATATTGAAACAAATAAATAATTGATGTTTAAAACATTATTTAAGCTTTTTTTTATTCAATAAATGAAATGGAATAAGATGAGGATAGAATATTTGTTCCATGTTAATTAGCTGTTCATAACTTTAATTCAAATTTAAATGTGGAATAATATTTCATGGATAATAATTTTAATTTTTAATAAATTTTAAAATATGTAATAATGAGTATATATATATATATATATATAGGATAAAAATATTTAAATTAGTATGATATAAATTCAATATATAAGTGGAGAATAATTATTAATGTTGTTCTCTAAAACAAATAAGTTCTTAATGTTATTTTGGATATTAAAAAAGTCATTTTTTTTACATGGGTGATTTCCATCAAAGAGCCTTCAAGAGCACAATGCAAGAGATGAAATTAATTCTAAAAGCATAAAAACATTTAATGCTACCTAAATATTGAGTAATTTCAAAACATTAAATAGTTGTTCTCATCTATATTCGAGTGTATATATTCACTCAATCAGATTAACTATACAGTTACAGCAGATTTTATATTGAGAAATGGTCGAAATTCAAAGTTGCAAAGTTAACTCTAATTAAATTTTGATGGTATTAATTATATACTAGGATAAAATATATTAAAACCTTCTCGACTCACCAAAAGTTGAAAAGTGAAGTTTTTTGAGATTTTGAAACCTCTAAAAATCTTATATTCTTTAAAAATCTTCCTTCTAAATAAATTCACTATTTTCAAAAATCTATACCTTATCTCTGAAAACTCTCTCAAGCATACTGTAAATTTCAGGGCCAAATGAACCATTAAAAAAAGAAAAGATTTTGTCTGGAGGTGGAGAAAAATCCACAGTTATCTGATTTAACAGATGCGACAACAAACTTACAAACTACCATTAATGCTAGATTGAATTTTCAAATCTATACATCAGCTCCACCATCAACTGAAGAACTTTAGTTAGAAACCCTTGTCCTACCTCACCATCAAGCAATTGCAAAGAGTCCTTGGCAACCACAGCACAACCAAGGAAAAGGCAAATAGAAACCTATTGACCCTCTATAAAATGCAAAATAGAAAAAGAAAAAGAAAATGAAAGAGGAGATGCGAGGGTGCATGCTGCCAGTCTCAATGGCTGGTGATACCCAGGAGAGAGCCAACCAAACTGTTATAGTGAGAGATGGGACAGGAGTTTTTTTTTTTTTTACTTTTTTTTTTTAAATTTAAGTTAATATGTTATTCAATTGCACCAAAATAAAAGTCCTTGCAATATCAACATATTCAAAACTAATAATAATTCCATTGAAGGGTGTTTGATTCAATTGTTAGATGAAGTTAATAGCCGATAGACGTCTAAATAGTTAAATTAATTTATTTAGTAAACTTATCAAAACCATAGCTGATAATTGAAGATAAATTATTTATCAATTGCATTTTGTATCATTTTAATTTTAAGAGCTTTTCTCACTAGTTGGTAGCACTGTTATCAAAGGCGCGCCTTAGGCACAAGGAGCACCGGGCGCAGCCCTAGGCACCTCAGGACAGCCAAGGCGCACCACCTCACCAAGGAGCACCGAGGCGCAGCAAGGCATGAGGCGCATCGAGGCGCGCCCCAATGAGGCAAGGCGCTAGGCTGCTAGGATTTTTTTTTTTTTTTAAGTTTGTCCAGCAGCCAGCAAAAAGAAAAAAAAAGAAGAGGAAAAGAAGAAGAAGAAGAGGAGTGAAACGAGAGATCAAACAAACCTGACATGTATTTTTTCTTATTATTTTCTTATTCTTCTTCTTCTTCTCCTCTCGCTCTCCTCTGCTCTCTTCCCCTGTGCTGCATTTTTTTCTTTCTGTTTCAGTGTTTCCTTTTTTTTTTTTTTTTTGCTGCCAATGCCATGCTTTCTCTCTCTCTCTCTCTCTCTCTCTCTCTCTCCCTTTCCTGTGCTGGGTATTCTTTTTCTGCTTCTCTTTTTTTTTTTTTTTTGGACTGCCATGCTCTATCTCTCTCTCGCTCTTTCCTGCAGTGTTCCTGCACTGTTTCTGCACTACACTTTCTTTTTCTGCATTTTTTTTCGGTTGCCATGCTCTGTTCCTGCATTGTTTCTGCACTGTTCCTGCACTGTTTCTGCACTACACTTTTTTCTTCTGCATCTTTTTTTTTTTGGCTGCCAATGCCTTGCTCTCTCTGTTCTGGTTTCTGCACTGTTACAGCAGCTGCAATTTTTCATTTTTTTCTTTTCATGCTCTCTCCTTCTTCACTTCTTCACTTCTTGAAGACGAGGAAGAAAATGATGATGATGAAGATGTTGATTTGGAAGATGAGTATGAGGAGGATAATGAAGATGATGAAGAAGATGAAGAAAATGAAGAGGATTATGATATTTCTATTGATGTGGATTGAACATTTAGTAGTTTACTAGTTTATTAAACTTTAATTTTTAGTAGTTTATTAGTGTTTTTAACTTTTAGTAGTTTATTTTTATCTCTTTTGGATTATAAACTAATTATTACTTGCATATTTGTTAGTTATTATTATATAGTTTTATGTTATTTGAGGTGTGATAGCATAATTATAATTTTTTTTTTAATTTTTAATATATATTTTTTATTTTTGCGCTTTGGCTCTCTCGGGCGTGCGCCTGCGCCTTGCGCCTAGGCTCCAAGACACCTTGGCGCCTTGGTGCACCTTGAGCCTTTGATAACTATGGTTGGTAGCTAATTTGATTTTATTTTTTATTTAAATTATATTATCCTTTTAAAATTTATTGATTACAAAATTTTTATGTCTTCAAATTAATTTTTTATATTAATAAATTATTTTAAATTATAAGAAATGATAATTAAATATAAAAATATTATAAATAATAGTTAAACTTTTTATAATGTTGATTCTTATATTAATAAAAATTTGTATATACACAAAAAATGGTTATATTTTTCACAAATTATATTTTTAATTCTTATATATGTTGTATAATAAATCAACAATTATATATTTATTTCAATAATAAAATAAATAATGTGATATATACCCTTATAAGTAAATTTACATATCAACACCAATAATTAGATAGTTTTACAAAACTTAAGATATATAACAATTAACTACTGACTATCAGCAACAACTATCAATTATTAGCGATATCTAATAGCACTTTACACGCTCATTCAGTAGTTATCTAGCTACTATTTTTGAGAATCATTAGAACATATTATGTTAAGCCTTCACTTATAAATTAAAGATTTTAATTTAAGTCAAACTCTTGTTAACCAAAAGTTTAAAATTCAAATCTTAGATGCTTTCTATTGTATATTAACAATATTTTGGCACAAGATGGCTAGAAATTAACTGTAATTTTTTTTATATAGACATTTAAGTTTCTTATCTATTACTTTATAAGTTATTTTGACATTTAAATATATTACTTTGATGTTATTTATTATTTTAATATTATGTATAAAATAATGTTGAAAAAGTGTTGTTATAACCTCAATTTATTGTAGTGTAAAAATTTGTTTAAATTTCATTCAATGAAGTTCTAAAGAACTGACCTTGCCAAACCTTTGGCTTTTAAAGTGTGAATCAGGTGATTGAAAGGCACAAACTGCATCCAAAGAACGTTGGCAATAAGTTGGATCAACCTTCTCTAGACCAGCAGGTATGATTTTATACCATTTATTATATATATATATATATATATATATATATATATATATTTAAATACTTTTTCAAGTTATTGTCCATATAATTGTGCTTTTCATGAGAAAAACAAAATATGAATAAAAGGTAAATGGGAATTCACTCAAAATAAGCAGCAAATATCATGCATGTAGCTGTTGGTTTATTATTGTCTTTTAGAGCCAAAAATTGCTTTTGTTTATAAACAAATTTTATAATTTATTTGTAAATTAACAATTGTTTTGTTTGGCATCTTCTAATAATGAATAAAGTTCATTTTAAATGAAATGAAACTATTTACATGGTTCATCCTTTAATATATGACTATTTTCATAGATATGTTATTTTTTACGATCAATAATCCAAACAAAATACATCATTAAGCTCAAAACTTTACTCAATTTTCATAAATCTCATTATATTCAACATATATCACACTACTAACTTCTTATAATAAGTATATTGGTTTATACCTATTATTCTCTTCTATACATAACTAATAGATGTATTACTTTAACCTTATAACCACAATTCCTCCATGGGATGCAATAACAAGAGTTTCTTCCTCTTAAACTTTGTCATTTTGCTACACGCGGGTCAAAGCTAAATAATATTTTCCACAATACTCATATTTATAGTGTTAGTACCTTTAATCTTTATATTAGTAGGAATCTTATTCAAATAAGAATAGCACTAAAATAAAAGTTATAAACTAAAATGAAAATAATTCTCTATCTAATTGAGGAATATTTCTCTCACTTAAATTAGAAAAAATATTCTTTTTAAAGTCACTAAGATGTTAAGTCATACCCTAATATAATAGAAATGGCCAATTAGGCTTAAATATAATCAGTTTATTTTCATGTAATTAATGGTAATTTTTTTTAGATTTTTATACGAATTTATTAAAAATCAAAAAATTCATTTATTTCAGAAAAATCTCTATAATTATTCTCTTTTAATTTCTTTCACCCTTCTCACATAATCTTTTATATATATTGATCCTCAATGTGCCTCCTTCTCATTTGTAAGATAAATAAAATACACTCTAGTAGAGAGAGAACCATGATCTTTTATTTTTTTATTGAAGAATTTTTACCCTTAATGAGTTTAAAAGATGCACATTGTTGTCATTGTATTCTTATAATTTTTTAATTTATTTTTAATTCAAACTAACTTTTTACTAAAAATTGAAAATCTCACCAATTATATTTTAAAATATAAATTATGATTAATAAAAGACATGTATGTATTATTAAATTTCAAAATAATTAAAAGTACATATATTAATAATAAATACACTATTTATTTATATTTTAAAAATTTTAAAATATATATGTAAAATGGGATGATCCCATTTTCATGAATTTACTCTTGTCTGAAGTTTTATCACTATACATTAGAATATAATCACATTAAAATAATGAATTATATTTGCTATTTCACAATTTAAAGTATACAAAGAGTGCAAATTGAGAGAAAGAGTTGGACCTTTCACCATGCAAAATATATGTTCTTCATGCAAACATACTGTTAAGGCACACAGTAAAACCAAAATGGCAGTGCACTGCTTCTTTCCTTTCTATATTGTTCTGTTCTGTGACCTTGGAGAATTAAATGGCTTAAGCTGTCAAAACTTTTTGGTTTCAGTGGCTCGTCTAACTTCACAAAGGGCAAAACTCCCTTCAATTTTTTGTGCTATAACTTCCCTAAGAAAAATTAATCCTAATTGGGTGACTATCTTGGAAGTGTGGGATGTTTCGTATATTAAGAACCCGTTTGACATTGCTGTTGAAACTACTGTTAAGAAAAACATTAAATATGTTAGTTAGAGGGTATTAGACAAATAGAGCACATTAGGTTAGAGGATAGAAAGAAAAAAAGGGGTAGACCTAAATTGACTTGGAGGAGAGTAGTACAACATGACCTAGAAGCATTACACATTTCTGAGGATTTAACCCAAAATCGTTTAGAGTGGAGAAAGCGAATCCATATAGCCGACTCCAAATTTTTTGGATAAAGGCTTAGTTGAGTTGAGTTGTATGTTCAACTCATAAGAACTCCAAAATAACAAAACAGTTTTTTCAAACTACTTTTTAAAATGATAATTTTTCTAAAAAGCGCTTTTCAAATTCAAAACCTCAAATGCTAAATAGATCAAAGTCACTCTTATTAGTATAAAATAATATTTATTATGAGTGATTCTGATTTATACTCATTTCCAACATATATTTATATGATGAAAAATATACTAACTCATTAAAATTATAAAAATAATTAATTAAATATAAGAACATTAAATGCAATTTTATATTTATATATATATATTTCATTATTACATAATAATAAATTAGAAATGAATTGATTTAAATTAAAAAATAAAAAAAAATTAATTCCTACTAAAAAATTAATTAAAAAAAATCATTTATACATAATGAAAAAAAATTTCATATAATAAAAATAAAAATAAAAATAATTTTTGTTAATGCCCTGATTTACAAATATTTTTCTTATACCTTCTTACTAATGTATTCATTCCTTATCATTTTTTTTTTATTGCAAAGCGCATGCTATCATAAATCATACCTAGTAAATTATATTGGTCTTGTAAAACTTTTCTTTTGACAAGTATTTTGCGATCACATAATATTTCTATTATATTTTTTTATTGAAAAGTTTTCTGCCCCATTTTAATGTAAATACATAATTAGTAAGAATAAAATTATTAAATATCTCATATTAAAGTTATAAGTGAGAAGACACGTATAGTATGAAGTGTCTTAAGTAATTTTGTTAAGAATTTAAGAACCAGAAGAAGAAAAAAGATGGATGAAAACTCAAAGGGCTACATTTTTATTATATTTTTTTCTATCTTTTCACATATATATATATATATATATATATATATATATATATATAAAGTCATTCTAATAAATGTCTAAAATTATACTCTATTAAAAGTGAGGAAAGAGAGAGAGATGTCAGCATGTAAGGAATATAAATTTTTACCCATTTAGGAATATATATAAAATATATTGATTTTTCATAACACTCTCTCTTAAGTTGGAATATGAAATCTCATTAATTTTAACATTCCCCCTTGATGAGATTTATTGAAACCAGTAACTCCCTCACAATAGCTTGTAATAGCACAACCATCAATAATTACAAGGCACATTTAGAAACACTTAAACAAAGGCACCAACACAAAGTACCAAAACATAAAGCAACACTCAGGGTTGCGTTTCCTCCTGAAAGGCGACATTGGTAAAGAAACATCAACACAAAGCAAGTCATAGGGTTGCACTTCCCTCTCCAATGATGTCGGTGAGAAATAACGGAGACAAAACAATAGGTTGATCTTTACCATAACAGCTCACATAACTACAGTGTAATGGCTGTCCAAATTTCAGCAAACATTCAAGGGAGTTTCAAAATAGGGCAGCAGCTAGGAATGGCTTAAAAGGGACATAGTAATAAATACAAAAAGTGAATATTACTTGAAATAGGAACTGAAATTAATACAAAATAACCCAAATTTTCCATAGAAAAGTGACAACACAACCCAAAATCTCCTTAAAATTATTCCTGTGAATAGTGCCATGACAATATCCGTAAACAGTGCCATGAGTAATACATGTAAACAATACCATGAACAGTATTAAACTCCTAATGAATAGAAAGCTCTAATACCATTATAAAAATTTAAGAACCAGAACAAGAAAAAAGAAAGGAAGTGAAGAGATAGGAAAAAACTCAAAGGGGCTACATCTTTATTATCTTTTCTTTTATCTTTTATACGATAAAAGGTCACATATGCATGAAATCTCATCATTTCCAACAAATTTCATTCTTGTCAACCGTATATGTGCATAAAAAAAGTATGGTTAAATTGTACCAACCGTCCCTGAACTTAGAATGTTATTTTATTTCTGTCTTTAAATTTTAATTTGTCACAATAAAATCCCTTAACTTTAATTTATTTTTCTTAAAAGTCCTTGTAACCGACAATAGCAGATTTGCTGGTAAAAAATAATGAAATTATTTTTTAAACCTTTCATTGTCACTTATCTTTTCTCCAGTAATCCCAACCTACACGCTTGCCTTCTCAATTATCAAATCTACTCAAGCCCTTTTCTTTCTTTCTCAGCTTCTCTTCTGAAATGGCTTCTATTCTGAAATTGCTTCTTTTTTCTCCTTAAGTCATTGAAAATGATTCCTTCTACTCTACAAGTCTCTTGCATCTTCAGCCTCTATCCTCAAACACATCTCTATTTGCGTCTCTCATTTCATGTCTTCAAGCTTGAGATTCAACACATCCACATATTCGATGCTTCTGAGCAGATTTGACGTTTCCACAGCTAGTTTGTCTCCAGTCAACAATCACCTTTACTCTTCTATCAATGGATTAAGATTTTCTATTGTCTCCATCAAAGCCTCGTTGGCCATTGCTTTTGGGCAGAGGTAGGTCAACTCATTGAGTTTTGCTTGGTTGTTCGAGAACTGGTTTTGTTGGATTACAAGAGTTGTAGGATTTTATGATGTCTAACTATTAAAATTGATAGGTTTTATACATTTATATGCTTATTGTTGAAATTGTTAAGTTTTATATTTTTGGATTGTTAGAATTGTTGGGTTTATTGTTTGGTTGTTGAAATTTCATGCATTCTGGTTGAAATCTATGCATTTTGGTTGAAATTGATGGCATGGGAGCTATTGGATGTTTGATTTGAAATTCTTGAATTTGGTTAAAATTGGATGTTTGATCTGAATTCTAAAATTGGGAGCTGTAGGAAGTTCGAAATTAGTTGATAATTCTAAATTAACTAAATTTTGATTAATAATAATTAATAATTTTATTAAATATAGAAATATATATAATTAATAATTTTATTAATAAGTTTAATAAATAAAATAAAATAATTTTATTGATGCATAATTATCAATTAATTTAATTATAAAGATGAGATAGAAATATAAAAGAAAGGGAGGGATAAAATGGTGATTTTATTTTTGAGAGAGAGGGGTAAAATGTAATATCTTTTAAACTTGTATACTTGCAATAGCAGGTTACAAGTACTTTTTATGAAAATAAATTAAAGTTAAGGAATTTTATTTTAACAAATTAAAGTTTAAGGATGGAATTGAAAATATTCACTGAGTTCAAGGATGGTTAATGCAATTAAGCCAAAAAAGATAGATATTGTATACATATAGCATTACACTTTTCTATTTCATTTTTTTTAAGTATTTACAAGCCAAAGGTAGAGCCAACTTAGGTGCACCAAAACTAAATTTTGTTTTTAAGTGATATTAAGGGTGCATTTTCTACTATCAACATAGTGCACTCAGAATTATTACTTTTAAAATATATTCTAGCAAAATTGAATTCTAATTGATAAGAAAAGATAAATCTCATTCTTATTACTAGATTGAACCATTAGGTTTACCCATTTAATTCCTGGTTGGCATTCTCTTCACTTTCACCATTATTCTTTTACATAATTAAATTTTAAGGGCTAGTTTATTTATAGAAAATAATTTTTTGTTTTCTATTTTTCATTTTCTGGGAATATTTTAGTTTTCATTTTTCATGAAAAAAAGAAAAATATGAAAAACATGTTCATTGTCAATGGTAAAAAATAATTTTTTAATTCAAAAAATATAAAAATTATCCATATCTTTTATAATTAAACAAATAAATCATTATAAAATATATTTAAAAACTTATTTAATTTTAAAGATTTTAATATTTGTTACTTATTTATTATCAATATGATTAATTCTTTATCATTGTAAATAGATATTTTCCTAAATAATTATTCAATTTTACTTACTAAAAAGTTCCAAGAATAATTTTGGTGATAGAAAAGTCATTGTTTTTCTTTTGGAAAACAGTTAGAAAACAGAACATTTTTAATAAAGGAAAATAGTAAAAAAGACAACTTAAAGATACTTTTTAAAACTTAATTAAATTTTATAAAACTAGAAAAGTAGTTTCCAGTTCTTCATTTGGAAAACTAGAAAACCAGCACATTGAAGCTCTATTTTCTTGTCTTAAAAAAATTTTCCAAAAAACTATTCCAGATTTTCACCAGTGAACATGTCCTAAGTATCCTTAGGGTATGCTTTGTGGGATTTTTTTTTTTTTTTTTGGCTTTCCATGATAATCCTACTTCGTTCACTTCCTCTTTCACTAGAAAACTGTAGTAGAAATAGTTCCTCTAATTTATTGGATACAAGAAGAGAATAATGATGATCTTGATTCGATAATGTGAATTTTATAAATGTTCCAAGACAGCATATGTAGCTATGTATTGAAAGCAATTCTTTGTCTACTTTTAGCTTGAAGATGGTACTTTTGCCGCATTGAGCAAGGAAGTAGAAGAGAGGACCCTTGAATTGAGGTAAAATTTGCAGTGCTATGGATCTGTTTGCCATGAAAAAGATGCATATCTCAATTTATAAGGTTGAGAACTTGAGATACATGATCGGTGGATGACAGGCAGATGAGGGGGGAAGAGCTCCAAGGATTGAGCATAGAAGAGCTTCAACAATTAGAAAGGTTACTTGAAAGAGGCTTGAAACGAGTCGTGGAAACAAAGGTTCATGCCTGTAGTTGTATCTTTTGAATTTATTTGCAATTTGGTTTACTTCTCTGCATGTTGAAAACTCTTTGTATATTGTTTTTCAGGGTGATGTATTTGCAAAAGAAATCAATGCCCTCAAAAGCAAGGTCACAGTCTTATCTTTAAACTGTTGTATGCCATTCATCATTTATTTTTTCATGTGAAAGAGACTTTAGATTTGGAACTGTTCTAATATGTTAGTGTTATTAAGGGTAATGATGATGATTCAAAACCTACTTGGTTTCATTTGTTGAAGACAAATCCAAAATGTAGCAGTATATTAATAAGCTAGAAAGGGAGAGAGAGAAATATATTAATAAGCTAACTTTTTTAGCTGAAAGAACAGATTTTGGCTTCATTTGTTGGCAAAACCCTAGCTAGATCAACATGAACAGAATAATATGGTCCATCATCTATCAGTATGATTCTTACAAGAAAAGTAAAACCAATGACTATTTCTCTCTTGCTCTATTTTTCACACCTGATCATTTTCTTTCTCATTCGTTTCCAGGGAGCTCAATTGATGGAAGAAAATGAGCGACTAAAGAAGCAAGTATGTGAACTTTTTTTGAGTCCCTCAGTTGAATCTTATTCTCATTTCTGAGTTTGTTTCCATATGGTAGATGATGGATATACCAGTAGCCAGAATGCAATTGTTTGAAGCAGGACAACCATCGGATTCTGTGATGACCAACACCAGCAGCTCAGCAGATCCTGCTCAAGATTTTGAAGGCTCCTACACTTTCCTTAGATTGGGGTTGGTTTTTGCATTCCTTTCCCTACAGAGTTTCTGGATTTATTTTTTCATTTCATTTTCAAGAATCCATTTGAGGGTGGTTTGGTGTAACGATAACCTAGAAGTCATAGTTTGAGTTATGGAAACAGCCTCTCTGCAAAGCAGGGGTAAGGCTACGTCCATAAACCCTCCTTAAAGCTCACAAGTGTGGAATACTTCTTGCATTGCATTCAAGAATCCATTTTGCTGCAGGACTTCCGTTAACTAATTAAATATATACTGCAGTGCCTCAAAAAACCTATTTGATCTCAACTTTGATAACTGGAACTGAAATAGCAAAGTTCAATGATTATGGATATATACTTTTAATAATATTGAAACATCTTGCAGGTTACCCTTCCCAGATTGAATCTGAAGGATTGAAGTGATCATTGAGGATCAACGAAATCAACCAAACCCATCAACCCTAGTTATATTTAAGATTCTTCTCTTCTTGCTTCCTGTCTGCTTCTCATCAATTATGGGAAGCTAGCTACTGCCTACTTGCACCAGCATATGGAAGTTTGATCATGTAAGTGTGTATGCTTATAGATCAAGACAAAAACAGCCTTTGTACCACTAGGCAACAGGCTGCTTTTACTACCATTCAAGGTTTATGTATTGTGGCAAATATATATAGGTGTTGTGAAGCAGATGATGAAGCCGTCTATAATGTGTATTATAAGGATTAATGGACTTTATTAAAGCCCATCTCCCTCATATGTACATACAGATTCTCTATCTTTTGGTCCAATAATTAATGTAGACCATTATTTTCGGTTTAGGTCTGTTTTGGGTTAATTATATAAATGGTTTCTGAAATCATTACTTAATTTAACTTTGATCTCATAATTTTAATTTATCGTGATTGAATTATATGGTTTTTTTTTTTGATATTTTCATCTAATTCTGGATAAAATTGCACTTTTGTCATTAATTTTCTTATTTTGATTTGATATTGTAGGCATTTACTATAATGAATTTTTTTTAATTATTTGGATTAAAAAATTCACTTCAATAATATTGGAGAGAGATTCTGCCCAAAATTAGATGAAAATATCAAAATTAAAAAAAAAAAAATTTTTTGCTGGAAATTTGGTGAGATTATTGAAATTGACATGAAAATAAAATACATGACATAATTGGGACAAATTGAAATTGAGATTATACAATCAAAAGGAAATCATTCATTAACTTAACTAAGCCTTTATCTCAAAAATTTGAAGTCGGTTATGTGGATTCTTTTTCTTCACTCTAAACGATTTTGGATTAAATTCTTTGAAATGTGTAATGCTTCTAGGTTATGTTGTACTACTATCCTTCAGATCAATTTAGGTCTACCATTTCTTTTCTTTTTATCATCTAACCTAATGTGCTATACTTGTCTAACTGGAGTCTTCGTATGTCTACGCTTCACATAACCAAACCACCTCAATCTCCCTTCTCTCAACTTATCCTTAATTGGCACTACTCCTACCTTTTCTTTAATACTCTCGTTACGAACTTTATCTAGTCTAGTACGACTACTCATTTACCTTAACATTCTCATCTTCGCAACTCTTATCTTAGATACATACGACTCCTTCAGTACCCAATACTCACTACCATATAACATGGTCGGTCGTATGGCTGTACGTTAAAATTTTCCTTTCAACGTATTGGGAATCTTGCAATCACATAAAACTCCCATTGCACGTCTCCACTTCAACCATCCGGCTTTAATCTTATGACTAACATCCTCCTCACATCCCTCATCTACTTGAAGGACTGAGTTGAGATATTTAAAGTGATTACTTTGGGATAGTATCACTCCATCCAAACTAACTCCTTCCCCATTACCAGTTCGGCCTTCACTGAACTTGCAATGTATGTATTATGTCTTCGTTCTAGTACTTAACTTAAAGCCCTTTGACTTAGAGTACTTCTCTAAAGCTCTAGCTTTCTATTGACTCCTTCTTGCGTCTCATCTATCAGAACTATATCATCCGCAAACATCATGCACAATGGGATACTCTCTTGTATATGTTTCGTCAATTCATCTAAAACTAATGTAAAACGGTAAGGGCTTACAGCTAAAATTTGGTATAATCCAACTGAGATAGGAAAATCTCTTGTGTCCCCTTTCACTGTGTGCACAATACTAGTTGCTCCTTCATATATATCTTTCAACACTTGTATGTACTTAATAGATATTCTCTTTTTTTTAACACTTTCCATAAGACATCTCTTGGAATACTATTATAAGCCTTCTCCAAATCGATAAAAACCATATGTAGATCTTTCTTCACATCTCTATATTTCTCCATCAAGCTTCTAATGAGAAAGATCGCTTCCATAGTTGAACGATCGGGCGTGAAGCTAAATTGATTGGGAGAGATAGAAGTGTCATGACGTAGTCAATATTCCACAACTCTCTCCCATAGCTTCATAGTATGGCTCATGAGTTTAATTTTCCTATAGTTTGAATAACTCTGTATGTTTCTCTTATTTTTAAAAATGGGTACTAAAATACTCCTCCTCTATTCATCAGGCATTTTCTTTGAGTTTAGAATCTTATTAAACAATTTAGTTAACCATGCTACTCCCATATTTTCCAAACACTTTCACACTTTAATTGGTATTCCATCGGGTCCACAGGCTTTATCTATTTTCATTATCTTAAGTGCTTCATTTACTTCTAAAGATCTAATCCTTCTAGTATAATTCACATTCTTTTCTATTGTTTTGTAGTATATATTCATGCTATTACCATTTTGACTATTATTAAAAAGATCATTAAAATAATTTCTCCATCTTTCTTTAATTTCCTCATCTTTCACCAACACTTTTCTTTCTTTATCCTTAATGCACATAACTTGATTGAGATCTTGATATTTCTTTTCTCTCCTCCTTGCTAATCTATAAATATCTTTCTTCCCTTATTTAGTTCCAAGTTTCTCATACAACTTTTTAAAGGCCTGTGCTCTTGCTTGACTAACTGCCTTTTTTGCCTCTTTTTTTGCTATCTTGTATTGTTCATATGCCTCATTATTGTCACACTTTGGTAATTTCTTATACTATTCCCTCTTTCTTTTCACTGTCTTTTGTACTTCCTCATTCCAGCACCATCTCTCTTTTGAGGGTGGTCTATGTCCTCTAGACTCTCCAAGTACTTTTTTAGCTACTTCTCTAACCTTTGATGCCATCTGTATCCACATACCATTGGCCTCCATATCCAGCTTCCATGCTTTGGACTCGAAAAGCTCATTTTTGAACTTCACTTGCTTTACTCCTTTCAACTCCAACTACTTTATTCGAGCTACACATTTCTTCTAACCTTACTTGAATTATTCTTAATTTGACATCCAAGACCACTAACCGATGTTGGCATGTTAAAGCCTCTCCCGGAATGATTTTACAATCTTTGCATAGAGCTCTATTTGTCTTCCTGATTAAGAGAAAGTCAATTTAGCTTCTATGTTGCCCACTTTTAAAAGTCACTAAATGTGACTCTCTTTTTATAAATTAGGTATTTGCTAGTATTAGGTTATATTCCATAGCAAAATTCAGAATGCTTTTTCCCTCCTCATTTTGACTGCCAAAACCAAAATCTCTGTGAACATTCTCATAGCCTTGCCTATCACTTCTTACATGTGCATTCAAATCTCCACCGATGAAAACATTCTCTTCATTTGGTATGCTTTGCATTAGATCATTCAAATCTTCTGAAAACCTTTGTTTACTCTCGCTATCTAATCCTATTTGTGAGGCATAAACACTAACTACATTTATTATTTCTCCTTCTAGTACTAGCTTTACTAGTATAATTCTATCTCCTACTCTTTTTACAGCATCTTTCAATGTCTTGTCTATGATTATGCCCACTCCGTTCCTGTTCCTCTCCTTTCCGGTAAGCCACAGTTTATACCCTGAATTACCCACTTCCTTGCTTTTCTCTTATACCCATTGAGTCTCCTGAATGCAAGCAATATTCACCCTTCTCTTTTCTAAGGTATGCACAAGCTCCATTAATTTTTATGTAAGTGATCCAACATTTCAAGTACCAACCCTGATTCTCCTCCTATCCTGTTCCTTTCTAATTGATCTCCTTCTATGATATCTTCTATTGTTCTCTATACCTATCTTGTGTTTTGTTCCACTATCTGTTCTATGGACTAACTTCTTTACCCACACCCATCCATGATATAGGAACCCTTGCTCATTTAATACCACATCCGGGGGCCAGCATGGCACGTCGTTTTCGGTGAACATCCTACACCTTTGCATATTTCTCACTATACCCAGGCTCCAATGTAACGCGTCGTAAGTAGAGGATGCCCCAACGTTTATATTATTTGAATCCAATCCATATTATAAGGTGTGGCTAAATTTTTACGTTGGTTGTCACCTACCGCAACCCTCCTCTTTTATCTGGGCTTGGTACCGGCTAAATACAAACTACTTAGGCAAAATTATTCATCAATGACTATTAATTAATATATTAATTTTGACCTATTTCCAAAATAGTGTGGGGGCCTAAAACTAATTATAGATTGGTTCTACAGTGTCATTCTAAAAAATAATTGCCCCTTTCCGGAATTTTACTTTGATGACAAAAAATATAAAATTTTATAATAATTTAATTCAATTAATTTTTTTAAATAATTTTTTATATTTTATTTAAAAAATTTTATTTTTAAAAAGATAAAAATTAATTATAATTGTGTGAATTAAATTTTTTTATAAATAATTTATTTCATAAAAGAAATTAATCAGTTACTAAGTAAGTTTTCTATTCACTCATTAGTGTTTGAATCTTGAAATCAGACTATCATAGAAGTATTTGAATCATGGGATCACATTATAAAAAAAAAATATATATTTTTTTCAATTCTCTAATCCTCATGTAAATGATTAGGTTTGACCTGATTAAAAAAGCGAACTTAATATATTATGGGAAAGTTGACTCTTGTGATCCCATTTTAAACATAATGAAAAATAATTTAGTTTTTTTTTTCTTGTAGATATTTCTTTAAGTAAAAAATAAATTAATGTAATTAATTTAACAAATTATTATTTAATATAAATTTTTTAAAAAGTAAAACTTTAAGAAAAAATAGTGTATAGCTTATAATACCATAAGATAAGGCTAATTTTTATAGTCTATCCCTTAATTTTATCTCATATTTCACTTTTGTCCCTTAATTTTAGTTTATTACTAAAAAAATCATAAATTTTAATTTTATTTCATAAAAAGATTCCTCTAACTTGAAATAATAGATTTCTACATTAAAAAATCCCTCTAAGTTCACATCTATAAATACAATTTCAATACTTTCTAATAAATGATAAATCTTTTTATTTTCTAAGAAGCATATTGTTGTGATGATATTGATATTTTTGTAATAAATTCGAATGATAATTGAAATGGTTAGATTTTTTTTTTTTGGTATGAGAGGAAATGAGGTAAAAAAGTAAGTTTATTATTTTTTTTAAGCTGATAACATACTATAGAGGATTAGAAGGATTTTTGTGAAATAAAATTAAAGTTTAAAATTTTTTTAATAATAAATTAAAATTAAGAGATAAAAGTGAAATATGAGATAAAATTTAAGAATAGATTATAAAAATTATCCTATATTGTTAAGGCGCAGATCATGCACGCGCTCAAAGTAGAGTGGGGGAAGAGCTGTATTACTTTCGTTTGGGCGTTATCATAGTTGGCTCCCGCTAAAGACCTGTTCAAGATCACACCAAGAAAGAAAATCACCCCCTCTTTATATTCTCCTTTCTCTTTCCTTTGCACAGAAAAAAAGAAACACACACACACAGAGCTCTGATCGATCTTACTGCATCTCTCTTTTTCTCTTCTGGAATTATTGGTTTAAGATTAATTAATTGTTGGTTAATTAATTAGAAAACCATGGATGAAGAATATGATGTGATAGTTCTTGGTACTGGTCTCAAGGAATGCATTCTCAGTGGCCTTCTCTCTGTTGATGGGCTCAAGGTAAATGTTCAATATTGCTTATAAAAATTTTTCTTCTTTTTTTAATTTGCTTGCCATCTTTTGGTCTCTTAGAATTTAGAAGCTACATATATATACAAGATCTTTTTATTGTTTTTGATATTTTGAATTCTTAATCTTTACCTGAAAATACCTGATATGAATTGATACTGTATAAGAAATTTTGTTTCTAGTTAATTACTAATCCACATTGTTAGGTTAATTTATTTGTAAAAAACATTTTGGGTTTCGGTCATTTATGTGCTTAGATTTGGTGAATTAGTTTGTAGAAATATATTTCAATTTTCTGTCATCACCCATGTCTTCTCAATCTAGATTTATGCTTTTTTTTTGTTCTTCAGCTCATATTTGTTTATTATTTTCCATTTTTTATTTTCTCAAAGCTCCCACAATGACTTGATTTCATGAGATTTATTCTTGAATCTTAATATTAGTCACATATTATTTTCAGCATTTAGTAAAAATCTTCATCTGAAACAGGTGTTGCATATGGATCAAAATGACTATTATGGAGGAGAATCAACCTCTCTTAATCTTAATCAGGTCACTCCTTTCATACTCAAAATATGGATTATCTTTTTATTTATTTTGGCCATGTTTGGCTCTGTGTTGCACAAATCTAAGACAATAAAATGCAGCTGCTTGAATAAGCTATTTATGCATTGGATTTTCTGCACTGCTGTTTTACTGCAGTGCTAAACTCCCTCCACATTTTATCACTGCATTTTTTATTTATTTAATTTTCCTTCTCCTTATTCTGACTTTCTTTGCAATTGTAGCTTTGGAAGCGTTTTAGGGGAAGTGATGACAAGCCTCCAGAAAGCCTGGGTACAAGTAAGCAGTATAATGTGGATATGATACCTAAGGTATGTATCATATTGAGTACATGATGTTGCTATTTTGGTAATATGATAACTAGATCGACCTTCAAACCCAGATGCTAAGATTAGAGGGTTAATACGTTATAAAGAACCAAAGTTTATATGCAGGGGATGTGGAATAAGAGACGAAGAATTTTTGTTAACAAATATAATTTCTTTCTAACAGTTTTGTTTCTCTCATTTTTGCTTTGATAGTTCATCATTGCCAATGGAAATTTAGTTAGAATTCTCATCCATACTGATGTTACCAAGTACCTTAACTTCAAGGCTGTGGATGGTAGTTTTGTGTACAATAAAGGCAAGGTATGATACAGTTTCTTTTCTTTGAGGCAGGTAAGAGACCTGAATTTGTTGTTCTGGTGAAAACCTATAAGATGTAAATTGTAATTTTCAGATCTACAAAGTCCCAGCAAATGATGTTGAAGCACTGAAGTCACCCTTGATGGGATTGTTTGAGAAGCGTCGTGCTCGAAAATTCTTCATTTATGTCCAAGACTATGAAGAAAATGATCCAAAATCTCATGAAGGGCTAGACTTGACAAAAGTTACAGCAAGAGAGATTATTTCGTATGAGTCTTGTTATCTGCACGTATGCATTTGGTTGCTCATCAATTTTGGGTATAGGTTGATGTTTGCTGTTATCCTTTTGAATGTAGAAAATATGGGCTAGAAGATGATACAATTGACTTTATTGGTCATGCTTTGGCACTTCACCTGGATGATAACTACTTGGATCAACCAGCTCTAGATTTTGTGAAGAGAATGAAGGTGCTTTTATGAACCTTTTAACCCATGTCAATATCATCACTCTTTACTTTTTTATTGCAGATTGCATTAGTTTCAAGGAAACTACTCAATGGTTAATGTTATGCCCTGGCAAATTCATTTTCTATGATTTTTGTTTCAATGGTTTTCATAGAAGAAATCACTCAGCTTTTGCCATATTTTTCAAGTTTACTTTCTCACTAATTTTTAGCTATTTGTTTCATAATAAAGCTCTATGCAGAGTCCTTAGCACGTTTCCAAGGAGGATCACCTTATATCTATCCAATGTATGGACTTGGAGAATTGCCTCAGGTTTGTTCTTTTATGCAAATCTTTTTGTAGATTTAGGTAGCAAATATAGGTTGCTTTAACATTTTGTGGTATTATTTTGACAGGCATTTGCTCGGTTAAGTGCAGTATATGGTGGAACTTATATGCTCAATAAACCAGAATGCAAGGTAAATCAGCCGTATCTTTTCTGGATGCCATTTGATGAACATTTGAAGATTGAAAAAGTTCCAATGTTTGAAGTTCATGGTTCTCTATTGATATTGATAAACATGCTAAAATTTTAGTAAATATTCTCTATAATAGCTTGAAGATTTAGATCAAATTTTTGTAGTTTGCATGAATCTGACAGGTAATAATTTCTATTAGTGCTCTGTTCATAATTAGCAGAGTTATGTTTTTAATCTTTACTTCTGCTAATGTTTATTCTTTACTTTTTCTTGATGACAGGTCGAGTTCGATGCAGATGGGAAAGCCATTGGTGTGACCTCTGAAGGAGAGACTGCTAAATGCAAGAAAATTGTCTGTGATCCATCATACTTGCCTAACAAGGTAACTTCTAGCTAACCATTTCAAGCTTACATAACTTACCACACTAGTTGATGTGCTGAAATGAACAAGAAACCATATCAATTGTCCTCATCTGTCACTCCTTCAACTCAAACAGGTTCAGAAGGTTGGAAAAGTTGCTCGTGCTATATGTATAATGAGCCATCCTATTCCACACACTAGTGATTCTCACTCAGTCCAGCTTATTCTGCCGCAGAAGCAACTCGGTCGAAAATCAGATATGTATGCTACTAGAATAGATGATTCTCACTCAATTCATTATCTTGCACAATAGTTCCTATTTTTTAATGGATTCGGTGTAGTTAGAAGCCTATGCTGCACTTTAGCAGCAAGAAACAGAATGTAACAAACAGTTAGTCCTATATAGTAGTGGCCTTGAGGTGATAGTAAAATTCATGATTATGGAAATGAAATCAATCTAATGTGAGTTGATAATGTCTGAGATTGCTTCAGGTACCTCTTCTGCTGTTCTTATTCCCACAATGTTGCTCCAAGTGGAAAATATATTGCTTTCGTCTCAACTGAAGCGGAGACTGACAAACCTGAGGTAGAATTGAAGCCTGGAATTGACTTGCTAGGCTCTGTAGAAGAAATATTCTATGACACTTATGACAGATACGTACCCACCAATGATTCTGAAGTCGATCACTGCTTCATATCTACTGTAAGTGGAACACAACATATTGAACTAGTATTATTTACCTTCAACATATTGAACACAACATGTTGTATTATACTTGCAGAGTTATGATGCAACAACACATTTTGAGACCACAGTAGATGATGTGATTGCAATGTACAGTAAGATTACTGGAAAGGTAACCTCTTTAGCTTTTTCAGGCATTGGATAAATGGATAAGCTTCCTTTTGGGAATATGCATATGATTGATCAAGAAATATGTAGCTTAATACACACAGCCTAATGGAGCAAATTCCTATTTAGTCATTATTTTCATTTGTTGTGTGTTTCAGACTCTTGATCTCTCTGTGGACCTCAGTGCTGCAAGTGCTGCTGCTGATGAAAAATAACAAATTTATTTCTCATTGGTCAAATAATTAATTATGCTTCCCCAATTCATTCATTTTAAATTTCTTTTTAAAATTGATTGTATTTTGCCTTAACAATTCTTGGGCAGTTTTTAATTGGCCACATATGACTTGGCATGAACTTGCAATACCAATTGAATTCTTGATCCCTTTTATTATCAGATAAATGCCCAATTATTAAGCTACTAACCTATTGATAACAAGCAATTTGGACTGATGTTTATGTAAAACATATAGCAATGGCATTTGTTAAACTTACTTTTATCATACTTCTAGACTCTAACATTTATTCATTATTATATATATTATAAAATAGATAAATTTCAAGAGTCGTGCCTAAACTTTAGGAGTTATAACAGAGTTGTTTCTCACTTGTAACATAAAATCCTCCTAAATTTTTTGCATAATAAAATTCTTCAAATCCTTAATTGCCAGTTCTCTCTCCTTTATGTGATTGTGATAAAACCAGCTATAATTTTCTTCACAAATTAGTTATAAAAGAATTGCAACCGTGTAATATTATGAAACACTAGGCAAATTTGAGGGACTATGCCTTAAAAAAAAAACAACAACAATCGTTCATATTACCACTATTTTGGCTTGTTCATATTAGTGTGTTACTTATAAACTGACTATTGTGAGTAAAAAAAATTTTTATCATACGAAATTTTAAATTTTAAATTTTAAGAAGTTTTATGTTATATTTTTAAGTTTAGGATGATTTTATTATAACTCCTAACTATTAAAATTTATCCCAATGAAATATATCATGTTAGCATAAGAAGTATAAGCCACATTTTTTTATAGAAAATCTCCTAATTGTTTCATAGCAACTATTCTTTTACCAGAACTGAATTCAAGCTCAGAAAAACTGATTTGAAATTTATAGCCGTTAACCTATGGTACTCCTTCAGCGCACATTCAAAATTTGAACGAATTGTCAGAATTCTATTGAAGATGACAAAAGAGAAAGAACCAAACCCAGGCCCATTTGCAAAACAATCGCCTTAAAAAAAAAATTAAAAAATAAATAAAAATAGCTAATAATCCACTTGGTGGGCCCGTTGACCAAACGTTGACCATCTCTTCTGCATCCGATTTGTCAACTTCCTTCCTTTCGTCTTTGAAAACTCGCAAATCTTCTCATAGAAGCAGACGCACCCTTTATTATTGTAATAACTATAAAAGGAAAAAAAGGAATTATTGTCGCTTTTCTTCCTGTCGATTTGGGACTCGGACGATTGACTGTGACTGCGAGTCATGACTAGACCGCCGCCGTCGAGTTTGGGTGTCTCTTCTGCCAAGCGATTAAGCGTTTTTGATTTCACTGACGATGATGAGCGTGTTGAGAAGTTGTCTGAGAAGATTCTTAGGAAATTTGGAGAACCTAAGAGAAGGCGAGACTTCTCCTCTTCTCCTATCACCAAGGATAAGTTTATTGAGTTTTGTAAGTTCTACTTTGCTTTTTTCTTCTTTGGAATTTTAAAGCCTTAAAAAAATTGTGTTTGGGATTGCGTAGTGGATGGGTAAGTGCTGGAAAAAGGGTACTGAATTTTGATCGTTTGGGTGATGAGAAAATGTGGGAAAAGGATGTCCTTGCATGCATCTGAGGGAATGTGTGTTTTTGGTATGGGGGTCAGGTCTCCGGCCATTATACTAGGCAGGGACGGGTATTTGCAAGGAATGAAACATGCTTCCTCTTAGGGAGCATGCCCTTTTGCGGCTCAGGCCACTCTTTCAGATGAGTTGGTTGAGTGTGTTTATTTAACCTTCAATGCTTGGTGATGGGATTCGTTTGATATAGAGAGTTTGATCACGTGGGCTATGAGGGAGAAGGATTAAAATCAACTTGCATAATGCAATTGCGTGGCTTTCAGCCGTTATTGTTCTTTCTTTTTAGATAGTGTTGGTTTTTTTCCCCCCCTTTATCTAAGTTAGTCCTTACAAGAATAAACTATGGCAGAAGCAAACTAATTAATCGGGCTCGGCACTCTTAATTGGATTCCTAACGTGAAGCTGACAATTAGGTTAATTATGGTTTCTGGAAATTTTGAGAAAATAAATAAGTTAATTTCATCTCTGATTGAGTTTTAAAAGCTGTAATTGTTCAAGTCATTTGAAATTAACAAAATATTAGCTGAATTAAGTCTTTTAATAGATTTCAGTTTCTATCAAAGATGATGCTGAAGTTAATTTCACTCGTGATGAGACAAAAACCAAAGGTTCTGTTCCTTTGGAAATTAACAAAAAATAAGAAAGATAGAAACCCTGAATTAATGCTGGACAAAATGTTTTGGCCTCATGTTTGAGGAAGGGGTTACTTTAGATGCAGTGAATTACAGGGTGAAGCCATTTTTCTCCTTTCTATCTCTTTTGTTTTGTTACCCAGTATGGCTTAACTCTTGTTTGATGCTCTGTTATTTAAGGGGATTTGCTGAATGATATTTGTCATCATTTTACCATGCAGTTGCAGGACGTACTAGGGCTCAAGAAAAGGAAGGTGCCAATGAACATTTTGTTGTTGAAATTGACCCTATCATTGTTGACAATGAACCTGTTGATGTTGACATGAGACGTAAGTATCATAATTGCTCAAGTTGTCTTTTTTTTTTTCTTTGCAATTTTGTATGTTAAGTGTTATATTTTGTACTTTGTTATGTAGTTGCTGAAGGGATCAAGGCTCCATGCCAGGAAATTAGTGACGAATCGGTAGATATAGATACTAATGGTGCAAGCCATCCTCACAAACTTTCTGTTTCACCTCCTATGTCCACTCTACTAGAAGATATGTCCACTCTACAAGAAGATGGTGCGGTAAAGGAGGCTTTTTGTGTGGACACACTGGTGCTATCTGGTTCTCCAAATTTTGAGGTATATCTATGCTAGACATAATGTATCTGAGTTAAAATTCTCTTTCTTATTTGAGTTGCTTTTTAGTGAAACTCCATATTGGTGGGGCAAATTCCTCTGGCAGCAAAACACTTGCCTTGCATACTGAAATCTGATTTAGTTTTTCTCTGATGTGCTGAACTCCTTATTTGAATCATTTGTGAGTTGTGACTCTACATGTATTGTGACTAGTTAATCAAATTATTGCAGAACAAGTCAGTAGATATGATTTCAGATGATGATGATGGAAGTGAAGCAAGTTATGCATCGATTTCCCTCTCCACTCTCGAATGGACTGCAGGTTTGTTCTCCTTACACTTGTTATCTGCATACTTATTCTGCTTTTTCTTATTGTCATATATTGCTATATGGTGTTACTTAAAAACTCTGCACTGTTTCAGTTCCATCAAAAGATCCAGTACCAGAGTGTTCTTCTGTTGGACATAATATTGTGAGTATTCTTTTTTTTTTTTTATTTGAAAAGTTCTCCTAAACAAGTGATTATTATTTTTGTTTTTGGCATTGTGTGGCTTCCTGAAGATGCGGTTATGAATGGTGGGGGCCCATAACAGTTTTGAAATAAGTTTTGATAAGTAGATCTGCATAAAGAAAATGGACAAAAATTATACTAAGAAGCCTTGATGTAGGACATGTTAAGTAGTCTGCCACTCCACCTACGAGTTCTTTTGGGTTAGTCAAAACTTGAATGATGGGGTTTGGGTTTCAATTTAAAGAAGCAAAGAATATTGTGTTTGTGAATCATAATATGGATTGAATAGGTGAGGCATATGGGTAGAGAGAGACTCTGCTTATTGAAAGGGTAAACAGTGACGCTGCTTATGTTAAGTTTAAAGGGTAACTCAGCTTCTGTGGTTTGAGTAAAAAATAAAATAAAAAAAAATAATCTTCTTGTTACAATTTTCTGCCTTAGATAAACTAAGCGTTAATTGGTAGGGATTGCTCTAAAGTTGCATGCAAAAATTTGCTTACTTTTCCTTTCAAATCTTCCGAAATAAATGCTGTTTAGTAAACCAAATATCATATACTGGGTTGTTGAGGTCTTTTTGTTATTAAATAAAATATTTCTATTGTTTTAATCCCCTTTCATTGATCTATCAATTGCTGTGGCTACTGTTGTTTTCTCATCCTTAGAAATTTCTTGTTTTGAATTGTCTAACAGGATGGGATTTATAGCCCCTTTTTTATTTTTATTTTTATTTTTTTATTTGCAGGATATTTTAAATAATAAAGTTGTTGTTTTCCCCGATTTTGTACTATACAAAGACATATATTGTACAGAGTCCCACTTAACATTCTCAAGAAGTTGCATCAGAGTTGAGGGTTCCACTGTAAATGGGGCCAAGGGAACGTTTAACATTGAATGGGCAATTGGCGATGTTATTAGTATTGAATCTGAATGGTGTGGGAGGGTGAGTGACCTTGCTTTTACTCTCTTCTTGCTGATTTGTGCAAGTTTAATTTCTCATATCACTTGCTGTAGGTTGAGACTGCTATGATTAATTTTTTTCTTAAGCCAAAGGTTTCTGAAGGAATTGGAAGTTCAAATGAACCATCAGGTTTGTGCATTTCTGCTAACTAATATTATTGGTGCTATCTGCTACATGTTGATGGATTAATGGAGAACAACATAAATTTACTTTCTGTTCATAATTCTCTCTGTTTTTTAAGGAGTCTTGCACCTTACGAATGATGGGTCAACACTTGAGAGATACTTTGTAGTTTGTTGCTTGCATTAGCATATATTACCATTTTAGACAATTATTTAGATGAATTTTTCAGAAAAGCATGCACATTGCTGAAATAAATCTCATGATTAATCTCTTAAGAGAAATGCCACGAACAACAGACTTTGCATTTAACCCTTATACGAGTTGTACTAAAAAACTCTTATATGTGTCTTCTTTCCATGTAAGTAGGCTGAATAAAATTATAACTCCAGAATTTTATGAACCTTAGAGAAAGAGGATGTTTGAAGCTACCAATAATGCTAATGTTTGAATGTCGCACTGATGTGGGGAATTTTCATTTCTGACTGCTGTGAAGCCAGATATGATGGATAAAGAAATATTTGTGTTTCCATGTGTTTGAACTTATTGATGTGGGGAGTTTATGCTTTTGTTTCACTTGGCTTGAAATGCTGATATTCCTCAAATATGGATGATAGAACAACTCTGTTTTGCTAATATGAGGAATAATGCACTTGTTATATTGTTATTTTACTTGTGATTGAGTTTATTTAATTTTATTGGAGAAATTCCGTAAAAAGTGAGATCTTATTCAAAACTTGTTTGAATCACTAAATTTATTTTTATTTCCCCCAAACTTGTGCAGGCATTGACAAGTTGAAGTTTTCAGTTTATGATCCTAATTGGTTTGAAGGACAGGAAGCTATCAGATCATTGGATGAAAGATATAGAGACATCTGGAATGTTATTTTGGAGTGAGTGTTTGACTGGCTAGCTTGCTGTCACCGATATATATGCACATGTGTTTGTTCTTTTTTGTGCACAAAGAAATGATTTTGAACAAATTAAAATACTATTTCTTATGCCATGACTGTGATTGAATATTTTGGGAATTTATTGTTCTTATTCACTATGTTATGATGGGAACTGTCAACCACAATTTCTCTTCTTTCTAATAGCACCCTCCTTTTTCTTCTGAAAATGATGATAGTTGCTAATTGTTTTCGCTTGATGTGATTCACATTTTCTGATTACTGCCTTTTACCCTTCTGTTACAGTACTGATAGAGAAAAGGATGATGATGCCTTTGCAGTGTCCAACAGTGTGGCCATCCCAAAGCCTTATGTTTATGTGTAAGTCAAAGAAAACATATTCCCTTTTTTCCCACTTATAAACTAAAAGCCTAATAAGGTATTATTAATGAGACTAGTGTGATTCCTTCATTCATTTATATAATATCTGGTTTTATGGATAACATTACACTCTTTTGTTATTTCTCATTGTGTTGTCCATTTCACGTTTCTCTAGTAATGCCTATTGCTCTTGTATAGTTGGTATAATTTATTTTGCCAAGTTATTCGTACTTCCCTCTCCATATAGGATTTTTCCTCCTTCATATTGCTCTTGTAAGAAAAGGCAGCTGAGAAATATTATTAAGGCAATGGCCATTACTCTTCATGCAACTTGGAAATCTATGGCCATCATTGACAATTTGTGCCCATTTTTGTGACTTTAAAGTCACAAAGGAGAAAAACATATCAGCCCCCTATAAAACCCGTTATGTAATGCGCGAGATGTTATGTAAGGGGCTATATTGCAAACGCTAGTTCTAATATTTAGAGATGATGCTAGTGCATCTCACCTTTGTTTGTGTGCGTGCATGCTTGTCTCTGCACGTGTATTTGATAAGAATAGAAATTTTGTTGAGAAAGAAAGGAACAAGTTGCAACATGGAGAATAAAGTATCCTTCTATAGAGCTGAATATACAGCTCTGTGCATAAAAAAGAGACTGAATGTATGCCTCCGTCATGTTGAAGAACTCATACTGTAACCCCTGAAAGTACTTGATGTGTAAGCCCACAGAGAAGCTAAATTTACCATCTTGTCTGACTACTATTTAAAGGATACCTTCTGGTTTTTGAAAATGCGCGCATACCTTAAGGAACTTTGGCATCTTTTCTACACCTCAAACCTTTCAATTGCATATGTATTTAGCTTGTACTTATTTTGGGGGTCATGGTAATATCATGATATCCAGGATCTGATGAGTTCAGAGGCCATTAAATGGTGAATATTTTTCAAGTCTCATTGGAGACTTGTTTCTATACAACATGGCCTTGCACTACGAGGAAAGTGTCTAACCATTGGGCTATTTGCCCAATGGTATAATTCTAGTATTCTGCTTTTCTTTTCTGGTGAATGGTTGTAATAATTTCAGAAGTTGTGATATTTGATGGGAGACATGACTTTCTGGCCCGAGCGTTGCATGGAGTCATTATTGTTAATCTTGCAAGAATGTGCTGTTTTACATTGTAACTTCTTCTATTTTTTTTAAAAAAAGAACATAAAAGCTTGACATATGAAATATGAATTTCTATTCACAAACTTGCTGGCTGTAACTTTTTTTCCCTGTTTCTTAATTGTACTTGCTTTTTGTTTGATGATTCATCATTCATCTTGATATAAATTCTTCTGTTTCAGCCTTGATGAGCCTTTTAAAGATGTTATTTATCCACAAGGGGATCCTGATGCTGTTTCAATTAGTAAGAGAGATGTGGAGCTTCTGCAGCCTGAGACATTCATCAATGATACTATCATTGACTTTTATATAAAGTATGAGCAAGATAATTGATATCTAGGTTTCTCTTGTTGGAAATTTTTTTTTTAATACCTAAACTCGGCCTTTATCTAGGTTATACTTGAAAAGTTCTTTTTCAGATTACTTGTAATATGGTTTCAACCTTGTAATCTGATATGTAGGAACATGTTCTCGAGATTAGGAGACTAATTAATTCCTCTTGTTTATTTCCTGTCTACTTTGTCCACTTTGTTTATTGCTTTTTTGTTGAAAGTTCATAGATGGGAGAAATTGATTCATGTTCTTATTTTGTAGGAAATTTTAGTTTAGAAGTTTTAGTTGAGGATTATAAGAGCTTCTACCTTTTAGAATTTGGAAATAATCAACAAATGGGCATAAAACATGAGAAGTTATGTAAGGGTTAATGATTTCAAGGAGGAAGCATTTTAATCAAAGCTTTTTGCTTCGCATTATCATTGTTGAATCAGCTTCTTGAATCCTGGAACATTGAACTCTATTTTCACAGTTTTGATACTCTTTGCTAATTAGCTATTTGAAGTTTTTTTTCCTGGCATGGATAAGTATGTTTCTTTGAGAGACATGGTAACTGTCCCAAGTTGTTAATTCAAGCTGGGATCTTACACCTATTGGTAAATTAATTAGATCAAGAAGTTGGCAATATGGTCTAGTTCTTAGGCTGACAAATTTTTATATCCTGCTTCTAGTGCCTGACACCTGAGATGATGTTGGTCATACATTCTTGCTAGTGATTTTACAAATGTTAATTTTTATTTTATTGTGCAATATGGCTGGTGCATGATGTTTGCAGATGATATAGTTCTGATAGATGAGACGCAAGAAGGAGTCAATAGAAAGCTAGAGCTTTGGAGAAGTACTCTAGAGTCAAAGGGCTTTAAGTTAAGTAGAACGAAGACAAAATACATGCATTGCTAGTTCAGTGAAGGCCAAATTGGTGATAGGGAAAGAGTTAATTTGGATGGAGTGGTACTGTCCCAAAGTAATCACTTTAAATATCTCAGCTCAGTCCTTCAAGTGGATGAGGGATGTGAGGAGGATGTTAGTCATAGGATTAAAGCCGGATGGTTAAAGTGAAAACGTGCCACGGGAGTTTTATGTGATCACAAGATTCTCAATAAGTTGAAAGGAAAATTTTACCGTACGACCATACGATCGGCTATGTTATATGGTAGTGAGTGTTGGGTACTAAAGGAGTCGTATGTGTCTAAGATAAGAGTTGCGGAGATGAGAATATTAAGATGGATGAGTGACCATACTAGATTAGATAAAGTCCGTAATGAGAGTATTAGAGAAAATGTAGGAGTTGTGCCAATTGAGGATAAGTTGAGAGAGGGGAGATTGAGATGGTTTGGTAATGTGAAGCGTAGACATATGGAGGCTCCAGTTAGACAAGTAGAGCACATTAGGGTAGATGATAGAAAGAAAAAAAGGGGTAGACCTAAACTGGCTTGGAGGAGAGTAGTACAACATGACCTAGAAGCATTACACATTTCTGAGGATTTAACCCAAAATCGTTTAGAGTGGAGAAAGAGAATCCATATAGCCAACCCCAAATTTTTGGGATAAAAGCTTAGTTGAGTTGAGTTGAGTTGTGTGCAATAGGGCTGGTTGGTTGATTCAAGAACTGAAAAGACTTTAGGAATAGTTGGTCAATATTTTCGGGCCAAGTTCAGGTTGACAGGTTAGATGACCTAATTTTGGCTCATCCATCCATAGTTGATATAGGTTGCCCTAAATCCAACCTGATTTGTAATATATGTCCATAAAAGCTGTTCATTTTTTTCCTTTTTTGGTGCACTTCTTTAGTATTCATTTGGTTAATAGTGTTTGTAAGGATCTCTGTATGGTCAAAAGCATGGGCCAATTGAGCAGCATTAAGTGAGAGTTTGGATAGGCAGCTTTGGTTTCAGAAAGGGTGTGATATTTCTACATTACATTTATAGATAATTAGATATCATTATAATGTGAGGTTAGTTTTTTACACCTGGAGAATAATGTGTGGTTTTAGCTAATGATGTTTCTTTACTTGCTTGAAGCATGATTACAGTTTTATCAAATTGTTGTTTTCTGGGGATAGCACAGACGTATAATTCTTTTTGCTTGGTTATGGGCCCTGTTTATTGGAAGTAAAATATTTACCAGATCTTTTGTTTCTATCCTATTGTCAGATTTTTAAAGAACAAAATTCAACCAGAGGACCAGTATCGGTTTCACTTCTTTAATAGTTTCTTCTTTCGGAAGCTTGCTGATCTAGACAAGGACCCACGTAATGCTTGTGAAAGCAAGGCTGCATTTCAACGTGTTCGTAAATGGACAAGAAAAGTGAATATTTTTGAGAAGGATTACATTTTCATTCCTGTAAACTATAGGTGAGGAAAGAGTATGCATTTATTTTGAGTTGGAACAGGAAAATATTCCCTTATTTGCTGCTTCCTAATGTGAAATATTGTTTGCAGTCTCCACTGGAGTTTGATAGTCATTTGTCATCCAGGTGAAGTGGCTAATTTTAGAGGCAAGGACAAGGCCAATGTGATTAAGTTTTAATTTTAACGCATTTGCTATGTATCTTCACTTAATTCCATATTCCTTTTTTAACAATGCTGCAGATGATGAAAGTGAAAGGGCACTTAAAGTACCATGCATCTTGCACATGGATTCTATTAGAGGAAGTCACAGGGGCCTCAAGAATCTAATTCAAAGGTAGCCTTTTAACGCTAACTTTAATTGTTAGTCATCTTCTTGTTAACTTGGCAAACTATGATTTTGGTGAGCCTAAAAAAAAGGTTAAAAATGTGATTTCATTCACCTTTTCTTTTTTTAAAAAAAAAAGAGAGTAGATTGCACTATAAAGAATTCATCAGAGTCTTGAGGGATACCAATAAAGGCCATACTTAAGTCAGCTATACTTCAAAAGGATGAAAAATATTGGTGACAGATTCTTATATTTTATTTTCAAGTTGTCCACTTCATTTTCAATTTCAAATTTATTGTTTAAATGAGTTTCAAAAAATGTTCTTCGATTCCATTCTTTGTGGGTTACATTCATCATTTGTCTGTCATGACATGACAGTTACCTATGTGAAGAGTGGAAAGAGAGGCATAATGACACTCTGGATGATGTATCTTCAAAGTTCTCACGATTATGGTTTGTTCCACTTGAGGTATTGCCTTACTTTTCAAATTAATTTCCATACAGTGCTTTGGTTCATTTTTATTATGGACAATGATTATTTGGGTTGTAATTATGTAGTTTCTACTCTGTAGATGCTTTTCTCCAATGGATGGCAAATTAATTTCCTAGTGCTGAGCAAATGGAACAATTTGGTTTTTTTGAGAGGATGTGATATAGGGGATAGGAATTAAATCTGGTTTCAATCTTGAGTTCTGAAACCTCAAGTAATGCTGCCTGAGTCATGAAAGTAGACCACTATGATATCTGGATGAATAAGATAGAAGACCTATGATTTGGGATCAATTTCTTTAGAGGAATATATTTTTTCAGAAAACATTTTGTACCCTTTTCATGTTAAGCATACATAGGAAAATTGGTAACTAATTCATTTTCAAGGTAATGTCACTCGTTTTCAAAATGGAAATCATTTCCTCAACTGTTGCAAACTCATAAAATTAGCAAGTAGGTTACAAGAAAACTACATTGGCACTGCTAGTTCACCTATTATTGGATGGCCAGTCACTGTTGACCTTTTTTTGTCACCAAAATGGCAAAACCTGCCCTTTTCTGTAATTTTTTCTCTTGTTCAACAACAAATGGAAAAAATGTAGTTCATAGTAAGTAAAAAATTCTGTGTCTTATTCATGGGAAAAAAAGTCATAGTAAGTAAAAAAATTCTCTTCATCTTATTCATAGGAAAAAAGATATTTTTTTTTCCCCACTATATTCCAAAAGGATGGCAAATAATTTCTAATGATTTTAGTGTTACAACCAAATACGTGAAAATAATTTGTTGTCCCAAAATGTTTTTCTACATTGAATTTGCTTTCCACAAAAGAACAGGACTGAGAAATACTTCTCAAATGGCAGGCTGGAAGGAAGAACAAAGAGAAAGTAGATGCCCAAGATTGATGTACATGTAGTGGGACTGGCTTCAGACATGACAGACAATCTATATTTAGATTGGGAAGGGCTGGTTTCAGTGGACCTGGCTAGGATATCTGTATGTGCAGTGAAACTATATAAAACCTTAAAACAATGGATAATTAATAATAGAAAGATAACAGACACTGAAAGAACAAGCTATTTATCGCTTTTGAATTGAGAAATTGGGGATTGAGTCATAGCAACAAAAGTTTCTAAGAATCACTAACTACAAATTTTTAGGCATCACAGTAACGAAAGAGTCACATCGAAAGAAAATGCTATTTCAACACATGTGGAACACTGAGGTTGAGAGTTATTCAAAATTTTTCTCAATATAAAACATTGCACTATAGGGAGAACAAGTTTAGGCCGAACTGCAGAAGGGTCCAAAAAGGAGCTGTTTTCAGGTAAATTCTAAAGGAAGTTTGATCTTTACAATTTTTTCATGGGGTTGGGATAGGATACATCTTATGTTTATATCTTCCTATTGATTAAAATAAATTAGTACCATAAAAATAGTTAGCATAGTACAATTTTTTTAAATTTGGGTTTAATATTTTCGAAATTACTACATCCTTGCTAAAACTTCAATTTTTTTTTTTTATTGATGCAAGTGTTGAGAAAATTGTAAATTTGAATTTGTTCAGTTGAGAAAATATATTAACTTCAATTGTTTAATTTTTTTTTTCAGTTGCCACAACAAGAAAATTCATTTGACTGTGGCCTCTTCCTGCTCCACTATGTGGAACTGTTTCTCGAGGAAGTTCCTACTAACTTCAGCCCTTTCAAGATAACAGAATTTTCAAACTTCGTAAGTGTTCTTATTTCTTTTAGGGCAAATTAGTAACATCCCTGCCCCCCCACCCCACCATTTTAAGCAAACTTCAAAACTTGCATCCTCTTTTTGGAAAATTGAATTAACTGGTCTGTGAACTTTGGAAAAATATACACTTTAGTCCCTCTGATGCAGCATCGAATGATGGAGAATATATTTAGGAATTACATTCATTGTAGAATTAGGAAGTTTGGAGTTCTATTATTTAGGAATTTTATTATAATTATATTTAGGAATTCTATTAGGTTTATCATTTTCCTAGTTTGAGTTTGTTTAGAATTCTTGATTAGTATTTGATTAGGGTTTCTTAATGCTAATAGTAGTAGGATTACTATTCTATAAATACCTATGCAATTGAGGTATTTTTACTTGGCTTTGATTGTTATGATATTATTGACAATTGAGAATTAAATAAAGTTTTGAGAATTTGTTTCTCTTCCTTACTGTCTTGAGATTTTTTTTTTTTTTTTTTCTCTTGATTCCTTTGTTCTTCTTGTTCTACATCATCTTCACTTTTTTAAAATAAAATAACTTGTCCCTCATTTTTTATTTTTTTTAAGGGATGAAAAATTAGCTTTATTTGAAAACTCAAGGACTAAAATCTTATTCGAAACACTATCTCAGGGACTTAAGTATATGCTATTTTAATTGGAAGACTAAAATGTATGAAATTCAAAAGTTGAGGATCATTTCATTTGATTTTGAAAAAACAAAGATGCAAGTGTGAATATTGGCAAATTTCAAGATGGTTTTAGTAATTTTTCCTTTCTTTTACCTGGTTCTGGACTTGCATTGGATTTTGCCTTGCTATGGCATTAATTAGAAATTGCCTACAGGTTTCAGTTTTCTCAATGGTTGATTATAGTATCATACATTATATTCTTAAATAACCTAGCCTTAGAGATAAATCTCTGCAATCAATTCTTGATAAATTTAAATAACGAATTTATTAACCTGACTGTTGTGATCCTGATTTTACATTTCTTCGACTCTGGGAGCTATGATCTGTTTGATGATGTTAGGTCTTGCTCTAGATATATATGTATATAAGAACATGTCTGTGAAGCTTTTATTATTCTGAAGGTAAGAGCAGTACAATGTGGAGGATAATGCATTACTGATTTGAGAATAAAAAAAAGAACAAAATTCAGCAAAGTAGTACCTTCTAATGGCAGTGTCATCGAGTGAAATATCTCTTGATGATGAAACCATGAAGGAATCGATGGTGCGAATATGATCTCTTTATATGACTGAGACTGTATTGCTTATCTTCAACTTCATGTTCTTAAGTTGTGAGTTATTACTCTAAGGCCATCCTGCTAGACTGGATTAAGTGAAAGGAGATCATTAATTTTCACTTTTGATAATAAATGCCTTTAATGTGAGTTATTCTTTTGTTGTTTGAATGCGTACTTGATGTTGTAATAAAATTAGTAGTCATCTTTTGCTAATAAATATTTGGCAATGCTTTGTCAGTTGTCCATGTGCTGTGAAATGCATTATGAAAATTAACCTTTTTTTTTTTCTGAGAGCAGCTTAATAGGAATTGGTTTCTGCCTGAGGAGGCTTCTCTTAAACGGGTACACATCCGGAAGTTAATTTGTGAAATTCTTGAAGATCAGTCTCAGCAAGTTCCTAAAGTGGAATCCATTGATAAGCATCCTTGCTCCCAATTTGCCAATACAAATGAGCAAGAAACTGGATTAGAGTTCATTGAAGAGAGAGGCAGTTCACTGAAAATGTGCCAGGGTGATTTTTGTGGTCCTAACACTGAACTGGGAATTGGGATTTCACTTCCATCAGCCTCTCCTCTGGGAGTGTTGCCACAACAAATTAAAGAACCAGGATTGGATTCTGGGGAATTGTTTGAGCCAGAAACTAGTGCTAGACTCTTTTACAGTAGAAATTACTCACAAATGGGAGCAAGTCATCTAAGTTTCATGTCACCTATAAAGGTACTTTTTTTTTTTTTTGGGTCCAGTTCATTCCCATTAAAAATATTACTTCTGTTTTTATATTGTAGGAATTTCATTTTTCTTGTAGAAAAGGGGTAACGTTAAAAGAAAATTATCCCGTATTATTTTAAGTTACATTCCTTTCTATTTCTTCCTTTATTTGGATATCAATTTGCTTATTTTATTTTAGACACATCATTTTGCTGAGGTCACATTGTAATTTCATAGCTACATTCCTTTCTATTTCTTCCTTTATTTGGATATCAATTTGCTTATTTTATTTTAGACACTTCATTTTGCTGAGGTCACATTGTAATTTCACCTAACAATGATGTCTCATTATTGCAAGGCATAAGAGTTCAAGAGATCATTCCATTTTTGCTGAAACTTTTGGCAGAAATGGAGGAATTGTGGGCAAGTAAAGCTATAAAGCTTCTATTTCAAAGTTGTGCATGACTAATTGAACATTTGCTTGTTTCCCAAAAACAGGAGGCAGAAGAAAATGGTGAGCAAATCTCTGATTCATCATCAGATACAGATGATCCTTGTAAACAGAACTATGTGCAGGCTGAGGAACCTTCTGTTGATGACTCAAGTTCTGGAACATCTATCAGTGGGTCGCAGAAATCATCAGAAATAGGGTTAGATGACCAGGTATTTTCTGCAACTTCCTCTGCGGACCTTGCAACTTATGTTGTTGAAGATTCTCAAGAGGCAAAGAGCATGAATAACGGAAATGACCTTGCCCCATCCGATGAAGAGTTTAACTTGATGGGAAACATCATCAGCAAAAATAATGTACCGAGTAGCTATGAAGATTTGGTTTCAGAATCAGATGAACAGTCTGCAAAAAGGCCAAAGCTGATGACTTCTAGAGGTGGAAGATGAATCACAAGGTGACTGTTGCAATATTTGCGCTGAACCTGCTGTAAATAGCAATATTTTGGAACTTACATATTGTGAAGGCCTTGTAGATAGGGGGAAAAGCACAATAATTAGCTTATAGGTAGGCAAACAGAATAGAAAGATATAAAGAAAATGTAAAAGAGATGACCTTGTTTTTGTAATGGGGATACTAACCCAAATGAATGGATGATGAATTACATTTTGGAAAGGCAAAATACAGCATTTGGCTCTAACCTTTATTGGAAAAATATATTTTATTTTTTAAAATTATTAATAGAAATATAGTATTTAAATTTTTAAAAAATATTAGAAATGTAAAAAAAATTAAATAAATAGAAACTTTTGTTTATTTTTTCTTTTTTTTATTATAATTTTCAAAATGATGATGGGGAGATTTATAATTATTTTAACTTTATATTAGCTTTTTGCTATTAAAATTTAGTAGAATTATTTTTTCAATAGTAATTTTACTTAGTATTCGCTCGTTAATATATACATGTGATTATGGCTTTTCTATATTCCATTATGTTCATTAATTATTTTTTTTTTATTTTACTTGTTATTGGCCTATTTATTTTCATATCATAAGTCATTTTTTATATTGTAGCATTATTTCATAATTTAGTTTTATAATATTTATGTCGATGTTATATTAAAAATTAGAAAATCGGAAAGTCATGTTAATAAGTGATTAGTAATACTAATATGACTATAAATTTAGTGAGATCAATAAATTTTATTAAATGTATACATATTAGCAAATAACAATTAATAATGAAATATAACTAAAAAGATAAAAATAAAATGCATTAAAATTAAATATAGTTATATATTAATTTTATTAAGTTTTTATATTAAGTAATAATAAACTAAAAAATCACATATTAATTAGTGATATTAATAAGATTAATGAATTTTATTTAATATACACATATTAATTATTATTAATGATAAAAATTTACATATTTTTATAACTATATTTCATAAATATAGATGTATATTAATTTTACGTAAATAAATATTAAGAAACTAAAAGGTCACATATTAATTAGTGATAATAATAAGACTGATAAATTTTATTTAAAAAACTTATTCTCCTACAAACTCGCATATTAATTAGTAGTAATAATAAAACTAACAAATTTTATTTAATATATACATATTAATGTTACTAATAATAAAAAAATATAAATATTTATTTATTTACTTATTATTATTATATACATATTAATTATTATTAATAATAAAAATAAGAAAAATATTCAACATTAAGAAACTAAAAAGTCATATTAAATAGTCGTAATAATAAAATAAAGGTAAATTTAGCAAATGAAAAAAAAGTTAATGTAATGTCACTTATCACTTTTAAGTTAACTATTTTGAAAACCAACTTTATTATATTTATATAAATTATATAAAACTGCCGACCCTAAATCTTGGGGATAAAAATTTGATTGAGTTGAGTTGAGTTTATATAGATATATAGATATACAATATAAAATTATCATACAAAGAACACAAAAATGAAATCAAGGCCACTGCTTATTCTCAAAAAAAAAAAAAAAATACTGCATCAAGAAATGGAAGCCTATTTTCAGAATTTGACAGCAAATCCAAATGGAAAATTCTCAAAAAAAAAAAATCCTTTTCTTACCATACTAACCAATGCACAGAGAGTATTCTAAACCCATAGGAAAATTTTCAACTAGAAATCTTAATAGACTTCACTTAGCTTTCTTTTTTTTTTTTTTCTCTTTGAACCTCTGTGAGAACTTTCCATTGCTCCTCTCTATTTCGTGCTAAGTCCCAGAATCTTTCTACTCCCTGCTTCTCTCAGTAAAATCCTTTCGTCTTCAACATTCACTTTTAGCTCCTTGTTCCTTAGCCTGGGAACGTCAACTTTGAAAATGTGGGCTATTAAAATCTCCTTCCAATTGATTCATGCACTTACAAAAGATGAGGTTTCCATTGAAAAGGAGAAAAAAGAAGTTAGAACAATTGGTGGTTATGAAATAGTGGAAAGAGAACTCGTCTAATAAGTCTTAGATATTTAGAGAAAATGGATCGAAGATGTTAGACTGACAACTATCAAAGAAAGGATTAATTGACATGGTGATGTGGGCATGAAATTTGACAATGACGAATATCAACCTGGTCCGCATATTACTCGAGAATTGCTCAAGTTTCCAAATAAAAATTTAACGATAAAGTAAATTTGACAATTTTTTGGCATCATCAATTATTTAAGAGATTTCATTTTTCATATCTCTAAATATATCAGTCAGCTTTCAAAAATACTAAAGAATCAGCAAACTACAACTGTTCAAAGAAAGTATTAAATTTACTTTATTGTTAAATTTTTATCAAAAAATTTAAACAATTCTTGAGTAATATGCGGACCAGACTGATATTTATTATTTTCAAATTTCATGCCCAAAACCTCAATATCAAATTGGGCTGATCTTCGTTTGATTAGGGTTACAATATTTTTACCTAATTTTTTTTTTCCAATATCTTGACAATAATAATATACGTAGCCGTATTAAAAAGAAATATGTGAGCATTAATTTTACGTCGTTGCACGTGTTAGTTTCAGTTATTAGTCTAATAAAAGCAAATATTAAAATATTAAAATTTTTAAAGGTCAAATATTAAATATTGATAAATAAAATGTGAGGGATTAATGGACTTTTTTCCATAAATTTTTCCGTAAAGTTCAGAGCCAAATGATTGCAAAATGAAATGTCAATCTTTTCCTTTGAAGGTTATGCTTTTAGAGCGGTAGTGGTCCCTTTTACAATCATAACATTGAAAATAAAATAAAAGTTTAAGAAATTAAATTATTTTAAATTAAAAATCAATTAACAAAGTTAATGAAATTTAGATTGTAAAAGTTAATTTAATAGCAAAATTAATTTTTAATAATTAAATTTTTACTAAAAAATATGCATGAATTCTACTGTGCTTCAAAGATTTAATAGTGATTTACCTAAAAAATAGCGAGACTTAACAATATGGCCGTTAAGATTTTTTTTTTAAAATGTTTTATTTTAAATATTTTTAAAAAATAATTTTAAAAAATTGTTTAATTTTTCTAAATTAATTTTTAAATTTTAATTAATATATTTTAAAATAATACTTTTTCGTCATAGTTTTAATATCAATACTAAATAAGTATTTTAAATTTAATTTAAAAATATAATTTCATCTATAATTTTATATTATTAAAACAAAATTTTCATAAAATTGATTACAATTACACTAATAAATTTTTTATATTTAAGAATTAAGATATTAAATAATATATATATAATTTATTAATAAAATTCTTTGAATTTTACATTCATTTACACAAAGAAAGAATTCTTAAAAAAAGGGTAAGAACCCTTAAAAAATGGAGGAAAAGTCTCAGAATTGTTATCTCCTTCTGACGCAAACCAATCAAGACTTCAGGAGAGGGGGACAAAGAAATGGCCATGGGAGAGGAGAAGGTGAAAACTGAAGCTATGCAGATAATAGGCTTGTTTCAAATCTTGCCGAAATTGGTTGTCTTCGACCTAGATTACACTCTCTGGCCATTCTACTGGTATCCATTCTCATCTCCAAGTTTTGTATTTTTTCACGGTGTTAGTTGTAAAGTTGAATTATTAGATACTAGAAATCTGATCATGTAACATGCTGAAATCTTCTTAATCATCTTTCGGTTTCCTGTTTTTACCTTTCTTTTTGGGTGTTTGTGTTCTGGGTACTTTTTATCTGGTTCCAATTGAAGCTAGTTTGTTTTGCTACAGGTCATGTTGGTTCAAACGTATCAAATCCTTCTTGATTCTGGGTCATTTGTAGTTGTTCAATTTAGTAGTGATCTAAAATGCTTCAGACCTAACTGTGTGTAGTGTAGATAGTGGGTTCAACCTCATGGAAGAGGAAGAAAAGAAACAAACAGCAAGGTGTTTCAGGGATATGAAGTTGTTGTGCTTCTCACTGCTGCTATTTGGCGTAAATTATTTATTGTTTGTTTCAGTGCGATGTTCAGTTCTGGATTTTGAATTTGAAGGATTTATGGAATCGGTTTCTTAAGGTTTGGCTGTTTGATATATGTTGTCATACACCTATTAGATTTTTTTTTCTTCTTGTAGATGGAATGTGCATGTATATGTGTGTGCTTAGGTATAAACACTAATATCAGTACTTTATAGCATGATAACTGTAATTGCAGAGTCATGCATCTTTGCCTCCAATCAAAACTATGTATTAAACTTGATTTTGTTGCCATTAGAATGGTATTTTGCCCTTCTCTATAGATGCCTATATGGTTTGAGATCTAATGTCTATATGAATCTTGTAATTTCAGTGAATGCCGCTCAAAACGTGAAATGCCATCTTTGTATCCCGATGCTAAAGGCATATTATATGCACTCAAGGACAAGGGAATAGATGTTGCTATTGCTTCACGATCACCAACCCCAGATATTGCAAAAACATTTCTTGACAAATTGAGCATCAAATCAATGTTTGTAGCCGATGTAAGTTAATTAATTTTTTTTTCTTTGTTTTTCCCTTTCTTTCTCTCTAATCATATTGTATTCTTTTTTCTTTGCTATTTATCACACATGAAATGGGAAAAGTCAGCAAATAAATTTAAAGCTTTATCTAGAGCACGACCAGCTGAGTTTTTAGCTCTGTAGGTCCTAGAACAAAATGTGAAAGATGCACTGATTTAGCAACAGGACGTTGTAAACTGATATGTGCTAAATTACTTTCCTACCTCTTTCAGTATTTCAGAAATGTGTGCACCGTTCAGGTGGTATCATGTTAGCCATATGACTTTTATTTAGGAATGCTTATTGAAGTAACAGAACTAATAATGCTTGGTTTAATTTATCATATCATTAGAAATGAATCACTTCTATTTGTTCAATGTTCAAACTATATACAGAATAAGACAAGGTGATTGACAAGCAAAATAATTTCTTATTATGAACCAATGACTGTCTGAATTCTGTTGAATTGGCAAGTTCAAGAAAGTATTCATAGTATTGCACTTGTGTTGACTTATGTTCATGATTGGCATGATTCCTTGGTGAACTAAGCTTTATTAGGTGGCTGAACTTGCTTTTAAAGAAAAGTTACAAATTAGGAATCATCCCTTGATGTGGCTTCCAAAGTGACAGACTCATTTTAATTGTTCAGGAGATATTTTCCAGTTGGACTCACAAGACTGAGCATTTCCAGAGGATTCATTCAAGGACTGGGGTACCCTTTAACTCGATGCTCTTTTTTGATGATGAGGATAGGAACATCGAGGCGGTAAAATTAGTCTTTCTAAATCTCTTTTCATTGAAATTTTATTTTGTCCTGCCATTTGGTTGATGAGTGGCATCTCAATAAAAATCTCTTTTCATTGAAATTTTATTTTGTCCTGCCATTTGGTTGATGAGTGGCATCTCAATATCAAGTTGAACCTCTAAATCTTGGAAATTTGTAGTGAAATACTAAGAATTCGTACTTATTGTGGGGGTGCATGTCACTCATTTAACTAAAATATTTTTAACTGGAATGCCAGGTTTCAAAGATGGGAGTAACAAGCATTCTAGTAGAAAATGGGGTTAATCTTGGAGCATTGAGACAAGGGCTCACAAAATTCTCTCAAAATGTCAATGCATCTGAGAAGAACAAGCAAAGATGGCTGAAATTTTCACAAAATCCAAATTCGTCTAAGAGGAAAGAGCGAGAATGAAGGAATAAATATTTAAGACATTAAAGTTAAAACTCCTTTTGATTGTTACATTATAATCAAAATTTGCTCTATCAATCATACCAAAGAAATGCTTTTTTCAGTGTTTGTTATTCTCTTTGGAGCAGTTAAAGAGAATTGAAAATATATACGGTATTTCATCCCTGCTTATTCATCTGATATCATTGTGTCAAACAGCAGTAGTTGCAGTGCACAGCTTATTGCTATCATCATTTTATACAAGCTGCAAATGTCTATGCAGCAAATTTAGTTAATATGTGTTTCCCCCTTATCCCTCTCTAATCTCTTTACTATGCTGTGTCTTACAGTAGCTATAAAGTGCAATATTGGTTTTTTCCATAAAATATACGTACTTTTTTAAATCAGATGACAGATGCTGTATGTTCATGTAAATACTAAAGGAAGGAATCTTCAATATACACTTTCATTTATGCTTTAATACTTTAATCAATTTGCAGTTATTTATCCACTTGATTGTTCAGAATAGCTGAAGCCATAGTATTGTTCAAAAAGCTATTTCTTTATACTGTGGTTGAGTGCCTTCTGAGATTGAATTGGCAGCCTCGATTTTAGGCAATAGAGCATAACCAATATCGTTTACTTCTCTTCTCCCCCATTCACACTGTACCCATCACTAATTTAGGTTTAAAAATTCCTCTGTTGATGGTTTCATATTCCTGTTCAGTCATGATTTCTCCACTTTGATTTACAATTTAATTTACAATTTAATTTTTGAAGTTTTGTTTCTAATTCTTGTACTGTGGCATCTCTCTCTAGGTGCAATTTATGTTTATATCTCTCTCATTCTAAACTAGTAACCTAGCTCCAAGTCAAAAAAGAGGAAATTTGCAAGTATTTTTATGATCCTCAACTTCTATTCCTTCTTCTCTACATGGGTTTGAATTTCTCAATCATTCTCGCATACTTTTCCCCATGTTCTTGTGTTGGGAAATTCTTTGTTTTTCAATCCTTTCGTGCATTATCCAATGTGTTGAACTTCTTTCTTGACTGATTTAATTTTCATTCCATTTTGAGAAGCATACTTTTTAGCTCTATAGTGAAAATCAGATTCTCTGTGTTTATGTGTGTGTGTTGCAGATATACATTTGTCCCTGCTTGTTAATGTGCATTGTTGTGTGGTCTTCTACAATGCTGATGTTTGGATTAATTTTGAATTGCAGTTTGGCAAATAAATTTACTTTGCTCTCTTGGTCAGTAAGAGTGCTTATTTTCTATAATAATTTATTCAATTTATAATTATAGTAACTCTTTGATTATACAGAGATTGAGAGAGAGATATATTCTTACGAGTTATGACATTGAATTTCTTCTTTTTTTTTTTTTTAATATATGTTTTATAATGATTCTTTTAAAAGAAAGTAATTACTAAATAAGGTGACATCTATTTTTTTTTCCACTCTGATTTTTTTATCCCTAAATTGATATTTTATTTGTTATTTTATAACTACTTTTTATATCTGATTGATCTATATCATAATCGTATTTTTCCAAAAAAAAAGAAAGGAAAGAAAATCAGTTGGCAATCAGCATTCTATCAGGAAAAAAAAAAACAACAATAGTAAACCCAGTTGCATTCACAAGACTGATACTGAAGACCAAGCCTAATTTTAGATTAGCAATAAATGTAAACAGCCACTCTAACAAAGCAAACTTTTGAACAAATAAATTAGTTAAACACATATTCAACATATAGTAATTTTGAAAGTACACTTGCGAGATAGAATCAGATGATTCTAGCTACCAGTTTTTCTGTAACACAAAATTCAGCAAAAGTTGTACCTCTAAGCTTTAGACACAAAATTGCTCTTCGCACTTTCTTAATGTCATCTACACTCGAAGGTCTAAGATTGAATTTGGGTTGGTGTAACAATGTAGATGTATATTATATACACATGGAGAACACCAAAGCATAGAATAGCTAGAGATGTAAATCTTCGACACTGGAATGAAATTCTGAAACCAGTTCTAATGGAATACCTCTGGGAATTGGGAGGTTTCATGAGAATATAAATCCTTCTAAATGTTACGAATGGTTTAGCTCTTTCAATGGTGTTCTTTCATAAGTAACTGCTTGAAATTTCGTTGTTGAGGGACAAAATGTGCTGTCTGCATTGTCTTGCGACTCACACAGCTCATTACTTGCTTTCAAATCCGTCCCAGGTCTACACTCTTCCTCGCAAATGTGCAATATCTTCTCCAAAAGTTTCATCAGTTCAACATCTTTGCAACACAATTCATCAATCTGGTCACATATATCCTCAACTTGAGCCAACATATCCTCCCTTTCTGCATTTTGCTTCATCACATCTTGAAGTAGAACTCCTTCAAACACAAATCTACCCTCCGTGTTTTTTTGCTGCTTCCAAAATTGATTCATTGAAATTTCATTATCCAAAATGTTAGCTTCCAGCAATGCTTGATGATGCATTGCCTCATCCTTTGAATGAGGCAAGAACTCCTGATACGACAGTTTCTGTTGTATATTCTGCTCCTGTTTCTGAAGATCTTTAGTGCACTGTTCTTCCTTATTTGGCAACTTTAAAAGGCTAATTTTCTCTTGTTCACGCAGTTGCTCAGATTCTAGCATTGCAAGAATGGCACCTTCTGAATCTCTTCTGAAAGATTCTTGCTTCAAGCAAATGACAGCTTTCTGGAGATTATCTGTGCAATTAGCTTCCTCTTCAGCAAGCTGGAGAAGACTTTCCCTGTCATTTGTGGAAACCACCTCTGCCTCTGGTTTCACTGCTGCTGCAGCTTCAAGTGAAACAATCTGTTTGTGATCATCTATGCTTTGCTCTTGCTCAACTGTTTCCTCATGACTGTCAAGCCCTTCCTCCAAGAGAGTTGGCTGCAGTTCCATAGGATCCAGTGACTCTACCTTCTTCAAAAAGGAAGCTACTTGCTTATGATATTCCTCAAGATAGAGATGAGTTCTGCTTAGAGCATTGTTTGTCATCTCCAACTGCTTCATGAGGAGGCTAATCTTATCTTCCTTCTCTTTGTTGAGCAGCTCAATCTCAGCGTTTGCATTCATTAAATTCGAATATGCTTCTGAAAATTCTGATTGTAAGACCATAAGCATTATAAAATTCGCTTTGTTCAAAATCTCAACAGCAGAATGCAAATTTTCCACCTCTATCTGAACCTCCTGCATTTGTTTTTCTTTTTTCTTCATTTCACATTCACAACTATTTACTTCCAATTTTAATTGTTCCATTTGAGAAATCCATTCAAATTCTCTTTCTTTGAGGTTTGTGAAACAGTTACTATGCTCCTGCTCTAAGCCTTTGATCTTATCACTCATCACCTTCAGCAAAGCATTGGCATAACTGTTTTCAGCTTCTTGAAGTACTTTATGAGAATCCACCAATTCCCAATTCCTTAGCTCAAGTTGAGAAATTTTATATTCCATTTCCTTTGCAAGTGCCTCTTTCTTTGCCACTAAATTTCTTAACATTGCAATCTCTTCATCCCTCTCACTGGTCAAGTTTTCCAACTTTGACTTCTCCTCTAGGGATTGGTTAAATACATAACCAAAACGAGATTCTAATTCTGATACTTGAATTTCCAGAACTTTTCTCCTGCTCTCTTCATGATCTAAAGCTTGGCTGCACATCTCTAGACGAGTTTGAAAATCTTCTGAGATTCTGATTTGAGAATCCAAGCTAGTCTGCAATGAAGATATTTCTTCAAGTAGCACTGAATTCTTTCTTTCCCACTCCTCCTTAAGCAAATGAAACTGGTCTTGGAAGCCTTCACGAGCCTTTTCAAGTTGGTTAAACTGTTCTTGCTTCCATTTAAGCTGCTCCTGAACATTTGTGCAATCCTCCTCCAATTTCTGGATTATATCATCCCTTTTCGCTAGTTCTTCTGATGTTTGGGCCCTTTTCTCTGCTTCAAGACATTTCTTCTCAGAATCCAGTAATTGTCTTTTAAGACCCACAATCTGCTCATTACTCACACAAAGCTTTTGTATCAATTCTTTGTTCTTTGATGATGCTTCATCTAAAGCCAGTACTGTCACTTTGTTTTCTTCTTCCAATTTATGCAACTTCTCCCTACAATTAGCACGGAGTTTTTCATTCTCAGAACTCAAATCCTTTAGAGACAGTTCCTTTTCATGCAAACTGGATTTGAGGAATTCAATGCATTTCCTTGCTTCAGATATCTCCACAGACTGGGCATCTATTACTCGAGCCTTCTCCTCAATCTGTAGTTGAGCTTCTTCAAATTTAACTAATTGATCTTCATGAACTTTCTTTAAGCACTCAAACAATTCAGATTTGGTTCGGTATTCATCCTGGAGCTTCTCCATCTCTGCTTTGACTTTATCTAAATATTTATAAATTTCCTCCATTTCCCTTGCCACCGTAGAGATTTTCCAGGACTCCTGTTGCAGTTAAAGGTGAGAATTTGCTTACATCTTCAAGTGATTGGTTTTAAAGTACCAACATTTTTGTGAGAGTCTCACACTAGCAACAAAAATGCAAACAAGCCAGCGAGTAAAAAGGCAATATTTTTCACTTATCTTCCAGAGTATTTCCTGGGAACCGTAAATCAAGCAATGAAAATTGCAATTTTAATTTCTAACCACTGGAGAGATTAACAAACAAATGTGGCTTCCACAAAATGACATAAACAGAAAATAGAGGGAGAAAGAGGTTGCATTTTGTCATTATTTAAGTGCCCATAAATAGCAAATTTAAGCCACTTGAATGAAGAAGAAATATTTTGGAATTGTTCCCATAATGACATAATTTAGGCTCAAAATCTCTCAAAAAAAAAAACATTTATAGGTTAAACTTAAAAAGATAAAAAAAAAAATCATCAAATAATACATATTTTCTTTGTGGCGCTCCGGAAAATAACCAATTAATAAACATGCATAAATACTTGCAGAATTAGATCCTGACATTGCTAAGAATATTACTTCTAATTAAAGTATCTTTTTCTTTGTTGGAAGATAGCATTTAAAAGATTCCAGGTATTAATGGGGATCCCTACTAATCAAATTCCCAATGCCCGGATGCACAGAACCAAGCGCAAAAACACATTATTCTTTTGTCCTGCACTTTCTTAGTAAACAAGCAGAAATCAAAACAACCGAGTTGGCAATATGGACAGAAAAATGTAAAAGTAAACTTCTTGGTCATGAATTGAGAGCGAAAAGAGTTGGCAAATTAGCAGAAGAGTTGGATCCACAATTACATACCTGTAAGCTATGCAGAATCAGAGCAGTGCCATTAATGGGAGGGAGGGAAAGAATATTTTTGGAGTGAGAAATGGGAAAGTTTAAGTAAAATTTTTGGAGAGCGGGAAGAAGGTGCTTTCATTTGGACTTCAACGATTCAATTGAATGCCATTGAAATTTTTTTGGCGCTGTTGTATAGTTTTTATTCATTTTTCATTCCATTGACCAAAGAAAAATTCAAACATTTTTTAATAAATAAAACATGTAGACTGCTCCATAAAATATTTAATAAATAACATTCGAAAATATGAATAGAAATGTTAAATTTGACATTCTCTTAAAGCGACGTTTAATGAAGATTCTGAGAAAATTTTCACTAAAAAAAATTGATATCTTATATCAATGACCCCACGGTTTACTCTGATTTTCTATATGAACTTGAGACATGTGGTTTTAATTTCAATTTTAGTTCAGATCTGCTTAAAAACTAGAATCAAACTAAAATTTCTGTATAGTTTTTATTCATTTTTCATTTCATTGACCAAAGAAAAATTCAAAAATTTTTTAATAAATAAATCGTGTAGACTGCTCCATAAAATGTTTAATGAATAACATCTGAAAATATGAATAGAAATCGCTAAATTTGACATTTTCTTAAAGCGACGTTTAATAAAGATTCTGAAAAAATTTTCACTAAAAAAAATTGATATCTTATATCAAGGACCCCACGGTTTACTCTGATTTTCTATATGGACTTAAGACGTATGGTTTCAATTTCAATTCTGATTCCTAATCTGTTTAAGAACTGGAATGAAATTCAACGATTCAATTGAATGCACAAAATTTTTTTTGGAATTTCATTTTCTAATTGAGAGCTCGTTAGTATTATGAAAAATATTTTTAATATATTTTACTATTTAAAGTACTTAATAAAATTAATTAAAAAAATTAAATTATTTTTTAAAAATAATTTTATTTTTTAAAAAATTATTTAAAATTAAAAAAAATTATACATAAAATAAATAAATATCATTATTTTAATTTACAATAAAATAAAACTATTATACATATGGTGATTGTATTTTATAATTTCTCTGAATAAATATTTTAATAATAGAAAATATTTTATTAAATGTGTAGGAAAAATAAAATATTTATTTATAAAAAAGTTATCGATTAAATATTTTAAAATTATAAATAAATCAAAATAATCCTAAAATATAGAAAAAAAAGGATAGTGTTTATAATATGAAAATAATTATGGTATATAATCCAGCATATGATGGCAACGTTATGGAATTATGAACGAATAATAATAATAATTCATTCGATGCCGGTCCATGAAAATGAGATATGATGGCCTTATAAGGTTGAAATTAGAGCCCAAATATCAAAGCCCGAGGCCTTCCACCTTAATCCAACAAGTAAAATGTATCCAATATATGCTATCAACAGTGTAATTATTAATAAGAAACAAAGGATCCACCCCTGTTTCAAGGTTTACAAAACAAAGATTCGATTCTGTCATTAGCTACCTTGCTTCCTTTGTTGATTCCTCAGTCAATACAGAAATTTGAAATATGCTTGATCTTGTAATTTTCTTCACCTCTCAATCTTCTTGTTAGGTCCCCTTGCGATTTCCGTAAACAAAGCTCTTGAATCGTAGAGATGTGCTGCAAACCTTCAGGAAGAAATCTTAAATTCAAACAAAATTCAAACTTAAGACTCTTCAAACTTGGAAAAGCTCCCTTTACAATTTATGTCCACTCCACTAGATCCCTTGAAGTAATGGACAATGTTTCCAGCTCCGGATATCCACCTGCCTCACAAAACTCTTTACCAATGATATTTGCCTTATAAGCTTCATCTAAAACGAGATGTTTTAATTTAGGAAGAAACTGAAGATGGATTCTCCAAGAGATTAGAATAACTTAATTCTAGACTCATAAGGTTTTCAATGGAGGCAAACCAATTAGGCATTTCAAATAGCCCACCATGTAAAGTAAGCTCTTGAAGATGAGGTGTAGGAGAAAATGATTCCAATTCAGGCAATGGTGTGCCAAGGTAGGTATTTTCTACACTTAGTGAGAGGAGACAAGATTTTCTAGTTTAAAAATGGCTGCAAATAGCTCACTGGCATGATCCTCGCACACATTATCAACATCAAGGTTGCGTAAATGGGTTAAAGTATACAGTTCGCTAGCAAAGCCAGAATCAACATAGACACCAGCGCATGTGTGAAGATTTACTAACGTTCCAATCCCTCTTGGAACTCTAATTCCACCATTATGTACCTTGCAATCGTTCAATAAAAGGTGCCTTAGCTGTTTAATATTCAGAATTTCTATAGGCAGTTGGTGTAGTGCTGTATATGTTACCTCCAAAGTTTGTAGTTTCTGAAGATTACCTATGTTATGCGGAAGCTTCTTTATATGTGTGCCCCCCAAGCCTAAATAAGTAAGGTAAACCAAATCTCCCACTTCATCAGACAAGCACTCTATGTCTCCCCCCAAATCCAACTCCAACATATACTGCAACGCGCAAACAGTTTGTATATACACCTGAGAAAAGTCTATAATCTTGTATGAATGGCAGGATACAGACGTCAGAGCTTAAAATTCAGCCTTAGTCTATAATGTGTCTCTTTCTTTAGTTTGCTTTCGCTTTAGTTTTTTCAGTTATTTCCTTCTATTTCTTGTGTTTTTGTTTTAGTCTCTTACTGCGGAGTTTAGTTTCTCTCCTTGGATGGGGATTTTGTTGTATTGTATTAGTTAGATAGATCAGATCTTGTACTAGCTCTGTGAGGGATGTTTCGAAGATATGAGATGGTTGAATTTGCAGTAGCTCTTCCCAGGCTTGGCCAATAGTTGGATTTTATAGATGGGTTACCAGGTGTGAAAGACGAGTGTCTTAGAAATGAGTCTTGTAATTGGCAACGAGTCTCTTGGAAATGAGTCTTGCAATTGGCCACCTTTTTGTCTAGACTTGAGTTGGTAAAGTGCTTGGTAGAGTGGCTTGGACTTTGGCCAAAGGGTTTTGAGCCTGGAATCCTATTGTTGTACCTTTATTCTTCTATGAATGAATGAATAGATGGTTTGCACCATTAAAAAGAAATTTAAATAATATATATATATATATATAAATATATATATATATATATATATATATATATATATATATATATATATATATAAACTATAATTGCAAAAAAATATACTTTTTTATCATTATTAATAATTAATTCACAATATGTATATATTAAATTAAATAAAATTTATTAATAATAATTAATATATAATAAATAAATAAATAAATAAATATGTACATTTTTATCGTCAATAATAATTAATGTGCATATTAAATAAAACTTATCAGACTTATTATTACTATTAATTAATATTTTACTTAATATATATACTCCTAATTGATGCATGACTTTTTAGTTTCTTTATACTTATTAAAAATTTACCTAAAACATATCTTATCACCTCTCTCTCTTAATTGGGTGAAATAAAGAGTAATTAAATCAAATTACATAATATTTTATTATAATTTAAGTGATTTAATTACTTTATTAATCATTATGCAAAAACCTTAGATGATAGATAAAAGTCGACAGAAGTAATATTAAATAAAGTTCTTCAATCTTACTAATACCACTAATTAATATTTGACTTTTAATTTATTAATGCTTAATATATAAATTAAAATAATATATATATATATATATATATATATATATATATATATATTTAAAATCATAATTGCAAAAAGTTCTTAAATTTGGAACTAATAAGTATAAAAAATTAAAAATACAATCAAATAACTAAGTGATACATGTCCATAATTTTAATGTATGTTAGTTTTTATCTTTCTTTAGCTACTTCCTTCATTCACTTTTGTTTGTTACTTTTTAAAAATTATTTTATTTAAAATTATTTATCATTTAAAAAATTTTTTTTTTCTCAAAAGTTAGATAACAGATTCAATTATCAATAAAAACCATTAAAAAGTGCCATAATTAAAGAAAAGACAAACAAAGCTCATGCCAAATTCAACTAGGTTGAACAGATTTCGGTTCAAATAAAAAAATTGACTCGAATTGAATTAATTCGGTTCAATCAGTTCGATTTTAAAATTTAATCAGTTCGATTTAATTTTACATGATAAAAATTTCTGTTATTTCGGTTCGATTCAATTTTAAAGAGAAAAAATTAATTAAATCGACCGAACTGAATAGTAATTTATATAGAGAATTGGTTATCATAAGATTGAAACTCTTGGATAATTTATGTGAAGGTCATAGATTTTGTTCTCTTCACCTCAATTTTCTATCAAACCAAACAGAAAATTTTCCAATAACTACTATTAAAAAAAAAAATACAAATGATTTTCATGGTGAAACCAGAGAAAACAAAATTTTGGTTCTTTTCCTTTAATTTTGTGTATAACTCAAGAATAGTACAATGACATTACCACATGCAATAATTTATGTTTAATTATATTTTTATCAATAATATTTAATTATATTTTTTATTAATAAATTATAAATTAATATCAAATTATAAGTAAATTATATTTTTAATGAGTTCAATTAAATCTAATAAAATAAAATATTTCACTTTGATTATATTCACTTATCTATGAAATTTCAATTAATGTAGAGAAAAGTAAGATACTGATGGATACAACGGAGAACGATGCCATTAAAAGAGGAGATTTCATTCATAATTTTCATGAAAAATACAGAGAAAAAGCAAGATATTGATAGCAAACAAACAGGTTTAGATAACCTCATAATCTAGCAAATAACATAGACGAATATATGCTAACAACACTCATATTATTAAAAACAAAAATCACCAAGACAAGAAACCACCCCCGTTTCAAGGTTTACAAGCAAAGATCAAATTCTAGTAACTTCTATCATCTTGAATCATTAAAAGGGTTTTCTTTTTCTTATTTTTACCTCAATGTAGTGATAGGAGGCATTTGAGAATCAAATAATAGCTACCTTTATTCAGTGATAATCAAATTTGAAATATGCTTGATCTTGTAATTTTCTTTGCCTCTCAATCTTCTTGCTAGGTCCCCGTGGAAATGCCCTAAAAAAAGCTTTTGAATAGTAGAGATGTGTTGCAAACCTTCAGGAAGAAACCTCAAATTTTGACAAGATGATAACGCAAGCATCCTCAAACTTGGAAAAGCCCCATTTACAATCTCAATCCACTCCACCAGATCCTCTGAAGAAATTGTCAATGTTTCTAGTTGCGGATATCCACCTGCCTCGCAAAACTCTTTACCAATGATCTTTGCCTTGTATGCTTCAACTAAAATGAGATGTTTTAATTTGGGAAGAAACTGAAGAACTGAAGATGGATTCTCCAAGAGATTAGAATCTCTTAATTCCAGATTGGTAAGGTTTTCAATGGAAGCAAGCCAATTAGGCATTTCAAATAGGCCACCACGTAAACAAAGCTCTTGAAGATGAGGCGGAGGAGAAAATGATTCCAATTCAGGCAATGGTGTGCCAAGGTAGGTATTTTCTGCATTTAGTGAGAGGGAGACAAGGTTTTCTAGTTTGAAAATGGCTGCAAATAGCTCACTGGCATGATCCTCAGACACATTTCGAACATCAAGGTTTTGTAGATGGGTTAAAGTACTTAATTCACTAGCAAAGGTAGCATTAGCATAGACACCAGCACATGTGTGAAGATTTACCAACGTTCCAATCCCTCTTGGAACTCTAATTCCACCATAAGGATTCAAAAGAAGGTGCCTCAACTGTGTAATATTCAGAATTTCTTTAGGCAGTTGGTGTAGATTTGTAGATTCTAGCTCCAAAGTTTGCAGTTTCTGAAGATTACCTATTGTATTCGGAAGCTTCTTTATATTTGTGGAACTCAAACCTAAATACCTGAAGTGAACCAGATTTCCCACTTCATCAGGTAAGTTGTCTATGTTTCCAAACAAATCCAACACCAACATGAACTGCAACGCACAAACAGTTTGCAAATACACCTGAGAAAATGCTCTGAAACTCCTATCAAACAAGGATCGAATTGGGAGCGTTTTGAAGTTAGGAAGAATGTCTTTTTCATCATTGTAAATCAATGCATGGATAGGCAAAGTCGCAACTTTAGCAACAAAATCATGCTCCTCAACTTCAATAACGCATGATTTTCCATAGAATTCAGGGACTTTCACTATGCTCCAAAACAAACAATGTTCTTGTAACATCCCAAGACCAATTAATTCCATAATAATATTTGATGCTGTATCTTCCATAAGCTCCCCTGGTTCTTCAGGTATTAAACCTTGAGCTAACAACAACCGAACTATATTTCCTTTCTCCCAATAACAATTTCGGGAAAGAATATAGATATAATCTAAGCAGGATTTGAGATGAAGAGGAAGCTTTTCATAATTAGATTTGTAAGCAGCTAAAGAAGAAGCCTCACCTTCCTCTTGTTGAATAGGAGCATCAGAGAAAGCTTTTCCTGTGGGCGTCTGACCATAAAACGAATTAGAACTTTCACCATCGGAATTACGACGATTGAAGTAGAAGAGAGGCATGATTGTCAGACCAAAATAATGAGAAAACTTAGGGGTAACAGATCAGAGCAAAGGAGACCAGATCTCCTAATTCAGTGTACGGTCTTTCTTCGCTGGAGAGGAAATCAATCTAGCTAACGTTCCGACAAAAAAAAAAAATCTAGCAAACGTGCCCAAATACGTGAGCCAATCGGTTTTCAGCTAGCTGGAATCCAACAAAAGTAAAATAGTAGTGTTAATAATTGAGCTTTTCTATTATAATACAGTATAATATTATCTCATATTATCTGCATATCAGCCCGAAGAACAATATATTATTATTTTTTTATTAAAAATAATGTATTTTTATATATTTAAATATTATAATTAAAAAAATATAAATACATTATTAAAATTATATTTGCAGTTTTAAATTGAATTATTTTAGTTTTCTATTTCTACTGGTTACTTGCTGTTTTAAGATAGCAAAAAAAAAGGGATGAAGATTTTTTTCATGGAGAATTTATCAATCGAACTAAATTAAATTAAATTATTTTATTTTAATTCAATTGTAACTTTAATTTCAATTTATTTTTATTTTTATTTTTAATTATTTTAATTTGATTTAATTTAAAACCAATAGACCAAATGAATCAATCAACCTTATCCCTCTCTCTTCCTCTCTTTCTATTCACAAATTTTCTAACCCTGATTTTAATTTTAATTTTTTAATTAAGATTAAATAATAATTTTTCAATATCAATATTATTGACTGTAAATGTTGTATGATTATTTTATTAATCGAATGACACTTTCTAAAAAATAATAATTAATAAATATTAATTTGAATGTATTACAACCTAACAAAAGAAATTATCAATTAGTTAGTAAACTTATGTAATTGAAATATCCATGAATGAATTTTTGTAAGCACAGTACCTAATATAACAATTTATTTTATTATATAGCTTTTAGGTTTTATAAATTTCTCATTTAATAAATATTTAAATATTATAATTAAATATGTAATATAATAGATAGTTAATAATAAGTATATATCAAGTTAATATCAAACAAAATTTACAATTTAAACCAAAATAAAATTTGGAAAAAAAAATTTTTCTCTCTCTTATAGTATTATATATTGAAAATTTGAAGGTTGAGAATCCTTCAAGGGGAAAAAATGTAAAATTTTATATTTTTAAAATTGATATTATTGTTTCTATATAGAATTTGAGAGAAGTATGATAATTAGCTCTATATTCTCTTTAGAAATCTCTCCTTCTCCCCATCTTTTTCTATATTTTTTTTCTCTCCCCCTTTTGATTTCCTCTTTTTATTGGTAGCAACCCCTTTCCTTCTTTTTCAACTTTTTTTTTTTGTGTTTTTTCTAATAATTCTCAGATTTACCTGTTTGTAATGAATTTTAGATATATCTTCAACAGATTTTGAGTAAACAAACCCTTAAATCTATCATGCTTGATGGATCTTGATAATATGTTTTATTGTGTTTTTCCTTTTTAATTGAATTATTATGTGTTTTGTTGAGTATTTATTTTGTTTTTAAAGAAGAGTATTCGACAAGGTGAATAGGGGTGTAAACAAACCGAGCCGAGCCGAGCTTTGAAGAGTTCAAGCTCGGCTCATTATACTTTTATTCAGGCTCGAGCTCGGCTCGAGCTTTAATATTCAAGCTCGAGTTCGGCTCGTTACAAATATATTAAACTCGGCTTGATTTGAGCTCGGCTCGTATCAAACTCATTTATAATATAAACAAACTTAGCTCAAGCTCGAATTCGAGCTCGAATTAAGCTCGTTAATATTATTATATTAAAATAAAATTTAATTTAAATAAAAGTAAATTAAAAATTAAATTAATTATAATTAAAATATATTTTATCTTAATTAAAATAAATATATTTAATTAACTTTTATTTTTAAATTTTAACTTACTTTTATTTTATATAAATAATTTATTATAATAAAAGCCTAATGACACAATATAATGTATAATTAAAATTTTATCATATTTATTTTTATATTTATAAATTTTTAAGGTTTAAATTTGATTAAAATAATATTTACATTATATACATGCTTAATCTAATTTCATGATTCTTAACTAAACTTAGTAGTATTATGATTTAATTAAAAAGATTATCATATGAAACAAATTCAAGATATTATATGATATCAATATATTAATTATAATTATAATTAACTCAATTACATGTGTATGTATATACACACACAATCTAACCTCATGACACCTAACTAAATTTAATAGTATTATGATTTAATTAAAAAGATTATTATGTAATACAAATACAATATATTATATGATATCAATATATTAATGACAATTATAATAAACTCAATTACATACATATATATATATACACACACACACACACAATCTAATTTCATGGCTCTTAACTAAACTCAATAGTATTATAATTTAAATTTAACATATTAATAATTTAATTTTTAGGGAATAAGTGGATAATATTAAGTAGGAAAAGATTTAGAAGAAATAAATTTTTAAAGCGATGCATAAAGAGAAAATGCTTAGAGAGAAAGAAAAATAAGAATAATGGATAAATAGTTTAGTATTAAAATTGAATATTAATCTTTTAAAAGTTTAAAATTCATATAAAAGAAAACTAATTAAGAGATTGGAAGTGAGACTATATATAAAAAAGAAAGTAATAATAATTGTCAGATATATTAATGTTAATTTTGAAAATTAATCTTTTGAAAGTTTAAAATTTTAATAGAGAAGAAAGAGAGGAAGAAAGATATGTTTCATGTTTCAAATCACACTAACGTCAAAAGTATATAATTTTAATTTCTTTAGCAATTTTAATTTCTTTAGTAATTTAATATAAATAAAATAGTTCACAATAATTTTTATGTATTTATTATCCAATATTTTAAATTTATTCTCATATAAAAATTAACTTATTTTTTCAAAAAAATAAATCTAAAGCATAAATAACTATAAAATTATAAATATATTTTATATATTATTTATATCATATTTTTAAAGAATATATTATTTTAAAAATAATTATAAACAAAATAAATATATTTATAATATTATAAAATTGTAATAATTAATATAAATGTTTTTATAAATGAGCCAGCTCATGAACCTACTCAATGAGCCAGCTCGCGAACCTGTTCAACGAGCCAACTCGCGAGCCTATTCAACGAGCCGAGCTCGAACTCGAGCTCGAATCGAATACTGTTGAACTCGAGTTCAACTCATTTATTAAACGAACTTAAAATTCGAGCTTGAGTTCGACTCGTTTAGAAATCGAGCCGAACCGAACCGAGCTTTTATTGAGCCGAAGCTCGAATAGCTCACAAACGGTTTGGTTCATTTACATCCCTAAAGGTGAATATCAATTTATTTAGTAGAAGATGAGACCCATAAAAAGACCATGAAGTTAAAAAATGGAGCCCACAATCTATCCATTAGCCAATTTAAGGCTCTGTCAATACTATTAAATTAATTTTTCGAATAATTTATATTATTTTTTATATAAATAATTAATTTTATTTATGTAAAAATACAATGAATTTTGAAATGTGCAGAAAATTCAATTGAAACACTTCAGCCAAGAAAAACATTGTCACCAAGATACAAGTTTTCTTTTTTTTTTTTTTTTTTTTTTATATGTGTTATAGAATATAGAGAATTGGTTATCATAAAATTGAAACCCTAAGGATAGTCTATGTGACTGTAATGGATTTTGGTCCATATTAGTCTTCCCCTCAAAATTTCCATCAAACCAAACAGAAAAAATTTCTAATAACCATTATCCCAAAAACAAAATACAGTTGATTTTCATGGCGAAAACAAAGGAAACATAATTTTGGTTCTTTTCCTTTAATTTTGTGTGTACAACTCAAGAACAGTACTATGACATTATCACATCACATCCCAACAAAATCACGAATATATATGCTCTAATACCACTAGAGAAAATTGAAGATGAAATAGATAATATACTTGTGAATAAAACTTTTATTATGGAATAAATTGTAATTTTATATACTTACAGTATTATATTATTACTTATAGTATCAGCGATATTTCAATTAATATAAAAAAAATTTAATTGCTTTAAAAATTTGATTCGCTTACAACAAAGAGATTTCAACATAGACTTTTTTTCCCCCTAAAAAAGTCAACATATAATGACATGAAAGAGGAGATTTCATTGATAATTTCCATGAAAAAATTGCGAAAAATGCAGATAAAAGTAAGATATTGATGGAGAGCAAAACTCATTTGGACGAACTCATAATCCACCAAATAACATGTATCAAATATATGTTAATAGCAACACTCAAATTATTAAAAAGAAAAATCACCAAGACAAGCAGCCACCCCTGTTTCAAGGCTTACAAACAAAGATCAAATTCTAGCAATTTCTATCATCTTCAATTCTAAAAAGGATTATTTATTTATTTATTTTTACCTCAATGGAGCGATAGGAGGCATTTGAGAATCAAACAATAGCTACCTTGCTTCAAGTGATATCCAATTTTGAAATATGCTTGATCTTGTAATTTTCTTCACCTCTCAATCTTCTTATTAGGTCTCCATGCGATTGCCATAAACAAAGCTCTTGAATCGTAGAGATGTGCTGCAAACCTTCCGGAAGAAACCTCAAATTCCGACAAAATTCAAACTTAAGCCTCCTCAAACTTTGAAAAGCCCCATTTACAATCTCAGTCCACTCCACTAGATCCCTTGATGTAATGGACAACGTTTCCAGCTCCGGATATCCACCTGCCTCGCAAAACTCTTTACCAATGATCTTTGCCTTGTAGGCTTCATATAAAACGAGACGTTTTAATTTAGGAAGAAACTGAAGAATTGAAGATGGATTCTCCAAGAGATTAGAATTACTTAATTCTAGACTGGTAAGGTTTTCAATGGAGGCAAGCCAATTAGGTATTTCAAATAGGCCACCACATAAACTAAGCTCTTGAAGATGAGGTGGAGGAGAAAATGATTCCAATTCAGGCAATGGTGTGCCAAGGTACGGATTTTCTGAACTCAGTGAGAGGGAGACAAGTTTTTCAAGTTTAAAAATAGCTGCAAATAACTCACTGGCATGATCCTCACACGCATTCCGAACATCAAGGTTTCGTAAGTGGGTTAAAGTACTCAATTCACTGGCAAAGCCAGCATCAACATGGACACCAGCGCATGTATGAAGATTTACCAACGTTCCAATTCCTCTTGGAACTCTAGTTCCAGCATAAGAAGGGTAATTGTTCAACAGAAGGTGTCTCAATTGTGTAATATTCAGAATTTCTATAGGCAGTTGGTGTAGATTTGTAAGTTCTACCTCCAAAGTTTGTAGTTTCTGAAGATTACCTATAGTATGCGGAAGCTTCTTTATATGTGTGCTCCTTAGGCCTAAATAAGTGAGGTGAACCAAATCTCCCACTTCATCAGGTAAGTAGTCTATATCTCCCCACAAATCCAACACCAACATAAACTGCAACGCGCAAACAATTTGTAAATACACCTGAGAAAAGTCTATAAACTCATATAAAGGCCAGGATGCAGATGTCAGAGCTCTTGCAAACAAGGATCGAATTGGAAGGGCATTGAAGTTAGGAGGCAGGTCTTTTCCATCATTTCCAATGGATGCATGGATAGGCAAATTCGCAATTTTAGCAACAAAATCATGCTCCTCGACTTCAATGAGGCATGATTTTTTATGGAATTCAGAGATTGACACTATAATCCGAGAATAAGAACAATATTCTTCTTGAAGAATCCCAAGACCAATTAATTCCTGAATAATATTTGCTGCAGTATCTTCCATAATCTCCCCTGGTTTTTCTGGTATTAGACCTTGAGCCAACAAAAGCCGAACTACTCCTCCTTTCTCCAAACCAAAATGGTGGGAAAGAATATAGATATAATCAAAGCAGGATTTGAGATGATGAGGAAGGTTTTCATAAATAGATTTGGCAGCAGCTAAAGAAGAAGTCTGACCTTCGTCTTGTTGAATTATGGTTGGAATTGGTGCGTCTGATAAAGCTTTTCCTGTGGGCATCTCCCCAAAATACCGCTCACCAATTAGACCACCATCGGAATTACGATTGAAGGAGAAGAGAGGCATATTGATTATGAGATGAAAATGAAGAGAAATAGTAAGAACGTTGAAATGAGGTAAACTTTTTTGGTAGTGTGGGGGGTCTTTGTTTTCTAGTGTGGATGGAGCCAATCGTTTTTGTACGAGCTAGCTGGACTCAACCGGAGGGGGAAATTTATAGTCGTCTTTTAATTAACGCCCTTAGTTTTTAGAAAATTATTAATTAATCTTTTTTCTTTAAAATTTACTAATTAAACATACTAATTAATCCATGACTTCTTTAATTTTTTGCAATTACATTATTTAATTCTTAAATTTTAATTTTATTAACTAAATAATTATTATATTAAATTTTAAATCAATTTACTATTAAATTAAAGCAATTAACATCATTACTCTCATTGATAAAGCTAAATAAATACATACACTAGAATAAATCCCTTGAAAGCCTATGGATGACTGCATTACTTTGAACAAGTCATATGCCTCATTCTTGAAATTTAATTCATTCTCGGAATTTGTTGAAAAATATCCATTTTTAAAAGATTTATCTTTTTTTTTTAATAAATATGTATATTTTAAATTCCTTAGGAGTAGTTTTTGTTCTTTTCTTTTTCTTTTCCATGTATATTTTAATTCCATAGGTTGCTAAAGGTTAAATATCAACTTCCTATAAACAATTGCCGGCCATGCAATTAAAATACTCATTAAATTCAAATGAAAGATTAGATTGTGTATTCAAATTATTAGAATATGAACGAAATTCAAATCAAAATATTATTTTTATAGAGTAAAATGCATTTTTTATTTTTAAATTTTAATATTTTTGTCTATTGAGTCACTGTAATTTTATTTTATTTAATTGGCTGCCCTTTTTTTTATTATTTTTAACATTTGAGTCCCTAATTTTATTCTACAGTTAGTCTTTTTTTATCATAATTCACCTAACTCTGTCAATATGCTATATATAATATGATAAGTGATGACTACATGTTGAGAGGAGACATGCATGGGTTAGGTGAGGTTTATTTTAAAATTGAACAAATGTTGGAGCCATCACATTTGAAAGGGTAAAAAACTTTTTTAAAATATCAATTTGGTATTGAAAAACCAGTGTTCATAAATTAAGTAGAAGATGACTACAGGAAGCAGAGGGAACATTTGCTTGTGAAGTCAATGTCTGATGTAAATTATATAAAAATTTCTTCATTTTGCATAATTGATAGTTTTAATATTAGGATGAGATGAATGATGTATGATATGGAAATTGGAGAGAGCAATTTTTTAGAAAGAGAAAATAAATGTATACAAAATATGTAGAAAAAATAGATTTAATCTAACTCCACCCCAAAAGTTAGTTCAATGAGAAGAGGTTTGCTTAAATCATATATAACATTCAAATGCCTCATCTCAAATCAATATGGGACAACATATCTCTCGTACACAAATATAAATACTTAAAACATAAAATTTACAGATAAATATATTTATAGGTGATCAACATTAAAATAGAGTAGATTTTAATATTACGTAGAAAAAATATACTAAATATAACTTCATCCTAAAAGTTAATAAACATATTATATATATGTTTATTATATATGTTTATTGTGCGAGTCCTTTTCTGTCAAACGTGAAACCCAAGGTAAAGCTAACGTGACTGGATTGCTGACCCCACTCTTTTTCTATTTTCCATTAGCTAGTTAGAATCCAAACATAAAAAAATAACTACAAATTCTAATAAAAATGAATACATTATGATGTATGTATTTATCACTAATAATATAAAATAGTGACAATAAATATATCATTAATTCAAATTAATTCGTGTCTAATTATCATTGGCAACAATATATTCAATAACAAAAAATTATTATATACAAATGTATCACTAATAATTTTAATAATGACATATCTGTCGTTAAAATTTTTAATAATAAAAAATTATTTTATATAAATTTATCATTATTAAATTTTAGAGATGATTTATCTGTCACTAAATTTATTACTATGCATCACAATAAAAAAATAAAATAAACATATAAAATAATAATATTTATGTTGTTCACCTCTTGATAATAATACCACTCATGAAATTGATCATCTGTATTACGATTGAAGTAGAAGAGAGGCATATTGATTATGAGATGAAAATTATGATGAGAAACTGGGTGAATGTTGAGATTGAGTGTAGGGTTCTTTCTTTTCTAATCTGGATGAAGACCATGTTCCCTCGCATGCCTGTATAGCTGAGCCAATGGTTTTTCTGTGAGTTAGGTGGAGCTGGACCCTTCAACACTCCCTCTCTTTCAGTGTCATCTTCCTTCACGTGATTGTGGATGAAATTGATGAAAGCAAACATGGACTAATCAATGAAAGATAAGGAGAATTGATGAGCAAGCGACAGGTGAACTTTAGCCACCGTTGTATTTTAGCGTCAAATTCATTGGTTGCATTATTGAAATTTTGTTTGGACGTTTGATTCTAGAAAATGAGAAAATTATTATTTAATTTTTATATTTTAATGAAATTAATTATTTAATTTTTATATTTTAAAAAATATATTATTCAGTCCTTATATTTTACTTTTGTTAGACTATTTAGTACTTCCGTCAAATTTTACGTTATTTATGTTATTCAAACTACTATTTAATCCATCTATATTAAGAAAACTAATTAGTTAATCCCTATATTTTTTAAAAATACTACTATTTAGTATTTTTACTTTAGTGAAACTAATTAGTTGATCAATATATTTTGAAAAATCTAGCATTTTGAAAAATATATTATTAGATAAAAATAAAAATTTTACTATGTATAAACTAAATCTGAATTTATATATTTTTAAATTTTTAATTCATTAGACATTATTTTTATATTTTCACTATTGAAAAATAATTTTCTTTTATTACTTACAAATTTAAGTAAATTGATTAATTTTTTTATATAAATAATTTGTACCATTTTTATTAATAGACGAATTCAAGGAGAGAATAAGAGAGAAGGATGTGAGCATAGAAGAGAAGCAATATAAAGAGATAGAAATAAGAGAAAGTAAGAGAAAAATAAGGGGGAGAGGATTATGATAGTTTAGGTATAAAAGATAATTATAGAATTAAATAATTAATAGAGTTAAATTATAGAAATTAATTAATTTATAGAAATTAATTAATGTATTTTTTTAAAATATAGAGACTAACTAATTAGTTTCATTAAAATAAAGAGGCTAAATAATAGTTTGATTAGTATTAATTACAAAAAATTTAACAGAGAGACTAAACAATTTAATAAAAATAAAATATAAAAATTAAATAATATATTTTTTAAAATATAAAAATTAAATAATTAATTTTTTAAAAATATAAAAACTAAATAATAATTTATCCATAAAAAAAAAATTAGATGTAACGATCGAGGGGCTCTGGGGTGGATGACGGTGGCTAGAGAAGAAACGGGAAGAGACGTATTACAACAATTTTCTTAGTGAGCTCTACTTCTTATGGAAAAGTGGGCCAATTTTGAAATGCTCATTCTTTGCAAATGTGCTCCACTGGATCATGGTTAGCCCATGTTTATCATTTTGATGTAGAATTTTTATAATATTTTATAATAAAAAATAATTAGAATAAATTTTCATAATAATAAAATTATTTATATCAATAAAAATAAATTTTGATAAAATAATATATAAAGAAAATTTATATATTTTTTGAATATAAAAGATTATAAAATATAAAAATAATAACTCAATAAATTATTGACATAATTAATTATTCAGGTTGCCATTAACAAAATATATAAACCTTAATCTTAATTTCTTTGCAATTGTCACATGTGAATTATTATAAATTATTATTTTAATATAATTTTTATTCATTTTATATTATGTGTGCGCGTGTACATGCATATAAATCAATTATAAAAGAATTATATAGATTTTTAATTACTTTTTTTAAGTAAGTTAATCATCATATTAATCAGGTTAACTTCAAAGTTTAAAGAAATAGTATCTTATATTTGAATTGAACTGGTCATTAATCTCATTTCTAATTAAATTGATCTGATTAATCAATCTAGTTTTGACAACAATGAGTTGCAACGTTCTTTATGCAACGTCGTTTTCTCCACCCAGTCTTTCTTTTCTCGTAAATAAGTCTCATTTCATTTATTTATCCATTTTGAGGTGAGAAGTGGGATGTGAAATTATCAATTTTGCCTGTAAAATTGTTAGGTTGTGATTTTAATAGATAAAAGAGAGATATGGAAGGAGCACAGAGAGCTGAGAAGAGGAAGAGTGAACCAAAAATATGGTCTTTAATTAATAAAAAATTATGTTTCCAGCAAGTGCAACCATTAGTTGTGAAGCCTTGTGTTCTACTGGCAGAATTGCTTTGTTAGTTGGGGACGTATGCCTCAGTTTTGGCTGAGTTGCTGTGGCTTCTTATTGATGGTGGATCATTTCCTTGTTGCTTTGGTTTCCAGTTGGTATCTCTAGCTCAGTCTCACTGTTAACGGTGTTGTTGCGCGAAGAAGACCTTTGTGTTCTTGCTGATGTTTCGTTTAGGGTTCGACGGGTTAGGGAGCTGGGCCTTTCTCAGGCTTGGAATTGGGTAGGGATTATCTTATTGTAGTTATTATTATTGTGGCTGTAAGACTCCATAGGTATATATGTCCATTGGGTGTTTAATACAAAGAATTATGCATGTTCAAAAAATTGAACCATATGATCCAATTGCAATTTTAGCACAATTAAGAGATTATTTGGTTTACTTTATAAAAATTAGTGCTTATAAGTTTATTTAAATTTATAAATATTTAAAATTTTAAGTTGTTACGGGATTTGATTATAATATTTATAAATAACTAATAAACAGTTAAAATGTTTCGTAAAAAATAATTTATAAATAAATTTATTATTAAAATGATTAAAAGATATTAAATTATTTTTTAAATAATAAATTATATTAACTCAATATTTTATTATAACATTATGAAAATATGTTTCAATCATATTACTATGAAATTTAATTTTAAATTAAATAAAAAAATTATAGACAAGTATTTTAATAAAATTAATAAAAAAATTTAAAATTTACTAAAATTAATGTAAATAACTTATTTAAATTATTACAGGAAAATAAATTTTTTAACATTGATATGAGAATAAATAAATATGCTTATAGAAAAAAAGAATAAACACAATAAATACATATAGAGTGAAATTATAAAATTAAATTAGGGTAATACAATTAATAAAATATTTTATCAAACTAACTTACAAGCGCAAAATGAAAAGCTCATCTTCCCCAACTTATTATTATTATTTTTTTTACTTATAAACTCTAAAAATATTTTAAACAAATAATCAGCTTAACAAAAATTAGTCCAAAACTCAGCCAACATTATTGAAATTAGCCCTCAGCTAGCTAGATTCCAAATTTAATACATGTTCTGAGTTTTTATTTATTTATTTATTGTTGTTCTAATGACATTGTTTTTATCGAAAACATTGGCCTCACAAAATGAAATGAGAATATGAGAAGAATCCATGTAACTATCACTCTGCTGCATCTTTTTATTTAAGTGAGATCTATTGCAATTGAACCAATAAAATCAATACCGGCACTTAAGTACCTGCAAATTTGTTGCTGATGTAGTTGATAGAGACTTTGGGATATATGTCCTGCTAACAATATTGATAAGAACTTAAAAAAGGATCTCTACAAACCAGCTAATGTCATGCTCCTATTTAGAAAACCTCAACACAAAATGGAATGCGTCAAACCTTGTGAATATATAAGAGTAACCCACTTCCATGGTTTAGCAGTACTGTAAACCTTCTGGAAGAAACATCAAATTTAAACAATTTTCAAACTTAAGCCTCCTCAAACTTGAAAAAGCCTCATTTACAATCTCAGTCCACTCCACTAAATCCCTTGAAGCAATTGACAATGTTTCCAGCACCGGATATCCACCTGCCTCGCAAAACTCTTTACCAATGATCTTTGCCTTGTAGCTTCATCTAAAACGAGACATCCTAATTTAGGAAAAAACTGAAGAACTGAAGATGGATTCTCCAAGAGATTAGAATGATTTAATTCTTGACTGGTAAGGTTTTTAATGGAGGCAAGCCAGTTAGGTATTTCAAATAGGCCACCACATAAACTAAGCTCTTGAAGTTGAAGTGGAGGAGAAAATGGTTCCAAATCAGGCAATGGTGCGCCAACGTAGGGTCTTTTTGTATTTAGTGAGAGGGAGACAAGGTTTTCTAGCTTAAAAATGACTGCAAATAGCTCACTGCCACAAACCTTTGGAAGTATAGATGTAAGCAATTGCAGCACATCACTAATGGCTGAGAATGGCCATTTTGTATTGTATTATGCAGAAGGAAAACGTTTCCTTCTTCCCTTGGAATATCTTAACAATGAAATAATCAAAGAGCTATTCAACATGGCAGAAGAAGAGTTTGGATTGCAAAGCAAGGGGCTACTCATACTGCCTTGTGACCAGACCTTCTGGAATTTGCAATTGCTTTGATCAGACAGAACGCTGCTAGAGATGTAAAGAGAGCATTGTTGGTGTCCATAGCTAGCAATTGCTACTGATCATCATTCTATTTCCAACATTAAGCAACAAGCCATCAACTACCAATTTGTAGCTTGTGAAGAGCCACAATTAGATTTGTAAAGATACATATACAAGTATTGGAAAGGCAGTTGTTAACTGCCACTTATTTTGCATTTATTTAGGGCATTTATTTAGAAATTTTTGTGTGCATATCTGTTCTTACCTTTTGTTGTATGATTCTGATACAATTTTGGTAGTTTAGCTTGATTAGAAACCTATTTGTTAGCTATAATTTTTTATATATATCTTTGATTTCTGGGGCAATAAACATCAGAATTTTTATTCCAAAATTTCTTAGTTCTTTTACATGGTATCAGAGCCATGGCTGATGAAAAGAAAAATAAGAGTTCTGGATCAGGGAAGAAAACTTCTAGTTTTTACGCACTGAATTCGAATGACAACCCAGGTAACTTGATTACCCAAGTTCAGTTGAAGGGCGAGAATTACGAAGAATGGGTGCGAGCTATGCGGACTGCATTGCGGGCCAAAAAGAAATATGGTTTTATTGATGGATCTGTTAAGCAACCAGCAGATGACTCACTGGAGCTCGAAGATTAGTGGACGGTTAACAAAATGCTGGTTTGTTGGGTGTTTAACACCATTGAACCGACGCTTCGCTCGACCATCTAACACATAGAGAACGTAAAGGATCTGTGGGAGGATTTTAAATAGAGGTTCTCGATTGGGAATGGTCCACGAATGCAGCAACTGAGATCGAATCTGGCGAATTGTAGGCAGAAAGGTCAACCGATCGTGTCGTATTTCGGAAGACTCAAAACGTTATGGGATGAAATAAACAACTATGATCAGATACCAGTGTGTATTTGTGCAGGCTGCAGTACAATCTTACCATTGAATTAGAAAGAAAGCGTGAAGAAGAGAGAGTTCATCAATTTTTGATGGGCTTTGATGAAGAAGGATACGGAACAGTGCGCTCTAATATTTTGAGCACTGAACCCTTGCCCAATTTGAATCGTGCCTATGCTATGGTTGTTTAGCAAGAGTGGGTGCGAACTATGACACGAACCAAGAAAGAAAGAGGCAATCCTATGAGTTTTGCAATTCGAACAGGTAGTCGAAATTCAGGGGAGAATAAAGACAAATCCTCAAATTGTTCTAATTGCAACCGAGAGGGACATGATGCTGAAAGTTGTTTCCAGCTGATAGGTTATCCAGAATGGTGGGATAATAGACCACGTGGAACTTCTACTGGACGAGGAGGTAGTCAAAAGCGTGGCCATGGAGCAGGACGTAGCAAGGGAGGAGTTGCTCGTGCCAATGCCACACAAGCAACTGGAGTTGATGGTGGGCGTGGAATTGTGACAGATTCAGATCGAAAGGGTCTTAGTGGATTAAATGAAGAGCAGTGGGCTGCTTGATGTGACTAATCCGCAAGTATACGGGTCGTCTCAAGTAATAAAGTGATGAATCAAGTATCGTTCCCACGAGGATTTGCTGTTTGATTACTAAACTATGAATGAAGCGATTATTTGGGCTAATGATTAATGAATAAATGGTAAATGTAAATGAGCAAGGTAAATTGATCAATCCAATTGAAATGGGTAAAGAGCAAACAAATAAATTCTAATTCTAGCTCGCAATTAAACTAAAATTAACAATGGGTAATTTAAGCAAAAGTCTAATTATGGTAAAAGTGATTCCAGAGTTGGGGTTTATGCATAAATTAATTGGGATTTGTCTTGGGCATTCCAATTTTTAGGGAAAAATAGAGTTTGAAGGAAATTGATTCTAAATCCCTTTGATATCTTTTTCAAGCAAATCAAAGTGTATTCTAAAATAACCAAACCTACTTTCGTATGTATTTGATTATTTTAAAACCCATTAAGTTTTGTAACCAATAATTAATTCCTCTTAAAGTCCTAGTTTATTTCTAAATCTAGGTGATTTTAAGTTCCAATCCTTGATTAACTATCAATGACTTTCACCTTTCGGTCCTTCAATCAAAGATTAACACAATACCCAATGGGTACCAACATTAGGCAAGTAAATTAAGCACACAAGGAAGGAATCAAAACTCATATTTATGTAAAATAAGGAAATACCCAATCCAAATCCACAAATTAATCTAAAACATATTTCCCAACTCTGAAATCTAAGGAAATTACTCACTCATAATGGTATTTACAAGAAATATAGATGGAAGAATAAAGAAAAACATGATAAAAGGACTGAAATGGGAAAACCCAGGTGGAAGAACCAAGGTCTCTGGTTTCTGGAGCTCCAAACTCGTGCAGCAGCTCCTCTTCCTAGAGAAAATGGCGCCTCCTCTCTCTTTCTATTAAATTTCTTTTCTTTTTGTGTTTTTTCCTCCCTTCCTCTTGTGGCAAAAATAAGGAGATGATGAATTTATATCGTCCCTAAAAGTTACCCTAAAAGTAAATAAAAGACAAGGAGTGGATAGGAAATGAGGTGTAAAATTATCCAAGTCAGCAGCACTATTCACGTTCTGGGCATTCTGCTTAGGGTTCGGCTTAACCCTAAGCAGCTTCTTAGCAAATTTAGCCTCTGGCCGCACTGTCTGCTTAAGGTTAAACAGACCCTCAGCAAATCTCGGCAGACTTATAGTAAAATGGACTTTTCTGCTCATGCTTGGCTTGTGTTGCACCTTAAGCATTGCCGCTTTACCCTAAGCATGACCTTAAGCAAAGCCTCAAGCAAATTTCGGCTGGTTTGCTTTTTTTTCAAGGCTTGATTTCTTCAACTTTCCTCCATGCTTAAAGAATTCCCAAATTTCTTCAATTCACTTCCTATTTCACTCATTGATCTTCGATTTGCCACAAAATCCTATCAAAAACAACAAAATTACAAAAATCAAATATAGAGTATTTAAATTTAACAAATAAGCTAAAATAAAGCTAAAAACATAAAATATACTAAAATATAAGGGCAAAATGGATGCAAAACTACCATAAAATGCCTATATGAAATGAGTGTAACAAATTCCCCCAAACTCAAACCTTTGCTTGTCCTCAAGCAAATTAAAAACAATTAATGCAATTTGGGGTACCTTACCTTAAATTTATGAAAATTACTTATCCAAATTCTCAAGCTTACCTTTAGCCACCAACAAACCATATACCCACTTTCAAAGTGCAAAGAATTCAATCCTTACCAAAGTTATCACCGCTTAGCCTTGGGTCAATTATCCATATCATCAAGCCCAAACCGATCAATCACAATGAATAATCATGCCTAAATAGACTATAGGGTAATCCATAAGCTAAAGTATCTCAAATAATGATGGAAGTAAATGAATGGATTAATGATATCACAATCCCATAGGCAATTGTCCTATTCCAATCTCCACTAATGTAGCAAATCACCATCAAAAGATCAAAAGGACTTTCAAGGGTTGTAATGGGGCTAAGGGGGTGATAATGTGGCTAACAAGAAAGGGATAAAGGTAACAAAATATGAGAATAATCAAATTATTAAAAGATCAAGACACACAAATTTTTTTTTTTTCTCTTTTTTTTTTTTTTGAATCAAATGGGAGAAGGAACTTTACAACTATTCACCAATGCTAGCATATAATTTTGAAGCTTTTAGAGGGACTACATAAATAACATTGACTTTGAATTATAATTGTCCCTTTCAGTTCACCCCCAAACTCATTTCTTTGTGTACTTGGGTGGTGAATTACTTTACATACCATAATTGAATTTGCTAGCCTTTTTACTTTAGCCACTTCTCCCAACTAATTGTTATTATTATTATTATTTTTTTTAATGTATCTATCACTCAAAGAATTATTCTCATGGAGGGTAGGTAAGTGTTTGGGTTTATGGCTAGGCATTGATGTGGGTTCCAAAGGAATAAGAGGGATAAATGTAGGCTCAAATTGGTTCCAAAGGGAAATTTTTAAGTGAGGTTGGCTAAGGCTAAAATATGGGTTTAAAATTCAAAGAATGCCTAGATCATTTCTTTTTCAAGTGTATGCTATGATTTCGCCTTGAAAGGTTTAGAAAGATTGTTCTAGGATTGGTGAGACATCAATTAGCTACTTCTCACCCTAGAGTTTTCTCTAAGCACTTAAAGTCAATGCAATTGATTGGGTGGCCCTTGGCTAAGAAGATATAAACTAAAGCAAGAATCTAATAACTTTGCACCTATCTAGAACTTTCAATCCATCAAACCCTTCTAAAAGTAAGCTCAATTGCTCTTCAAAGCAACTCTCAATCCTCTAAGGACAAGGTAAAAATTTATTTTTATGATATGCATGATCCTAAAGTGAATGCATAAATCGAATTAAAACTAAGTGTAATCTATATGAAAACTACATGCAAATGTATGTATATGGGTATAGACATATATGGATGAATGAAATGCGATAAATGAATGAATGAAATTTTTTTAAATTTAAAAATTTTGCAAAAATTTTGCCCTCACCCCCAAATTCAAATGAAACATTGTCCTCAATGTTTAAAATGAATGCAAAGATGGGCAAAATTGTGTGAATTACTCAATTATTGAAATTTATACAATTGGGGATTAAATCAATATAAGCTCAAGAATTCCAAAATTAGCTCAAAATGATATTAACAATGAAGCTTTAGAGAGAAAAATGTGAAAAAGTATCCCAAATGTATGAGTTTACACTGCTTAAGATGTTGTTTAACCTGTTGCGTAGGGTAAAGCGAAAGCATAAGCATTGGTAACATACCATAAGCTTAATTGGTGTAAGGGAAGCTGTTACCTCCAACTGATGTGGAACAGTTGCGGCTCAAAGAAAATTGTGCAACTCATCAATGTCAACAAAATTAGGATTGAAGAAAAGATAAAGTGCTAAAATAATGTTCAAGAAAATGAAAGAGTGTAAAGAAATAAAATGTAACAGTTAAATCAAAAATTAAACCAAGAAACATTCACAGAGTATTTATGTCCATATCAGAAGATAAAATAAAATAAAGTAAACTAAAGGAAAGAAGTGCAGAGATAATAATAAAAACTAAGTACCAAAGTATTACAACCATGACCAAAGTTTGAAAATTAAAATAAACAAATTACAAAAATAAACTTAAAACAGAAATTAAAACTGCTGCTACTGATCAAGTTCTGCTATCAAGCCTTTGTTGTCGCATCGAGTCCGCCTGAGGTTCTGCAAGAGGTTCATTATGATCCAAGCTTGTAAGCTTTCAAGTTTTCATTAAGTCTTTCATTTCTTGAAACATGGCTTGGCCCCAATGATATAAATTGTTGTAGGATTGGGCGGTTTGTTGTAAAGCTCCAGATTTGAAGTTGATGTTGCTTTCTTTTTAAGAGATAAAAATCTCTTTTTAAGTTTCTTTTCTAGCTTCTTCTTTTGGTTAACCTGCTCCTGACCCATGGCTTCAATTTTGATTTCTAAGTTTTTCAAGGTAACAAGAATTTCTGTGGTGTCAGGTGAGGGAACAGATGGTTGGACAGTGAAATTTGTTATTCTGGATTCCAAGGATTTTAAGATGGATAAAATGTCTGCTGAAAACTGTAGGGTAGAGGTTGGTTGTGGTTCTGCTGGTGCAAAAGTGGTGGGGTCTGCAGTACCTGGGGTATCAGGATGCTGCTGTAACAAAGTATAGGTATGGGCTATTTTCTCACAAACATCCATATGCAGCAACATTGTGCTGTCTATATATGATTCCCCAGAAACTGGCAGCAATTTATATAGACTAGCATCAAAGCTAAATGAGTTTGCTATAGCAGTTATATACCCCCCAAAAACAATACTACCTTTAGTATGCTTTGTGACAATTTGGTGCCAATGAGTAGCTATGAAATGGGCTGTGCTTACTTGTTTTCTCTCCTTCATGCACCACAAGAGAAACAAATCCTCAAAGACCCACAATATCAAGCATCGTGTCCCCTTCCTAAAACAAAGGTAAGTAATGAACCTATGGAGGTATTTCAATACATGGTCAACTATCCTAGAGGCTTTTGCAGTCCTCTGCCTATAATAACCCCAAAAGGTGCAATATCCTTCTAGAATTGAACAGGGTCATAAACAGTTTGCTGCCACTCAATGTTTTTATACCCCGAACTTGAAAACCACAAATTGCATTCATAGCAGCCATGTCTAACTCCCTATCAATTCCAGCACATCGAAAATATATCATATCTTTATGTTCAGGCACTGTTGGTTTGAAACTCAACCTTAGGGAACTCAAAAATTCGAGGGTTAGATCCTTGTACACTGGTTCCCTAATTTTAGCAAAATCACCCAAATTAACAACATCCAAATAGGCAAATACAGAATCATAAATGCCTAATTCTTTCAAAATCTGCTCATCCATATACTTGTTTGCCAAAATAGTTTTAGAAAGTAATTTCTCATAGGCCTTTTTCATATCCATATCCCTAAAAGCCCAAGGTAATGGAGAAATTACCTCCTCTATAGTATCTGCAGATGACGCAGGTGCTGGAGAGTGTAAGGGAGACTGAGTTATTGGTGATTGGGTCACTGGTGCTGGAGTTTGTGAGGAAGACTTGGTCCTTTTGCTAACTGGTTCAGAAGACGGCTGAGGTGGAGAATTCAGGTCGAAAGGAATAGAGGGTACTCATTTCCGTTTTCCAACAGGGGTTTTCTTAGGTTTACTTGCAGCTTTTTTTTGTTTTTCCTTGGGTTTTCGTTTGAGTAGGCACAGGTTCAGGCGCTGGTTTTGGGGAATGGGAGTCGGGAATTGGTGTTTCATTTGGCGGCTCAGATTGCGGCGAGAGGGGAGTCGGCGGAATGAGAGGTGGTATTTGGCTTGGGGGTGGTGGTGGTGACTGAGGTGGTGGCGATTGTGGTAATGGCGGCGTTTGTGGTGGCGGTGACTGAGGTAGTGGCGGACTGGGGCTGGGGTTAGGGTTTGTGGGCAATGAAGATGGAGTACCCATTTTAGGTCGAAATTTGCTGAGTTTGGGTTTGTGGGAAGACCACATTTTCGTTCTTACCATTTTAATGAAAGGAAAGAAACTGTTCGGCTTCCTGTAAAGATTGCCGGAAGAAATGGCGTGGGAAAAGAAGTCGACGAGGTCTATCGGGAGTGTTGGCGGAGGCTTTTGGAAAATTTGCGGACATCTTGGGCTATTTTAAATTGTGGGGCAGACCTGTTGTAAGATGGGCCATGCTTGGGGTTAAGCATAAGGTTCAGCAGAATTTGCTTAAGACTCTGCTTGACAAGCAATGTCATCAGCAAGTTTCGGCAGGTTTTGGGAAAAATTATGGTTTTGCTTGCCAAAAACAGTCCAAAAGCTATGGAATGCTATCATGACCCTCAGCAATTACCAAATACACACAAACACCATAAAATTGAGGGATTTAAGTTCATCTCTCTCATAAACTTAGTAAGCATAGCACATGTTCATTTAGCTTTTTGCAATCATTGTTCATTTTAGGCACCAATTGTGACTACCCTTTTGCACATTCAATGAAATGGTCTCCTTTCTAAACTTATACCAAAAGCATATTTTCAGCAGCATTTGAGACAAGTTCCAAACATTCAAGAATTGCAGAAAAGACATAGAAATTGACCTTTTTAGCAGCATGAACAGTAGCATGAACAGTAGCAAAAATCTGCAGATTGCAAAAATTAGCAGCAATTCCAAACAAAAGCATGCAAATTCCTATCAGACTACAAAATTATATATACACAAAAAGGTGAAACTTAACAAACATTATTTTTGCACTTCAATAAAGCTCTCATCAGTCCTAAATATCAAAATTGATCCTCATTCAAGTTGCATTTCACAGAATTTACACAAAACACAAAATCAAACATATGCTATCAAGTAGACTGCAATATCAGCAATTTAGCACAAGTTTAAAGGTGTTACTGTTCACAGGCACTGCATAAAGTGCAGAATGTTGCTTATACTTGCTTTCCTTTAATTCTTTGTTTTTGCAACAAGTGTAAACTTGCCCAATCTTCATGAATGGCCTACAAAAGATAAACAAATGTCACTTTTGAGATTAATGAGGGTGAAAACTGAAAGTGAAATGAAATGGAAAATTAATGAACTATAAAAGGATACGCTTGGGGTGCCTCCCAAGAAGCGCTTGTTTAAGGTCTTAAGCTTGACCTTCCACTCCAATTCTCCTAAGTATCCCTGACTGGAGAACCAAGCCATGAAACCTCTACAAACTTTTGCGTGGGTTCTCCAACAATATAATGCTTTAATCTCTGCCCATTAACTTTGAAAGTCCCTGAGGTTTCATTGCCTATCTCAACAGCTCCATAGGGGTATACTTTTATAACAGTGTAGGGCCCTGACCATCTTGACTTCAATTTTCCTGGAAATAACCTTAACCTAGAGTTATATAGGAGAACAACATCACCTTCCTGAAATTCTTTCCTCCTAATATGCTTATCATGCCATCTCTTAGTTCTTTCCTTGTAAAGCTTGGCATTTTCATAAGCATCCAATCTAAGCTCCTCAAGTTCATTTAGTTGCAGCATTCTTTTTTCTCCTGCAGTTTTTAAGTCAAAGTTCAGTGTCTTTATGGCCCAATATGTTCTATGCTCCAACTCCAAAGGTAAATGACAAGCCTTCCCATAAACCAATCTAAATGGGGTAGTTCCGATAGGGGTTTTAAAGGCTGTTCTATAGGCCCAAAGAGCATCATCTAACTTTAGTGACCAATCTTTCCTCGAACAATTCACTGTTTTCTCAAGAATTCTTTTCAGCTCTCTATTGGAGATCTCCACTTGACCACTAGTTTGTGGATGGTAGGGTGTTGCAACCTTATGCTTCACACCATATTTTTGCAATAATCTTTCAAATTGATGGTTGCAAAAATGAGAACCTCCATCACTTATAATGGCACGTGGAGTTCCAAATCTTGTAAAAATGAACTTTTTAAGGAATTTAATCACAACTCTTACATCATTAGTTGGAGATGGTATAGCTTCAACCCATTTGCTTACATAATCTACTCCAACTAAAATGTATTTGTGTCCCAAGGACGATTGAAAAGGTCCCATGAAATCAATGCCCCACACATCAAATAATTCCACTTCCAATATATTTTGGAGGGGCATTTCATCTCTCTTTGAGATATTACCCATCCTTTGACACCTATCACATGCATTTACAAACTTCCTCACATCCTTAAACATGTGTGGCCAAAAGAACCCTGCTTGAAGAACTTTTTCTGCAGTCTTTGTCACACTCATATGACCTCCATAAAGTGAAGAATGGCAATCTTTGATAACATTCCCTATCTCCTCATCAGCTAAACATCTTCTAATCAGCCCATCTCCACATTTCTTGAACAAAAATGGTTCCTCCCAATCATAATCCTTCACATCAAAAAGAAATTTCTTCTTTTATTGCCATGTTAGATCAGGTGGAAGGATTCCACACACTAGATAGTTCACAAAATCTGCATACCAAGGTGTTTTTGCATTCATGATTACTAACAGTTGCTCATCAGGAAAATAATCATCTATTGGGAGCTCTTTTCCCAGATTGTCTCCTTGTTCTTGCCTCAATCTAGATAGATGATCTGCTACCACATTTTCTACTCCTTTCTTATCTTTAATTTCCAAGTCAAACTCTTGAAGGAGTAACACCCACCTTATCAATCTAGGTTTAGCCTCTTTTTTCTGAAGGAGACACTTGATAGCTGCATGATCCGTGTACACTATTACCTTAGACCCCACAAGATAGGACCTGAATTTGTCTACTGCAAATACTACTGCCAAAAACTCTTTCTCTGTAGTAGAGTAATTTATTTGAGCATCATCTAAGGTCCTACTTGCATAGTATATTGCATACACCTTCTTATCTTTCCTTTGTCCCAAAACAGCCCCAATGGCATAATCACTAGCATCGCACATTAACTCAAAAGGTAATGACCAATCGGGTGGCTGCATAATCGGAGCAGATATCAAAGCTTCCTTTATTCTGCAAAAAGCATTCATACAATTAATATCAAAATTAAATTCCACATCTTTACTCAATAAATTGGTAAGAGGTTTAGAAATCTTAGAGAAATACTTGATGAATCTCCTATAAAATCCAGCATGCCCCAAGAAACTCCTCACTCCCTTCACAGATGTTGGGGGTGGCATTTTTTCAATAACTTCTACCTTTGATTTATCCACCTCAATACCCCTGTTTGACACAAGATGTCCCAAAACAATTCCTTCTTGTACCATAAAGTGGCACTTTTCCCAATTCAAAACTAAATTGAACTCTTCACATCTCTGCAAAACCTTAGACAAGTTAGATAAGCATTCATCAAAAGATTTACCATACACAGAAAAATCATCCATGAACACTTCCATAATACCCTCAATCATGTCAGAAAATATAGACATCATACATCGTTGGAATGTAGCAGGGGCATTACATAGTCCAAATGGCATCCTTCGGTATGCAAAGGTACCATAAGGACATGTGAAGGTAGTTTTATCCTGATCATCTGGGTGAATAGGGATCTGAAAGAACCCTGAATAGCCATCCAAGTAGCAAAAATAAGAATGATGAGCTAGTCTCTCAAGCATTTGATCTATAAATGGTAATGGAAAATGGTCCTTTCTAGTTGCCTTATTCAATTTCCTATAGTCTATACACATTCTCCATCCAGTTACAGTTCTTGTAGGTATTAGTTCATCATTTTCATTTTTCACCACTGTGATGCCCCCTTTCTTAGGTACAACATGAATCGACTTACCCAATTCTTTGTCGCTGAAATGTGGTAAATGATACCTGCATCAAGCAATTTCAAGATCTCCTTTTTCACAACCTCTTTCATGTTTGGATTCAATCTCCTTTGTGATTCTCGAGAGGCTTTATGGTCATTTTCCAACAAAATTCTATGCATGCACACAGAAGGATGTATTCCTTTAATATCATCAATGGTATAACCAATTATCCTTCTATGCTTCCTAAGAACTCTCAATAATTTTTCAACCTCACAATCAGTCAATTTAGCACTAACAATCACAGGATATATAGAATTTTGACCTAGAAAAGCATACCTGAGATTTGTTGGAAGAGGTTTCAACTCTACCTTAGGTGCTTCACCTTTCTCAAGCTTTGATGATGAAGTTGTTTCTTGCTTCAAGTTCCCAATCTTTTCAATATCAGCCATAGGCAATGGTGGATTTCCTTCCAAAATTGTAGCATATTCTGCAGCTTCCTCAATCTCATCCCCTTTTTTGATGTTATGAACCAAACAAGCTTCTAAGGGATCTTTAGGATGTTGCTTTTTAAGCACTTCTCTAACCTCTTCATCTATCACATCAACTCTCAAGCATGAGTTTGAATCATCTTTCTTTTTCATTGCTTGAAACAAATTAAATTCAACTTTCTCTTCCCCAACTTCTAATGTAAGCCTCCCATTTTTTACATCAATCACAGCTCAAAAGAGCAAGGAAAGGTCTACCAAGAATAATAGGAATGTGTACATCCTCCTCCATCTCCAATACCACAAAGTCCACTTGGTATGAAAAATTTCCCAACTTTGGAGGAACATTCTCAACTACCCCAATTGGAAATTTAATAGACCTATCTGCTAACTGTAGTGATATGGTAGTAGGCTTCATTTCTCCAATCTTCATTTTCTCATAGATAGACAATGGCATCAGACTAACACTGGCTCCAAGATCGCATAAAGCCTTATCTATACTGATATCCCCAATGTGACATGGTATGGAGAAACTTCCAGGATCCTTCAGTTTGGGTGGAAGCTTATTTTGCAAAATAGCACTGCTTTCCTCCGTGAGAGCTACAGTCTCAAATTCCTCCAATTTCTTCTTGTTAGATAAAATCTCCTTCAAAAATTTAGCGTAAGAAGGCATTTGTGCTAAGGCATCAGTGAAAGGAATAGTCACATGCAAAGACTTCAATACCTCCAAAAACTTCCCAAATTGTTTATCCAATTTCGCTTTCTGAAACCTTTGTGGGAATGGTAAAGGTGGCATGTAGGCTTTAGGTGCAACATATTTGGGCTCTTCTTCTTTGCTCTCCCTCTCCTTACTTCCTTTTTCTTCCACTGAATTTTCTTTCTCAGCTTCAATTCTAACTTCAACTTCAGTTTGTTCATCTCCTTCTCTGCTTTTCTTTTCTTCAACTTTCTCTTCAATATTTTTATCCCCATTCTCCAATATTTTTCCACTTCTCAATGTAATAGCCTTGCAATGCTCCCTTGAATTTTCTGGTTGGCTAGGAAGCTTCCCAAATGCTTTGTTACTTGAAGAGCTAGCTTGTTGAGCTATTTGATTCTCTAACATCTTATTGTGTGTTGCCATTTGATCCACTTTAGATGCTAATTGAGAAATCATTTCTTGTTGACTTTGATGGCTCACAAGTAGAGTTTCAATCATAGATTCCAATCTAGCTGTCTTGTCTAGTTGTGCTTGTTGTGGTAGAGGTGGAGCAGGTACATTTTGAGGTTTAGAAATTCCAGGAGGAGGACCTCTATTCTGCTGAAAATTCTGATGTTGTTGATACCCAGAAGGTTGCTGAAAATTCTGATTCTGTCCTTGTCTACCTCCCCAAGAGAAATTGGGATGGTTTCTCCATGCTGGATCATAAGTTGCAGAAAATGGGTTACCACCTGGTCTTTGATTGTAGTTCCCCACATAATCCACTTGCTCACTTGAAAAATCTTGATTAAGTGCAGAAAAATCTGCTGCACAATTGACATTTGCAGCTCTAATTTCTACTGAATTACTAGAACCTCCGGCTGAAGAATCTACTTTCATGCTTAGCTTGTCCATTTTCCTTGTCAAAGCATCAAACTTAGCATTAATCATATTCATGGCATCAAGCTCAAACATACCAGCTGGTTTCTTGATCTCATTCCTCTCACAACTCCATTGGTAGTTGTTATAAGCAATTTTATCAAGAGCAGAAAAAGCTTCATCTTCAGATTTCTCCATAAGGTCACCTCCAGAAGAAGCATCAATCGTACTTCTAATAGCTGGTGAAACTCCATTGTAAAAGTGTTGAACAAGCATCCACTTAGGAATCCCATGATGTGGACATCTCCTTTGCAAATTATTGTACCTCTCCCATGCTTCATACAAGCTCTCATCATCTCTAGGTTTAAAAGAAGTCAGCTCATTTCTTAACTTAGCTGTCTTGCTTGGTGGAAAATATTGAGCTAAAAATGCTTGAGAAAGTTCATCCCATGTTGTGATAGAACCCGGTGGCAAAGAATGTAACCACTCTCTAGCTCGGTCCTTCAGAGAAAAAGGAAATAATCTGAGTCGAATTGCATCATCAGAAACTCCATTTATCTTCAACATATCACTGATCTCAAGAAAGTGTGCCAGATGCACATGTGGACTTTCACTTGGATTTCCTCCAAATTGTGCTTGTTGTACCATTTGACAAAGTGCAGGCTTCAGTTCAAAATTATTAGCTTCTACCCTTGGTCTTGTGATACTTGGCATGAAATCTCCAATGTTAGGATAGGCATGATCCTTCACAGAGCGGTTGTTATTGTTGTTGTTGTTGTCAGCCATTTCTTCTTGTAATTGCTCTTGCTCTTGTGCTCTTTCTTGTTGTTGTTGAGCTTTAATTTCAGCTTTTCTCCTCTTAGATTCTGCTCTTAAAGCTTTTGTTGTCTTCTCTATTTCTGGGTCAAAGAATAGATTGATTTCTTCACTTTTTGTCCTTCTCATAAAATAAAGCACCTGAAAAACAAAAATAAACAAATTCTCAAAGTAAAATGGTAAAAAGAAATAAAATAAAATGCCCAAATTAACCAAACAAACAATTGTTTAATATCAAACAAAAATCAAATCCCCGGCAACGGCGCCAAAAACTTGATGTGACTAATCCGCAAGTATACGGGTCGTCTCAAGTAATAAAGTGATGAATCAAGTATCGTTCCCACGAGGATTTGCTGTTTGATTACTAAACTATGAATGAAGCGATTATTTGGGCTAATGATTAATGAATAAATGGTAAATGTAAATGAGCAAGGTAAATTGATTAATCCAATTGAAATGGGTAAAGAGCAAACAAATAAATTCTAATTCTAGCTCGCAATTAAACTAAAATTAACAATGGGTAATTTAAGCAAAAGTCTAATTATGGTAAAAGTGATTCCAGAGTTGGGGTTTATGCATAAATTAATTGGGATTTGTCTTGGGCATTCCAATTTTTAGGGAAAAATAGAGTTTGAAGGAAATTGATTCTAAATCCCTTTGATATCTTTTTCAAGCAAATCAAAGTGTATTCTAAAATAACCAAACCTACTTTCGTATGTATTTGATTATTTTAAAACCCATTAAGTTTTGTAACCAATAATTAATTCCTCTTAAAATCCTAGTTTATTTCTAAATCTAGGTGATTTTAAGTTCCAATCCTTGATTAACTATCAATGACTTTCACCTTTCGGTCCTTCAATCAAAGATTAACACAATACCCAATGGGTACCAACATTAGGCAAGTAAATTAAGCACACAAGGAAGGAATCAAAACTCATATTTATGTAAAATAAGGAAATACCCAATCCAAGTCCACAAATTAATCTAAAACATATTTTCCAACTCTGAAATCTAAGGAAATTACTCACTCATAATGGTATTTACAAGAAATATAGATGGAAGAATAAAGAAAAACATGATAAAAGGACTGAAATGGGAAAACCCAGGTGGAAGAACCAAGGTCTCTGGTTTCTGGAGCTCCAAACTCGTGCAGCAGCTCCTCTTCCTAGAGAAAATGGCGCCTCCTCTCTCTTTCTATTAAATTTTCTTTTCTTTTTGTGTTTTTTCCTCCCTTCCTCTTGTGGCAAAAATAAGGAAATGATGAATTTATATCGTCCCTAAAAGTTACCCTAAAAGTAAATAAAAGACAAGGAGTGGATAGGAAATGAGGTGTAAAATTATCCAAGTCAGCAGCACTATTCACGTTCTGGGCATTCTGCTTAGGGTTCGGCTTAACCCTAAGCAGCTTCTTAGCAAATTTAGCCTCTGGCGCCTTTATGCCTTAAGGTTAAACAGACCCTCAGCAAATCTCGGCAGACTTATAGTAAAATGGACTTTTCTGCTCATGCTTGGCTTGTGTTGCACCTTAAGCATTGCCGTTTTACCCTAAGCATGACCTGAAGCAAAGCCTCAAGCAAATTTCGGCTGGTTTGCTTTTTTTTCAAGGCTTGATTTCTTCAACTTTCCTCCATGCTTAAAGAATTCCTAAATTTCTTCAATTCACTTCCTATTTCACTCATTGATCTTCGATTTGCCACAAAATCCTATCAAAAACAACAAAATTACAAAAATCAAATATAGAGTATTTAAATTTAACAAATAAGCTAAATTAAAGCTAAAAACATAAAATATACTAAAATATAAGGGCAAAATGGATGCAAAACTACCCTAAAATGCCTATATGAAATGAGTGTAACACTGCTTTGCTGGGCATGTTAAATTCTTGTCAGAATGGTGGCAATGAGAGGCTAATAGGTACACAGAGGATATTTTCTTAGATTATTGACACAAGAGCTTCCCATCATATGACAGGAATGTTGGCATTTTTGAGTGAATTGCGTGACATTGTGCCATGCTCAGTCGGGTTACCTAATGGAGAAAAGACCTTAGCGGTGAAAGAAGGAACTGTGTTGCTTGGAGGAGACTTGAAATTGCAATGAGTCCTTTATGTGCCAAATTTGAATTGCAATCTGATCTTTGTATTACAACTACTTAATGATTCAAATTTGGTTATTCAACTCACTAACAAAATTTGTGCTATACATAACCTAAATTCGAGGAACCTGATTGGAGTGGGTGAGCAACGCGAGGGGCTGTACTTTCTCAAGGGAGTGACATCGGTACATGCTTACAACATAACTGATGTGGGGTCTTTTGAGCTTTAGCATAAGAGAATGGGCCATCCTTCTTATAAGGTGGTAGAGTTAATTCCAGAAGCTGGTAGCATAGTTAGGAAAACTAATAAAACTTGTGAAGTTTGTTTTAGAGCAAAGCAAAAAGAGAGATTTTCTTTTCTAGTGACAATAAAGCTGATAATTGTTTTGAATTGATACATTGTGATTTGTGGGGACCTTATAGAGTCCCAACTTCTTGTGGAGCAATTTACTTCTTAACAATTGTTGATGATTACTCTCGTGCTATTTGAATATATTTGCTGAATGGAAAATAAGAAGTAGCTTGTGTTTTTAAGAAATTTAATGTGATGGTTAAACGCCAATTTGAAAAGAATATGAAAATTATCAGAAGTGATAACGGAAGTGAATTTATGTGCTTGAAAGAATATTTTGATGAACAAGGGATGTTGCATCAGACTTCCTGCATAGGAACACCTCAATAAAATGGCTGAGTGGAAAGAAAACATCGCCATATTCTTAATGTGGCGAGAGCCTTGCGTTTCCAAGCAAATTTACCCATAGAATTTTGGGGAGAATGTGTACTTGCAGCCGAGTATTTGATTAATAGGACTTCATCTATATTGTTAAATGGTAAAACCCCATATGAGATGCTTTTTGGGAAAGTACCTTCTTACAAACACGTTCGGGTTTTCGGTTGCTTGTGCTATGCACACAATCTGAATCGGGATAAAGATAAATTTGGTAATAGAAGTCGTAGGTGTGTTTTTGTTGGGTATCCATTTGAAAAGAAGGGATGGAAATTGTATGATTTGGAAACTAAAAAATACTTTGTATAAAGAGACGTGGTATTCGCTGAAACAGAATTTCCATATGCAAATGAGAAAACAATGGGTGATGAACTCATTAAAAATGGAGTTGAGGAGTTGGGTGATGAAGTTGATGGTTTAGAGAATAACTTGGGAAAGGAGCACGATGAAAGTGTGGGTAGAGACAGTGAGGTGAATCTTGAAACGGAAGAATTGATCCATGAAAACAGTGAGAGAGTGGATAGAGGTGAAGTTGTTGAAGAGCAACTAGGTAGGGGACAAAGGGCCAAGCAACCTAGTGTTCGTTTGAAGGATTATGTGATAAACGCCATCAAAACAAGCCCCTCGGTATGCTCACCTTCCCAATCTGATTCCTCAGGTACACCTTACTCTATAGCATATTATGTGGGTTATGATAAATTCTCTGCACAACACCGATGTTTTTTGGCAGCCATTACTACAGGACATGAACCAAGCTCTTATGTAAAAGTAACTAAGGATGAACGGTGGAGAGCGGCTATGAGAAAAGAAATACAGGCTTTGGAGGATAATAGTACGTGGACAGTTGAAAATCTGCCATTTGGAAAGCAATAGGAAGCAAGTGGGTATACAAAATTAAATACAATTCTGATGGAAGTGTTGAATGATACAAGGCGCGGTTAGTGATATTGGGAAATAATCAAGTTGAAGGCATAGATTATCAGGAGACTTTTGCTCCTACAGCAAAAATGGTTACTGTGCGCACATTTCTTGCCATTGTGGCTGCAAAGAATTGGGAACTCCATCAGATGGATGTCCAAAATGCTTTCTTATACGGTGATTTGGAGGAAGAGGTTTACATGAAGATGCCGCCTGGATTTGCTTCTCAATCACCAGGGAAGGTTTGTAAACTCCAGAATCTCTATACGGTTTGCGGCAAGCACCTAGATGTTGGTTTGCGAAATTGGCTGCATCTCTGAAAGCTTATAGATTTCAGCAATCATATTCAGATTACTCTTTGTTCACTTTTTGAGCTGGGACTGTTCAATTGAATGTGCTTATTTATGTGGATGACCTTATTATCTCTAGCAATGATGTTTCCGCTGTATAAAAATTCAAGAACTATTTGAGTCATTACTTTCATATGAAAGACTTGGGGAAGCTGAAATTTTTCTTAGGGATTAAAGTAGCCAGAAACTCGAATAGTATTTTCTTGTGTCAACGTAAGTATGCGTTGGATGTAATTTCAGAAGTTGGATTACTGGGTTGCAAGCCGGCTAAAACTCCTCTTGAACAAAATCACAAGCTAGCCCTTACCGAGAGTGATGATGTGGATGACCCTGCTCAGTATAGGCATCTGGTGGGACGGCTTATTTATCTAATAATAACTCGATCCGAGTTGTCTTATTGTGTGCATATTCTTGCTCAGTTCATGCAACAACCGAAGAAAGCTCATTGGGAGGCAGCTATTAGAGTTGTGCATTATTTGAAAGGAAATCTAGGTCAGGGTGTACTACTGCATGCCAATTGTGATTTCAAATTGTCTGCTTACTGTGATTCTGATTGGGCTAGCTGTCCTTTGACGAGACGGTCTTTGACCGGTTATTTTGTTCTTTTGGGTGAATCCCCTATCTCGTGGAAGCCTAAAAAGCAACAGACAGTGTCTCGCTCATCCGCTGAAGCTGAATATCGGTCTATGAGTACTACAACTTGTGAACTTAAATGGTTGAAAGAATTATTGAATTCTCTTGGTGTGGCGCATACTGAACCTATGAATTTGTATTGTGATAGTCAGGCAGCTCTGCATATAGCTGCTAATCCTGTCTATCATGAACGTACCAAGCATATTGAAGTGGACTGTCATTTTATCCGTGATGAGATATTGAATGGTAACATTCAAACATATTATGTATGTAGTTCAATGCAACCTGCAGATATCTTTACAAAGGCGTTGGGAAATGATCAGTTTAACTTTCTTCTTCGCAAGTTGGGCATTCGAGATCTCCATGCTCCAACTTGAGGGGGGGTATTAGAAAGGCAGCTGTTAGCTGTCACTTATTTTACAATTATATAGGGCATTTGTTTAAGAATTTTTGTGTGCATATCTGTTCTTACCTTTTGTTGTATGATTCTGATGCAATTTTGGTAGTTTAGCTTGATTAGGAACCTATTTGTTAGCTGTAATTTTTTATACATATCTTTGATTTCTGGGGCAATAAACATCAGAATTCTTATTCCAAAATTTTTTAGTTCTTTTACATGCACACTAATTTATTTCATTAAAAAAAAAAAAACAAATTTTGGGTTCATGCCCAATTATCTCTCCATAATCTTCAAAATCGCATTTGGACATCTGGGAATCAATTTAAAATGCAAAACTGAAATTAAAAGGTGAGTTACCATTTGCCCAAGAAAATCCTATCGTCCCCCTTATATATTGTTAAAGACAACAACCAATGAGTTTTGTCTGAGTGGTAATGGAATCGTGTACAAAGCTCAACAAATTTCAATAAAAAATAAATAAATGATAATGGGGTGGACTAGATATTTGTAATGGTAGAGATTTTTGTAAAAGCTCATTCAGACCTTGACATTGTTATTTTCAAACATAAGCAAAGATACCCAACTTCCTAACAGGTTCTTACAACCGCTCATCGCATTCCTATAAACCATTGGAAACAAATATGCAATTGCATAACATCAGCAAAAACTAAGAAGAACCTATGTGTTCTGTAGATCGAAAACGGGTTAGGCTTCCTCTGGAATTCCTTAACAATGAAATCATCAGTTCGGATTGCGAAGCAAGGCCCTTCTCACATTGCCATGTGTGGCAGAGCTTATGAATATTTATGCAATCACTTTGATCAAACAACAAGTCAACAGATGTAGAAAGAGCATTACTGACAGCTACTCCGTATCTTCCTGTCTCCAACATCAAAGAACAAACCATCAAATATGATTTTTTAGCTTCTGAAGACTTTAAGTAAATCAGATTTTATCATAAATTTTTTTGGCTCTATGATATGAACATCCATCGGTTCTTCTGCAGCTGCTAACCAGACTAGTATTTCTAGTTTTCTACTTGGAATTTACCAAGGATTCTAATCCTTTGAGGAATCTAGATAGATTCTTTTTTAAAAAAAAAAAATCACTCCTAATATTTACTAATAAGCCATGATCCTAATTCTAATCCCAGTGCACTTCGCCATGAATGTGTCAGGCTAAACAACTTATATATACTCCAAAATAAACACACATTCATGCAAGTAGAAAACTATACTATCTGGCTTCTTCATCGAAACCCTTCTCTGAGTGCTTGCAGAAAGAATAATGGAGGAAAATCAGAACAAGGACATTAATAGAGTTGGTGCAAGTTGCATTAGTAACAATCGTCATCATGATGATGATAATGATACATATTTCAACTCGTTGCCTGTTGGGTATCGATTTGTTCCTCATGACGATGAGCTGATTATTGATTTTTTACTGAAAAAGGTCAGAAATGAGCCCTTACCTTGTAACAGGATTCACGTTGTTGATTTGTATAAACAAGGTCCTCAGGAGCTAACTGTTTAGTATGGCGTTTCAGTTTGTATTTTTTGTGTGAGACATGTATTAAGCAGAGAAAGCATAAAAACGGGTCTAGATCCAACAGAATAGCCGGTAAAGGATTCTGGAAGCTTACAGAGATGGCAAAGAAACAGACTTCCCAATGAAGATGGCAAAGTGACTGTAAATTCAGAAACAGACTTTCCAAAAGCTGATGATATGGTTGCAAAACTTGCTGCTGATGATATTTTTGCACAACTTGCTGATGATGATATTCTTGCACAACTTGCTGCTGCAGAATATGATGATTCTCTAATGATTTCCTGGCAAAACGAGAATGGTTATGGGTCTTATTTTCCTCCTGCAGCTTGCTCTGTTCCTCCTCCAGCAACACCATTGAATAACTTTGACCAATACCACATTAAATAATAACTATGCCTATAATGTTCCACCAATCCAATCATACCCTTCTTGTTATAGCTATGACCTTCAACCCATTTATGATCAAGCTGGTTATGACTGCATGGAGATGCCCACCATGAATCATCATTTAGAGCCGGCTGCGGAGGAACCACCACTTCTTTAGGCCATACCTGCTTTTGAGAATGATAGCTTGGAATTTAACATGCAACCTTGCCCTTCAGGGCCCGACTACACCTGCTGGAAAGCCTAATGATCATATTTCAGTGCCGAGGAGAAGATACCATCCCCTTATCATATTCTAAAAGATTTTGTAACCTCGTATTTTTTTTTTCTGCTATTTTGACAAAAATGAGTTATTAAATAGTTCATTCCCAATGCCTTCAGGAAAACTAACGAATTTTATTAATTAAAATTTTTTTTAAAAAAATCAATTTATATGCATTTTGTTGTGATGACAATATGATACTCTAAAATCTGCATTTTGCTAATATAAAATTTTAAGTTTGATTACAATTGTTTTAATTTTAAATGTTGGAATATATGGTCTAAAAATAAAATATTTAGTAAAAAAGTTTGGCTTTTTTTTTGTCTAATTAGCCCATTACTTAGCTAAGAGACCAGTAGGAAAACTTAATAATAGAGACAGACGGGTAGCTAGAAACGTTTCCTTACGTGTTGTTGGCTGTTCTAGGACAGAATGGGTCCAATTCGCATTGTCTTTTCTTTTACCACATATATCTTGACTACAAAACCGAACTTGCACAACTCTACAAGCTTACACCAATCACTCCGAAAGTGGATTCAAATTCATCTGAACTTTAGAGGTTTAGTTCTTGTCCATTGTCAGAGCTTATATGGTCTAATGACATAAATTAGATGATATGAAAATCCTATGGAACACCTTGATGGGTTGATTTTTGAACATAAGCCGATAAAGCCACCTTCCAAACAAGCCATATCCCCCAATCACTTGGTTTTGGACCTCCATGAGAGTGACTTAACATGCCCGCCGACCAAACAAACCCACTAATCACATGGTTTTGGTCCTCCATGAATGTTACTTTGGTCTTTGTGTATATATATTCAAGTCATTTCCTTTGCCCTCTACCCATCAAAAGATAAAAAATTTGCAACATTGAATTCTGAAGTTCTTCAACCTTTCCTACTTTACAATTTCCCTCTGGATTCTTCCCTTCAGTAGCAGGGTGATCAGCACCACGAGACTCCTCAACTTGGCACAAAAATGGAAGAAGCTAGCTGCTTTAAAGCTAAAAAGAATCATACAGTCACAAGCCATGAGCAGTTACAGCACACTGGAAATAGCTGAGAAGGGCCACTTTGTTGTTTACACTGCCGATCGGAAACGATTTTTACTCCCTTTGAAGTACCTTAACAATTAAATTATAAGATAAGTATTCAATATGGCAGAAGAAGAGTTTGGATTGCCAAGCGAAGGGCCTCTTACATTGCCATGTGATGCAGAGCTCTTGGAGTACGTAATTTCCTTTATCAAACACCAGGCTACTGGAGATACAGAAAAAGCATTACTGATGTCCATAATTAGCTGCAATTCATCGTCTTTCTATCTCCAACATAGAGAAACAAGCCATCAATTACCAGTTTGCAGCTTCTGAAGAGATACAATTAGATTCAAAAATAATGTATGCAAATGCAAATTGACAAAATTTAAAAGAAGTCTCAAATTCTTTTCATGATTGGTTTTGTCTACATCAAAAATAATTTCCATAACTGATATAGGAGATCTTGGCTGCACAATATATTAAAAATAACTACAAGATGAATTTGACAAGTTCCCCAGCAATGCATTCGACTTGTAGATGCATAGGCACATAAGAAACATGAAGTGCAACCTTTATTGAATATGCGATGCACTTGATAATGAAAAACATGTATACTAAAAGCCTAACTAGTTGGAAACTCAATTATAAAAAGAATTGATAAGTGCCCATCACATGACCTATGCAAGTCTACAATAATTAAGCTCCTGCCTCAAAAACATAAAACATAATCAATCAGTGAGACAACAAAAGCATACAAACGTGAGATTCACAGAACTGGGGCTCATTGAAGTCACTCCACTTGTAACTGCTATCTGAACAACAGTAAGCAAAAATGGCGACAAATTCTTTCCGCCACAAGCAATTGTTCAAGTTCCTCTCACCGCCGCTTCAATTGCTGTGCTTTTAATCCATGTTAGTTAATACACGGAATCCCAGTAACAAAAGACATTTTGTCAAACAAATATCCATAAATAATTAATTTTTTTTTAAGGAAAAAAGTCTATTAAAACCAGTTGCATACGTTTGTGCTACCTATTGGGCAAGCAAATTCACAGTGTACAATTATCAGGTCTACAGTTTTGAAATATGGCTTGTAACATTAAATTAAAACCCCAAATGCTGTAACCTTAATCAGTAAAATGGAGAAATAGATTAACACTGACCTCAGTTACTGATTGCCATAATCACCATAATGTTTATATTGATTATTCATGAGAACCTTTCAACATTCACCTTTGTGATTTACAATCTCTGCTTAAGGCATGCATGAGCTTCACAGAGAACAAATTTTTTACTTATAATTTTGTAAATCAGTAAAACATGTGGTCCTCATTTAAGGGATTGCATAAAAAAAAAAAAAAAATCTTAAAGAAACAAAGTAAAATCATATCATTCATCTCATCATGTTGGCCTACCTTCCACTATTCTAGGATAGTAGGTGAGGACTATTTCTGTATTTGCAGAAGAAAAGCGCAGCAAATGAGCCACTTATAGAGATCTATGAACTCATATTTCCTGGAGCATAATTGCATAAAACAATAACAATATGCATATTCAAGCTTGGAAGTGAATCATGAACAAGAACCTTAATGAACTCCATCACAAATTTAAAACATATCATTTCTTTCCATGTTAATAGTTAGCGTGCTCGTTTGAGAAGGCCAATATATAGAATTCCCTGAAAATTAAAATTGCAATAATTATTATTTTCCTTTTTCTTAGGAAACAAAAAAAGTTCTTAAGAAACAAAAGAAATTCATCAATCATATATTTGAGTTGGAAATTTCTTCAAACTCCAAAAGAGTCAAGTTAAATGCAGGGAAATAATTATATTTTGTCACCTTGCCGAAACAACATAGACCACACCACAAGCAAGCAGCAAATAGCTTGGTATATTTTGTAGAAGAATAAGATCCTTCTGGCTTGCTGAATAGTCAGGGAGAGCTCTTGTCATGACTGCAACCCTGAACAGAGTAAAATTGTTCACAAATCTCTCTCACTCTCCATTGTCTCTTTGAGAATGTACTTGTTTGTATGTCCAAAATTAAGAAAAAAATAAATAAAAGGAAGTTCTTCCTAAAACATACAAGATCTGCAGCATGCTCCTGCCAGCCCAATATTCCAACACCTGCAAAATGTAGAATCAAGCCTATCAACTCAAACAATGCATGCAAAAAAAAAAAAAAAAAATTCTTCAATTGATTTCAATTTTCAAGCAACTAAACCTTCATGTAGGCTAGACCTGAATTGTGCCTACAGCCTACTGTTTGTATCAATATAAATGCAGTAGGAAGGAACATTTTCCAGTTTAATGTCCAAGTACTGCTCATTTTTTTCAATTTCTCTTTCATTAGTTTTGGCTCAATAATAATGAGCAACTATGAATAGCTGAAACCCAATACAGGAATTCTAAAATAGAATAAGAGTTCGCACTAGCTTCTGGTTCTCTTCTGCTCAAGAAATTTGTTTTAAGTGACAACAAACTCTGTACATATGTACCATGCAAAAAATATATATACATATATGGAAAGAAAATAGTTTAACTCGCGTGCAGGAGGATTTTTCTTTTTCCAAACATACATGGTCTGATAAATAGAATACTAATTCAGTGAATCTGAGTTGTTACCAGTGAGCTGCTCTAGAAAAACATAACTTGCAAAAAAGTTTTATAATCATCCCATTACTCATTATGATGGGTTAACAACAGTGGTGTTTGCTTCTTCCCATTGCTCATTAGGCTGCTCTATAAAAGAAATGATATTTTTCCATTTTGGAAAATAAATAATACTACATAAATAAGAGTCTTAAATTTCTTTTTTTTTGGTAATATATTTATTGAAGCTGAACGACCTTACAAGTCCGTAAATATTAAAAACAACAATGAAAGTTTCCCTATCATCTGCAAAACCACAAGTTTATCGCTGACTTTGCGTTTTCTTGGACTAAGGGGTTTAGAGATGATGACAGGTAAAATAATTTTAGGTATTCATAAGAAAACATTTCTAAGGGGGAAGAGAAAACCTTCCAAAACTTAGTGATAGATCCCCACTCCGTGTCGGCAACCACCGCAAAAAACGCAATCACCACCGCGTAACGCCGAAAAATCCCATCTAATATTTACAATAAACGATCAATTCACAAATCAAAATCTCATATAACTGAGAAATTGTAATGTGTATAAGAAGAAAAAGTACATCGAATCCTTCCCTGGCGGACCGGATGGCGGAGAGAACGTTGACGGCAATGCAGAGAATGGCAGTAAGAGTCGTGACGAAGCTGAAGCATCTACACACAACCAAAAAGGGGTCTATCCCTGCTCTTAATCTCGAGCTGGACGATGACGGAGGCATGGCCTCTCCACCTGCTCTTTCGTTTCTCGCCATTTCTACCAGGAGTGTTTGTTTTTTCTATTTTTCTGTCTGCTGATTGTTTGTTTTGTTTGATCGAATTGAAAAAAGGATTCCTTTTTCAAAAATTATTTTATTCATAATTATCGATTATTTTTAAAAATTTATAAATATTATTTTTTAATTTTATCTTTAAATTCACTAGACACAATAATTATTAAACTAATTTTACTTATTATCTTTTAATTTAATTAGCTATATTAGTAATCACTTTTCACTTTAATTTATATTATAAAAATATAAAAATATATAAATTTTAATTTGAATATCATTAAAATCTATGTGACCCATTATTACATTTTTCAATTTAACTTACCACCAAATTTTACTTATCATTCATAATTTCAAAAAATATATCATACATCTCTTTTAATTTTAATTTATCTCATAAAAATATTTAAATTATAATTTAATATATAAATAATTTTAATACGAAATGTATTGAATAATAATTAAGATTGCATATATTGTTTTATTAATTTAAAAAATAAAGAAAAAAAACTATATACAACATCAATCTATATAGAAAAAATTAAATCATTCATACTTAATTAAGTTTTAATATTTTCAAAATAAAGTAAAATAATTAAATGTTTGTAATTTTTTTCTTATATTAAAATAAACCAAAAGAATTAAAATAAATTGGATAAATCTTTTAGATATTAATTTAAAATCAAATAAAAAATAATATATGTAAAAATAATATTTTTATATGATAAATTAAATAATTAAATACTTATAAAAATATTAAACTATTTCTAAAAGTATGATTTTATTTTAAATAAATTAAAAATAAATGAAAAATTTAAAATTCTAAACTAATTATAAAATTGAAGGATAATTACAATGACTATTTAGATTAAGAGATAATAAATAAAATTTAGCTATAAATTAATTAGAAACTTATAACAGTAAATTACAGAAATTTTAGTGGTCATAAGTTGATGGACTATGAGTGATATTAACTTCTAATTATTTGCATTTTTTTTTAAATCCATCTTAACCTCTTTCCTTCCCTTCTTAATTAGACAAAATAAAGAGAATTTTAGTTAAATTACAAAATATTTTATTTTATATGATTTAATTATTTTCTTAATTATTGTATAAAAAATCTTAAATACTAGATAAAAGTACATGGATAAAGTGTATGATTAATTATTATTTTACTTATTTACACATTAATTTTGTTAATTTTTTTAATTATATAGCTTAATATTGTAATAATTGTTGGTTAAAATCATATAAATTTTATTCTAATTGAAGAGTTGCCCTCTGTTTTGTATTAGGTTTTATAAGGTAATAAAAGGTTTTTTAAGGTTTAAAATCTTCTATTTTATGTGTTAGGAGAACTTTTGATTTTTTTAAGTAAAATTTTTAAAGTTTTTAAATACCTTACAAAAATCTTTATTTTTTAACTCATTAAATTAAATAAAAGTTCTTTCTAGAACATCAAAATATCTTTAAAAAAAAACATTCATTTGAAATAATAAAAAATTATAAAGATTTAAAAAGATAAAAATCTTATTTAAAAAAATAAATAAATAAAATAGCCTTGCTTATATATCCATCATTTAGTAGCCCTAATTCCTTATCTTTCTTCCTTCTTTTATCTTTTTTTGGCCATCTTATTTGCACTTTCATCTTTTTTTCTCATCTTCTCTTCCCCTAATCTCACATACTAACCTCCTTCTTCCATCAACTTCAACTCATCATAGTCGATTTGCACCTCTTTCTCTCTCTATGGAAAACTTGGCCACTAACCACAGGAGGGGTGATCTTGATGGCCAATGCTTAGATAGAATACTACTCAAGCTTAGATAGAACCCAAGTTTAGCTATTTAAATAGAACATGCAAAGCTTCGCTCAACTAGAAGAACTTAGCAAATTAATAGGTGTTAGACAGAGCTTCTCTAAGCTCGCTCAATCTCATATAGCTAATTATCAGATGGATTGCTCACAAATTAGAATTGGCATTGTTAGTATCTCTAGGAGGTATTTAATCACATAAGAAATCTAGTGATTAAATGTAAGCACAGGCAATCAATTACAATAAATAGAGCTCCACTCCTTGCTAAAGCATTAGAATACAAGGAGAAGCGCGTGTAAATTTTCATGAGTCCTCCTTTATCTATCTAAAGGTGAAGAAGGAGAAACTCACTCTTTGTAAGGAGAAGAAAAATATTTTGTTTTATGTGAGAATACATAAATAATAATATTTAGCTTAAGAATAATAATAAAATATTAATTTTATTTATATAAATATGATTTTGAAATTAAGGATAATTTTTAAAATAAAAAAATAATTGAATTAAACCAAAACCAGTTGCACATGCAGCTGCGTTACACTCCAACTACTACAAAAAATTCTTTCTTTAAACAACCATAGCACCTGCTTACATGAATCCTCCAAATCCAATCAGTTCGTCTCCCCTGCTTTTAATCTATAATATTCAACTCGGAAGAGAATACAACAATCATTTTCCTCTCTCCTACTCATACATTCATGTTTTTTCTACGTCTACCATTGTGATAAGCTCAGATTCTCATCTTTGTTATCAGAGAAGGCCAAGAACCTGAAAATGGAGAGAAGTGAAGGAGAAAATCAACATGTGGAAGAGAATTCGAACTCTAAAGACGGTTCGATTTGTGGGTATGATTCCCTTCATCATCTCCTCAGTGCCAACCTCAAGCCTCACGTTTTCAAGGTAACCCCATCTTCTTTCCTTGAACTGCAAATTTTGATGAGTTGCAAGTAAAAGTTGCTGATTAAAACGAATTCATATAAATCTCCAAGTTCTCATTTCGAAATCAATTTAAAGCAATAGATTATTAAGGATATTAAATAAAGAATTTCTGGAATTTTTTTATGATGCGATTGATATTCTTTTCAGGAAGTCAGCCGGTTGCTTCTTGGGCTGAATTGTGGAAGGGCACTTGAACTTGTAGCTCTTCCAGAGTCTGCCAAAGCTCTCTCTTCAGAACATGATTTTGACCTCCAGCTATTGGGTGTTACCATCTATTTGCTATAGTAGTTCAACATTCAAATAATTTCTGATAATATTATGCTTTACATTTTATTTGCAAGTGAAACATATGATGTTATTGGTGTTTAGACTGATCACGTGCCATAAATTTGAGGTCACTTATGGAAATCCCAATTTATCTTTTCTGGAGACTCTTGAGAACTAGTGAAAAAACAACCATGGTAATTTTGAATCGTGACAGAACTCTGGTTTGCTGTGCTTTTGCTGAAAACTAATGGATGAGACGTATTCAGGGATGCCTAAACACCTAGAAGGTGATTGACAGCTGGGGATCCTTTGTTTCTGTTAGAAAAAATAAAAACCATGGGTCTTACCTCATGGGCATGCATAAACCCAAGATCCATGGCTTGAATCAATAGTACTAGTATGATCAAATATACATATACATACCAACCATGCCAATATTTTCACAGCTTAGACGTTACCTCAATTGCAATGCTACCCCAAGAATAAATTTGAGAGGAGAGAATTGCACCAAAAGCACCGCAATAGTTGAGCACTTCTTGCTCACAATTTACTGCTGGAAAGCACACCATTAGAATTCTGCCTTTGTATTGCCCATGTAATGTACTCAAATGGCTATGTATTGGACGTGAAATGCACAGCATAATGCCCTCTTTAATGCATCTCTCTACTACCCTGAAAAATGCACACAGAATGGCCAAAAATACTCTTCTTAAAAAATTCTCTTTGGCCAGCACTTATGCTAACCTTTTCTGCCCCCAAGTCATCCACATAATGGCCATCACTTGGCCTTTTGTTCTGTGCTCATGCAGCCACCAAAACATGGCCATGATAAACATGCACAATGGAGTTACTGTCCCTTGTAGTTGTAGGCAGCCAGCAGCAATGAGAAAGTAACTTCCCTAAACCAACAGCTTATAAGGCCTTCTTATTGAGGCCTACAAATGAAGCAAAATGGGCCTGGGCCTGGGTCTTGGCCTATCATGGGTGGACCTGAGCACTTCATTCTTCAGTTTCAAAAAATGGAAAAGTGTTAAAATGGGATAAAAATCAAAATGCATGAGCTTCACTTTTTGAGAAATGTTGAAGGCATGTACCTTTGTCACAAGATTCTGAAATGGACCTTCAGCTAATATGTGCTTTGCATTTCTCACCATAGTCTATTTAATGGCATTGAAATCTTTAAGTGTGCATTCCCAGAGAGAAAGTTTTGAAACTTTTAGTGCGAAATCCTTGTGACATGAGGCTTTGGTTTTTGTTTTGGCTGTCCCACTAATATATCATAATAATTTTTATATATTTTAGTGCTTAGCTATATGTAAGCAGGCATATTTCATTTTCCATGATAGGCTTCTTAAATAATCAATGCTATGCTATTGATTGTTCTAAGGTATTAATCTTTGTATCATTCAGGCTTTTTGCTTTGGTGCCAACAAAGAGTTATTAAGACAACCTTGAGTAGTTCGGGTGGGTCTTATTCAGAACTCCATAGCTCTTCCATCAACTGCCTCCTTTTTGGACCGAATGAGGGCTATTTTCCAGAAATTGAAGCCAATTATTGATGCTGCAGGTTCTTCAAGAGTGAACATATTATGTTTGAAAATAGTTGAGTTGTAACATTGAACTAATTCATTTATTGATTTTTCCACTTAGTCAAAGGGTCTGGAATGATTTCTTACATAATATTACTGCAGGAAGCATGGATGGTGCCATTTGCATTCTGTGCTAGGGAGAAGAGGTGGTGTGAATTTGCAGAGCCTGTGGATGGGGAATCAACACAATTTCTTCAGGAATATGCAAGAAAATAGAACATGGTTATCATAAGTCCAATTCTTGAGAGAGATTTAAATCATGGACAGACCCACTGGAATACTGCTATTATAATTGGGAATCAAGGGAACATAATTGGCAAGCATCGAAAGGTAAATACAAGTTTACTTTGTCTCTACTAGATATTTTTCAAGACTAGTTTTGTTGAGCACACTATCTAAATTGCATTTGGCAGAACCATATACCTAGAGTTGGTGACTTCAATGAAAGCACATATTACGTCGAAGGAAATAGTGGACATCCTGTGTTTGAGATAGCTTACTGAAAGATTGCTGTGAATATATGCTATGGGAGGCACCATCCATTGCATTGGTTAGCATTTGGCTTGAATGGTGCTGAGATTGTTTTTAATCCTTCTGCCACCGTTGGTGAACTCAATGAACGAATGTGGCCCATTGAGGTTGGTGAATTCAGTGAACCAATGTGGCCCATTGAGGTTAAGTTCTGCTCATCTGCTTCATTTCATGCTTAACGTCTGTTTGGTGATTTTTTGCAATTTCCATTAGCTTGCTTGATGGACCATACTTCCAATTCACTTAGTCCCATACTAGGTAACAAGAAAAGTCAGCATCATCAAGTCTTTTTATAGGGATAAAAATTCACTGCAATATGGTTCAGCTTTGAGGATTCTCAGTTCATGCAATAAATGCCATGATTTATTTAATGCTGTATTATGTTCATATATCTTAATATTTAGGTGATATTCTAATAGATATTATGCAGTTAACAATTTGTCATGCTAAATTAGTTATACTAAAAAGGATAAATTGCTTTCGACAATATCAATTGACATGGTTTTACAGGCTTGTAATGCTGCAATAGCCAACAGTTACTTCTTGGGTCTATCAATCGTGTTGGGACTGGGAATTTCCCCAATCCATTCACTTCGGGTGATGGGTAGGGGTGAGCAGATTTCGGTTAAAACTGAATCAAATCGAATCAATTCGGTTCAGTTTTAAAATTCATTCGGTTCGGTTTTATATTATAAAAATTTCAGTTATTTCGGTTCGGTTCGGTTTTGAAGAGAAAAAAATCGATTAAACTGAATTGAACCGAATAGTAATTTTATATATTCAAATTGAACCGAATCGATTTTTGAATTGATTTATTTTTATGAGGAATTTATGAATTATATTTAATTATATATATATATATAAATTGTTTAATTTCATTGATTAATGGTTATTAGGTTCAAACCAAAGTCAAAATTAGACCAAATAACTTGAAAATTAAGTCTAAATTAAAAAATAATCAAAAATCAAAACTGATTGGTTTGAATCGAACCGAACAGAAATAGAGCGGTTCAGTTCGATTCTATTTTTCATCTATTTCAGTTCGATTCGGTTTCTAAAATATGTAATTCTATTTTTATAATTTAATTCAATTTAGTTCAGTTCGATTTGAACCAAATGCCCACCCCTAGTGATGGGAAGCCACAACATACAGATTTTGGGCATTTCTATGGATCTAGTCAATTTTCAGCACCAAATGCTTCTTGTAGACCCTCTCTCTCTCGTTACAAGGATGGACTACTGATCTCAGAGATGGACCTAAACCTGTGTAGACAGTTGAAAGACAAATGGGGATTTCGAATGACAGCTTATTACAAGTTATATGCTGATATGCTTGCTCATTATTTGAAGCCAGGCTTTGAGCCGTAAGTCATCTCTGACCCATTGTTACACAAAAAGTCCTCCCAAGTCCCAGGTACTATGCAAACTTGTAATAGAATCTCAACTCATCAGCCAAAATAAGTTCAGTGTGTATTCATACTTGTAATTATTCGAACATTATCTAGCTTTCATTGGATTAAGATAGGGATTAACGATGATGAAAGATGAACATTTTGAGAATGATGAGGAGAAAGAACCAGCAAAACATATCCTGGGGCCTCTTCTTTTAGCTTCTTTGCTATTGAGCACCTCAAACTAAATTTTAAAGAGAAAATGAAGAGACCGCTATACTCATAAAGGAACAAAAACATTTCAATATGAAGAGCCTTAATTAATTTGTGGTTGAAATATGAAAGCATTTAAAAAAAAAATACAAAGGGCCAATTCACTTTATATTGTCAAATATCATAGCAGAATCTTCCTTAAGATTGTAACATCACATAAGCCAATTCAATCTGCTCACGGATTCCAATCCAAGAGACCACTTTTAATCTTTTCCCAGATCTCTTGATTGAAAATATAATTTCTCTCTTCACGACTATGAATTTGATTGAAGTTTGCATTTTTTGCATGATGGTACCATCTACTACCGGTAAAAATTTGCTTGATTTTTACATCCTCTATGCATTGGTTCCAACAAGAAACAGGATGAGTCTTGTAACAACAATCATTCTCTCCTTCATAAATTGACTTCTGGTATGAGAACTGAAACATGTGATAAACAATATAATAGTAAGCAAACCTACAAACAGAATTCCCAAAATTCATTTTTTCCATTTTGTTTTTCCTGATATGTATGTTATTTGAAGTTCATATGCATTTATATCAACAAAAAAGAAAACAAAATAATATGCAATGGCAGTGACTACTTATCTTGCAATTCAACATTCTAAGCTCCCTGGAATCACTTCCCAGCAAAGTAGATTTGCAAGCAACAATTTCAATATCATTCTTAAATGGAATTCCAATAAAAATAATATAAATTATACCTTAAAAGAGGATTTTATGTGGGTGTTTATGTATAGTCTTTCTAGATGAGGAGAAATCCATAGCATAGCATCCACAAGTTCAGCAATTGGACATTTGCCTTGATAAGAAATTGAAAGGTTCAATTCTTTCACTTTATGCAATGGTGGTGTTAGAAGTTGTCTCAGTTGGGTAGGGATAATGTAACTCTGCAAAGATAAATCAGACGAACTTATAAATCAAATTGGAATCCACATATTAATCCCAAGAGTATTTATAGATCTAGAGTTATGTAAACAAAGATTCAAATAATAGAAGTTATCAACTAAACATACCTCGGCAGTTTCACTTTTCAAAGTCATCATCCTGAAACATTGATTGAACTTGCCGAGTAATTCAATCAATCTAATATACCAAGAAATTTCCATATTATCTGGTTCAAAATGCAATTCAACCTCGGGTAAGATCAAGTCGTTTGAAGAAAATGAAATGATATTACCACGGTATGAAAAGATGTGTAGATTAGGAGTATGAATCTGAATTCTAACCGTGTTTGCACATGACTTTATGTGCAGTGTAAGAAGACTGGAACTAGAAATCTTGATACTCTCCAACATATGACATTCAAGCAAGCACAAGCATTCCAGATGAGGAAATTTATTCAGTTGCTCGTACAACCATTTATCAGTTATGGGAGCCCTATGTATTGCTAAGCTCTTCAAATTTTTCAAGCAGGCCACCTTTAATACCGAAGGCCAAGATGAACCTTGTACAGTCAATGAATGAAGATTTGGTGCTTGAATCTCAAGTCGCTCAAGGTGATCAATATTGCTCACATAGAATTTGACAAGATTGATAAGATCAAATATCTGTATAGTCTTGATACCAAAGCAGTTAGTGAAGCTCATATCTTCAATGAGAGGAGACCCAGCAACTAGTTTGCTTATTACATTATCATCTGCAAAAACATATCTAAGAGACAACTTTTTCAAGAAAGGTAATGTTACATTATCGGTAGAGGGCAGATGCAACTTGCAATGACTCAAGTCTAAAACCTGTATTGAAATTGCATTGAGAATAGCTTGAGGCATGCAGTACATGGACTTTTCATCAACGTTAGTTCCACCAACTCTAATTTTCAGGTGTTTGACCTTACTCTCCAGGGCATAGCCAATCCATCTGTACATAGCGGAAACAATTTCTGGATTTGTGAAAAGATAAGGCATAACAAGTTTAAACTTGATCAAACTAATCATCTGCTTGCGTCTGCTTAACAAAATCTGTTCAAGAAAATTATGTGACACCTGAATGTTCCTATGCCTAATCCTAAATTCTGGATAGTAGTAACGATCTCGATTTCCAGCCATGAGCGCAGGAAAATCAATTTTTAAAATTGGAACAGTTTTCCATGCTTGAAACCATGTCTTTGACAATGCACTTGTTCGAGCAATTTCTTTAATGGGGAGAAAGGACAAGATGTGATGCAATATAGGCTCTGGCAATTCAGATATATAATCTACTGCTTCTATGCTCTTCTCCATACTTTGTTATAAGCAAATCCTTCTGATTTTTTAGTAGACCTTCCTGTTCAAGAACAGCTTATATATTAGAAGATGAAAAAAAAATTATGAACTTTAATAGTTCAGACTACGTTTCCATATTCCATAATTATATAAAAGGAGGAAAATTTTCACAGGTCGTGCTGTATGAATACTTAAACAGTGATTAATTTATATTATTACTAGTCTGATATATAACAATGCATGCATTGGCTGTATATTACTGCTTTGATTTCTCTTATGTTTTCTACTAAGATTTGGATGTTTAATTGCTACATCCAAATAGGCTAATCACACACCTGACAGGGATATTGTGCCTTTCATACCTATTGTATCTAAAATCTCTCAGACTAAATGAATCTCTCTAATTATCGCCTGAACCAACCCCTTGAAGTTCTATGAAAATTTATTCTAGCAAACAGCAATAAAAAATACCTGATCGCAACCTTTGCGAAATTCACCTTTGATATCAACTTCTTGAATAACGGAATTAATGGACGACTTAACGAAATACTGACAGAAGTATGAATAAAGAAGCGAAGTTGTATTATTTATAATTATAATATTAAAATTAATTATAGAGTTTACACAGAATTGAAATTCCTAATCCAGAATTAAAATTCTTAATCCACTTGTATATGAATTCTACTCAGCGAAGTTTTTTATTATAATTAAAAATAAAGTTTTATAAAAAATTAACTAAAATCAATTATTCATTTTTTTTTAAAAAATCGTTATTTCATTTCTTTTAAAAATATAGTTCAATTTTTATAAAAAATAATTAAAAAAATAAAAAATTCACTTCTTTTATCCGATTGGCACTCTCAAAGTATTTTTAATTATGATTCTTTATTTGTAACTAAATCGGTAATCCTACTGTACAGTATATTGGATAAAAGAATAAAATTTAAAATCAATTTTATATATTTACTTTCTAATATATTTTTAATAATATTATATAATTTTAATATAATTAATTATATATTTATATATAATTAAATTTATATAATTATACATAATATATTACATTTATAATAATGGATATATACTTATTTTTCTAATTTTATATAAGTCCTTATCGAACTCATAGACTTATGTTATCTTTTTCCCGAAAGGACTTATTGCCGATTAAACAATAATTTTTTTTAATATTCTAAATAGAATTTCTTAAATATTTTTTAACACTAATGAAATTTTTAGTGTGAGTAAAGAAAGTAATTAATATTTTATTCATTTATTTGATATGATTTGATATAATTTTTGAATTAATTATTGATAAAATATGAGAATTCTATTAAAATCGTAAAATAAGTTCAAATCGGTATGATGTGATCGATTTTTCAATTTTGATTCTTATCAATATAGTTTTTTAATTTGGTTTAAAAAAAAATCAAAAGCATGCACATTCAAATCTTCAATGTTAAGGAAATAAAAATAACAAAAAATATTAATAATCGTAATAATATAGATATCTAATTAATTAATTAATATATAATGTAGCTCTACTGTAGAATTTTTAGAAAATCATGATTATGTAATAATCAAAATAATATAAATATATAGGAAAATAAATTAATTAGATTTTGATTTAATTGTCATTAATTTTTTTCGTTAATATTAATTTTTTTTATCAAAATTAAATAAAATTCCCTTTAAATTGTACTCTTTAATTAGTTTTTAAAATTAATATTCATCTTTAATTGATTAATTAAATTATTTATTTTATTAGTATTATAATGGGATTATAATTAAATTATTAAAGATATTTGACCTAAATAAAGTTTTATTTAGATTAAAAATTAGTTGGTAATATAATTCTAATTTAACCACTGACTTTCGAATTTATTGTTAGATTTAACATTATTTACAATATTTTACTATAAAAGATATAAAATAGAATTTAATTTTATAATTTCTTTTAACATGTTATTTATATTCATTATATGTAATTTTTATGCATAATTTTTATTATTTTTTATATATAATATAATATTATATTTTTAATAACAATTAAATTTGATTATTTATTGTCACAATATCAAATTATTATAATTATATTTTAATTTTTCATAATTACAAATATTTTTTAATTTTTTTAACATTTAATTTGAATCACAATAAAAAAAAAACCAATTAAATGAAAGTTAAATATAGATACGACTAAAAATTTTAAATTTATATAAATTTTAAATTTAATTTAAATAATAAAAAAATAATATAATTATAAATAATATAATAAAATTAAAAATATTTTTGGTAATCTAAATATTCCCTTTTCCACTTTTATATGTATTATATAAGATTAGCTATGAATTCTTCAATATCAAATTTTATATATATATATAAACATTTTTTAATAAAAAAATCTTAATCTCAAATTTGAATTTGATTAATTAAAATGGAAAGGTTTATATTAACGGCCGCATGGAGATTAAGAATTCAACTCATTAATTAACAAACACAAATCAGAATATGAATTATAATTTACACTTTGTTTGGCTAGAGAATTTCCAACGTAATAGAATTATATCTACAAAATCAACTTGGATTACGTTTTGAATTAAATTAATAAATAAATTTAAATTAAAATAGAAGTATAAAATATATGTATTTTTTAAATTAAATATATGTATGAATAATAATTCATTATAATTCTTCTTCAAACAGGAATGTAGATAGGAAGTCTAACCTTGGGCAATTTCCGAAATTTTAATATTTTTAATAATTAATAGAATTTAAATTAAAGTTAAAATTTTAATTTAGAATAATTAATATAACAATTTTTATAAATAATTTAAGTTTATAAGTATCTTTAAATATAAGTAAAGATTAAAAATTTTAAAAATAATTTAAATAATAAAATTTATAAAATAAATTGATTTTAATAGTCAATTAAATTTTATTCTTTATTGTCACATTAATAAATTATCATGTGTATTTTAGGCAAGCTTATTGTCCCCTCTACCCAGATGTATATATTATATAGATATATAGATTAATTGGTATAAATCCTTCTTTATGCCATTTAGTTCCAATATATTAATATTATGAAATTATATTTATATTGACCCTTTAAATTAAGTAGTTACTAAGATTTGTTCAACTGAAAGCTCAAATCTGATGCCTATATCAAGTGAATGAAATGTTTTCGGCTATTGGATCAAACCCAAGTGATCAATTAAATGTACAATTTAATTTTATAAATATGTTATTATATAACAAAAAAATGTTTGCTTAGCTATATGTAAGCAAGCATAATTTCGTTTCCCATGATAGGATTGTTAAACAATCAATGCTATGCTATTGATTGTTCTCAAGTATTAATCTTTTCATCATTCAGGCTTTTTGATTTGTTGCTGTCAAAGAGGGCTATTTTCCAGAACTGAAGCCAATGATTGATGCTGCAGGTTCTTCAGGAGTGAACATATTATGTTTGCAAGTAAGTTGAGATGCAAAACTGAACTAATTCATTTATTGATTTTTCCACTTAGTCCAGTGGTCTGGATTGATATAATATTATTTCTGGAAGCATGGATGATGCCATTTGCATTCTGTACTTAGGGAGAAGAGGTGGTGTGAATTTGCAGAGCCTGTGGATGGGGAGTCAACACAAATTCTTCAACAATATGCAAGAAAATACAACATGTTTATTATCATAAGTCCAATTCTTGAGAGAGATGTAAATCGTGGAGAGACCCTCTAGAACACTGCTATTATAATTGGGAATTATGGGAACATAATTGGCAAGCATCAGAAGGTAATTGCAAGTTTACTTGTGATATATAGCATCTCAAATCATCAGTCAAAATAAGTTCAGTGTGTGTTCATGTTCGTAAATATTTGAACATTATTTAGCTGTCATTGGACTAAGACAGGGAATAATGGCGATAAAAGATGAACATTTTGAGAGTGATGAGGAGAAAGAACCAGGAAAATACATCCTGGGGACTCTTCTTTTGGCTGCTTTGCTATTGAGTTTATAGACTTAAATTTGATCACATTAAGCACATCAGCAATCAGTTTTCTATTCCTCAATCCATTTCAAAGCTCAACCACTCCATTTCAATTAGATAAAATTGTATTATATAAAAAGATTAATTAGATTAAGGCTGATTAGCTTTGGTTTTCAATCACATTTATATTACACAATGTAGGAATAATAATAATGTAAATACCATTATATCAAACAAAATTTTAAAGAGAAAATGAGGAGACTGCTGCACTGTCAAAGGAACAAAAACATTTCTATGTGAAGAACCTTAATTAATTTGTGATTGAAACATGAAAACATTAAAAAGAAAGAAAGAAAGCCAGAGCAGAGTCCTCCTTAAGATTGAAACATATAACATAAGGCAATCAGAAAAGACCACTTTCAATCTACGTAAGGATCCCAATCTAAGAGTCCACTTGAAATCTTTTCCCATATGTTCTGATTGAAAATATAAGTTCTTTCTTCACGATTACGAATTCGATTGATGTTTATTTTTTGTGTGCAATAGTACCATCTACTTCCAGGAAAAATTTGCTTGACCTTTACATCCTCCATGCAATGGTTCCAGCAAGAAACAGGAAAAGACTTGCAACAATCACTTTTTCCTTCATAGGTTGGCTGCTGGTATGAGAACTGAAACATGTGATAAATATTAATGGTAAGCGAAGCTACAAACAAAATCCCAAAAGTTCATTAATCTTTTCCATTTTATTATTTACAGCTCCCTGGAATCAAAATAATATGTAATGGCAGTGACTACATTCTCAGCTCCCTGGAATCACTTCCCAGCAAAGAAGATTTGCAAACAACTATTTTATTATCATTCTTAAATGGAACTCTTATAAAGAATTATATATCATACCTTAAAAGAGGATTTTACATGGTAGCTATTTAAGTAGAGTCTTTCTAGATGGGGAGAAATCCATAGCATAGCATCTACAAGTTCAGCAATTGGACATTCGCGTGCACTATTAATTGAAAGCTTTAGTTCTTTCACTTTATGCAATGGTGGCGGTAGGAGTTGTCTCAGTTGGCTAGGGATAATGTAACTCTGTAAAGATAAATCACACAAACTTAAATATTATCAGATATCAAGTGGAATCCACATATTAATCAAATAACAAGAGTTATCAAGTAGACATACCAGACCCGTTTGACTTGCCAGAGTCACCATTTTGAAATATTGATTGAACTTGTTAAGTAATTCAATCAATCTAATATACCAGGAAATTTCCATGTTATTGGATTCAATATACAAATGAATCTCTGGTACGATCAAATCATTTGAAGAAAATGAAATTATATCACCACGATACGAGAAGATGTGTAGATTAGGAGTATGAATCTGAACTCTAGCCACCTTCTCACATGACTTTATATACAATTTATGGAGACTGGAGCTAGAAATCTTGATATTCTCCAAAATATCACATTCATGCAAGCTCAAGCTTTCCAGGTGAGGAAATTTATTCAATTGCTCGTGCAACCATTTATCACTTATGGGAGCCCTATAGATTGCTAAGCTCTTCAAATTTTTCAAACAGGCCACCTTTAATACAGAAGCCCAAGTTGAACCACGTAGAGTCAATGAATGAAGATTTGGTGCTTCAATCTCAAGTCGCTCAAGACGAGCAATAATGCTCACATGGAATTGGACAAGATTGATAAGATTAAATATCTGTAGAGTCTTGATACCAAAGCAGCTAATGAAGCTCATATCTTCAATTAGAGGAGACCCAGCAATTAGTTTGCTTATTGCATTATCATCTGCAAAAACATATGCAAGAGACAACCTTTTCAAGAAAGGCAATGTTACGTTACCGATAGAGGGCAAACGCAACTTGCAGTAGCTCAAGTCCAACTCCTGTACTGAAATTGCATTAAGAAGAGCTTGAGGCACGCAGTACACATGCCTTTCACCAAGTATAGTTGGACAAAATCTAATTTTCAGGTGTTTGACATTACACTCCAGGGCATAGCCAATGCACCTGTCCATAAAGGAAGCAGTTTCTGGGTCTATGGAAAGATTATAAGGCATAACAAGCTTAAAATTGATCAAACTAATCATCTGCTTGCGTCGGTTTAAAAAAATCTGTTCAAAAATATTATATATCTCCTGCATGTTGCTCCAACGATCTAAGTTTTCAAGAATGATTGCACCAATATCAAATTTTAAAATTGGAATAGTCTTCCATGCTTGTAGCCATGTCTTTGACAAGACACTGGTTCGTGCAATTTCTTTAATATAGAGAAAGGAAAAGATGTGATGTAATATAGGCTCTGGCAAATTAGATATATAATCTACTGCTTCTATGCTCTCCTCCATTCTTGTTATTAGCAGATCCTTCTGATTTTACTGGTAGAACTTCCTGTTCAAGAACAGCTTATATATTAGAAGATAAAAAGAACAAACAACTGCTAGCAATAAAGAAATATGTATAAATACCTGATCGCAAGCTCTTCAAAACTGATCTTTGATATCAAATCCTCGAATAACAAAATTAATGGAGAACTTAAAGAAATATTGCTCCAAGTTGATCTTGAAAAGATTTGATATCATCAACGAGACAGACTCTTAAAATTGCATGAAGAAACACACTGTTATTATAAAAATAATGACTTGCAGCTAAGTCCTTGTAGGACTAAGAGATCTGTCTTTGTCCTACTATTCCCAGGAGTCTTTCCCAAAAGGATTTGCACACCACATATGTTCACGTTGGAGTTGTAAATCCTTGTCAAATAAGGATTTAATTTGTTGCTGAATAAACAATAATTTTTTTTTTTCTATTCTGAATAGAATTCCTTAAATTTATTTTTAATATTAATTAAATTTTAGTGCTGATGAAGGAAATAGTTAATGTTTTATTTAGATTATAAATTTTAATTATTTTATTAATTTAAAATTAAATTCTCTAATTTAATTATTTAAATAATAAATAAATAAGTAAATAATTCATTGAATTTTATGAAAATAAGTGACTGTGATATTTACCAAACCTAAAATTTTGCTTTTTAGTTAATTCTTTTTTAAAAAAAAATTTATTTTGAATTATAATTATAAAAGAAATCTTTATTAAATAGGAGTTAAGGATAAATAGGATTATAAATTTTAAATTTATATAAATTTTAAAATTAATTAAATATTGTGAAATAAGAATTAATTTCTTATTTATTTATTTATTTTTATTTCTTCTGATACTTATCTCAGGGCAGACAACACCACCACCCCACCTTTCGTCTTCGAAATCAAAACAGCTTCCTGTCTTGTAGTTCTGTGTCACCTGATACTGCTCCTCTCTCGGTCTCATCCACACCACACCTTCAATTCAATCTCTGCTCTTTCAAATTTGATTTTTACATTCAAATCCATCACTAACCCTTCATGGCTTCAATTTCACCTCCAACACCTCCTCACAAACTCTCCTTCAGGACCCACCACAGGTTTCTTCGCAAAAGACCATCCTACCCTTCTCCTTCTCCTTCTCCTCCATTTCCTTCTCACTCCTTCTCTTGGGCTTCTTCGGATTCTTCTTCTTCTGCTGCTGCTGCTGCTTCTACTTCTCTCTGTCGCTGCACCAATTCGTCTTCTTCTGATAGTTCTTCCACTCACTGGCGATGGGATGCTGCCCTTCAAGGTGTCATCGAAAGTGCAATGAAACGGATTGATTCCTTCATCAATCCGCGTGGGAAAGAGGATAAGGAGATGGGGGATGGAATGGATGCGGAGAGGGATGGTGGGAAGGGTGAAGAAGAGTGGGATTGGAATCGATGGAGAAGGCATTTCGAGGAAGTCGATGAGCAGGAGCGTGTCGTCTCCGTTTTGAAGGTATTTTTGCCAATTATCTATCATTTTCATTCACTTATACAACACGCATGCAGAGCTTCAGTTATTGATTACCTTTTCTTTTTCGGTTGAGAACTGTTTTCTGTTAAAAAAATGAGAAATTGGATCTGGGAAGTGCAAGTTGTAGGGGATTTGTGAACCCTATTATGAAGGAATTTCTCTTTGTTGGGAACTGGTACTTCTTCATTTGTCAATTGTGCAAAATGGCCTTAAAAGGAATGAACTTTTATTTGTTTTCAATTGCATTTGTAAAAGCCATTCCAAAAACTTTTTTCTTTGAGTATCAACCTCACGGCCCCTAATCTTTTAAGTTTTGAATTGTTTGATCATCGTTACAAATTATTACGATGGGGAAAGAAGTGCCCATTTGACATGTATAGGAGTTTTAGATACTGAGCTGATAAATGAAGATAGAAGAATGCTTTCCGATTGCAATTTTGTGTTGTATTCAAAATCTTACTCTGTCATTCCAGGTAGAATTATGGGAGCTTTCGTTGGTAAAAATTAAATTTTTTGCATTTCTGAATTATTTAAAATGTAAGAAGCTATAACTTTGTTAATTGTATTTGAAAGCGCTGACATCACACGCTACAAGGAATGCTGAACTTATGGAGCTGCTTAACACACCTTTGTACTGATAAGGTGTTGGTTGCATGCTGAAATTTCTTTCCTTGCAGTCGCAGTTGAATCAGGCTGTAAATAGAGAGGATTATGAGGATGCAGCTAGGCTAAAGGTGGCAATTGCTGCTGCAGCTACAAATGATGCTGTTGGCAGAGTGATGTCCCAGCTGAGTGTATGTAATTTGACTTATTGCTCTGCTTTTGCAAAGTTGGGAAAGGGCAGAGGGTCATGACTCACGAGTAGTGCTGTTGTTCTGCTAACCCTTTATTTTTTGGATGCTTCAGAGAGCAGTAGCAGAAGAGCGTTACCAAGATGCAGCTTTGTTGCGAGATGATGCTGGTGCTGGATTGGTGAGTTAATGCATGAGCTTGACTTTTCCCATTCTTATGAGTTGTTTTTTCTGATAGTTTGCTTTCTGTGAGATGGACTGGTGCTAGATGTTGCTTTGGATATGTTAGGGTTAAGGAACCCTAACAGAGAATTATAAGAGAAGTAGGGAAAATTAGAGAAGAGACAGAGAGAGAATAGAGAGATAGTTGAGAGAGAATTGAGAACTATTATTTCTTTGGTAATTCTTGAATGCATAGACAAGATTAGCTTGTTTGATAATTTATATCTCAACTCAGTAACTACTTTCTCTAAAGTCAAACATAGCAGTTACCAATTCTGTTACAGAATCAGTTATGCACTCTAGCTTCCTTTCCCGCTAATATTCCCCTTCCTATTACTATTATACTTTCTCCTATAGTATGTAACAATACCCCTTCCTTCAGCACTTTCTTGTTCCCAAGAAAGTGGCTGTTTTGAAAATTGAGCTGTGATAAAACTTCTATCCTCGCAAGTGGCATCCTCTTCAGGCAATTGAAACCACTTAATAAGTCCTTGTTCCACCTTCTGATCTCCCCTGGAAACCACTCTGGTCTGTAATACCTTCTCAGGAAAAAGTACAAACTGATCTTCTTGCAGAATAGGCAATTCAGAAATTGAAGTGATCCCCTCACCAATCCTTCTTTTCAACATTGAAACATGAAAAACGGGATGAATTGTAGAAGAAGATGGCAATTGTAACTTGTAAGCCTCCTTGCCCATTCTAGCAATTACTTGAAATGGCCCATAAAACTTAGCGGATAATTTCAAATTCTGCCTTAGTGCCACTGAGGTTTGCCTATAAGGTTGCAATCTCAGATATACCCAATCTCCAACAGAAAATTCCCTTTCAGATCTGCCCTTGTCAGCTTGTTGCTTCATCCTGTTCTGAGCCTGTTGCAAATTGGCCTGGAGAAGAGAACTAAGCTGCTGCCTGTCATGGATGAAGGTATCTACAGCTCCTACCTTCACACCATCAAAAGGAAACATAGGCAAGAATTGAGGGGCATACCCATATAGAGCCTCAAAATGTGACATTCTGATTGCACTATGGAATGAAGAATTATACCACCACTCTGCTAGGGATAACCAGTCCACCCATGTTTCAGGTTTCAAGTGAACCATGCATCTTAAATAGGCTTCAATACACTAATTCACCCTTTCAGTTTGACCATCTGATTGAGGGTGATAAGCTGAACTCATAGCCAATTTAACCTCAAAACACTTGAATAATTCCTGCCAGAATAGACTTGTGAAGACTTTATCTCTGTCTAAAGTAATTACTTGAGGAACCCCATGAAGTTTAAAGACAGTATCCAGAAAAACATGAGCTACTGATGCTGCTGTATAAGGATGGGGCAGAGAGATAAAGTGTGCCACCTTTGTCAATCTACAAACTACTACCAGAATAGTGTCTTTACCTCTTGACTTTGGGAGACCCTCAATAAAATCCATAGAAATTTCTTGCCAAGCTTGGGAAGGAATGGGAAGAGGCTGCAACTTCCCTGGATAAGGGCATGTTTCACCCTTACATTTTGCACATACATCACAAGACTTTACCCATTCCATCACTTCTTTCAACATACCAGGCCAAAAGAAATACCTCTTCAATCTCAAATAAGTGATATTAACCCCTGAATGGCCTCCCACAGCAGAATTGTGATAAGTTTGCAATAAGGTATGCTTCAAAGTTGTAGAATTCCCTACATATAGCCTATGGTTGTAATATAGGACACCATTCTTCAACTGATAGCCTGCAACAGCATTAGGGTCCAAAGAGGGCTTCTGAATTAACTCTCTGACTTTATCATCCCCTTCATAACTTTCCACTAATTGCTGCATCCAAGCAGGAACTACCACAGATTGAATAACACAAGAATGGAAGTCTGCAGGCCTCCTTGACAACGCATCTGCCACTTTATTTTCAATTCCCTTCCTATACAGTATCTTATAGTTCAACCCCAACAATTTAGAAATACCCTTCTGCTGCAAATTAGTATGTAACCTCTGCTCAAGTAAGTATTTTATACTTTCATGATCAGTTTTAATAAAGAACTGACCCTATTCTAGGTAATGTCTCCATTTACTTACTGCAAAAGTGATAGCTAGCAATTCCTTCTCATACACAGATAAAGCCTCACTCTTAGGCCCAAAAGCCTTAGAAATGAAGGCAATAGGATGCCCTTGCTGTTGCAACACTGCTCCCATTCGCCAATTACTAGCATCTGTCTCAATTACAAATGGCTTAGAAAAATCTAGCAGAGCTAAAATTGGAGCTGTAGACATTAATTCCCTAAGCTTCTCAAAAGCCTTTTGAGCAATAGCATTTCAGTGAAATGAATCCTTCTTTAATAGATCAATTAGAGGCTGACAAATAACCCCATAATTTTTGATAAATTTCCTATAGTAGCCTGTAAGTCCCAAAAAACTCCTGAGATCCTTGACTGAAGTAGGAACAGGCCAGTTTACAATAGCAGCAACCTTTTTTGGATCAGTAGCAACCCCCTTTCTTGAGATGATATGCCCAAGATATTCAATTTCAGTTTGCCCAAAGAAACATTTAGATTGTTTAGCAAAAAGATGTTGGGCCTGCAGCACATCAAACACTTGTTCCAAATGCTCCAAATGACTCTCCATATCCCTACTATAAACCAAGATATCATCAAAAAATACTAGTACAAATTTCCTTAAGAAAGGTTGGAAAATGTGATTCATTAAGGCCTGAAATGTAGTAGGGGCATTAGTGAGCCCAAAAGGCATCACTTTAAATTCAAAATGCCCATGGTGTGTCCTAAAAGCAGTCTTAGGAATATCGTCCACCTTCATCCTTATTTGATGGTAACCAGCCCTCAAATCTATCTTAGAAAAGATCACAGCCCCATGCAATTCATCTAGCAAATCATCAATAATAGGGATTGGAAACTTATCCTTAACTGTCAAGTCATTAAGTCTCCTATAGTCAACACAAAATCTCCATGTCCCATCTTTCTTCTTCACTAAAAGAACAGGAGAAGAATAGGGGCTAGTGCTAGGTTGAATGATGGAAGAGGAGAGCATATCTTTTATCAATGTTTCAATCTCTGTCTTCTGGTAATGGGGGTATCTGTAAGGCCTAATATTAACAGGCTGAGCATCATGCTGCAGAGGAATAGCATGATTGTGACTTCTAAAATGTGGTAACCCTTGAGGCTCTTCAAAAATGCTGCTATATTTCTGGAGTAATTGTTGCAGTCTCTCATCACACCCAAAATTGGAAGTAGCTGATAGCAAGGAGTGGTCAGAATGCATAACACAAAACAAAGGAGTCTGAAAATCCTTACCATCTTTCCTCAATATATTGGCAGAATACCAAAGCCCAGACTGCTTACCCTCTCCAATGCCATGCAAAACTACTGATCTTCCTTCCACAGTAATAGTAATTGTTGATGCCTCAAAGTCAAATAGTACTAGATTATGCTTCTTTAACCAATCCACTTCTAATATCATATCAAAACCCCCTAATTCCAGAATCTTCAAATCAAAATTAAACTCATTATTGTCCATTTTCCATTTAAATTGCTGACATTGTAAATCACACCCTAACTTCCTCCCATCTGCCACTGTAATAGCAGTGTATGGTGTTGAAACCAACTCCAATTTTAATTCTTTAGCTATTCTTATGTCAAGGAAACTGGCGGTATTACCACTGTCAATTAATATCACCAATTGCCTGTTTTTATGAAGCCCCAACATCCTTATTGTATCAATGCGATGACTACCTTCCAGTGCATGAATTGACAGAGTATTGTCTTCCATATTTCCCCTTTCCTCCATCTCCATTCCTGCTTCAAACCACTCCTCTTCACCTCCATCATCATCCTTCTACACGGCTCAAATTGCATTTAATGATTTCTGCCTACATTGATGCCCTGGAAAATACTTGTCCTCACATTTGTAACATGGTTTAGGCTGATTCTTAACAGGGTTTGAAAAAGAATTTGTTGGTTTATATACTGAAGATAAAGTAGAAACAGGCAGTGAATTGGGTGAGTTGGTACTGGACTGAGTTTTAATTGTTGTAGAGCTGGGTTTGTCAAAATTTGGTGGTCTTAGAGGGTTTTGATAGGTCTGATATGGCTTGGCATACTGGTTTGGGTAATTAGTCTGATATGGAGTTAAAGGGACAGTAGATTGGCTTCTAAAAGGTTTGGAAAAATTGCTTGTATTCTTAGGCTTTTTACTGACTTCCAACACTTGTTCTTGAAGCCTAGCTACTTCTATAGCCTGAGATAAGGAAACAGGCTTCATATTCTAACAACCAACCTAATTTCATCCTTTAAACCCCCCATAAAAGCAGACAGAAAATAAGATTCACCTAATTCAGGCATTAATCTCTCAATTCTTATTCTTAATTCCTCAAATTCATCTTGATATTCCTCTAAAGATCCCTCCTGTCTCAGTTTCATAAAACCCTCTACTAAATCCTCTAGCCTTTCATCCCCAAATCTGCTGCAAATTCCCTTCTCAAATTCTTCCCAAGAATGTACTCCACCCCTATTCCAATTATGGAACCATGCATCAGCCCTATCCACCAAAAACAGGCTCGCTATTGGTACCTTTTGATCAATAGGAACCTTATAGATCTCAAAATATTTTTCACACCTTCTCAACCAAGCCCTAGGTTCTTTCCCATCAAAAGTAACTAACTCTATCTTGGGCAAAATCTGTGGTGTACCTTTCATAAAAGAAAATTTTCCAAGGTTATTAGGGTTATCTATATTCTGTAAATTCTGGATCCTTGTAGGGTTAGGTAATAAACCCATCCCACTTCCCAAAATTGACTGAGATCCAATATTTTTAGATCTACTTCCACCTTCCCCAGAATTACTAACTTCCTTACTCCTTCCAGCACTCATGTAGGCTCTCGCAATTCTTCCAAGATAACATTCTGACCCTCAGTTTTCTTCATCATATCTTCTTTAAATTCCTTCAGATCTCCAGCAGTTCTTGAAGCCACTTCTTGCAGATTCCGAGAAACTTCTTGCAAATTCCTCACTTGTTCTTCCAGCTCAGCAATCTTCACCATCTCAGGACTCACTACAACTGATCTGGTCATATTTCCGACTTCCAGGAACCAATTACCCACTGATTCTTGGATCTGATTGCTCTAATACCAAATGTTAGGGTTAAGGAACCCTAACACAGAATTATAAGAGAAGTAGGGAAAATTAGAGAAGAGAGAGAGAGAATAGAGAGATAGTTGAGAGAGAATTGAGAATTATTATTTCTTTGGTAATTCTTGAATGAATATACAAGATTAGCTTGTTTGAAAATTTATATCTCAACTCAGTAACTACTTTCTCTAAAGTCAAACATAGCAGTTACCAATTCTGTTACAGAATCAGTTATACACTCTAGCTTCCTTTCCCGCCAATATTCCCCTTCCTATTACTATTATACTTTCTTCTATAGTATGTAACAGGATATTTGCTTGGTTGAAGCATTCCTTGCTAAGTTTGTTCTGTTCATGTGAGGAGTTGCCTTTCGTTAAATTTTTTGGGTTCTTATGTCGATTAATCTAAGAAATCCTAATTTTGAGAGGTGGTATCAGAAAAAGCTACATGCTTGTATTACATTCTGTGGTTTCTGTCCATTTCAATTTTGCATGTTCATGATCTCAATTGTGGATTGTTAGATTTTTGGACTGCCTTTGGCTGCAGATCATCGTCAGATGTTTCATAAAGCCTAAGAAAGAGTAATAGCATAATATAGCATCTCTCTCACTCTATTTACTCCTTTTTAAATTTGCAGGTGCTAGTTCATTTTTGTGATAAGGTTTAGTTGTTCATTTTTGTAGTACTGATGACGGCCCTATCATCATCTGGAATTAAGTAAATCTGTCTTATGAGTTTTCTGCTTGAGATTTTCTAGTTAGGCTGAGGCATTTCCAAGTATAATATTGTGTCGTTAGCCATGTAAATTTACTTCATGGTTTTTTTCCCTTGATACTGATGTCCAGGTGGGATGGTGGTCTGGCATCTCAGAAGATGTACATGATCCTTATGGTCTAATTATCCATATTACTGCAGAGCATGGAAGATATGTGGCAAGGAGTTATAGTCCTCGGTAATTATTTACATGCTTGTAGAAGGGTTTCATTTTAATTTATCATTCATAAATGATATATACAACACCTTGTAGGCATTTCTTTCACATTCATTTGACTGATGATTAACAGTGATCTTATTAGCCATTCTTTCACTGCTGGGCATTTCCAAGTCCAAATACAACTTCAAAATTTGATTGATGAGTAACTATTTAAAAAGTAAAAAGTGGCTCTATTGTCCTTGTGCGTGCTGATGCATTCAGGCAAAGGAAACGCCTTCTCAGTCAAAATCAAAGTGTGTGACCCAATCACATGGATTTTAATAATTTTTGAAGGTCTAATATTCATCTATCTTATTCTTTCAGACAGCTTGCTACAGCTGCAGTTGGTATTCCAGTGTTTGAGATCTTTGTTACAAAGAACAGGATAGGTGAATACAAGCAGCAGGTATCCTCCTTGTCTAACTCACGTATTTTTGGTATAGTTCAGTGAATAAGTTATAAACTTTTGACTGTGAGATTTAATTTATTTATTTCATAAGCAAACAGTGCATTCCAGGCAACAAGGAGTTGCCAAGTGCCAGCCTGTATGCAAGATAAAATTCTTCAAAGGAAAGATTGCAGAAGTATAAGGCAGCTTGGATATTCCTAAATTGCTCCCACTGAACTGAAAATCCAACTTATTTGGTCATCTATCTTTTGAGCTTGGACTTGGGATAATTCCTCCCAAAAAAAATTTCCTGTCATTCAAAAAATATTTACTGCAGTTAAATCTGTCAGTCTTTTCTGTATGATAATATTTGTCTCTATATTATAACCACTATGTTAAATCTACAATAGGCCAAATGTTGTAACATGCACTGTTACCAGGATTGTAGTAGTAATTGCAATCCAATACGTCTGGACTCAAAGTCTCAAACCTTGACCCTTGGAGGAGCAAAATGCCTTTTTAAAATCCTTTGGCTTTCATCCGAACTCCATAATGTTTAAACTTTGTTCCATGAGGGAAGCAAAGTGCCCTACCTTGGTCTTTGACCTTCAAATTTACTTAGCTCATCTTGTGCATCAATCATTATGTACTGGTTTATTTTAGACTTGTATACATAAGCATGTGCTTGCAAACATGGAGAGATGCTGGCACGCTTAGTTGTATGCGTGTATTCTTCCGTAGATGCATTTACTTGTCTGCTCATATCCTATCTAGATGTGGCATTGTTGCATTGATGCTTCTGGTTCAATGTGTCAGAAACATTCTCTGATGAGATTCATGTGCCTTTTTAGGCTGTGTACTTGAAAAGGAAAGCATTTTTCCAAGACTCTTCAACAGTGTCCTCGAAATCACCAGGTGCCACCAGCCACTTGAATCCACCAGGGCCAATTGAAGAAAAAAGTGATCTATTTGTTGTGAGCACTGAGGACATTGAGGATGGCGATGATACAGAAGATGGTTCTGATCTCAATGATGGATTGCCTGGTTTTCAGAATATTTTGCGAGATATGATTCCTGGTGTGAAGGTCAAGGTCTTGAAGGTGACAGCTCCTGCAAAGGTGGATAGGGATTTCATATCTAAGGTGATAGAGCAGATAATGGATGAAGAAGATGACGAGAAGGATATTGAGTTAGAAAGCATAGAGACAGAAGATGAAATTAGAGGTGAAAGCGACCAAGAAAGAGATGAGATTGAAATGGATGCCACTGATGGCATCATTGATAATGAAGGGCCAAGTGAAATTTCAGTTAAAGTTGTTGTTGGAGGTCTCACTCAAAAACTTTCAGGAAGCACGCCTATGAAACAGTCACTCAGAGTGCCTGCTAAGCTAGAGAAAAAGGGACGGAGATCATTTTGCTTTTCTATTGAGAAAGATGTGAACCAACAGGGTTCTGTTGCCAAGGAAGCAGGCTCGGTTAAAAAAGCAAAGTTTCGAGGTCAACGCAGTGTGGACAGCATTATGTTGGATCTTGCTAAATTTATTGGTAGGGAGAAGATACCCTTGAAGGTGGGTTCTATTTTCTGCAGGTTACGTCTTTGTGTACCTTCGGCAGATTGGAGATCAACTATTTGTTAAGTTTATTACAATTGATGGTTTGTTTGATTTCTTTTACTTCATCTGTGCAGGTGCTGAAAGATGTTGGCGACTTAATAAATTTTACCCTTAGTCAAGCTCAAAATCGTCAACCACTGTCTGGATCAACAACTTTCCATCGGATTGAAATATCAACATCTCTAGACCCTCTAAATGGTGATTTGTTACAGAATCTGTTCGTTGTTAAGTTATTATGGACACAAGTCCAAATTCACTGCCTTAAAAATTTATATACATTTTTTAATGTTGTCTCTGAACACAAATTTAATACAATGAAGTACTTAAACAATAAAAATTATGGCAATTTATACCTTCTGACACCTAAAAGTTAAAACTGATTTTTGGTGCTGAGTCAGAGTTGATTTGGAACTATGTATTACATGTATTCTTAAGCTTAGAAAAAAAGGGGGAAAAAAACACTAGCTCATGGTTGATGTGAAGTATACGCACCACTAATAATTGGTTTACTATAGGATTTTTTTTCTCTCTAAAACCACTTTATAATTTTCTGTCAATTTGTTGTATCAGCTTATGTGGGACCAGCTGTACATGTAGGCTGTAGCTCTTTTTAATTATTCTAATACATTAATGGACATTAATTAGGATCTTTTTTTTAGGGGTGCTGGCACCCCATGGCGCATCATCTTTTTTGACACTTCATAACATATGTGGACTAAATAATTCCAACTCAATTCTGACTTGGCGCCAGAAAATAGCTCATTTGGTCACAAATTATAAATTGTTACAAAGTTTTTGCTTAAGACTTTGAGTAATTCATTGTATGAAATTATTGTTCTAGGATTACATTGCAAAAGTTCATAAAGTTTTAAGGTAAAAATCTGGACTTGTGATGTTATTATGAGATGTTATGTAGTTTCTCCTTGGTAGTTCTCTGTTTTTGACATGTTTAGGACCCTTCGTAGGTCTGTTATTTTTGATCCCCTATGCTCAACTTAGGGTGAAATTTTTAAATTTTAAACTGTGTTATTTTGTCAGGACTTTATATTGGGGCTCATGGACTATACACCTCAGAAGTCATACATCTACAACGTAAATTTGGTCAATGGCAAGATGAGCGTGGGACCAAGGAGCCTTCTAATCTAGAGTTTTATGAATATGTTGAAGCTATAAAATTAACTGGAGATCCATACGTACCTGCTGGACAGGTAATTTCATTTATTTAACATTTGTTTGTGAAAGCTGGGGAGGGTTCTTCTGTGTTATCTTAGTGACTTGTCATTCTCTTTAGCAATGTGGAACTTGTTGTTTCAGTTTTTTCTGATGCTTACCAGTTTTGGCCATATAAAGTTTACAACTTCAGGTTTGCTAATATAAGTAGTATATGCTCCAGTGCTTAATTTTTTTTTTTTTTCCATATTCATTTATTTATTTTACAAGCATAGTCCTGAATTATTTGATATGGATAAATAACTAGGATTGTTTTGTGCTTCACTGGATGATTTGCTGCCTTGTTGGGATAGCCCAAAAGGCCAAAACTAGGGAGTTCAGTTTGGTTGGCCCTTAACTGTGCTCATTTTTCAGATATTCATAGCTAGCCTGTATCCATAAACCATAACAGGTTTACTTTACTGATTCTTGTAGGTGGCATTTCGTGCTAAGGTTGGAAAAAGGTATCAGCTTCCTCATAAAGGCATCATTCCTGAAGAATTTGGAGTGGTATGTTTGTAAGCTTGTAACCTTTTTTACATTTCCTCTTTCTCTTTGCTGAAGGGTTTGTTGTGGTTTATTTGAAACTCAGATTGCTCGGTATAGAGGACAAGGGAGGCTTGCTGAGCCTGGTTTTCAGAATCCTCGATGGGTTGATGGTGAACTTGTTATTCTTGATGGAAAGGTTTTCAGCTCTTATATTATCTCGTCACATATGTTATACTCTCTTGAAACTATAATTTATTTGTGCCTTTTCTCAGAAAGATATTAATAGGGCATCATTTTTCATTTTGTGCAGTACATCAAAGGGGGCCCTGTTGTTGGGTTTGTATATTGGGCTCCTGAATATCACTTCTTGGTGTTTTTCAACCGTCTGAGGCTTCAATAATAGATGCCCGTGTATATAATGTTCAAGCTTGTCTATTCTTTCATTGTATTTTATGAGGTGAGTACTTTCTAACTAAAAATTGGTCAAGCATTTGTAAATTTGTAACTGAATTCATGATACCTATGGTCTATACTCAATAGGCTAGGTTGCCTCAAATTGTTCCAACAATTTGCCATGGTCATGCTATGGTACCATTAGCCCTCTGTATGGGTACAAGTCCTAAGCTGGAAAGTTGATCTATTGGCAGTTCCTTCTAATGTTACTTGTAGAAATTCTGGTGAATGTTTTAGGGCAATGGATTTGTATTTTGAGAGGTGCATTTTGAAACTACTTCATTTTGTACGTTACATTTTGATGGATTAGATTATTGCAATTGCAAACCAATATGAGACATTTGGTACCCATTAATATTGAGATTTTCTGATGTATATTAGGCATTCATATAAATGCAGCAGAATGAGATAAGATTTTGTAAGTTGTAACTATATAATTATGTCACTCTATTTATTTGTATACCATAATCTGCATGAATGTTTTTATGCCCTGTTTGTTGGAACTGTCATGTTCTGTTTTTGTTGATGGATAATAGTTCTAAATGTCATCTATATATAATTGTTTTACTGCTTTTTCATGTAGTTTTTTTTTTTTTTTTTGTGTAAATTTTGAAGGAAGTGATACAGTATGTGATATCTTGATTAATTATTTTTCCCCTTGTAACTTTCAATGATTAGAAATATATCTGCATAAGTTTGATTCTCGCAGTAGAGTTTTACGAACAATGATTATCGGGAATTTTATTTCTTAGGTGACAAAAGTCTGATCGAATTATAAGATGCACTTTGGTTTTAACACTTATTACGTGAAGTAGTCCTTACTGTTCTATGATCTCTTTTGTTTTGCAGTCTGCCAATTTGTTCTTCAACTTGAGCAGCATATTAGGTATTGAAATCCGGCCACATGTCCAATGCTCACTCAACTAACTGTTGCATATGTAAACATATTGACTTGGTGAAATTAACCCAGAAGCTTTGAGATGCAGTAGGTATTCAGCTTTTCTATGCATGACTTCTGAGCAGCCATTTACAGCAGCTTATGCGCTTAAATTTTTTGTTGGATAATCTAATCTTTATCAATTTCTAGCTATTAGCACTTTCCAAGTTATCATACAACAGGAGAGTAGGTTCTACGCTAGAATTGTCTTTCACAATTTTATTAGTCCTAAATAGATATATGGCTGGAAATGTGCAATCTTTATGTAGAGACTAGTGCAGTCAGGACATGTGGAAAGGCTTATTTCAGAGAGCAGTAGTCGAATGAGCTCATTTACATTTAAATGCGTTGTAGTTTTCCCCCCTTCTCATCATAATACATGAATGAAAAACTTAAAACGTTGTTTTCAGTTCTTCTTTCAGTTGGTTCATTTGCTTGCTGCATATTAAGAAGCAAATGGAGAAGACAACATGCCAGTATAGTTATGGAGTTGATTTATGCATTTTCAAAGCCTGTGATTGACACACTCTGTTTTCACTCTTATTGCTTGAACCAGTTTATGCAAGCTGGAGAATGAAATTACATGTAGGGAATTTGGATTTTCTTTTCTGGTTTTTCCAACGAGTTTCATTAAATATGCTTATTTTAAGTAATATCGTATAGAAAATATAATTTTTTATGTTCTAGATGTAATATTAATAATAAATATATATATTTAACGAATATTAACAGAACTATAAACAAAATTACTATAGAAGACGCTCTATGAATATGCAAACAAAATCGAATTGGGCAATGGTATCAAAGCTGGCTTCATCTTGTGAGACTCGACATTGAGAATGGTGGTTTACGGAGTGGTGGCATAGGCCTATTGTGTAAGGAAATTCAATGTATAGGGTACTGGCCGTGATTAACATGATCAACGAGAACATTGGTTTTCCAAGCATGAGATATTGTAATGTAGGGTACATATAGATTTGAACTCACTAACCTTAATAGCTAACTTTTTGGGTGTGTTCTCCTGTGTTCGGAAAGTTAAATAAAACATGGTAAACAATGTCTTATTATCAAAAGTATACCACTATCAAAACTATGCCACGTTCTTAAAGGTAGTTTGATCTGGTCTGGTTTCGATTTAAAAATTATGACTAATTAGGATTTTAGTCTTGGTTTAATTTCATCAAATTTCAAAAATTTTTTTTTCAAAAAAAAAAACCACTTTTATTCCGAAATCAACCTGATCAGTTTTGGTTTGATTCTAATGTGGTTTAATACTTTTTTTCTCTTTTTTTTTTTATAATTTGAATTTGATCAATTTTAATATTCAGATTGGACTTGTTTCCAAACCGGACAGTGCCGTGATTCCATCCATCGAGCCAGTCCAAAAATGACCTTGGTTTTCAAAGTTACTGGGTAGAGCTTTGGGCCCATATTCTCGCACGCTATCTCTTCTCTGATGCTTCGTGCTTCTGTCAAACTCGCCTGACCTTCCTTCTCTTCCTCCAAAATTTTTGTTCATTATCTGCTTAACAGTTTCTTATCCGTTAAAATAATCTGTTTGCAACATCCTAACAAAGAAATCTGATCCATCTCCACACCGCCCCAAAGAAAATCTCTTTCTTTTCTATAGGAAGCTCAATAACTTCTGATTATTTTCAATGTTCTCAATGTTTCCCTTCTAATCAACCCTCCAACAAGCTAAAATATTCATAATATGCAATCATCTGTCCTTCCCATATTCCCAACTTCAAATATCCCGCCAAAATCTCACTCTTTTCACACAAAACTCCACTTTTTCCCGCCCAACAATCGAGTTCTCGCGGGCAGCAGTTACAATTTCAGGCATAGAATGGCTTCTCTTGGTGGGTTTACAGTAAAATCGAATATGGGTACTTCTGCAAGTGGCGATAATGGATTTTGTACATTGGTGGAATATATGGGTAGGGGAGGAATCGATGTGGGGGATGATCTAGTGGTCTTGTTTAGTCATATACAGTATGCTTCCAAGAGAATTGCAGCTTTAGTGGCGTCTCCTTTCAATTCCAGTCTCAGTAAACAAGATAACGCTGCTGGTGCTGGCAGGAGCTCAGATAGGGATGCACCAAAGCCACTCGATATAGTATCGGTTTGTCCATTTTCCGTTGCTGATTGAAGCTTACATTTAATATTCCCGATTTTAGAATGTCCTTTTCTATCTCCATGATATTCGAGATTTTGATTTATGAATTTCACTAAAGACTAAGAGAATAGGAAAGTTTATACTCAGTTTGACGATTTTTTGTTGGCTATTTAGAGCTAATACATATTCATTTAAAACTTTTTGTTAGATGAAGTTATGAGCTTTAGTGTTGGACAGGATGGTCCTTAGCTTCAATAGCTCGACGGCATTACTCTATTATGTTTACTTACTCGTTTATTATATTCCAAGCAATTGATAATGGCTTCACTAATCCCCACTGTGACTTTACCCCAAACCTGGAACCTCCGCCTGGTGGATGAAGAAAATATTACTTGCAATGGAGGCCAGTGGTCTGGCATTTATGCATCTGTGTCTTATGTACAATAATGTCTTTTAATCAAACATGAACTTCGCAATATGTTCCTGACATGTGAAGGTAAATTTTTGCTAGATTTTTTGTTGCCTATACTTTTGTTTGTGCTTGTGGTGGAGTTCAGAAAATTAGGAAGATAAGTAATTGGTTGTGAACTAGAAAAGAAATCAGGAAGAGAGAACTAAAATGAAAAAGGAAGAAGAATAATTGCATCAGAGAGAGATAGAGAGAGGATGGAATTGGTACATACTAGGCACATGCCTCCAAGCCATGGTTTTAAATTGCGGTCGCGGTCGCGGGTAACGGAAACGGGCCCGTAATGACCATAACGTAACGGTAACGGCCTGGTGCTATATAAATTTTTTTGAAAATTTTATAAAGTTCATGAAGTAATTAAAAAAAAAAATGCCCCCTGCCTGTAACGGCTGTTATGGCCATTACATAACGGTCGATAATGGCCGTTACACCCCCAATTTTTTTTCGCTGTTAAATAACGGCCATATCGGTAACGGTAGTTGAAATTTCCTGTAAATAACGGCCGTTACGTATTTCCTGTAAATAACGGCCGTTACTTTACGTAACGGCTGTTATTTCATTCCATGCTCCAAACACAAATCAAAACATTCAGTGATCCATGTCAAGATCTAAGAAAACAAAAATAATAGAATGCACTACTTACCCTATTTTCCTTTATTTATCAATGGGTTGTTTATGGCTGTTATCACCCTCTTTTAGCTACATATAATATAATCATGATCACTCATTTATCCAGTTGATTTCCTATACCTCATATAAAATAATTTTGTGGGAGATATTTTCTTCAGTTCTTTGTTTGTTTTGTCACAATTAGATTGTTAGGAGAAGTTTATATTATATATTGAACTTATAATATTATTGTTGATTGTGGCATAGGGTTCTCAATAGTGTTGAAATGAATTTTTAACCAGCAATAACAATTGAAAAAAAGAAGTTTGGTGAATGCATATTGTTGTGCAGAATGAAATAATCTTGGCTTCTCTTCAAAATTCCGGAAAAGTTGCTGTCATGGCTTCAGAAGAAGATGATGCTCCAATTTGGATAGATGATGGTGGTCCATTTGTGGTGGTAACAGATCCCCTTGATGGTTCCCGAAATATTGATGCATCTATACCTACTGGAACAATTTTTGGGGTATATAAACGCCTTGTTGAACTAGATCATCTACCTCAGGAGGAGAAGGCTATACTTAATTCACTGCAGAGTGGAACTAGGCTTGTGGCTTCTGGTTATGTTCTCTATTCATCAGCCACAATACTCTGTGCCAGTTTTGGTTCTGGAACACATGCATTTACACTGGATCATTCAACAGGAGACTTCATTCTTACTCACCCAGGCATTAAGATTCCTCCTCGAGGTAATATATTTGTTGTTGTTTTTAATATTTTAACATGTTGCCTTTGGACTACCTTGAACGACAAAATTTCATGATTTCTTCCATGATAAAATAAAATTAATCTATTATTTGGCATGGTATTGTCTTAAGTTGATTGGAATTTAAAAGAGTAACAGGAAGCCAAATGCAACAAGTTTCTGAGTTATATAGACATTTTTCTATGCTACCCAAATAGGGGTGATGTATAATTTTACTGGCAGTGGCAAGTCTTTGGTTCTTTATGCTTGGGCCAAATATGCTCACCAGGTTTTAGCTTGAATTTCCACATGTATAATGGAATCTTATATGAAGTTCTCAGATGTGGTATAGTAATGACCACCATATTAATTTTTTTTACATTGGTCACCAACTCACCATGCTTGTTTGAATAGAAGAGAATGGAATTATAAATGTTGGTGCAGAAGTAAAATACCATTTTTGACTCTCTATTCATGTCAGGGCAAATCTATTCTGTAAACGATGCAAGATATTTTGACTGGCCTGAAGGATTAAGGCGATATATTGACACTGTTAGACAAGGAAAAGGAAAATACCCTAAGAAGTACTCTGCCCGTTATATATGTTCGCTTGTAGCTGATTTTCATCGGACATTGATGTATGGTGGAGTCGCAATGAACCCAAGGGATCATCTTCGTCTGGTTTACGAGGCAAATCCTCTTAGTTTTCTTGTGGAGCAGGCTGGAGGTAGAGGTTCTGATGGTAAAGTTAGAATACTTTCACTCCAACCTGTCAAGCTGCATCAGAGACTTCCCTTATTTCTAGGAAGCTTAGAGGACATGGAAGAGCTAGAGAGTTATGGAGACGTTCAACAGAAAGTAAATCCTGGATATGAAGTGTGATGCTATTGTGTGATGTGAATTAATTTATGTTGGTCTTCTGCTGGGATCCTACAATTTTCAAGACTCTTTGTATTTAGCCATTCCATTCCCTGCACATATGATTCATCCTCCCATACTTTCTTGCACTGATTTGTTGTCTACTGTGATGAGGATCGTACACCAATCATGAGATTGACAATAAAGAAATGTTGTAATGAAAAAGCTAGCACAAATTACTTGTATTTATTAATGTTGTAATGAAAATAAGCTAATGTTAAACTAAATTTTTTATCTCCAATTTTTTAATGAATATTTTATAATAAAAATAATAAAAAATAACAATATAATAAAAATATTGATTAATGATTTCGCATAATTTGGATTGGTTAAATCATGTGATCATATTCATCAATTTGAAATATCCAAAAAAAAATTTATATCTTCTTAATATATTAAATAAATATAATATATTTAAATATTATCTTTATTTAGTAGTATTAATATTATTTTAAATAATAATATTAAAAATCTAAAAAATTATGAAGGTAGTGCAAAAGAATATATATATATATATATATATCTATCTGTGTGTGTATTATATAAAATTACAGGTATATATAAAAAATATATTAATATATTGTAACTTATCTAATAATAGTAGCTATTTATTACAGTATTAAAAATAGTAATAATTAAATAATTTGTAAGTTATATTTACATAATTATAGAATTAATAATTTAATCATAATTAACAACATTTAAATAACTAAGTAATAAAAAATGGAGAGAATTCAATAAAATTAAATTATATATATATATATTAAAAAATTCGTTGTTTCAACATAATTAATATTAACTAAAGTAATAATATTAATAATTTATTAATTGTACTATAAAAAATTTCAGAAAATAATAAAAATTGAATATTAAAATAAATTTCTCATTTACTATAACTATCTAAATAAAACTTTATTTTATTTTCTCATAATTTATTATATATAGAGCATTTAAGTGCTCTATATAATTGAAATATAAAATGTATATTAAAATAAATAAATAAAAACAAATAACATTAAAGTAAATTATAAATATATAAAAAGGAGAGAGGGATAATTTTTAAGTACTCCATGTGACTACTTTTTATAATATAATTATAAATTATTGTATTAATTTTAAGATATATAATTATTAAATTTTTACAATTAAATGGAATATTAACAAATTGAGAAAAATAAATAAGAAATTTAATTAAATAAATATTAATTAATATAACTAATATTTCAATTATTTAGTCATAAAAGTTGAGTTAAAGATACTTAAAAAAAAATAAAAAAGGAAATTAAATGAAAACAAGAGTAAAGTACTTAGAATAAAATATAACAATTACCATATTTATAAAATATAATAATTTTTATATAGCAATGTCACACGATAACACTATAAAAAAATTTATTAACACAAAAACATTAAAAAAAAACCTCACCTACTTTATATAGATAGATAGATAAATATATTAATATTTATATTCTTTAAAATAGTAAATTTAATATTCCATTTATCGCATAAAAGATAGACTTTTTTTTAATCTTTTACATTATATGTCATTTTCCTTTTTAAAATAATAGTTTATTTATTAGCTTACTAAAATATCTCTATTTAATATATACTGGTAAGTAAAATCTATTAATTCTAAAATAAAATATGAGGGGAAAGTATATTAAGAAAAAAAATTAAATATAATTTATTATTTTAACTACATTAACACACAATTTATCTCACTCTATATATATATATATATATATATATATATATATATATATATATATATATATATATGCTAATTGATGTAAAACTAAAAACATGTCTATGTTTGGTGAATGTAATCATAAAAGAGAATAAATGTTAAATTTGAATAATTTCTGAAAGTTCATACTATATTTAGACGGGAGAAAAAATAAAAATAAAAAAGAAAAGCAGTTAATGTTACCGTGGATTTCATAAATATTGGATCTGATTGAATTGAGGATCTACTGAAAATTAAAGAATAAGTAAGAGTCGGTGGCGGTTAACAACCACCTTAATATAATTGAATATTTAATATAATGGAAATGAGTGTGTTCTAAGTATGTTTTGTTTGCATATTTATTTTTAAAGATTTAACTTATTTATATAATAATTTAGACGATAACTGTATGCAATATTGGCTAGATCTTTGTCAATTCTCTATTTAAGTTATAACAATGATCATTCTAAAATTATGCCAAAAATTAAATAAGATTAGTGGTGTGATCTTTATTTGATCCGAACGTAATGAGTGCCAATCTCTTTGATTTGTCGATTTAGCAAAATAGGTCAAAACACTTTCAAAGATCGCCTTTAAGCTCAGATCCTTTAAGTGTCCGGACCAGAGTTTGTATAGGCAAATTCTATCTAAATCAGTTTTATTGGTCTTTCCTATTAGTATTAGAAAAGAAAATATATATTTTTTTATGTTCGGATATAGGAAAAATATTAAAAAGAAAGTTATTTTTAATAATAAAATTACTATTTTATCCTTAAATATTGATAAAAATTTAAAAAACATTGAAATATTTCTTTAACGTTTTGAAAGTTATAATTGTATTTATTTTGATTATATTATTATTCATATTTTATGTTTAAATATTTATTTATTTTTTTGTTTATGTGAATTAAAAATATAAGTGGTGAAGGAAAAAAAATAAAAATTACAATAATAATTATAAAGTTTATTAAAATTAATGAAAATATTAAAATTATAATTAAAAAATAAAAAAAAAAATAGTTAACATTAATAATAAATAAAAAAATAAATTATTTATGAATTTAATTATAAAATAATTAAATTTATTATTAAAATTGAAAATATTGAAAATATTTATTATCAAATGATAAAATTAAAAGTTTTGGAAAGAAAGACGCATCATTGACCATCACCATATACATCACTACCCTACATCGGCCTTCTCTCTAACCAACGAACGGTCACGATCTCACCTGAAGGGTACACTTTCAACCACCGAAAGACCCAAAGAAAAACTCTCTTGATGGCGGCGTATTCCTCGCGTGCACAAAAGCAAGCCGATAGAGAACTTAACCCAAGTCGCAACTCACACCCACACTTACGCACCCCTGGCGCACTTTAGCACCATTGGCGCCCGAATCTTTCTCGTCCTCCTCTTCCCATCCCCCGTCTCTCTCTCTTCGGCTCTTCCGCTGCGTAACGCCGCCCCCTTCCACGCAGAGAAAACAAAGTAAAACACCTTTACACGCATATATATCTATAAATCCAACCATTTTGCTCTGAATTTCTTCTCCGGAGATTATGGGCAGTACCTTCCTCTCTCCTCCATCGAAACGCCCTATACAGTACACTACTATGCCCGACCCCTCTTTCGTCCATGGATCTTCCAATAAGCGATCCAAACCCCCTCCACCTCCCTTGCCGGTCCCTCCGGGTCACGTCTCCTTCCGCCTCCTCTGCCACGCCTCGCGCATCGGCGGTGTTATTGGGAAGTCTGGCAACATAATCAAGCAGCTTCAGCAGTTGACTGGGGCTAAGATACGTATTGAGGATGCCCCTGCTGATTCACCTGACCGGGTTATTACCATTATTGCCCAGAATGCGATTGTTTTGAAACTGTCGGTGTCTAGCGAGAATGGTGGGAGTGGTGGTAGGGCTAGTGATGGGACTTTTGGTGAGCAGGAGGAGCTTGATGTGTCCAAGGCGCAGGAGGCTTTGGTTAGGGTTTTTGAGAGGATTTTGGAGGTGGCGGCGGAGAGTGATGGGATTCGTGTGGCGGGTGGGGTGGTTTCGTGTAGACTGTTGGCTGAGGCTAAACAGATGGGGTCGGTTATTGGGAAAGGAGGGAAGGTTGTTGAGAAGATAAGGAAAGATTATGGGGTCAAAATTAGGGTTTTGATCGATAAGTTGCCTGTCTGTGCTGGGCCAACGGAGGAGATGGTAGAGGTAAGAAAATGTTGAATTGAAGTCTCTATTTGGTGGAGTAAAGTTTGACTTTGGAATAATGGCTTCGATTTGTGTGCGTGTGTGTGTCAATGGACCTACATTGTTGGCTGGATTACAGAGTTTTGGTCTTGTAGACCAAGTATTGGACTGTTGAATTTGGTTTTTCTCAAATAAAATAGTCAATTGGTAAAATTCAGGTTTTACTTCTGTAGGGCAAATTTTGAGCTATAAATTGTGTTAAAGATCAGCATTGTTGATTGAAGTTTATGGGTTGTCGAATTAGATTTTTGGTTCTGTTGCATAAGTTTCTTTTACGATCCTAGTAAATTTGATGTTTAATTATTGGTATTATGTTGTGAATCACTAACTTGAATTGTTGAATTGAACGTTTGTTTCTGTGAATATCGTTGGTCTCTAAATGGTAGGACTTTTGCATGCGTAATGACTGCATTTTTTGTGTACGACCATTTGGTTATTGGATTCAGGTTTGACTGATGTAGAGTAGATATAGGTGTTTGGACCTTAGGTTCAACTATTGAAGAGTTGCTATTGGTGTTTGAACCTTTCATTTGAAACATAATTGCATGTGTTACCACTGATTGTACCTGTTGTAATTTAAATGTCATGTGCTAACTGCTTCAGCTTATGCCACAATTCCATATCAATTTGTGGTTTTTAGTTTTCGGATTCCTGGGATTGTTTAGATTCTGTATTGCTGTTGTAGAGCAAGTTTTTTGAATTTTTTGTTGAATTTTAGAGTTTGATTATTTCCCCCAGTGTAAGTTGCAAAAATTAAACATTGCATCGTGCACTGCAAAGCAATGCCAATTTAAATCACTCTTTGTTTGGCAAAAAAAATGCTTATTTTATAATACTAAAGCTTGAAAGTTAATTTAAGGGAAACATGGTAATGGTTTTCACAATTTAATTTTCTGATGGGGTTCCAAAAACCAATTATAAGAAAGGAACTAAAAGAGTGGTTCACATCTTCAAAATATGGTGTTGCAATGGCTTATCAATCACTTGGCAGTTATTTTCTTTACTCATCAGTTGGGCTATCTACTGGAGGTAGATCTTTTGACAATATTTGTTTCTTTAGCTTTGGATGGCGGAGATAATTATTCAGTCATTTTTTTCTCAAGTGTTTTTAAGGTGTTCTCTGGATTTCAGTCACATATTATGTTGTCAAGTGTCTTAGGGGGTTCTCAGTGTTCAAAATCATTTTCCAAAATTTTGAATCCATTGTGACATTAGTTGATGGAAAATTAATTCTTTGGTCCCTTTTTTTTTTTGGGGGGGGTTGGGGTGGGGGGGAGAGAGGAATTAATGCATTTACTGAAAAGGTTTATACGTGGAAAGTAGTTTTACAACCATTGATTTTGCCTTGCATTCTCATTCAGTGTTCATGCTTCATGATATTGTATTTATATTTCATTGGGAAAACAATTTTATTTTTATTTTTCTTGTGACATGTTTTGATATTTTCAGATTGAGGGAGATGTTTTGGCTGTAAAGAAAGCACTTGTAGTGGTTTCTCGCTGCCTTCAAGATTGTCAACCAGTTGATAAAACAAGGATGAGCGGCAGTAAACCTGCTGAGGCAGTTCCTGAAGAACCTGCACCTGGAGTACATGTGAATTTTATTTCACAGCGTAATTTGAGGTTACCTACCATGCCAAGTAGCACTACTTCTTATGCTTCAGGGGCTCATTCTTTGTCATTAGAGTCTGACCTAGTGCCCTCCCTGGATGCAAACTCACTACAAGAGGAAGTGGTTTTTAGAATTCTTTGTTCCAATGATAGGGTTGGAGGAGTTATTGGAAAGGGAGGCACCATTATCAAGGCCCTCCACAATGAAACAGGTGCTTCTATTACTATTGGGGCCACTGTAGCCGAGTGTGATGAACGGCTGATCACTGTTTCTGCATCAGAGGTTGGGCTTGCTATTTACTTTTTTTCCGTATTTCTATTTGTGCTTAGGTTATGGTGTATGGGTGTTAATATGTATTGCTGTTTCTTTTGTGTCTTCTCCTGCAGAATCCAGAGTCTCGGTACTCAGCAGCACAAAAGACTGTTGTTCTTGTTTTCTCAAGGTCTGTGGAGGCTGGTATTGAGAAGGGCCTAGATTCAAGCTCTGGTAAGGGGTGCCCTGTTACTGCAAGACTTGTAGTGCCATCAAACCATGTTGGTTGTTTGTTGGGAAAAGGAGGCACGATAATATCTGAAATGCGTAAGACAACCGGTACTGGCATAAAAGTTTTAGGAGTAGATCAGGTCCCTAAGTGTGTGGCAGAGAATGATCAAGTGGTGCAGGTATGATAGTGTCTCATTGATTTATTTTTCAATAGTTAATTGCTAACATATTGAGGATATCCTTTTACATGTGGTGAATGAAAAAGTAAATTGATTTGAATTTGAAGCTATTTTTTATTACTGATTACATTTACTGTTTCGTAAACAAGTACAATTGTCAGTTGAGCTCGGGAGGGTGTTGGTGTGATTTTGGGAATGTATTTAATTATATCATTGAATAGTTAGGAATCATCGTAATTGAGTTCTCCTTCTCTCCTTCCTTTAATGGAAGTGAGTCCATCACAATTGCTGGACATGGATGTACCTCAACTAGTGTGCTGGACACCAATTTTTCCCAACAGAGATTGTAGGATATGGTTTTCTGATATTGATATCTTTTTGGAGCCAAAAAAACTGACAACTGATCTCAAGATTTGATCTAGGTGTTGCATTCATATGATTTTACGTATCAGTTGCTATTGGTATCATTGCATAGATAGATTCTTTGGCATACTATTGTTGGAATTGATGAGATTTTCCTTAGTTCATAGATATGATTATTAGAAAATCATATGCTTGATTAGCAGAATCATTGGCTTGATTAATGCTTGTATTAAGGAGTGATTTATCGGATGTCATACTCATATCTTTTATTTTCCATTATAAATATGGATTCTTATGTATTATGCTAATGCACAAGTGAATAAAATGTAACCCGTCGAGGTTTTGTGTCCGTGGATGTAGCTCTTAGTAGCTGAACCATGTAAATCTTTCTCTTGTTATTTTCTCCAATCTTTTCTACTATTCTAAACTGCTACAACTCTAAAGGTCTGATAGTACTTGTTTTGTGAAGTATGCAACATTTCATGGCATATGCTGTTAGGAATCTTAGGATATCATTATTCCTTGTGGCTTTTTTTCCCTAATTTATTTGTCGATTTGTATGTTTAACAGATTTCAGGAGAGTTTATGAATGTGAAGGATGCTATATACCATATAACTGGCAGACTCCGAGATAACCTTTTCTCTAGTACATTGAGTACTCCTGGCATGAAGAGCACTTCTGTAATAACTGAGGCTAGTCCCCATGGAAGACTGAGGGAGCCGCTGAGAGATACAGTAAGGGATGGATTGAGGGATCCATTTAGGGATGTGTTAAGGGATCCAATTAGAGATACCTTTGGGGATACCTTGAGGGATCCATCAAGGGATATGTTGAGGGATCCATTAAGGGACACTTTGAGGGACACGTTGAGGGATCCGTTAAGGGATATGTTGAGGGATCCGTTAAGGGATACATCGAGTGATCCATTAAGGGATCCGTTGAGGGATACATTGCAGGAGAAGCTGAGGCATCCTGCCCCCGTTAATTTGCATTCGTCCGTTGGTCTTTCTCATACTCTAAGTCGACACACTAACCTTGCACAGAGTATGGATCATCTTGGACGTTCCCATAGTTTTGATCGTCCTCCTTCACCTAGGCTATGGCCATCACAGGTAAGAAAATCTCTCTCTCTCTCTCTCTCTCTCTCTCTCTCCCCTCCTAACAAAAATAATTGAGCTTCTAATGCTTATCTGTTTCTGATGGCTTTGGTTGATTTCAGACAATAGCTGGAGTAAATTCAAGGGCCATCACAGATGCCAATAGAGGATCGGCTTCTTTTAAAGGTGGCTTAGAACTTGGCAGGTCAGTGACATGCACCAGTTAAAAATATGAGAATGGGCTCTGATATTAGTGGGATCTACACTAGAACTTCATTAAGTGCTGAAATTATGACCAGGTGGTATGAGAACCATCAAAATTAAGTGTATCATAATTGAGTATTAGAATTTGTTGCTATTGTTGTTTAATCAGTGAAGCATGGAAAATGGGGCTATGGCTGGGGGTCAAAGTGGGTTGGATTTTCCTTAATCTGTTCGTCCCTCATTTATTGGTTCTGATATCCATTCAATAAAGGTTAATGCTAATCCTAAACATTGGCACATTTGACATTGTATTTATTAATCAAATAACTAACTGAACCCAGCTGTACCCAACTAAACTTGTCTTGATATATTCATTTAACTACTAATTTAGATTAATGGGGATCAATTGGCTGAAGGAATATTGAAATAATTAACAAAAGAATGTCATGCATGGGTGCACTTGGATGATGTTGAGCGCTGCAGGTAGACGCAAGAAAAATTTTACGCATCTTTTGATGACCCCCTATCTGCTAGAACAGATAATTCCAAATTTAAGAGGTAACTTTTATGTTGTAAATAGAGTTTTACAACAATATGTTCCCTCCTTCATGAGGCATCAGGCAGGACCAACTCTCTTGCATATTCTCCTACCCACTTTTCATGTTTGCTCTCTCCCTCCCTTATTCTCTCTCCCCCTATGTCCAAATCTATGCCAATTTCTCTAGCAATTGTTTAGCAGTTACGAATTTCTCCATAGTTTGAGGTAATTTTAAAAAAGCGTAAGGACAATCATTACCAATTTTAAAATTCTGTTTCTGATTTTTTATGTTTGATCATAAGTTTGTGTGGTTCCGTCTTTTCAGATTTTGTGTGAAGCTGCTTTATAGTTCTCAATTTTTTGTATGATTTTAGAAACTTAAATACATCAAAGATGGGATTGGTGAACATATTGATGTCTCTCTTTTGGTACAAATAGAAATAGTAATTTTCTTTGCTGTTAAACATTGTTGAGTGTAATAAGTGCTCAAAAGGAGAAAGAAATCTTGGTTCCTAAAATTTAAGACTGCCACCCAAATTTTACAGTAAAAGCAAGCTGCAAAGTCATTTCTAGCATTTTGAGTGTACTTAAAATATTCTCTCCTAGTGTCATTTGAAACAGCTGGTCACTTGAATTGTATAATGCGATGACTTACTCTCTTGTCTGTCTGTGTAGTGGAACCAAGTCTGCTTTTGTGACAAATACAACTATGGAGATTGTAGTTCCTGAAAATGTTATTGGTGCTGTATATGGGGAGAATGGTAGCAATCTGGCTCGTTTACGGCAGGTACCTACTTGCTTCTGATTTTGTCGTGTAGTTTTGCTTCTATTTTAATTGTGCTGACCAAAATAGTTCGACAAGTTAATCAATATGAACTCATGCAATTATTTGACATCCCATAGCTACTGATAATTCTGCGGTTAGTATCTGACACTTTTTTTTGCTTAACCTATATTTGCTTAATCTGATACAAACAATTTCACAAATGAATCATTGATAGTTTGTAAAAGTTGTGGTGCTTATTCTTTTAAAGGCGAATAAAGCATTTTGGTCAATTGAGGCTCGAGTCATTCAAATGTAAAATAAATTGAGAAACAGCTGAAAATTTTTGTTGTCACTTATCAGACTGTTTCTCATTCATTTTGGCCTTACTTTTCTGGTCAAGGAAACAAAAACTTATCTCTAGCAAGCTTGCATGCTTGAAGTCCGAGTTTCCTTTATCAGAATTCCTCTTTCTTTTTTTCTCCTTTAAATGCTAACCCTTTATGTTTTGGTATTTGGTTGTAAGTTACATTTTACACGCGAGCACACACACACACACACACACACACACACACACACACACAAAATAAAAGAGTTGTTTCTCAAATTTTAGAACTTTGCAATTCTTGTGAATTTAGACTTTGTAGTTTCGTCTATGATTATAGCATGAATTGTGAAAAGAAATCTTTGAGATTTTTTTTTTTTTTCCTTTGATAGCATGAATAACTGGATATGTGTACTATTTTAACAGTTAAATCAGAAAACAAAGACATGGTCAATGTAATAACTTGGGAGGAAAATCATTCACAGCCCTTATCAATTTTGATATATAAAGATTTCCACATTTAAAATAAATGAAAAATGCAACTTCGAAAAAAACTTGAATCATATTTACTGTCAAGAAAATACAAATCATTTTTCCATTACTTATGGCCATATTGTGAAGCGAGAAGAGAAACAATAATACAATCCATCTGACAGCCTTTCTAAATCCAAATCCATTAGAACTTATTAACTTCATGGCCAACTACAAGTGTAGAACAGCTGCAATTCAACTGTATGTATATCAAACAAACCTCATACCTAGAAATCAATTGAAAATCCTTCAAAAACAGGCCCAGTGAAACTGTTAAGCACGTTATGTGTCTGCATATATAATTGGAAATATATAAAGTAAAAATAGAAATATTAGTGGAAGACTTGCAATTCTATTTGAAAATTGTCATATAAAAAGCAAAATTGAACCACACGTTAGGAACTTTTATCCTAATGTTATTTATAGTAGTCTCATCAAGAAACATGAAATTAAAATATTCTGCAACTGATTAGCCTATATGGGAAATATTTGAGCACTAGAAATAAGTTTTGTCCTCCTGATGGCAAGATGTGCATATGTTTTATTTAATTTATTCCGGAATCTTCTTTTCAATAATAATTAAGGCTAATTTATTCAGAACTGTTTCACACCTTAAGCCATTTTAACAATATATATTTTAAAGTCAACTTCAGCTTATCATCTGGTATTCCTTAATCAGATCTCAGGTGCCAAGGTTATATTGCATGAACCTCGTCTAGGAACAAGTGACAGGATTGTTGTTATATCTGGGACACCTGATGAAACCCAAGCTGCTCAAAGTCTCCTTCAAGCGTTTATCCTCACTGGACAATAAAACGCATGCTTGGTTATGACTTGTTTAGTTTCACAAACGAGAAGAAAATTTCCATTTAGTGTTTCAGTTGGTTTTGTTTTCACAAAATAGTGTACGCTAATTATTTATCCTAATCCTGTCCTTTCCAACATAACATCTCTGGTTTCTGCTACTTGATGGAACTTTTCATAACCATTTACTGTATCCTACCATGGTTCTGGCCAACTATAATTTCCCTGGTTTGACAAATGCTGCAGTGCTAAGAATGTGCTTCTGTCCATGATCTTTCTGCACATTTCATTGAGAATACATTAAATTCAAGTAGATTTACACATGAAATGGAAGGTGAAGCACTGACTTACTTGAGACAAAATGAACAAATACTACAATTCTACAGACTGTCAATAATATCAACACACCACTTTGTTTCATCGATAGTGGAAATGTTCTGAGTCCCACACAGGTAATATAATCCATTGTTTCTTCAATAGCGGAAATACTACAATTCTTGTTCCTGCTTCTTGCTAGTGATGTCTTGAGAGTGATTTCTTGGAGCATTAGCTTGTCACTGCTCTTAGTGCTCCTACCGGAGCTTCAAATAGGTTCTACTTCTACATCTTAGGTTGCAAGCCAAATGCTTGTGACTGAGAGATACAAAACAAAACCTTTTGTTCTATATATATATATAACTGTTTCACATGAAGAAATCTTGTCAGCATTGGGGATTCAACAGAAACAAATAGGCAGACAAGGTAGATCACCTCAGAGTTTCCCGAACACATTTTCCTATCTCGAGTTTCATTTGGTCATAGCAGTGAAGTTCCTCAAAGTATTGTTAGGAATTTCCTAGTGCAACAAATGTATAGAACGCTCAACTGTTTTAGTAGTGGTCAAACGTGTAATCCTGTGGAACTTTCAAATATCCAAAGAAGTGCTAGATTAGAAGACATTTAGTTGGATTACCATATAATTTATCTGGTTCGAGTTAAGCATCTTTTAGTGTTGATAAGGCATATGGAGCAAAAGACTAAAGAAGCAATCTCCATTAAATTTAAAATGTCTTTATCCATCTCTGAAGCAATCTCTATTTTGTTAATGATGGACAAGGAACTATGTATCAAGTGAGCATAATTTGCTGGACACATCAAATATGTTTATTGCCTTCACTTCTTGATTAAACAATTGAAGTTTAAAACTACACGAGGATTTGAAGATCCAAAGGGGTCACCAAGCATTATAGGTACAAGAGATGTCAAGCAAAGAGGGATTCTGAGACAACTGTCTTTTACAATATAAACATTTTCTTCAATTGACTGCTAACTGATGAATTATAGAAAGCTCATTTTATGGCAAAACCAAATAAGCGCAAATATAATGGGCAAGAAATAATGACACACTAGAAAGCACAGCAAGTGAAATAAATGTCAACCCACTTTTAATAGGGAATTCTGAAACTTAATGATGAATGAACAAGTCATCACCTTTATCCTAAAGAAACATCTTGAAGGCTTGAATGATAAATTATGAAATCTACATGATCTGTATACAGAAAATTTCCTCTTCATAAAAATAGAAACAAAAGTAGCGTTGGCAATGAAAGAAAGGATCACTATCATTAAATGGCTTTTAGATGGCATTATTCTTACGCTTACAGCATGTTTGATTTGTCTTGAAAATGGGTGTCTAGTTTTCAAGAATTAAATTCCATATTTAATTTTTAAATAATTAAATAAAATTTAATGTCAAGTGTTAAAAATCATAATTGAAAGTGGATATTATTGCAACTTATAATTCAAATTATACAAATAAAAAAATATCATAATGAAAAAGAATTAGATTTCAAGAATTTTATTCAATTCCTAATTCCCTAATCAACCAAAAATTATTGTTATTGGGATTCCCAACAATATTTGTTTTAATTTTTAAAATGATCATAATGTCCTTTCTCAGTAACGCCTTCCTCTCAGAAGAATCTATTCCTTGAATATTTTGCAACTTCTGCTTTCATTCGATAGAGCCTGCTACTCTTTCCCTTCCTTGCATTACTTTTATTGTTTCTCTTATGCCCTTTCGTTTTTTAGGAAGGTCCCATAGGGAAAGTAGGAAAGAGAGAAACAAGTGATCTTTGGAGTTTTTAATGGATTGATGGTGAGGATTTTCATGGGAATCGGGTTTCAATGAAGGACAATCGGATAGGGAGAATATGATAAGAGTTTTATTTTGGCATTTTCAATTCAGAGAAAACAAATTGAGAAAGGAGATTAAGGCACTTAGTTTTTCACTACTATTTAAGATCAGAGTATTCATGAGATTGTTCCTGTTTATATTGAAAATGTTGAGAAGGGGAGCCAAAGACGAAAGAGAATAGTCTTCCTACCATATCTCGCAAACATTTGAGGTATTTCAGAATGCCATCTATCTGTTATGGAGAGACGAGGAAAGAGAACTCCAATGTTAGCTTTTGTGTATAAATGGTATTGGGTATTAAAGAATGTGAATTTTTTTCATATAAAATGAGATTTTTTTTTTCCTGCAGTTTTATCTTGAAGGGTTTTCCCATTAGGTGGTGACTTGTGAGGATGTAGAACGGTTAAAAGGATCATTTCAAACATAAAAGGCGTGTTATGTTGTGACATCTATCGCTTAATTAATGAAGCTTAGGCAGCTCAATCTTCTTGGGGCGTGACATTTTGATGCATCAAGTTTCTTTGGTGATTGAATATGTACCTAGAATTGCCTTTGATGTCAAAATACTGAAAACTCAAAAAGAAGAGAGGCAAAAAATTTGAAGAAAGAAGCAAACATGTATATGTAGGTGCTATTCACCAAGATCTCTCTCGTCTTTATCATGTAGAAACTCAACAGAGACAAACCAAGATACAAAAGTAAGAAAGTTTCTTGTCACAAAGAACATTAATTATATATTATCATTAACTGCATCTGATGGCAGAACAAGCATTGCTGGCAGGAAATCCAGATTTCATTAATTCTTCACAACCGCCGGCTGAGGTGATGGCCTGAGTGTGATTTCCACATTGTCATGAGTTCCCTGTAGCAATAGCTCACCATCATATGAAACAACTTTATGCTTCTTTGCAGCCCTTAGTGCTCCAACCATTGCTTCAAATATGTTTGCGCATCTGTCATAATTAAATAGCACACCAAAAGTGACCTGTAAAACAGAAGACAAAACTTCAATTCCTTTACTATAGGAACAGAAAATATCAATCTCAATAAAGTTTCAGTCAATAAGCAATGGCTGAAACAAGACTTGGACATTGTTAACATCATCAAATTCAACAGAACTTTCTCTGATTTTCCAAAGACTGTTAAGCAAACATGACATGCTACCTTGTTTTCTAGTTGATTTGCTTTGTCTGGTCAAAGTGCATTATGCTTATGCAGATTTTCACTCTCTTAAACTTCTTAGTTCTAGTTACTTTCCATTGGTTAGAACTTGAAGTGTAAACTTAAAAGATCTCAAAGTGCTCAAATTCAACACCCGCTAAAATTGTGGCAAGACAGCAGGTGGAAGGATATCCTCCCGAAGGTGCCAACAAAGCCTTCAAGAATCCATAAGAAGGCGCAAAATCACAAAATATGAATTGTTCTCTGATTTTTCACGTCTCAAATTCTTGGAGGATTATGGTAGAGAGAGATTTATTGACCTTGTTTGGGCTAAATATGGCTCAGATGACTTTGGGAGGATGACTGAGAAGTGAGAAGAATAGTGAAGCAAATTGCTCAAAGGAAGAATAGTGAAGCAAATTGCTCAAAGGTTATGGATATTTAGTAGAAATGAGTGGAAGGTTTCTTCTTTTCATGTGTGTGAGGGTAATGGTGATTCTCTTCTTCTTTTGTTGTGACTTGAGTGGTCTTTCCTCTAAGACTGCCTTCCTAGCCTGTTTGTACCAGCAACCAGGGAAGCTCTGATGAGTCCTTGTTTGCAGTGATCTTTGAGAAGGTTGATTTGTGATCATACCACATGTGAAGGAATCCCAATATGGGCAGGTGGATGTCTTTTTCTTCTTTTCTTGATCTTTTGAAGAGATAATGAGGGTCAGGTTAAGCGGAGAAATTTTAGGTCAATTTAACATGAATTGCCAATCTAGATTATTGTTAGAGACTAATTGTGAAGGGGGCTAGAGAGAAGTAAAGGAGGATGCTTGTACCTTCCGAACATATATTTTGCCAATGGCCTACCCAGAAAGGATTTTGATAATCAACAAGTTTCAAAAAGGAGGAGAAAACCCTTGAAAAAAGTGATGCTGAAACAGATATCGCTTTCTGCTACAATGTGGCTTTTTTAGTTATAGAAAGCTTCCCAAGCAGTAACAGGCTCAATACAGGTAGAGATTTGTGGTTGGAGGAGAACAGCAGGCTCAGTACTTTTGAAGTCTCTATACTCTTACTGATAGCTAGTTTAAGAACAAAGTTTTTGCTACAATGGACATTTTTCCATTGATACTACTGATGTAAATTTTTTTTATTCATCCTGTAAATAATGTGCGTTTGTGTACAACCATTGGACCCTTTTTGTGATATATATATATATATATATATATATATATATATATATATATATATATTTTCTGGATGTATGTTCTTGGCCAAATCAAATATGAAATGGGATATGAAGCAACATAGAAGTGACAATTAAGTACCTTTTCAAGTCAGAATTACTTATGGTTTGATGATAAAAAGTATTTAAAATTCTGTCATCATCTTTCTAGGGAAAGGAAAAGGTAATTGGGGTTTAGACTTTTTACTCTTGCATGATAAAACTCGACTTCATTGCCTGAGGCACTGCTTGATCAGTTAATATATGAAGTTCTATTTTAATTCGTCCATGAAATGCGAAAGAATTAGGGAAGTTGTTCCCTTCTACACATAGGGGCTTAGCTCTTACCCTGTTGGCTGGGTATAGGTCGTGTGCTTAAGTGTCTGAGGCTAGTTGATTTGATAGGTGAGTTGTTACACGCTCATTAGTGGATTTTGATACCTTGCCCAGTGTATTTGCATGTCTGCCATCGCGTCGGCACAGGCACAGCTTCACGAATGACATTAATCCACTTGTGATGCCACCAGCAAAGAATGGTATCCTATGCGGTGGTTTATTTGAAGACGAGCTGAACTAACCTGGATTCTGAAAAGCATCCATTGGAAGCAGGAATCATCAATTATAGTTTCATTGATTGGTTGTGTAAAGAAGACCATGGAGCTCTGTTTGGTAACTTCATTACCACAAAAAGGCAATTAATCTTTTATATAAGGTATGTGACTTACAAGGAAGTTGTAGGTGTGGCCGGGATGAAAATGGAAAGATTACAAGACTAACAAAATTAGCAAGTCCCACTAATGGCAGAAAACCCACAAGGGAAGTATGTTGGGGTTTTCCATTGTGGCCTTCCTCAATTTAAGTTCAACTTCCAATTTATGGCAATTCTTGCTTACCCAAATTCAATTCCTAATCCAGAATTGCCATTTGAATCAAACATTACCTAAAGCAGACACAGAAAATGGATAAATGGGACAAGTGCCCATATGGTAAATGAGAAATACTTGTCCCATGTCCTATTCGATTATAGTGAGCGATTGATTCACCTTTTGATGCGTTTAATAGCCGATAAATACTCAAATAAATAAATTAAAATATTTGATAAATTTTTTAAAAAATAAGTAATAGCTAATAAGTAATTGATTTTATAGTTGTTTCTTATTAACTAGCTGATTATTAATTATAAAATTTATGTTTTTAAATAATTTTTATGTATTCAATGATTAGACTAAATAACCAACTATAGTACATATCCTTTATTTACGAGACATTATGGTTTTGACGTCAGCACACATTCTTACATAAAAATTCCAAGAACACTCCAAAAGTCCATGCTTGCCCAAATCAGCATTGACCTTTATCTTAGAACTCTGAAACTCCCAGACAAAAACAATTAAACATGGGCCAAAGAATCCTCAATTAAAGGAAAAAAGCAACATATAATTAATCTAGATCCCATTTTCTCAAATATCCCAAAATCAAGATCCACCATTAATGGATTTGGCAGTAAATCAAGACCCAGATGAGATCAACCCAGATATAGTAATCCCTTCAAATTCTTTTTGTTTTTAAATGAAAAAAATAAGGATTCTCCAGATATGACGATTATAGCTCCCTTAAGGGGTTACTGATTGACGTTCTCGATTTAACTCAACTCCAAATAAAAGGACCTATCATCAAACTCAAACTCGAGGTGGTAACCTGCAGTCAACTCTCATTGCATTCTTAGACAGACACAATATTTAATCATCATGCTCAATACTACTATGAGAAGTTAAAATTAGGATTGGATAAGACCATCTTACCAGATTAACCACTAGACTACCACATTCAATGGTGCCCTTCAAATTATGTCTATATCACATAGATATATACATATTTTGTTAATCGAAATGAAAATTTTACCTTATAGGAACCATCAGGTTGGATCTTGCAAAGTCTGTGGATCTCTTCTGAGTCGCTTGAACTTTTCTTCTACATTCATGGTTGCCTTCTCAAACAATATCTTTCTCCCTGCGATTTCTTATCATTTGGCTTTCTCTGTCACACTTTCCATGTTAATCAAACTTTTTTGTATTTTCCAGTGGTCCTCTTTATGTAAGAAAAATTTTAGTAAACAGTACCCTATTTTTAATACAATCTCTAATTTTAGTTGATTTTAAATTATTTTTTAATATTCTTTAGTTAATATATTTTTAAAATTTATTTTTTTATAAAAATTTTAATAATAATAATACTAAATAGATTCATAATTACTTAATATAAATATAGTTGCATTAATGATAACATATAAGTTGAACATGATATTAACAAATATTAAGCAATGACTATCAGAAAAATATGAATATTTGGAACTTAGTAACCTGTGTGGTATTATTGTTATAATTATTGTTGAGAAAATTTATTTTTTAAATATATTAATTAAAAAATATTAAAAATAATTTAAAATTAAATTTAATAAATTTTAATTATAAAAATATTAAAATAATTTTTTAAATTACTGCTGCAATAATTTTGATCTTAAATCAGATAATAAGAAATTTCCTGCTGCAATAAGCATTTATAAAAATAAATAAATAAATACAGATATTATTTTAGCAATATTTGGAGTATGACCAATCATATCTTGCCACGCGTCACAGGAGATCCAATGAAACCTCAAAGAAGGAAGGTCCCAATGGTAATTTTAAGAAATTCTACCTTTGTCGCCTGAAATTACACCACTCGTGAATCGCGTCCCTTGTTGCAGTGGCGTGGCAATAGGAAGTGGCAGCCAATCCCGTGGCACAATCCGTAATTAATACACATTTCCAGGGCCCATTTCCCAACCCTCTTCGTTCTTCTTTTCACCGCCGCTTCCTTCCTATTTCCTCTCTTTTGACCCATCATAGACATCCCTTTCTCTTCCCAAATTTAGGTCTCTCTCTCCCTTTTAATCTCTTCATGTTTCACACTGAAGAAACAGGAAAAATTAAATTGTCATCTTCTGTTTGACATTTGTTATTATTAATTTAATTGTAATTAATCATCTTCTGTTGATCTTTTTTATTGGGTTGTAATTTTTTTTTTAGGTTTTCGCTTTCTTTCCCTCTTTTCTTTTCTGGGATTTTTGTTTTCTGTTTCCTAAGCTGAAAAAGTTTTGAGCTTTTGATTTTGAGGGCATTTTAAAGGTTTTTTCTTTGTTAATGCTGTTATAAGATTTTAGTTTCTTTGTTTTTGGATATTTTTGGGGTAGTTTTAGCGTTTTTTTTTTTTTGTTATTGGGATTTTGTTATACTATGTCAATAGAGCTGTTAGTATAATGAAAAATGCCCAATTCAAATACACAACTACCAATATACACTGCAGAACCAATGAACACGCAGACCCAGTTGGAAGGAGAAGATGAAGATATAGCTGGAGGTGGTGAGGAATCCATAGACAACCCTAACATCCACTATGAAAACGTCACTGGAAACGGAGGTGGTGTAGATGATGTCCCCCCTAGTGTTATTCGCGTTACTGGTGGACCAGATTATCCCTTGGTCCCTGTAAATGGTGGCGATGCTGACCAGCTCACCCTGTCTTTTCAGGGTGAGGTATATGTGTTTGATGCTGTTTCCCCAGATAAGGTAAGTGTGGTGTTGGTTGAATTGTGCTTTTTTTTTATTATTATTATTATGTTTATGCTGCTGAATTTTGCTTCTGGGTTTTGGTTAATTAATTGTATGAATTCTGCCGCGTTTTTGTTCTTAATTACTGGTTGAGCCTAAATATGTTTCATTTTTTCATTCATGCTTAGTGAAAGAAAGTTGGCTTTTGAATTTAGGATTGGATTGAGTTGCCTTACTAAACAATGTTTTGTCCAATTGTTTTATTTTTGGTGGTAGACAGTTTTGGTTAGCATTTTGAATCATACCTGTACTTGTTCACCTGAAACTGAACGTGTTTGACTTTTCCTTCTTCTTTGTGAGTTGTATTCTCAACGGGTGTTTGTAATTCGATGACATTTCTGAAGAGTTCTAGTATTCCCACCTGGGTTTTGGTTCAAGATCTGAGGTGGGCATTGTTCTTAATTTGTCATATTTCAGTAATTTTTTGTGAGACAAATTTTAGTACTTGATGCTGTTTAACCATATGACTTTCGGTTGCTTATTCAAATTATTAATGTTTCCTCGGTTTCATGCATAACTACCAGACAGTTGAGTTTTCACCATTTTCTTTCATTCTGGCTAATTGTTTCAACTAAAAATGATTTTTTTTTCTCAATTTCTAATAATTTTATGTGTAATTTAGCATTTCTCTTCTTCAAGAACCTCCTATTAGTTGTAAAAATTCATGTTCATGTTAGTGACTAGTGAGTTTTGAAGGAGTTGTACGAATGTTGGATAATCATGAGTATGAAGGTGTTGGTTTTATGTTTTCAATAAGTGTGTTTTAGTGTTTAAATTTGTTATGTTGCATTTCAATCTTGTGATTGCAGAATGAGAGTAGTTTTTGTTTCCAAAATCTCTGTTCTTTTTATTTCAAGTGGGTTTGTTATTCTAATTAAATTTGAGTTTTTTGTATTATGGTTTTGGCAGGTGCAGGCAGTGCTGTTACTTCTAGGTGGATATGAAATCCCTTCTGGCATTCCCACCACTGGGACAGCCCCTCACAACTTTAGGGTATTTGATCATTCTAGTAATGCAAACTTTCTTACAATGATATCTTTTAGGCATTATTCCTATCTTAGTACATTTACTTGCTATGATTAATTTCTCCTAGGGTCCAAGTGACTTGTGTGAAAGGTCATTTCAGCCTCAGAGGGCAGCTTCTTTACGTCGGTTCAGGGAGAAGAGAAAGGAGCGTTGTTTTGATAAGAAAATCCGTTACACTGTCCGGAAAGAAGTTGCACTTAGGTATTCTAAAAATTCATTTACTTTTGTATTTCCTTTTGCATGGATGTGAGAGGATTGCTTGTTCTAAACAGAATTTATGGTTGCTGGAAGTTGAAATTACATGGTTCGATAAAATATGTTATGCCTCAACTTTCTGTTACTATCCTTTTTTGCAAAGTTAAATATCATTGCACTTTTTCTTTTCTCTTTTCCTTTCTTCTCCTAAAGGCAAATTTTAGATTAGAGAAGTTAATATTCTAGTTTGATAGGTGATTAGAATTCTAGTGCTTCAATCATCCTTTTCTTAAGTATTTTATAATTTGAGATCAATGTGGTGTGTCTTCTGGGAAGCATCATTTGATAGTTGCAGAAAAGAAGTTTGGACGGGATGGTTTAATTAATGATTAGTCCTTCTCAAAAGCTATCCTGTCAAATGTACTCCATTATGGTTAAATTAAATACTCACTATAGCTGTTGTAAAATTAGCAACTTTCTTAATCCTTGTTGCTTTTTCCTTTAATAGTTGCATATGTTATAAGCAAAAATTGCCATATATCCTTTTGAACACAGAAAGAGCAAATGGTGTGAGTTTAGGATGATAATAGTACTCTTTCCCATGATTTTCTTCAATTTCTGACAAATATAACCACATTTGGGTTACTTTAGCCATTTATTAAGGGTCCTAGCCGTGTTAATTTTGAGATTTTTAAACTGTGGATGAGTTGGGCATTTTTTCATGAATATCTTTAATTAATTGTTTAGGTAGAAAGAAAGTTTTCAACTCATGAAGAGAAATTGCTAACCTTTTTTTTTTCTTCTTTCTAGAGATGATTTATATCTAGTACGTGTGGATTGGTGTACAAGTTATTGATCAGACAGCATATTAGCTTGAAGATACCAATAAAAGCTGCCATATTTTTTTCTTAATTTCTATTCCTTCATTTACTAACCTAGTGTGCTTTTCCCAACTGCCTGTCAATATGTTTATATTTTGACATATCCTTTGCTACTATTTTCAGGATGCAGCGTAAGAAGGGACAATTTACTTCATCCAAGGCTAGTTCTGACGAAGCAGGCTCAGCTTCTTCTGGCTGGAGTGCAACTCAGGGTTCTGGACAAGATGACAACATGCTAGAAACTTCGTGAGTGTTAATTTGTTCCTTCAAATTCCAATCTCCATCTATTTCTGTTTCATAACGGTGATATGATAGTAGTTTATGCTTGCCTTTTGAGCAGCTACTATATCTCGGTTGAAAACATTAATTGCAAGCCTGTATCACAGAACTACCTATTTTGTCTTTTCAACAGGGAGTGGGGCTATTTGCAACCCATATGTCAAATGCCACAGCCTCATAAATGTTGTTACACTGAGTCGTCAAAATTGCTCTCATCAAATATCACTTTTTTTTTCCCATTGTTTGAATTGTTTGCCCCATCCTCTCTCTCTCTCTCTCTCTCTCTCTCTCTCTCTGAGTCTTACTGTTGCTGCCTTGTTTTGAACAAAAAAATCTTTATCTATTTGCTTTTTTATTTTACAAAAAAAAAAAAAAAAATCATACATCAGCCTGCAATAAGCAATGTAAAACTAGTGGATGCAAAAGAAAACTAAATTTGAAATCAAGTGATTCTTAGGAGAAAAAAAAAAAACACTAAAATAGCCACATCCTTGAACTGGAATGGTGAATATCCTTCCTTATAAGACTTCTGGTGGTTTGTGCAGATGCACTCATTGTGGAACCAGTTCAAAGTCAACTCCATTGATGCGTCGTGGGCCAGCAGGTCCAAGAACCCTTTGTAATGCGTGTGGGCTCAAGTGGGCTAACAAGGTTGGTAGAATTATGAATTTGGTAGTAACTTCTGTTCTAATCTAATGAAATAATTGGTTGAACTTATTTAAGTCATCTCATTAGGAATGATTGCATGTTGCAGGGAATCTTGAGAGACCTTTCCAAGGTGTCAAGCTTAGCTATTCAAGGTCCTCCTGCAAAGCCAACTGAACAGGTACATACCTTGTGAGAATAACAATTTTATTCTTTTTTTATTGAATTATATTGTGCTCCCTTAATGTTCACAAATGTAATTAGTAGATATTCAGGCTTTGGAGTTTTATTTGCATTAAAATATTAGGCCGTTTTTAATTGCGGATTAGGAAGTTAGGTGGAAGACTCAAATGTGACAGGTGCACATTTGCAGTTGAACAACAAAGTATCCCACTTGCCCTAAATCTGATAATGTTAGTGGATCTCTCACTTTACCCACAAAGCAACCTATCCATCTGAACAGATTCACTGTCAAGCTCTTGCCTTTTCTCTCTTATCTTCTTTTCCTGTGTCATTTCGTTTCACTCTCTTCATTGTCTTTTGCAATTTTCTTTAAATATAAATGTTAATATTTAAATCAGACAGTGATCTTCCTTCATATGGCTGTGAATCCAACTGTCTTAGAATCTTTCAAACAGACAAAATGACAGAAGCAGAGCAATTTGTACATAGTCTAAATCAAATAAAATCCTAATCACTATCCTGTTAACATTTGCTGTCATCCATGGCCCCTTGCTAACATTTACAGCTTTTATCCCAATTTTGGGGAATTTAAGTTTTCATTAAATAAATAACTTAGATGAAGATAGATGGAGTTTGAGAGAAAATTTGTAGTTAGAAGTTTTGACCATGGTGGACTCACCATGGACCTAAAGAGTTGTAATGGGCATGTATTTGTCGGGTAGTTCATTGAGAGAGATCCGTATGCAAGGATTTTGTTGGTATAGGAGGGGATGGTGGCTTGAGTGGATGGTTATGGATAAGCAGGTAGGCCATCAACTGATTTTCCATCAGGTAATGATGCTTATCTGAGGGGTATTGGATTTGAGCGATCATATTCTCCTAAGTTGCAGGTTTTAATTGTAATTAGAAAGTTGGGATTGTTGTCATATCATGTGTTACAAGGTTGAAACTTCAGAGACCTCTAATGTTTTTCCCCGTGGGGAAGATGCATACCATTTTTTTCACTTTTTTATTCACCCTTTACTATTTTTCTTTGTGTATCACTCCTTTATGGCAGTTAAATTGTATTCTTTCTTCTCCGCAGAGCGGAGGTGAAGCTAATGGCCTGGAAGTTGTAACCATGGCAGCAGATATAGTCACATCTTCTAACGGCAATAATTCAACTTTGACTGCTGAAACATGATTTGATAATTGCATCCATTGCAGCAAATGCGATTTCATGAGTCCCAGATTTGAACGTGCAAGCGGATAAGATGATTACCTTGCAGCAAGTGACATTCAGACATTTGAAAACAGATTCACAGCCTGTGTAATAACTTTCTGCTTTGCTTCAACCAACTGTACATATAATTAGGAGCCTCTTGTCATAATATACAATATGTAAACTGTTTCGAAGCATTTGTGCACATAAGCTTCGAATAGAAGATAAAATGTAACCTTTTGGTTTCTCTTACAAAGTTATTCAAGCTGAAAACAGGCAGCAAGGTTCTTGGTATTCTTTCCTCCTCCTTGCAGAAGTTGTTTGGTGGGTAATATTTATCTCTACTTTATAAGCATCCTGAAACTATGATTGAATAAACATAGGATTGTATTGTGAAATTTAATAATTTCGTACTCTAATAAAGCTCAAACGCATTAAACTGACCAAGCCTGTGGCCAATGATCAAGAATAGACCTGGCCAGCGGACTGTCTCCGGTTTGGTTACTAAATTCGTTTTAATTATTTTATCAATTTAAAAAAAAAATGGAATTGAATTTTTAGGAAACCTTTTTTTTTTCGGGGTCTAGTCCACTAGTCCAAATTCAGAGCTCAGTATCTGATTCATATTCGGTCCAAACCAAACAAGTTCATACTCAAAATCAAACCAAATTAAATTTCAATTCGATTTGATTTTATCTCATTATTGAGTTCAATTGAATTAATCATAATAAGTTATTCGGTTATTTGATTTTAACTGTTCACTTCAATTCAAACCGATCAAATGCTCAACCTTTGCAGAATAACTCACTTTTTATTTTACCGAGTGCTGAAAAAAACTGAAGAATGTTCACAGCCAACAGTGTATGGACATTGTTACTTCAATTACATCGTGAATCAGATAGTGGAAAAAAAAGGATAACACCACCACTCTCTTAAGGTTAATACTAAATGATGGTGATGACGAGGAGCACAATAACCAATGATCCCAACAGGAATTAGGAAAACGCCGTACAGTAAAACAAATCTAAAAAGAGAACTTAATTTCCTCAAACACGTATATTTTAGAGCTCTTACTGCTTCTAATCGCCCAAAAAAACGGTGGATTATTGGCTCGCTATTATTCTTGCTGAAGCCTCGTAAAAAAAATATGCAATTATAACCTATGCTATATCACAAAAACTAAAAGACATGGAGTAATGCACAACTTCTGGTCCGCACATGTCAATCACATCCCTGGGCCAACCAAATTTCAACATTCTGAGAAGAGTAGCTTCAGAATCAAATGAATATAGTATGTCTGGACGCCGATATGCTCATTCAAATGGCTTAGAAATCTATTGTTGGATTGAGACCAGGTATGTGAAGTCGTCCACTTCCGTTAGAATCTGCATTAGCATAAAAATGGGACTGTAGCTCCCCTGAGTGCGATGACTTGCGGGACTTGGGGTTCTTAGGGGAAGCTGAGTAGTCACTGGAACCACTACTCATAGAATACATTGATGAAGTTGGCAGTCCATGAATCTTTGGCAAGCCAGTTGGATCAGAGCCCAAACTGTATCCCCCCCTTTCAACTGTTTCAGCTTCCAATGGCAATTCATCCAATGTCTATTAAGAAAAGAATCAAAAAAATATGTTAAGCATTCTTCGGCTTATTACCTTTGCAATTCCAGAAGCAGCTACAGAACCTGAAAACAATAGTAAAAAAATCCAAGAGCATATCTACATCCAACGAACAGAACTCAAGAGTCATGCTCGGTACTATGGTTAATAAATGAATGTCCAAAAAGGATTCAGAATGGGATGCCAAGAATAAAAGGAAGCCTCCATCATTCACACATAGCAGGATGCTGAGTTCAAAAAAGGATAAGGTGAGGATCCTAATATTACCTTTATATGACCAAACTTGATTTCTTTGCCTACCAGTCATTCGTATTAAGGTGGTTACATTTGCGTGCATAGCGCATGCATATGAGCATGTGAAAGCACATAACTAGGTTATTATATATTCCAAGTCCCAAAACAACAAAACCTTATACCCAAAAGTTGAGCACAACTAAAGAAATCAAAATAGAGATTGACAATCTAAATCTGAATAATCTATGCTAATTAAAGAAGGAGAAACCCACCCTAAAAGCCTGTTGAAGAACTCGAAGTGTTTCTCGAGTCCGCTTTCTTCTCATGGATATCTCCTCAGGTTCCTGCAGCATCTCTTCAAACAGATTTTCTCTGTTCGGATGAGAGAGATTGCACAATCCAGAGTCAACATACAGCATAAACTATAAGTGCAGATATAATGAGACTGAATAAATCAGTACATGTAATCCCAGGTCACCTGTAAAGCTTTTTGATGAAGACGTTGTGCAGTTCACGCTTTGTATGGTTTACCTATAGAATTATAGAATGGCAACATCAGAACTATGACCAACAGGATGCTACCACGGACCACTATAAGGCCTACCATAAAAACATCAACAACAAATGCTTTTGGTGACAGTGACCTTATTGAAACAAAAGTGAGACCGAGTAATTCTATTGATATAAATTGAAGTTTAGTCACCATAATCAAATTTACCAGTAAGTTTAGAGAGAATGAGTTAAATTAAGCCTAAAAACTTGCAACATCAAGAGGGAGAAGCAATTTGGCATGTATAAAACATCAAAATTTCTGCATGTCAGAAACTCAACAGGAGAGAATCAAACAACAAAGAGATAAAAAAAAATAAAAATAAAAATAAAAAAGTACTAAGCATGTCTAAATGGCTTAATTATTACCAGAAAGTGCATAATTGCTTTCGGTACAGAGTCCTCAATGTTCTTCCGAACAATGTCATAGTATGATCTCAATAACAATTTAGTGACAGCAATTTCAATATTCTCTTGCTCTGAATGACTTTCTGCAGGTCTCAAGATGGTTGGAGGCTTTGAAAACATAAAAAAAGTCAGTTAGAAATTAGAATATATTTAAAATGATAATAAATAAAACAAAAATTCAAATGGATGCAGCTTGGTTAGTCAGCAATGAATTCCAGATAAGAAAGTCTAATTAACACCTCTCTTAAATGGATCATAGAAAAGCTTTGCTCCAAAGCATCCATGTTATGAACAGGTTCACTATGTAACTTTGTTGTTGAGCTTTCTTTTGCAGACATTCGGGAATTATCACTCCCCCCAAAAATTGATGAAATACCCCAACTTGCATTCCCTGAATGGTCATGAATTTTCAAAAATTTAGAACATCTTATAATATGATAATACTCAGAAGTAATTGCAAGAGCAATAATCAATAGCCACATTGCCAGTTTAACACACCTCAAGAAGGGAAAAGAGGGGGAAGAGGGGGTTTTTTTGTCGTGTGTGTGTGTGTGTGTGTGTGTGTGTGTGTGTTTGTTTAGGGGAGGGAGGGGGGGTGGTGGGGGTGCGGGGCGCCCGGGGGTGGGGTTGTGCATGAAATATTTGCAGGTATATTTCTTGAAAAATTTTCTCAAATAGAAAATTACCAAGGGGTGCAACCTTTTCAAAATCTGCTGTAGGTCGAACTCCCTGCAGATCACACAAATGAAAACGCAAAAAACAATGGTAAATAAACCAGATCAGCTGCAGTAAAGAATAAACTAAAGTTAAGAAAACAAGAATGGCCAGAAAAAAGTACGTAAGCAAAATTTTCATGCCTGGTCAGCCACCACTCCATTTACTTGTCTTGCAAGAATTGCCCGAGACTTAAGGGTCCTCTCTGATGCTGGTGCCTTATCAGTCTCTACACCATCCTACTTAACAAAAGAGTGAAAAGAAGAAACAGACCCAAAAGAAAACATAACAATGATCAAAACAAGAACACTTAAAACCCAAAAGAAAACGTAACAATGATCAAAACAAGAACACTAGAAAAACAAGACAATGGTAATAATTTTATCTTATAGAGTCAGACAAATACCCTTTGTCTCATTGGAAGAGGAAAAGCCCTAGAAGACTTGACCTGTTGCAAAGCAATTTCCACAGCCTTACTCCCACCAATAAAATTGGGGTGTGAGGTGTTTATATAATCCATCTGCAAAAGAATTTAAAATTCCCATATGAACAGTTCAGAACAGTTACGTAGTACACAATCCAGAGAAAACAACTAAAAGGAAAAGGAAAAGGACAAGGAAAAACATCTGGAAGTACAAGGGGATATCAATAACTATGTTCTAGAAAAAAAAAAACTAAATATTCTTCTGAAACTAGTTTTCTTAAAATGATAATCATCTTGTGGTTGCAACGAAGTTGGTTGTAGCTTCAAGGCCTGAAAGCAGTAACAAGTAAAATAAAAAAGGGAAAGAAAGCTTAGAGGTAGGATCATGCCTACACCTTCGTTCCAAACATCATGTTTTGACATGACTCTAACTTGATAATGGCCTCTTTGGTAGTTTGCTAAAAAATGGCAATTTCAAACTTTCAGCTGTAACAATAGTCAAGAGTATCGGTTTGACATTAAACATTGACATGACTGATGATGATGGAAGGATGGCAGACAAGACATAGAAACAGCCGCTAAAGCCCATATCAATTTACAATCGTAAGTAATAACCAGAGGTCTGAAACAATGTTCAACAGGCATTGATCTCACCACAAAAAGAACTTTATAAGAAAAAACAAAAAAAGCCAATCTATCATTCTGTATTATAACTATTAACTATTCAATATTTAAGAAAATTTGATAGTATAAAAGAACCAGTTGTGGAAGAAAACAAGTTAATATAGCAAGTGAATCTTAAGGGAAGAAGAGGAAATATAGCATTACCAATATATTTTTGGATATAATATTACCTCCATTTCAACAATGTGGCCAATCATTGTCTCTGATGGTTCAAGACCATCTCGCAAAAAGTTTCCAATAACTTCATCCATACGCTTTCTCAGAACAGGAAATCTTTGCAGTTCATTTACTAGACAGCGATGGCTAATCTGGAGTAAAAGAGATTTTATATTTTTTTATTTGAGATGCAAATATGCAAATGATAGTGCTGATCGACCACAAATACAAACATACCTTTATTAGTTCATCATATATGAACCTAGCACACTGGAGGCTTGGATCTAATAATCGTGCTATCTGCCTTCGAACGAGAACTTCAAATGGCACCTATATAAATTTAAATCAGAAAAAAAAATAATAAAAATTACACTCCTTAAGAGAAGAGAAGTGTAAACCAAATGTAACAATAACGGGTTAAAAAAGGCGGGACGAAAAAAATCAAAACCTACTTCTGGTACAAATAGTGCAGATCTAGGACCAGTTGCATTCTGAATGGCAGTTCGAATGTCATCATCAGTCAAGTCCTCACATGGATCAACCTCCTGCCATAAGTAAATTATCCCATATCAGATTTCAAAATATCACAAGTCATGTACCAACAAAGTCCATCCCATAATTAACAAAGGGTTTTTGCCCAGCTGCACATGCAGGACACAACTAAATTTCATCTACTACGCTAATGCCAGTCACACAAACTTCGCATTGCTCAAAACAAAAGAAAAAACATTTAGAGAAAAAATATATATATATCCAATTCAAGGGTTTAATAAAGGGGAGAAATAAAAAGCCACATGAAAGACTTTAAATTTCTTCCTCACTATCACTTTGAATTCTACTCTCTCTCTCCCCCTCTCTCACACACACAATTGTTGATGTACTGTAAGATCCATGCATGCTGCTTTTACACATGATAAATACCACAAAAAAAAAAAAAACACCAAAACAATGAAATAGTAAGACCATTACCAAAGGAGTTATTCATGTGCAATTTTTTGAAAGATTAAATTTCATTTACATTCTGGCCTACTTCACACATTATACTTGGTGCTTTCCATGTGACACTGCCCTTCCTTTGCTTTTCTCACTTTTAACAAAGATAACAGAAACTGCAAATATAAAACCAACATCCAACAATGAACTTGCATATTTACACCTAAAAGACATCATTAATCTTTGGTAATCTTGCAGCAAAGAGAGAAGGGAGAAAATATAGGAAAAATGTGACTGCAAAAAAGTGTAAATGAAACCTAAGTATGCAATAAATCAATCTTAAACCATTCAGTCACAAATCTAGGCAATTTCAAAGTAATCCAATAGATTTTAAGGCAAAAAAGTTGAAAAGGACAGAATATAAACTTATAAGACATATATTTACATTCTCAAACAAAATTATAAATAGCCATGTCCCTGTCAACAAAATTTTTTTACATTTTAGGCACCCATGTTCATAAATCTAAAATGTCATTTGGTTGCTAAGAAATTAGTGAAGAATAGAACTGCCAAACCTAAAACCTGTAAGATTAAGAGTGATTTATAATCTGCCTATTCAACCTTTCATGAAGCAACCAAATGGACCATTGCCTCAACAATCAGGGGATTTTAAGCACATATGTGCACTTAATGCAACAAAGCTGATAAAATAAACAGCAATCACCAAGTGCTTGTAAAATGTCAATATTCTCACCTCCAAACTCTTCACAAAGATAGATTGAAATATATAGTGAATACGTGCTCCACCAGACAGCTCAGATGTTGACATTTGTTCATTTTTGCCCTCTACCATTGAAGAAAATGCTGTATTCAACAAGAAAATTGTACAATTAGAGATCGCTGTATTCAACAAGAAAATTGTACAATTAGAGATCTAACTGCATATCAAGATGACAAAATATATTTCCTGAAGATGTAATTCAATTTAGCCAAACAGAACAGGGTAGGAATGGTGAGACTTACCCTCGGAATATTTTGAAAGAATGTTTAGGAGAAGGGCTCCCTGACCAGCCTATCATTTACAAAAGGTTATATGAGAAGCAATTAGCAAAAGCATGAAGACAACATCAGCAAGGAAGCAAACCCTTCCTTAAATAAGTAGAATAAGCACAATATAAGTAATGAAATGCAAATTAATTATGGACATCAACGACAGTCAACATAGAAAATTATGTTGAATTTGAATCACCATTTATCCAGATTGAATGATCATATAGTTACTATAGCAAGAGAACAGATCACAACTTGATGATCGATGGGTTGATTGTTATGCCAATTGCCAAGTACAAACCTATCCTTATGTCTAAAAATTATATACCACATTAAAATTGAATTTGGCTTAACTTGAGGTACAATTATCAAATCCAGAAGACGTCCAGGGCCAGACATGCATTTTGCAAAATGATTACTAGGTTGACTGTTATGCCAAATACAAACCTATCTCATATGAACCTGCCTAACTCCACCTCAAAAGCTAACTCACAAGGAAAGGTTCGCAAACCTATATATATAATATCTAAGACCTCCCTGCGGAACCGATGTTGGACACATCAGTCCCGACCCCTGTAGATTGAACATCCTCGTGAAGCAACCGGAGTCATGACTCGTTCACCCGACCTCTCCCGAAGAATGTTAAGGAACCTTTACACATGGCCTTGGCCTATTAATCGGTGCAAAGTGATGCTCTGATACTAAATGATCTGAACCTGCCTAACTTCACCTCAAAAGCTAACTCCCAAAGGGGGGTTTGCAAACCCATATATATAACACCCAAGACCTCCCTGCAGAACCAATGTGGGACACATCACTCTCCTCATGTCTATCACTCATATACCATTTAAAATTGAATTTGACTTAAATTAAGGTACAATTATCAAATCCATGAGACGTCCAGGGCCAGATGTACATTTTGAAAATTTCCATAGATTTCCTACTTATTTGAAGTGCCAAAGTGTCATATTCATGACCAAGTAACCTTATTAGATACAGATACTTTGATAAATACATACCTTTGATTCTGTGATTTCCCCATAGCTCGCGTGTTCCTTTGCAACAGAAACCAGTGCAGAACTTATGCGTGCCTTCAGCCCTGGCAGTATAGCTTTGATATGCTGCACCAGAACCTGAGGGGGAAAAGGTAACAAAATAAGGCTCAAAACAGTAGCCAGTACAGATTACCAAGAACATGTCAGATAATCATGTCACTCCATAAACAAGACTTAGTAGCAGGGAAATAAAAAAGTGCTCATAGCAATCGGATAGAGGCAGTAAATGAGGCAAGGAGAAGCACACAACAGTACCAGTAGCCAGTAGATGCAGAACAAGATGCATTTACTTTAAAAAAATTGATCATGTTCCTTAAAGTACTCGGGGTAATCCACTCTCCAAATGTCCTACCTGGTTCAACTTCTTTGCCAACTGAGGAATGCCACAACGATCAGCTAGGCCATTATACACCTACTCAGCAGTGTGCATTAAAAAAAATTAAAAACTTCCCCAACTGAAGTTTTACCTAATTAGGAATGACAATTATAAGATAGGACAGACATACTGGACGACTGCGGAAGAACTTCTCCTCAGCTGCAAGTGCATCCTTGATACTCCGATTTAGCATAATATCCTGCATTGAGTACAGCAATGAGAAATAATCAAAAGAGAGTTCTTCACCAATGATACCAGAAATCACTACATCCCTGGCAATTTGAAATGCACATTATGGAAAGTTAGCAATTTTGACCATCAAAATTAGCACTCCAACAAGCAAACAACCATGGGCAGAAAATCAAACAATCTCAAATCACAAAAATTTTAGATAATTTTGTTATTACTATAATACAAATTCTAGGATTTGCATTTATTTTATACTATTGAAGCAGTTAGATAACAGCTGAAATTAAGGTATCAACTTATAGGACACTAGAGAACCTGTGGTCACTTTCATTTTATTTTAGTCTGATCTTGCATATATTTAAACAAATAACCAATCACAAAAGGCGTTCATATTTTGAATAATTATATTTTTTCTCACGTTTCAATCTGTAAGCCCTATACACATTACCAAATTTCTAGACAAGGATGCTTTATGATGATCTGACATCTTTGAAACACATCCAAAGACAGGCATGCCACAAGAATACAATGTAGAACTAGTAATCAAAAGAAATTTAACCAAGATGAAATTCAAAATGGAAAGTCTGGTCTAGAGTAGCATCGCAAACTGTTATTCCGAATGATTATCGGCATTAGATACTACTTACAGCACTCAATCAACAAAATGCCAAAAATAAATGATCAACAAAGCAAAATTAAATGTTAGAAACACTTGTGCAAAACAAGAAAAGTATGTTGAGAAATAGAATCAAAAAGCGACAACAATAAATATTTTTGACCTTGACAAAGTATCATCTGAGTAATAATCTAAGAGGTGGTAGAAGTAAAAAGAAAATGAATGTCATCCTAAACCACTAAACAAGCAGAGTAAAAGAAGTAGCATTGTTCTTATAAATTTACACTGTTACCTCTTGACTTCGATTAACAACACCAACATAACCAAGTCGAAGGGGAATCACTTTTCCAAGCAACAGATTACGAGCATCAGTACCTCTGTCCATAATATCCAACTGAAATCAAAGATGGAAAATATTAAATCTCGCAAAAGAATTGCCAAGATAATGGAAATGTTAAGCCAATTAGAAAAAAGATACTTGAGTTGCCGCCTCACCTTTGTAATCACTCCAATGGTTCTATAACCTATCAACAGAAAGTTAGCGAGTGAGAGTTGGAAAGAAAAACCTTGGCATTGGATATCCAAAGTAAAACTTACCATCAGGATCAGCATTTCCAGCAATCTGAAGTGCATCTGAGTTTGCTAAATCTGAATTTGCTGGTGTAACAGCTAAAATCAGACAGCTTGGCTTCTTGATGTATGACATGATCATAGTTCTAATTCGTGCTTCAATATCAGTGGGTTGATCACCCACAGGAACCTTTGTGATACCAGGTAGATCAACAAGTGTGATATCAAGAACATTTGGTGAAAAAATCTTCAAGCGAATCTGCCTGTCTGAGACACCTTTGTTGTCCCCAGCTTCCTTAGCTGTCTCAGACTATAATGAATTCAACATTTTTGAACACTTAGAAGGACAAATCATTGATACTTAATTAAAAACTATTCAAACGTCCAATCTCTCCTCTTCTAAGACCTTCGCAGGACATTGTACAAATGAGTCCAATTTCAATTCAAACACAAAACAAATTATACATTCAATAAAAAAATTAGAAAAAAATAAAACCAAACCACGCAATAATTTGCAGCCCAAATTCATTGACTAAAATTTCAACTAACTTAGCCAGATAAGCAATGAAGCAAAACTTCAACTCACGGAAACCTAGTCAATTAGAATTTTTTTAGCAAACCCTCTCCAAAAGCCAAAATCTGTACTCCAAATACCTCTTCTAACAACATCACTTGAATCGCAATAGTAATAAGCTAGTCAGCTAGAATTCATACTACTGAATATTCCGAAAATAAAAGCAACAAAAACTACTCCTGTACGATAACACATACTTGAATTTCTCTGCGGATCTCGGAGAAATCATAGAAGCGTTTTCCAGGATGATGCAGGAACTCCCCCCACTCCTCCTCGGTGCCATCTGCCTTCCTCTTAGTCTGCAGCAGCTGCAAAACCAGCGGCCGTCGCGTGCAAATATCATTTCCCCGAGGCAAGAAATCCCTCCCGACAAGAGCTTCCAGCACGCTGGATTTCCCACTGCTCTGGCTCCCGACCACCGCCACCTGCGGCAGCTCAATCGTCGACTGGCTCCCGAGCTGCGCGAATATGTCCTGCAACTTGTTCACTATCGGGATCACTGAGGAGCCAAGGGGCGCAGCCTGTGATTGCTGCTGCGATTGTGCTGCCAAAGACGGCGATGCAGGTTCCTCTGCCATTGACGGATCCGATGGAAACCCTAGGGTTTTGGAACGATTTTAGAGAGAGAAATAGTAAAATAGCAAGGTTTATGTTTTTGAACTCTGTTTTAGAGAGAGAGAACGCTTGCGGAGGGATCTTGAACGGGTGATTAGAGACGGACTGAGGTCTGAACTCTGCACCTTTGAATTTTCATCATTGGTGTTTATATATTTTTTTAAATATATATTTTTTTAATTTTTTGGCCCACAGGATAGCTCGTTTGCTGCCGTGTTGGAAAAGGCTTGGCTTGCTGGACAAGGTGATTTTGTAGAGAAATTTTTGCATGCATTCGATCGTAAATTAATTTAATATATACATTATATATATAATATATATATAAATAAATTCACTATTATATATATATATATATATATATATTAATTAATAATAAATTATAATTTTAAATATATTTTATCATAGTTTATTATATTTAAATTAAATTTTGTAACTAACGGTAAAGTTTATTAAAATTCAGTTGCACAGTACATAAGCAAGTTAGTATTAGACCGTAATACTTTTTAGGCTCATTATTTAAATTAATTATGATTGTATTTTTTTATTTAAATTAATTTTAATAATTAAATAAATTTAAATTTTTTTAATTTTAGAAATTATATAAATTAAAAAATTTTACTTTAACAACTAATTTTTTACATATAAATCACATTAATTAATTAATTAAAATATAAATTTAACTAAATATGACGATTAAAAGCAGAAGTCTTCTCCACAAAATTTTAAAAACTAAGTAATTAATTTTAAAAAATAAATTAATGAATAAAAACTATGTACCAATCGATTTTTATTTAAAAAAAAATGTGCAATGCATTTCAATAGAAATTTTAATTTAATATTTCTTTTTAAAAAATAATTATAATGTTAAAACGAAATTTTAATTCTAATCTTATAAACATTCTTAAATTATGATATAATTATAATTAATATTATAAAAATATATATTGAAATATAACATTTGAAAAAAAATTGACTATAATAATAATATGTATTAAAATATAAAACCATTTGACAAAACATACATTATTAAATTATTTATTTTCAAAATTTTTGAATTATAAACATTTAAATTTAACATTAATTATAATTTATTTATTGTATAGAAAGTTTTAAAAAAATTTACTATACGAAGAAAATATATATCATTCAATTTATATATTTATATTATTTCAATTATTTTAATTAAATGACTAATAAAATAAAAATATTTTTTAAGTTTTTAATTTTTTTTTTTTTTGTCTTTTCTATAAAATTGTAATTCTATAAAGGACTTGATCAATATATGGACGCTCAGACATTTTAGGATGGGCACAGTCCAATCCAAGCTTCGTAATTGCAACTGCAGCTGATTTGGAGCATCCAGTGGATATTAATTTTTGATGAACTGTATGTTTTTTGGCAAAGTGGATTCTCCTTGCCTAGTGAGTAATATGGCAGGGCATGCTAGAACCTGGAAATGAGATGACCTTTTCCTTCACAATTAGCTCCAATATCATCACTTCCAAGCTGTATATGTCATTTGGTTTGGTTCCAGGTCCTGCATGTAGCTTAACTTAGTCAAATCCAGCAGCACTTCATCAAACGAATCAATCTCAAGATTCCCAGCAGCAAAAAATAAAATCTACAATTAATACATCAAACAAATCAATCACAGGACTCCTGATGTTGTAATCCGCAAGTGCACGGATCACAGTAGTATAGTTTTAAAAAAATGATATCGATTCCACAGGGAATTGTGCTTAAATTGGAAATAAAATGATAAGCTAATTAGAATGACAAAATTTAAAGATATTAAAAATAAAATTTGAAATTAAAATTTGTATTTGAGGAATTTAAACTAAATCAAACAATTAACTAGATTAATTAAACTAGATTACCAAAATTTAATTTGAAATTTCTATTTATGAAATTTGGAGGAGTTAAATCTAAATTCAATAAAAATTAAAGTGATTCTAGAGATTGGATTTTCTATATTGTTTGCATGTGGTTTATCCCTAATTTAGCCAAACACATGAGAATTGCAATTTTGAGGGAAATCAATTCTTAAATTTTTGAAACCTTTTTCAAGCATTTCAAAGTTGGTTTTCATTAAATCAAACCCTGTTTTCACAGTATTTCAAACCTAACAAAAACCCAATTAAAGCTCTAATTGATTTTGGAAAGTTTCCCTTAATCCTCTTAGCTTATCTCTAACACCAAGAAAATAAAGTTTATTGCAAGATTATCTATCCCTAATATTCACTTTTCAGTCCATCTATTAAGGATTAAAGCTTAACTTAATGAGGGCCCATTCATCAAGCAAGGCAACAAGCTCACAAGCAATAAATCAAAATGTAACAAACCTCATTTAAATGGCTAAATCAGTTCAAAACCACAATACAAAGCAATATTTACAAACCCATCTCTAGAATCTCAAACAACTACTCACTAATCATAGTTTCAAGACAAACCCAAATGTATAAATGAAGAAATAATGGAAATTTAAGTTAAGGAATAGAAAAACCCATAAGAATGGTGATGAATCTGCTGCTGGATGAGTGCAGAACGCCTCTGCTGCTGCTGCAGAAAATGGCTTCACGTGCTCCCTCTTTCTCTCTTTCTTTTCTTGCCAAAAATGCCTCTCTTCCTCCTTATGGAAAGAAAATGATAAAGGAGACTTTATATGGGTTAGGGTATGCCCTAGAATGGGTAAAAAGGTGAAAGATTCCAGAGAAAGTGAGGTATAAAATCAGAGTAACGAAAATGCCACGTCAGCCATTTCCAGTAAAAACGACATAAGCTGAGTCGGTTGTGTCGCCGGTTGTGTAACTCTCGGCCTGAATATCTGACGATCGACACAACTTGCGACATAAGCTAAATCGGTTGTGCTACAGGTTGTGTAACTCTCGGCCAATTTTTACTCAACTTCAAAAATTTTTGCAATTCAACTCTAATCTCCTCCAAATGGCTACTCTGATCAAAATACACCAAATTTCTCCAAATTTAACCTACAAAACAAATAAATTTCAAAAATTAGACTAAGAAGTATGAAAATTATAAAATTGACTAAATATATGCTAATATCTATAATAATAACTATGAATAAGGGTAAATTATGTGCAAAAATTATACCTAAATGATGATATAAAATGCATGCATCAAATTCCCCCATACTCAAACTCTTGCTTGTGCCCAAGCAAAATTTCATTAAAACTCATTTGGAGGAGAATAGAATCAGTCTTTGGAAACTTAAAAATCATTAATCCAAACCACCAACTTACCTCTAGCCACCAACATTCCAAGTTCCCACCAGCGAAGCACAAAGAATGAAGCAATCACTCTCAACAATTACAGAATAGCTAAGAATTAACCAATCAACCCAAGCAACAAATACTAACCAGCTACAAGAGTCAATTGTGCCAAAACAAACCTAAATGAAATAGATAGCCAATGTGTCTCAAATAGATGGTGAGTAATGTATGGAAGATTATATTGCCAAACCCATATGCAAGCATAAAAGATCTAACTCCACTAATGTAACAAGCATTTTTCAAAGAATCATTAGGTCTTTTTAAGGGTTGTAATGGGGTCAAATAGGGTAAAATTGTGGTTAACAAAGAAAGGGAATAAGGTAAACAAAATATGAGAATAATATTAATAATGAAACTCAAAGTGCATCTCTTTCTTTTTTTTTCTTTTTTTTTTTTTTCCATCAAGATGAAAGAAATTCACAATGAATCTCAAGTGCTATCACAATGATTATATAAAGGGACTACTTTTTACACTTTTTTTTCTCTTTTTTTTTTTATTTTGTATGTGTCCCTATTTCATGTCACACCCAAAATTACCTTTGGGATATTTTGGTGACCTCTTTTTTTTTTATCAACTTTTCACAATTACTCTAGCACTTTTCAAGATGTTTCAATCCTCCATGTTTTTTTTTATTATTATTATATTTTTTTATGCACTTAATTGCTAAAATATTATTCTCATAAATAGGTGGTAGTGTTTAGGTTTAATGGCTAGGTAAATGATTTGGGTTACAAAAAAATTAGGGAATTAAGGTTCAAGGGGTTTGCAAGGGTTGAAATGAAATTAAGGTAGGTTAAGGCTAAATGTGAGGTTTAAAATATGAAGGAATGCCTAAATCATATTCTTATCAAATGCAAGTTAAAAATTTCACTTTGAAAGATCTAAGATGCTTGTTCTAGGAATGGTGAGACGATAAGGACCATTTTCTTCCTTAAAGGCTTATTCAGACACTCAAAACTCAAAATAACTAAACAGAATCTGCATACCTAGATAAATATATTAATTTTCAGCTATTAAGTAAGAGAAAGAATAATGCTTAAGACTTTGTACCCAGCTGGAACTTTCATTCCACTAACCATCTAAAGGTAAGTTGGATTGCTTGAATAAGTGGTTTATGGAATTCAAAGACTGGTTTAAAAATTCAAAAATTTTAAATGAATTAATGAAATGCATGAATGTATAAATGTATAATCATCCTATATGTAACCTAGTATGCATAACTAAGTATATGAAGCTATATGCAGGTGTATATATGTGAATATGTACAAGTATGAAGTAATGAATGTATCGCTACATGCAAGTGAAAAGGAAAAATAATTTTTGCAAAAAATTTACCCTCTCCCCCATACTCAGAATGAACATTGTCCTCAATGTTAAAAGATTGCAAGGAATGGGATAATTTGGCTATATGTGCATAAAGAATTATTACCCTGTTGCATAAGTGATAGCACAACTTGTATTGAAAGTGACACAAGTTGAGATGAGAATTATTACCTCATTGAAGTGCAGCCAATTTAATTAGATAAAATTTGGACAGCTGCTGCACTCATTGCAAAAGAAACAGTGCAATGGAATCCATTAAATCAATTAAACTCAAAAAGTTGAAATAGGGAAGTTAAGCTCAAAAATATAACCATCAAGTGTAAATCCAAAGTAGCAAATCAAAGCAAGTGAGCAATGTACTAAAGATATAAAAGAAAAATGTATTTTATGAGGAACTAAAAAAAAAAAAAAAACTGAATAAGTAAATGGTTCAAGTAAAAGAAAAATAACACAAGCAAAATATTAACTAAATAAGTTCAAAATACTAATTAATTAAGCAACGAAATTAAAGACATGAAATGTAAATGGAGAATAAAAGCTGGTCAGTCAGGTATGAGAACTCCTTTGCCCTTGCCATCTTGTGGAGGTGGTGGTGCTTTTGGTGGTTGCTGCGGAGAGATGATGCTCAAAATCAGTGCTTGGTTTGTTTCGATCTGCTCTAGCTTAGCTCGCATGACTTTCAACTCGTCTTGCATTTCAGCACTTCTATCCAAATATATATCAGGTAAAACCCTTAATGTTTGAAAAGAGACATCTGTCATTTGCCGAAAAAAATAGATCTCATCACTGAGATTCTCCATGAATGTCAGAAGGGTTGCCATGGATGGTCCAGAAGCTGTTGATGAAGCAGGTTGGGCAGCTGGTGGAGCCTGGCGTGGAGGTTGTGTAAAAGGCTGCTCGGATGGTTTCTCATATGCGGAGGAGGAGCTAATTGCAGTGGGAGAGCCAGGTGGTGGTGCGGTTGGTGCAGGAATCTCATACAGCTGGGTAGCTTCATTTTTGATACAAAATTTTTGGTTGGCCAAATGAGGTCCATCCAAAAATAGCAAACCAGTTGGAACAGCAGCACACTTGTGAACTTGAGGATTAAAGCCAAAATAATGTGCAATGGGTGTGACTAAACCTCCAAATACAATGTTACTAGTACCCCTAGTAGTTTGGCGGATCGCATGATGGCAAAAATAATAACCAGGTGAAGCTCTTTTACCAGTTTTTGCACACCACAAAAAGAATAAATCATACTGAGACATTGTGCCAACACTAGTTCCTCTTCCCAAAATTGTATTTGCAATTAATCTCTGAAGCAATCTCAAGGAATGACTCTCAATCTTAGAGGCCTTACTGTGCCCCGGTTTGAAAGTACCAGCTGAAGGTGCAATTTACTGCCAAAATTCATACCCATTATAGTCCCTTTGGCTAGTGGGTATTTTGAACAAACCATCAGGTGGAAAGCCGAATATATGGTGAAAATTATCCATAGACAGCACCCTATTTTGACCAAGGCATCTAAAATTGATTGTCAAGTCATTATCCAAGGCATTCTTATGCTTATTAGTGGACAGGAAGGCCATAAATTCTTACACTAGAATGGGGTAAACCAGTTCCTGCTTATGTGCAAATCGCACCCAACCTAAAGCATCTAACAGAGTATGCATTTCATCGTATATCTTCAAAGATTTAAGTGTAAACACATCCAAATACCGAGTTTGAACCATTTTTCGAGCTTCAACTCTTACTTTATTTCTTTTCATTTCGGCAGTAGGTAACACCCAATGTCTAGCAGTAGGCGAAGAGGAGGGAATTGCGAAGTTACCTTTGGATGTTCCTGGGCATTTGACCGCTGATTTTGGGATTCCACGGCGGACAGCAGGTGCAGCAGGAATTGGGGGCGGGACTGGAAGGGGTTGTGTGGCCGGTTCGGGTCGCTTCCTCTTGACGCCGCTTGTTGATTTGTGCGGCTTAATGCTTTTCGCCTTTTTCTTCTTGTATGTAGCGATGGGGGCGTCACCAGAAAGGGCTGCCAGTGAGTCGGCATTCATGGGTGGAGTGGTTTGGGGCTGCGGCGGCTGTGAGGAATGGGGAGGGGAGTTTTCGAAAGAGAGTGGGGAGTCGGGCATGGCGAAATGGAGGGGCCTGATCGAAAAAGAAGAAGAATGCGGAGAAGTAGAAAAGAAAAGAAGGAAAATAGTGGTTTAGATGGGGGTTTTGGAGGTGACGGTGAAGATGAAGGTTACGACGAAGAGGAGGGCTGTCTCGGGGCGATGCCGAGAGGAAGAAGGAGGGTTATGGGTTTATGGGTTTTAGGGTTGGGCTATGGGTTTGGGTTTTAGGCTTGGGCTATGGGTTTTAGGCTTTAGTTAGTTTTTTTTTTTTTTTTTATATCTAAATGGGTTAATGGACTTTTGGGCTTGGGCTTGGGGTAACTGCTAGCCCATTCAGGTGAAGTGAGTTCTTATCCTGCAAAACAAACAGGCGACACAAGTTAGAACATAAGGATAGGGGGGTTATGTCGCAGGTTGTGTAACAATCTGCCCAAAATGTGCCCAGCGAACACAAGCGACGATACAAGCAAAACCGGTTATGTCGCAGGTTGTGTAACAATCTGCCCAAATTTGACAGAATTAGAGAGTACCTAAAAAAGTAAAACAAATTAGATTTCAAATGATTAAACCTTCATAATATGAATTCTAATTGTTCAACTTGTTATGTTCATCAAATACTCATAAAAAAAAATAATTTTTTTTTCAAAGCACCTATTCACACATCCACATTCAAATAATTTTCTTGTTAAACCAAGATCACAAAATTTGGAAAAATTTTCTCTTAAAATTAACAAAAAGGGCAATGAGTCCAGCAATATGCACTAGCAAATATTCAACAATAGAAAGATGAAAATGGTAAGTGAACAAATTTAAAACTAAAATTTAAAGCTAAAATTTAAAGCTAAAACTAAAATAAATATTTTTTTTTATGCTCATTTGCTTGTAATGCATTGCATCCCATCTGCACAAGGAAAGTAGAACAATGTTAAACTCTGAATAAGGAGTATGGAAAAACTTAAAACAAATATATATATGAAAGAAATAAAGAATCAATGAAAAATTGAGAATTATGCACAAAAATGCTAAGTTTAGGTCTTTAGCTTGACCATACTCACTCAAAATTTCATGGAGAATGAGAGAGATAGCAAGTTGCTATCTTCTCAATTGGCTCACCCACTGAATAATGCCTCAACTTTTGCCCATTTACCTTGAAATTACCAGATTTTTCATCAAAAATTTCCACAGCACCATGAGGAAAAACTTCTACAACTTTAAATGGACTGGACCACCTTGATTTTAATTTTCCTGGAAAAAATTTCAACCTTGAATTGAATAAGAGAACCAAATCTCCTTCTTTAAAGTCATTTTTCTTGATATGCTTATCATGCCATTTTTTAGTTCTTTCTTTACGGATCCTAGCATTTTCATAAGCATCAAGTCTCAATTCTTCTAACTCATCAAGTTGCAAAAATCTTTTGTGTCCAGCAGCTTGTAAATCAAAATTGATTGCTCTAATGGGCCAATAAGCTTTATGTTCTAACTCTACGGGCAAATGGTATGATTTCCCAAAAACTAACCTATAAGGTGTAGTTCCTATGGGGGTTTTAAATGCTGTTCTATATGCCCAAAGAGTGTCATCTAATTTAAGGGACCAATCTTTTCTGGACTTGTTGACAGTTTTCTCCAAGATTTGCTTAATTTCTCTATTTGTGATTTCTACTTGGCCATTTGTTTGAGGGTGATATGGTGTGGCAATCCTATGCTTTACCCCATACTTTCTCATCAATTTTTCAAATTGGTGGTTGCAAAAATGGCTACCACCATCACTGATTATGGCACGTGGAGCACCAAATCTGGTCAAAACAAATTTTTTCAGAAATTTCACCACAACTTTTGCATCATTGGTAGGTGTAGCAATGGCTTCTACCCATTTAGATACATAGTCCACTCCTACCAAGATATATTTATTCCCATAAGAAGATGGAAATGGCCCCATGAAATCAATTCCCCATACATCAAATAATTCAACTTCTAATATGGATTGTTGGGGCATCTCATCTCTCTTGGAAATGTTGCCTACCCTTTGACACCTATCATACTTGCTTACAAAGTCTCTCACATGTTTAAACATATTAGGCCAATAGAAACCTGATGTCAAGACTTTTTCAACAGTTTTTGAGACACTAAAATGACCACCATATTCAGAGGAATGACAATGGTAAATAACATCATTTATTTCTTCCTCTGGTATACATCTCCTAATTATTCCATCATTACATCTCCTAAACAAAAGAGGTTTTTCCCAAGAATAAAATTTAACATCATGCAAGAATCTTTTCTTTTGCTGCCAAGACAAATCAGGTGGCAAAACACCACAAGACAAGAAATTCACAATATCAGCAAACCATGGAAGTGAAGATTTCAACACATACAACTGCTCATTCATAAAAAACTCATCAATTGGCACAATTTCATCATCTTTATTTTCAGTTTTTATCCTAGAAAGGTGATCAGCCACCACATTCTCAACACCTTTTTTGTCTCTTATTTCTAAATCAAATTCTTGAAGTAACAAAATCCATCTAATCAACCTATATTTAGCTTCTTTCTTGCTCATTAAATACCTTATTGCTGCATGATCAGTGAAAACTATTACCTTTGAGTTGACCAAATAAGAACGAAATTTATTGAGTGCAAATACTACCGCAAGGAACTCCTTTTCAGTTGTAGCATAATTGACTTGAGCTTCATCAAGGGTTCGGCTTGCATAGTAAATGGCATAAGGTTTTCTATCTTTTCGCTAGCCAAAGACAGCTCCAACAGCAAACTCGCTTACATCACACATGATTTCGAATGGCAAAGTCCAATCCAGGGGTTGTATGATAGGAGCCGTTGTTAAGGCCGTCTTCAACCTGCAAAAAGCAACCATACAATCTTGATTAAAATCAAATTTAACATCATGATTCAAAAGATTTGTTAAAGGTTTAGCAAGTTTAGAAAAATCCTGAATAAATCGCCGGTAAAACCCGGCATGTCCAAGAAAACTCTGCACTCCTTTGACAGTGGTTGGAGGGGGCATTTTTTCAATAATTTCTATTTTGGCTCTATCCACTTCAATTCCCCTGTTTGAGATCAAATGCCCTAAAACGATTCCCTCTTGGACCATAAAGTGGCATTTCTCCCAATTCAACACCAGATCATTATCAGCACATCTCTGCAAGATTTTAGACAAATTAGTCAAGCATGAATCAAAATTAGTGCCATATACTGAAAAGTCATCCATGAAGACCTCCATAATTTCTTCAATAAAATCAGAAAAAATGGCCATCATGCACCTTTGAAAGGTTCCAGGCGCATTACACAATCCGAATGGCATCCTTCGATAGGCAAAGGTGCCATAGGGACAGGTAAAGGTAGTTTTTTCTTGGTCATTAGGATGGATTGGAATTTGAAAGAAACCAGAATATCCATCTAAGTAACTAAAGAAAGAATGCTTGGCTAATCTCTCTAACATTTGATCCATAAAAGGAAGGGGAAAATGGTCTTTTCTTATAGCATTGTTCAACTTCCTATAGTCTATGCACATTCTCCAACCTGTAACAGTTCTAGTGGGTATCAATTCATTATTCTCATTTTTAACAACTGTCACCCCACCTTTTTTTGGTACAACATGCACAGGACTAACCCACTCACTGTCAGAAATAGGGTAAATAATTCCAGCAGCTAGTAATTTTAGGATTTTCTTTTTCACAACATCCTTCATTGTAGGATTCAATCTTCTTTGGTGTTCAATGTAAGGTTTACTATTTGGCTCTAGGAAAATCCTATGCATACAAACTGTTGGACTAATTCCCTTTATATCATCAATTGCATAACCCAAAACTCTTCTATATTCTCTCAAAACTCTCAACAATTTTTCATTCTCAATATCAGTCAAAGATGCATTAATTATAACAGGATATATTCCATTGGGTCCAAGAAAAGCATACCTGATGTTGGAAGGAAGAGGTTTAAGATCTACCTTTAGGGCATCCTCTACCTTTAATGATGGTGGTTTAATCTCCAAATTTTGTACTCCTTCAAGTTGAAAAATTGTGGCTTCAGGATGTGGTGGAGAGCTCTCCAAGTGTTGTGCAAAAGCAGCTATGTTGTGATTGTCATCATCAATGCTCCCACCATGGACTAAGCAATTTTCAAGTGGGTCTTGTGGATAGCTTTTTCTGAAATGCTCTTGAACAATCTCATCAATAATGTCTACCCGCAAACAAGACTCAACTTCTTCATGTTTCCTTTTCATGGCTGGATTGATGTTGAATATCATTTGATCATCTCCCACTCTAAGTGTTAATTTCTCACCCTTTACATCAATTAATGCACCAGCTGTTGCCAAAAAGGGTCTTCCCAATAAGATAGGAACTTTTGTGTCTTCTTCCATATCTAAAATGACAAAGTCTACCGGAATGTAGAATTTCCCAACCTTGATAGGCACATTTTCTATAATGCCTTCTGGATACTTAATTGAACGGTCAGCCAATGAAAGATACATGTTTGTGGGCTTCAACTCTCTCATATTCAACTTCTCATAAATTGAAAGAGGCATTAGGCTGACACTAGCTCCAAGGTCACATAAGGCATTTGCCACACAATTATCACCAATATGACAAGGAATGGAAAACACACCCGGATCTTTGAGTTTGGGAGGTAACTTCTTCTGAATTATAGCACTGCATTGCTCTCCCAAGTTAATGGTGTCATAATCTTCTAGCCTTCTCTTGTTGGTAAGAATCTCCTTCAAAAACTTGGCATAACTTGACATTTGGGATAGTGCCTCAGTGAATGGCACATTGATATACAACTTCTTTAGCACTTCAAGGAATTTGCCAAATTGTTTGTCTAGCTTATGCTTAATGAATCTTTGAGGGTAGGGAAGGGTGGGCTTGTAAGGTTTAGGTGGGATGTATGGTTTCTCTCCCTCATCTTGCTCACTTTTGCTTTCTTCTTCTTTTTCATTTTTCTTGCTCTCAACTGAATTTTCTTCTTTTGTGCTCTCTTTTTCTTCTCTCTTGTTTTCACTCTCTTGACCAACTTTCTTACCACTTCTCAAGGTCACAACCTTACATTGTTCATGAGGGTTTTGTGGTTGGCTAGGTAGTTTCCCATAGGATTTGCTTCCCGATGAGCTTGCTTGTTGAGCCAATTGAGTTTCCAACATGCGGTTGTGGACTTGTAATTGGTCCATGGTTTGTCTCATGTGTTGCATTTCTTCCTCCAATTTGCTATTCATCTTGCTTTGTTCAGCAAAAAATTTCTACATCATGATTTCCAAGGTTGGCTTCGGTTCATGAGGTGGGAGGGATTGTTGTGCTCTTGCTTGATATCCAAATTGTGGCTGCCTTGTGGGCTGAAATTGAGGCTGAAATTGAGGCTTATTCTACTGCACATACTGCTAGTTATGAGGATAATTTGAGCTTTGACCTTGTTGAGCAAAAGTTGCTTGTGGTCTCCATGTTGAGTTGTTCACATTAGAGTAAGTATTTCCCACAGGTTTCTGTTGATAACCTCCTGCACAAGCAGCTTGTTCTTGCAAATAATCATCACCATAAGAAGAGTAATCAACTCCACAACTTTGGGTTCCATCTGTGAAGGCAACTTGTTGCATAGTTGTAGGAGTTGAGGTTGTTGCCTTTGTGGAAAAATCACTAAGAAGTTGAGTCAACTGGTCAAATCTTGCATTCATGTAGCTAACTGAGTCAAGTTCATAAATCCTAGCCTTCTTTGGCTCAAGTGCTCTAGGATTTCCCCACAAATGGGTATTATGAGCAATCTTCTCTAATAGATCATAGCATTCTTCACTTGTCATTCTCATGAAATCTCCTCCTGCTTGTGAATCAATTGTGTTTCTTATGGCTGGAGTAACTCTGGTGTAGAAATTCTGAACAATCATCCATTTGGGTATTTCATTATGAGGACATTGCCTTTCAAGCTCCTTAAATCTCATCCAAGATTCATACAAAGTTTCATCATCCATTGGCTTAAAAGCTACCATCAAATTCCTCAAATGAGTAGTCTTCCCAGGTGGGAAAAATTGAGATAGAAAAGCTTGAGATAGCTGCTCCCAAGTAGCTATAGTAGCTTGTGGAAGTGAGTCATACCACTCCAATGCTGAATCCCGAATAGAGAATGGAAATAGGGTGAGTCGAATCACTTCATCTGAAACTCCAGGCTGCCTTTGTGTACCACATATCATCAAAAATTTCTTCAAATGAGAATGAGGATTTTCAAGTGGACTACCTCCAAATTGTGAATTCTGAACCATTTGAATGAGACCAGTCTTTAACTCAAATTGATTAGCTCCAATAATAGGTCTGTTATCTCTCACATCAGCACATCTAGGAAAAGCATAATCCAACATGGATCTTCTCTGAGGATCAATTTGATTAACAACTTCATTTTGTCTATTTTGTTCATTTCCTCCATTGTTTCCACCAATAGCTCTATTTTGATTCTCCATATTTTCTATTGTCTCCTCTTGCTCAAATCTTTGTTGTTCTTCTTTTTCTGCTTCATTTCTTCTCTTGTATTCCTTTTTGTTGGCTCGACAGAATTTTTCAATTTCAGGATTGAACAACAATTCAGTATCACTTGTGCTTTTCGATCATCTCATAAACAAGAAAAGTACCTGAAAAACACAAGAAACAGTAGTGAAAATAAAAGAAAATAAAAATTCTAATTAGCTTAAAACAATTAAAATCCAACTTAAAAACAAACAATTCCCCGGCAACGGCGCCAAAAACTTGATGTTGTAATCCGCAAGTGCACGGGTCACAGTAGTATAGTTTTAAAAAAATGATATCGATCCTACAGGGAATTGTGCTTAAATTGGAAATAAAAGGATAAGCTAATTAGAATGACAAAATTTAAAGATATTAAAAATGAAATTTGAAATTAAAATTTGTATTTGAGGAATTTAAACTAAATCAAACAATTAACTAGATTAATTAAACTAGATTACCAAAATTTAATTTGAAATTTCTATTTATGAAATTTGGAGGAGTTAAATCTAAATTCAATGAAAATTAAAGTGATTCTAGAGATTGGATTTTCCATATTGTTTGCATGTGGTTTATCCCTAATTTAGCCAAACACATGAGAATTGCAATTTTGAGAGAAATCAATTCTTAAATTTTTGAAACCTTTTTCAAGCATTTCAAAGTTGGTTTTCATTAAATCAAACCCTGTTTTCACGGTATTTCAAACCTAACAAAAACCCAATTAAAGCTCTAATTGATTTTGGAAAGTTCCCCTTAATCCTCTTAGCTTATCTCCAACACCAAGAAAATAAAGTTTATTGCAAGATTATCTATCCCTAATATTCACTTTTCAGTCCATCTATTAAGGATTAAAGCTTAAATTAATGAGGGCCCATTCATCAAGCAAGGCAACAAGCTCACAAGTAATAAATCAAAATGTAACAAACCTCATTTAAATGGCTAAATCAGTTCAAAACCATAATACAAAGCAATATTTACAAACCCATCTCTAGAATCTCAAACAACTACTCACTAATCATAGTTTCAAGACAAACCCAAATGTATAAATGAAGAAATAATGGAAATCTAAGTTAAGGAATAGAAAAACCCAGAAGAATGGTGATGAATCTGCTGCTGGATGAGTGCAGAACGCCTCTGCTGCTGCTGCAGAAAATGGCTTCACGTGCTCCCTCTTTCTCTCTTTCTTTCCTTGCCAAAAATGCCTCTCTTCCTCCTTATGGAAAGAAAATGATAAAGGAGACTTTATATGGGTTAGGGGTCTGCCCTAGAATGGGTAAAAAGGTAGAAGATTCCAGAGAAAGTGAGGTATAAAATCAGAATAACGAAAATGCCACGTCAGCCATTTCCAGTAAAAACGACATAAGCTGAGTCGGTTGTGTCGCGGGTTGTGTCGCCGGTTGTGTAACTCTCGGCCTGAATATCTGACGATCGACACAACCTGCGACATAAGCTAAATCGGTTGTGCTGCAGGTTGTGTAACTCTCGGCCAATTTTTACTCAACTTCAAAAATTTTTGCAATTCAACTCTAATCTCCTCCAAATGGCTACTCTGATCAAAATACATCAAATTTCTCCAAATTTAACCTACAAAATAAATAAATTCCAAAAATTAGACTAAGAAGTGTGAAAATTATAAAATTGACTAAATATATGCTAATATCTATAATAATAACTATGAATAAGGGTAAATTATGTGCAAAAATTATACCTAAATGATGATATAAAATGCATGCATCAACTCCCAACAGCCAGAAATAAAATCTACAATTAATCAATATTTTTATGGCTAAATTACGAAAATTATAATAAATTGACTGCTAACTTAAAAAAAATTAGGAAATCAAAATAATCCTACAGAACCACAGCCAGCAGCAAACAGAGAAATAAAAGAAAGAAACAAATACTCGGGTCTTTCCAGATTGAAAGCACCAGTGGAAGAATTATATTCAAAACGACAGAAAAAATCCTCGTTTCCAACAACTTCAAGCTTAGCGCAACTCTTGAAACTGTCAGTAACGTCAAGCTTCACCACCATTCTTGAAAGGCCCAAGGCAACAGCCAAAGCTCAATTCTAAGGAAGAAGAAACTTGAAGCTCAAGATTGAGGAAGAAGAATATGGAGGCTCAAGGCTGGGCTCGAAAGAGACAGAGAGGAAGATAGGGAATCGGTTTCGCAAAGGTGAGGAAGTGAGGGTCCTGAGGGACAGAGGGGATAACTGGGGTTTAGGGTCCTATAAGGAATGAGTCGGTTCTGTTCTAGTGTTCGGTTAGTTGACTTCTTGACCAAACTAACTAATCAACCAAAAAGAGAAATGCTAACAGTCGCTTATCTTTCTTTGTCTTAGTAGTTAACGGTAAATAAGCATGTGAATAAGTGATGGAGAGAGAAAAGTTGAAAAACCTGCAAATTGCCTTTGTTTTAGTAATTAAATTTTGCTTTTCCTATAAATTTGCAATTGCAAGTCTTTGAAGGACTTGTGCATTGGCTGGTCGTTCTGGTTCTGGTGCAATTGCAGCTCATTTGAAGCATCCTACATGTAACACCCTAGGCAAATCCCACATCAACAAAACACGGGAGAGATGCTGGGTTCATAAGTTGACAGTTCGTAACTCATAGTGACGCGTTTTAAAACCGTGAGGGCATCTGCCCAGAGCGGACAATATCACTAGTGGGTCGGGCCGTTATTGTAACACCCTAGGCAAATCCCATATCGGCAAAACACGAGAGAGATGTTTGGTTTATAAGTTGGTGGTTCGTAACCCCTAGTGACGCGTTTTAAAACCGTGAGGACTTCGGCCCAGAGCGGACAATATCACTAGTGGGCCGGGCCATTACATTTGTGGTATCAGAGCCGCTCCGCGTGCAACCTTGAACGATGGTGGGGCAAACCTCAGCGAGGACGCTGAGTCCCATAAGGGGGGTGGATTGTAACACCCTAGGCAAATCCCACATCGACAAAACACGGGAGAGATGCTAGGTTCATAAGTTGATGGTTTGTAACCCCTATTGACGCATTTTAAAACCGTGAGGGCTTCGGTCTAGAGCGGACAATATCACTAGTGGGCCGAGGAACTACACTTAAACTATAGTGAGGAGGCATAAATTAATGAAATAAATATAAAAAAAAATGTAGGAAAAATTTTGAGAAAATAAAATAAAATTTAGAGAATTTATTTATTTGGTATCAGAGCTGGACTCCCTCTAGTACGGTGTGTGGTGCGAGGACGCACCAGGCGGAAGCTGGTGGGCTTGTCACGACCCAGGGATGGGGTTGGGACGTGCTTGTTCAACCAGCTACGCACTGGGGTGGAAACTTCGTGTCCCGCATCGGAAATGGGAAGGAAAGATTTGGGCCATATATGTGGGAGCCTTCCTCACCTGGTCAGCGCGCTTTTGGGAATGAAACCTCCCAAGGGACAAATCCGTGAGGCCCATGGGCCAAAGCGGACAATACTAACTGGAGAAGGATCGGGCTGTTACACTACATCTTGTTTTTAATATTTCATGCTCTACATAAGGTTAGCTAGTAGCTAGATTGATGATAGTGTGGTGTGGGCTTCTGTTGAAATACAGCCTCATCTTTCTATACTAATCCAGGTTTTACTGTAATCAAAATCTTTAGGACAGAAATTAATAACCTTTCCACATCCAATTCCAGTGAAATTTTGAAATTTTAAATTTTTATTAAAATTTATTGTGATCGATGATATCATTGCTAAACCTTAGCAATATAATCGATCCTAACTAGTTTGGGATTAAAATATAGTTGTTGTTGTTGTCGTCATAGCCAGGCTTAATAATTGCTAAAATTCAGCATTAACAATCCCCTTGAGCCCAAATACATGGAAGAAATCATCTTCTAAAAGACTTAGGAATGGCCTACTAGTGAAATGCTGTTACATTCTTCCTTTTTATAGGAATACAGCCTTTGCTGCTAGCTTCCTCATTCAATAAACTTTCCCAACATAAAACTTTCCAATGAAAATTTCACATCTTTAGGACAGAATCCCAATTTTAAATATTGTCTCCAGAGGGAACAACAACTAATTGCAAGGTCATTATATCTTTCCAACTTGGTGCATTCATTCCTGGTTATGGAAGATAACCAGTGATTATTTGCTATTGCTGTGTTCAATTTGACCAATTGTGGTAACTTCCTTATTGCCTAGCACCTTCAATCTTTCCCATCAACTTCTCTGGTAATTCCCTTCAATTTTCTCCATATTCTTTTGTTTGCTTTGGGTATTTATTGGAATTTGCATTCTAATTCATACTTGAAATCAAAGCCTGATTGCAATATTTTGATTCTGACTTTAATGGGATGCATATGTTTTTTTGGTGGTTTAATAGGGCTTTGTATTATTAAGTTATTTTAGTTGTATATGAGAGGAACATGAATGTATTAATTTTTGTGCGACATGATTGTGGTAGACACAAGAGCTTGTATTATGTAGTTGTGAAGTTTTTGATTTTATATGTTTTAAATACTCTACCCAGGAAGTAGAGCTGGGATTCTTCCATGTTTTGCATTCTACTATATTTATCAATCAAGAACATAAATAACTATTATAATATAAGCTTACCAAACTCTGATGGGAAATGATAGTCGTTGTCCCTAGGGGTGTGCAAACAGTCAGTTCGGTTTTGAACCGAACTGAACCGATAAAATCGAAAATCGAAAATAAAAAATTTTAAAAACCGAACCAAATCGATTAATAAGAGAAAACCAAACCGAATCGAACCGATAAATATCGGTTCGGTTCGGTTTTAAACCGATTAAACCGAAATTTATAAAATTTCATATTTTTAACATTAAATATAAATAATAAAACATAAAAACAAAAAAAAATTAGAAATCAAAACTCAAAAATCTTAAGGTTCGGTTCGGTTTTCTTTGATTTTGGTTCGGTTCGATTCGGTTTGATTCAATTTTTTTATTTCCTATATATATTAATAATTTCGGTTCAGTTTGATTTTTTTTTTATTTTTTATGAAAATAACCGAACCGAACCGATTAACCGAAATTATCAAAATTATAAACTGAACCGATTGAATTTTAAAACCAAACCGATTGAACCGAATTGAATTGGTTCGGTTTGGTTTTTCGATTTAAACCGAAAACTGCTCTCCCCTAGTTGTCCCCTATTGATTTGGGATAAGGTGTTTGTACTATATATAATACTTAGGCAAACCTCTTCTCCTTGAGCTAATTTTTTGGGTAGATGTAAGCCCAATTCATTTTCTCTACATGGGATAAAGTATTTGTGCTATATATATGATTTAGGCAAAATCTTCTCCCTTTGAGTTTATTTTTGAGGTGGAGTTAGGTCCGATTCATTTTTTCTACAATAGCATATTAAAACTTAAGAGTTTGTTAATCTTTTCACTACAACAATTCAAAGTTGCATTAATTAATTTTTTTTAACTGATAGTTACTTTGTAATTTAGGATTAAAAAAAAAACTCTGATATTCTTCTTTGATGTAGTTTGGATGAAAATTATTTGGATAGTCTACCAGGGATTTTGTCAAGAGAATGAAAATAGTAAGTTCCAAAGCATCACATTTCTTCAAATAATTGCCCATCATCTACAGGTGTGAGCTCATTTCTAGTTGTAATATTAAAGGTTACCTGAGATTATATGTTCTCCCTCTGATGTGAGAAAAAGGGATGAGGAGAGAGTATATGTATTTGTGAGTAATATACGAGCATTATTGTCATAAAAATTTTGTTTTCTGCATCAAATTCTATAAAATTCAATTCTAAAAATTAAGAGATGAAAATATGTATTAAAATTCAATTCTTAAAGACGATTTTATTATGTTTCTCAAAATTTTTAATTAGCTACTATTGAAAATGGTCTCTAATTAAATTCTACAAAATTTTATAGAATTCTATTTGCATTTTTTTTTTCATTTATGCATACAAACCCAAAGACTCATGTGATACTCAAACAGAAAATTTCTACAAAATTTAGACAATGACAATGACATCTCCTATAATCGTACATATAAATTACACCGAGTATTTCTTACAGAAAAAAATAAAAAATTCAAATAATCTCATTCTATACATTATCATTTTATAAATACTAAGCTCATTCTAAATTTATGATTCTACGAAGGACTTCACTAATATTGGGACGCTCAGACATATTAGGACGAGTACAATCCAGTCCAAGCTTTGTAATTGCAATTGCAGCAGCTTTGGAGCACCCAGTTGTTGTTAGTTTTTGATGAACTGCATGTCCTTTGGCAGAGTGAATTGTGCTCGCCCAGTGAGTAATATGCCAGGGAACGCTAGATCCTGGAAATGAAACGACCTTTTCCTTCATAATTAGCTGCAATATCATCACTCCCAAGCTGTATATGTCATTTGGCTTGGTTCCAGGCCCTGCATACAGCTTAACTTAGTTAAAGCTAATAAATATGAAAATAATATTTAATCAAACCTAAATGAATTGAAATATTTTTACTTACTCAAGTTAATAAAAAAAATTTTATATAATTCCATAGAACTTCTTATTTATTTATTTATTTATTTTTAAATAGGAGAATTGAGAAAGTAGGGACTTAAACTTGATTCTATTAGATTGAGTGATATGCTTTCAGCCACTTAATTAAGTCAGGCTAGACAAATCATTCATAAAACATTATACTTCATGTATTAGTAAAAAATTAGTTATCAAAGTTTTGTATTACCATTGTTCATAACTATTGGATCAGTGTATCCAGAGGTACCAAGTCTCAAAGCTTCTCCCTCAGGTGTAACTGCCCCAAAATCAGCTAGTATGGGAGTAAAATCCTGTGGCCATTAATTATGCAGAATCAATTAGAGAAGTGTGCATGGAAATTAAAATCAAACTAAGCATAGATTAATTGATTTTGATTATATTAAATTCATGGGGTTTTCCAATCTAACCTTATCCAACAAAAGATTGTCAAGCTTTAAATCGCGATAGACAAGTGGAGGTGAATGGCAATGCAGCTCTCGTATTGCACGTGCTGCTCCCGTGATAATTTTCATGGTTCTATTCCAGTCTAGTCCTGTAGCAGATCATGACAACAAAGGTTAATAAATTAATCATTCCTTATAAACAAATTAAATGTAAGAGCTAGAATTACATTGGTTAATTTGTTCTCTAATAAAATAAAAATTATTTCACGTTCTATTTTAACAAGAGATATTCTCAGGCTCAGGCATGAGGGCTTGAGTTCAAGTCATGGAGAGCTGGTTGAATTCCGTGAGTTTTGTTTTGAGTGATTTTAAGGGTTAAAAAATTAATTATTAGTTGACATTAAATTTTGTATTCTTTAATTTGTGTGAGACACAATACAATGCAACAAACATAATAATGGATAAATTTTAACAACCGTCCTTAAACCTATATAGTTATAACACTCCAGTCCTTCAATTTAAAAGTGTAATATAAAACCCTATCAACTTTAAAATTTTGCACAGTAAAATTCTTCTAACTTCTAATTACTAGTTTTCCAGTTAGACGTTTTAGTGTAACGCTTAGTCATCATTTCTCTTTTCTCTCTTAAGCCATGTGTAAATTGAATATTTCTACTCTCTGTACAGAAAATAAATTTTCATGTGTCGAGAAAACAATTTACACTTTGCATATGAAAAGAAAGAAACGTTAGCATCTAACTGGAAAATCAATAATTAGAAGACATAGGGATTTTACTGTGTAAAAATTTGAAAGTTGAGAGAGTTTTATGCTAAATTTTAAAGTTGAAGGACTATAGTATTACAGTAATATAAGTTCAGGGACAGTTATTAAAATTACAGTCGTTAAAATTTATCCCATAATAATATATTAATGAGTTTAGAAGATTACCCGATAATTTGCTCTTGACAGTTCCATGTTGCATAAATGGGTAGACAAGATACAATTTCTCTGGAGTATTACAATAGCCAACCAACTTGATGATATTACTATGCATCATGTTGGATAAGTACTTAATCTCAGCCTGAAAATAAACAAATATATAAATAAAGAATGTAAACAACAATGCAATTATAAGAGGATATTGGAGTCTAGGGTTTATTTGACATAAATAAATTCCATAAAATTAAAGAATTGAAGTATTATGCGTGGCAATTATTGTTGTAGTTGAAAAGTGAAGAATGGTGTTCAATTATGAAGAAAATTCTCGCAATCAGCTCATACACTTCTGATCGAAAGAGGAAGAAGACAGAGTTGAAAGATAGCACAGAACACAGCATGCGAAGCAAAGAAACTCAGTCAAGAAATTGCAAGTGAATCAGTGGGCAATGCTGCAGAATTCTCTTTAATTGCAAGAAAAACAGGATCGAAGTGTTTGTGAGCTGTAAGTGTCTGCATTTTCTGCATTTGCTTATCTTTAATTTCTACCTTGAAATGAGTTCCTTGCAGTCCAAGAAATTACTCAATACTACTCTCTGGCTTTCAATGAACATAAAATGCATGATTTTGAGTGAGATTTAGTTGCTAATGATCAAACAAATACATCTCACCTGCCATTGAAGCCTGGTTTTTGTATCTAATTGGCGAGAGACCTTGACAGCTACTAGTTTACCATTATAGTTTCCAAGATAAACACTGCCAAATCCTCCATGCCCAAGCAAATTTTTCGCACTAAACCCATCAGTGTATGCACTTAACTCGGACGAGCTAAACGATATCACAGCAGCTGAATCTGTAAAAACATGAATTATTCAAGTATTTTAAATTTTAAAAAATCCCATAGCCAGTTAGAAAGAAAAAATTGGTTGTATTCATCTCAAACATCTACAACGCCCTCTATTTAATGGAGAAGGATAAATATAGTAAATGAAAAAAAAACAATTAATCAATACCATCTTCAATAGTGATCCGATCTGCATGTTGAAGGCAACAACACAAGGAATTACCCATTTCGAGCAAACAAGTGGCAGAGGAGGGTCATGAAGTAGAAGTATAAGAGCTAAGAAATGGGAGGTTTCTAGAAGAAAATTTTGACTAATAACTTGGACAAAACGGTGCCGTTTGATAAGATTCCAGTTCCAGAATTTGTTGTTACGTGAGCAAGAAGTTTTGACGGCGCCAATTTTTAGCAGGGATATCTATGCATGATTTCATTGTACCAGTAGGGCATTGGATTTTACTGGTCAGAACAAGAAAAAACTGGGCCCACAAGAAAGATGTTGGTTCCATTGGTGGACGGTTCTCTCTTAGCGGATGGGGTAAAAGAAAAGTGGAAGTGGAGAATGTAGGGCCCAAAAATGGGGAAGGAAATAATTTTTAAAGAAAACAGAGGGCTGAATTTTTAAAGTTTCGTCTCCACAGAGTGATAAGGTCATGGCTGGATAGTACTAGCGAGTTGACTTCTAATTGCAAGTCATTGTTATTCATTTTCCTTTACAAGAAATAGCAGAAACCTCAGAATGAGATGTGCATTTTCTGATCTATCTGATCCCATTCTTGGATTCCAAAGAACGAGGAGAAAAATCTGTAAGTTGGGTCTCTATAGCTGTAAAAGGATATAAATTTTATGTTGAATTTGTTCCTAGCTAGTTTAATTTGGTTTCTTGATGATTTTATTTTCAGCTGTGTGCATATGCATATCTGAAGAATTGTTTCAGTTATATGAAGGCATATATATCAGATGATAGACAAGATAACAAGATGCATACAGCTTAGCTAGGTTCAAATCTTACCAACGGAAAAATACAGGATATAGATATTTACTTTTGGGTTAGAACACTTGAAGAACCTACAAGTTGCCTTTATTTTGGTAATTAAATTTTGCTTCTATAAATTTGCAATTTCAAGTCTCTGAAGGACTTTTGCATTGGCTGGGCGTTCTGGTGCTGTGGGTTTGACATAGTCCAATTCCATGCTCTGTTATTGCTTAGCAGCTCATTTGAAGTACCCTACATCTTGTTGTTAATATTTCATGCTCTGCATTAAGTTAGCTGGTAGCTAGATTGACAGTGTGGTGTGGGCTTCTGTTGAAATACAGCCTCATTTTTGTTAAGTACTCCATTTCGGACTGAACGTAGATAAACATGTATATCTTCAATTTCACTAGCCAGTGTTGCATACTTTAACATCAAAAAGGATAGAGGATTTTTTTTTTTTTTTTTTTACGGGAAGAGAGTTAATTTTAATTAATTTGGATGTTAAGGATATATCATTGGGGCCAAGGGCGCATTGGCACCTAAAATTTCGATTTTTTAAAAATTTTTTAGGGTTTATAAAAAAAATTTCAAATTCTTTATTAAAAAATCAATTGAATACATATACATAAGAGAGAGAGAGAGAGAGAGAGAGAGAGATAGGGGAGAGGGGAGAAAAGAGAGAGGGGTACTGGGGTAGGGATGAATTACACCTAGTATTTCTTAAAAAAAAAAAAAAAAATTACTGAGCTGGAGCTAGAGAGAGAGAGAGAGGGGTAGGTAGGGGAGAGGGGAGAAAAGAGAGAGGGGTAGGGGATGAATTACACCAAGTATTTCTTAAAAAAAAAAAATCAAATAATTTCATTCTATACAATATTATTTTATAAATATTGAGTTCGAATTCGAGATTAAATTAATTTTTTTTTTTGTCTTTTTTGATAGCTTTCTAAATTTATAATTCTATGAAGGACTTCATCAATATTTGGACGCTCAGACATTGTAGGATGGAGACAGTCCAATCCAAGTTTTGTAATTGCAATTGCAGCCAATTTGGAGCACCCAGTGGTTGTTAATTTTTGATGAACTGCATGTCCTTTGGCAGAGTGAATTGTGCTCGCCCAGTGAGTAATATGCCAGGGAACGCTAGATCCTGGAAATGAGACGACCTTCTCCTTCATAATTAGCTGCAATATCATCACTCCCAAGCTGTATATGTCATTTGGCTTGGTTCCAGGTACTGCAAATAGCTTAACTTAGTTAGAGCTAATAAATATGAATGTCATATATAATCAAACCTAAATGAATTGAAATATTTTTACTTAGGTTAATAAAAAAAATTATATAATTCATAGAACTTTTTATTTATTTATTTTTTTTCTAAATAGGAGGATTAAAAAAGTAGAAACTCGAACTTGATTCTATCATATGAGTGATATGCTTTAGTGACTTAGTTAAGTCAAGCTAAACATATCATTCATAAAACATTATACTTTATATATTAGCAAAAAATCAGTTATCAAAGTTTGGTGTTACCATTGTTCATAACTATTGGATCAGTGTATCCAGAGGTACCAAGTCTCAATGCTTCTCCCTCAGGTGTAACTGCCCCAAAATCAGCTAGTATGGGAGTAAAATCCTGTGGCCATTAATTATGCAGAACCAATTAGAGAAGTGTGCATGGAAATTAAAATCAAACTAAAGCATAAATTAATGGATTTTAATTATATTAAATTCATGGGGTTTTCTATTTTCTAATCTAACCTTATCCAACAAAAGATTGTCAAGCTTTAAATCGCGATAGACGAGTGGAGGTGAATGGCAATGAAGCTCTTGTATTGCACGTGCTGCTCCTCTGATAATTTTTAGGGTTTTATTCCAGTCTAGTTCTGCAGCAGATCATCGCACTTAATCAGATAACTGCAACTAACCAAGTTCTACTTAAATAAGTTACTCTATTCTATAAGAGAAATAGAATGCACTGCTCCTCAGGAAGTTGGTTTGATAATGTAAACCAAAAAAGATCCTTTGCTGCACTTCCTGAGAAGTTATACTTCCTTTGTTTACTTACCCTAATCAAACAAGTTAGAGGTGAGAATTTTTTACTTGATTTATTAATCAACATGAATCTGTACTACTTAAAACAATTCATAATTTATTTTAATCAGTATAAAATCTTCAATGGCTTAAATCTAAATAATCTGTAAAATTGAGAGTTGACTCAATATGATTTGATCTAAAATTAATACATTTGAATTTATCTTATTAATTCAAATTTTAATCTAAAAATTAAATTGAAAAAAATAAATTTTCTGAATATTTAATATTTTAACACAATAAATTACAATTACAAATTGACCTGATATTCTTTCTGTATAATGACTTAATGGATAATTCAAATCAATCCACAACCTAAAATGATCTGATTCAAATTCATAAAAAAAGACTTGAAATGACTAACAATTCAGCTCTATCACTATTTTTTTTAAAGGAGAGAAAAAAAATAAATAAAGGTGCATTGAAAGGGGAATTTACAGTTTAGTTTATGAGTTTTGCTCAATATTATACTTTAATATCTAGATTTTACAAATTAATTATTTAGTCTTTTTAATTTTAATGTATAATAATTTAGTCATCCATTAACAGAAGGACTAAAAAATAAAAAATTTTCTAAAATCTAACGACAAAATTCAGGGATCAAATTGTAAATTTCCCAAAATGAAAAGTAAGATTAGCTCAGACTCAGTACATTGATTGAGTGACTGAATATCAAATGCAACAAACATAATATATTATTGAGTTTGGAAGATTACCTGATAATTTCCTCTTGACACTTCCGTTTTGCATAAATGGATAGACAAGATACAATTTTTCTGGAGTATTACAATAGCCAACCAACTTGATGATATTTCGATGAATCACATTGGGTAAGTACTTCATCTCAGCCTGAAAATAAATGAATATATCATCTTAATTAAATAAACTATATATTAGTAATAAAGAAACGTAAGCAACGATGCAATTAATGAAGGAAATTGGACTCTAGAGTTTATTTGGTATGAATAAATTCCATAAAATTAAGGATTGAAATATTATATTTGGCAGTTATTGTAACTGAAAAGAGAAGAAATGCAATTAAAGAGTTGATGGTGTTCAATTATGAAGAAAATTCTTACAATCAGCTGGCAGGCAGAAGGCAGAGTTGAAAAATAGCACACAACACAGCATGAAACAAAGAAAATCAGTCAAGAAATTGCAAGAAAAACAAGATCAAAGTGTTTGTGAGCGGTAAGTGTCTGCATTTGGTTATCTTTAATTTCTATCTTCAAATGAATTCTTTGCAGTCAAAGAAATTACTCAGAGACTATTCTCTGTTTTTCAATGGAATAAATGCATGATTTTGAATGAGGTTTAATTGCAAATGATCAAACAGAAATGTCTCACCTGCCATTGAAGCCTGGTTTTTGTATCTATTTGGCGAGAGACCTTGACAGCTACTAGCATACCATTATAGTTTCCAAGATAAACACTGCCAAATCCTCCATGCCCAAGCAAATTTTTTGCACTAAACCCATTAGTGTATGCACTTAACTCGGACGAGCTAAACGATATCACAGCAGCTGAATCTGTAAAAACATGAATTATTCAACTATTTTATATTTTAAGAAAATCCCATAGCTAGTTAGCGAGGAAAAATTGTTTGTATTCATTTCAAACATCTGCAACGCCCTTGATGTAATGGAGAAGGAGAGAGATAGAGAAAGAAGAAAAAATAAGAACAATTAATCATTACCACCTTCAGTACTGATACGATCTGCATATCGACTACAACAACTCAAGGAATTACCCATTTCTAGCAAAAAGTTCTCCTGTTACACTGCTTCAGAATTGCTTACAGTGGCAGAGGAAGGCATTGAAGTAGAAGAGTAAGAAATGGAAAATTTTTTTAAGCAAATTATTTTGATTAAGAACTTAGTGTAAGACAAAATGGTGCCATTTCATAACATTCCAGTCCCTGAAATTTGTTGTTACGTGCACAAGAAGCTTGGAATATGGCGCCAATTTTTATCAGGGGATATCTATGTGTGTTTAGTATATCAGTAGGCTTTGGATTTTACTAGTCAGAACAAGAGAGGACTGGGATTGATGTTGGTTCCATTGGTGGACGGCTCTTTCTATGTGGATGGGAGAAGAAAAATGTAAGTGGAGAACGTAGGGCCCAAGAATTGGAAGGAAAGAATAATTTTGAAAGAAAGCGCAGGGTGGAATTGCGAGGAAGGACCTTTTGGAGAGAGTGACAAGTTTCGTCTCCATATAGGGATAAGGTCATGGCTAGATAGTGCTAGCGAGTTGACTACAAATTCGAAGTCAATATTATACGTTTTCCTTTGCAGGAAATAACAGAAACCTTAGAATCAGATATGCATTTTCTGATCTATCTGATCCCAACAATGGATTCCAAAGAAAGAGGAGAAAAATCTGTAAGTTGGGTCTTTCTAGCTGTAAAAGGATATAAATTTTATGTTGAAATTGTTCCTAGCTAGTTCAATTTGATTTCTTGATTTTATTTTCAGCTCTGTGTATATGCATATCTGAAGAATTGTTTCAGTTATATGAAGGCATATATATCAGATGATAGACAAGATCACAAGAACATATAGCTTAGCTAGGTTCAAATCTTACCAAAGGAAACATGCAGGACATAGATATTTACTTTTGGGGTAGAACACTTGAAGAACCTGCAAGTTGCCTTTGTTTTGGTAATTAAATTTTGCTTCTCCTATAAATTTGCAATTTCAAGTCTCTGAAGGACTTTTGCATTGGCTGGGCGTTCTGGTGCTGTGGGCTTGACATAGTCCAATTCCATGCTCTGTTTATTGCTTAGCGGGTCATTTGAAGTACCCTACATCTTCCTGTTAATATTTCATGCTCTGCATTAAGTTAGCTGGTAGCTAGATTGATGATAGTGTGGTGTGGGCTTATGCTGAAATACAGCCTCATCTTTCTATACTAATCCAGGTTTTATTGTAATCAAAATCTCTATGACAGCAATTAATAACCTTTCCACGCCCAATTCCAGTGAAATTTTGAAATTTTAAACCTTTATGAAAATTATTTGTGATCGATGATATCATTGCTAAAACTTAGCATTAACAATCCCCTTGAGCCCAAATACACGGAAGAAATCATCTTCTAAAAGACTTAGGAATGGCCTACTGGTGAAATGCTGCTAGATTCTTCCTTTTTATAGGAATACAGCCTTTGCTGCTAGCTTCCTCATTCAATAAACTTTCCCAACATAAAACTTTCCAACGAAAATTTCAAATCTTTAGGACAGAATCCCAGTTTTTAATTATTGTTGGGAGAGTTGAAGTTGGAGACATCTAGCCAGGATAGAGGATTTTTAGTTTTTTGAGAGGGAAGAGAGCTAATGTTAATTAATTTCGATGCCAGGATATATTCAGAAACGGACCCACAACAACATTTTTTACTACTATCAAATTTTGATGGAGCTGGGAAGGAATGGAAAGGTAGGAGAGAGAAGGGAAGGGAGGGGGGAGAGGGACAGAGAGGGAGCCAATATGGAGCATCCAGTCGTTGTTAAATTTTGGTGAACTACATGTCCACTGGCAGAGTGGATTCCCCTTGCCCGGTGAGTAATATGCCAGGGAATGCTAGATCCTGGAAATGAGACGACCTTTTCCTTCATAATTAGCTGCCATATCATCATTCCTAAGCTGTATATGTCATTTGATTTGCTTCCAGCTCCTGCAAATAACAAATATGAATATAAAGTAGTATGCATTTTATTAAGCAAATCTGAATTTTCAATCGATTTTTACTGAATTCTCTTTAAATACTAATAAAATTTAACCAAATTATTTAAATAATCAAACCTAAATGAATTGAAATATTTTTAGTTACTCAGGTTAATAAAAAAAAATTACATAATTCATAAAACATTGATTTAGTTACTCAAGGCTATAAGAGGAGCCAGAGAATCGGTTTTGCAGACGTGAGGTGAGGTAAGGGACAGAGGGACAGGTCAGGCAATGCAGCGCTTGTATTGCACAGGCTGCTCCCCCGATAATTTCTAGGGTTTTATTCCAGACTAGTTCTGTAGCAGATCATCACAAAATGGTTAATAAACTAATCGTTCCTCATAAACAAATTAAATATGCATTGGCCCATCACCCGTTAAGAGTCTCTGTGTTGTGTGCTTTGGGCCTATCTTTTTGTGTTTGGGTGATTGGAGCTTAGCTAGTTAGGTTCCTGCTTGTGTTATGGGTCATGGACCGTGTATTGTGTTATTATCATTGTTTGATTCAAAATACTTTATTTCCTAATAATACACTTTTAGAGAATTTGTTTCTTAGAAAATATAATATAAATATATTTTATCTGTAAAATAACTTATAAAAAATAGTTTATTTCTAAATTGTAAAAAAAAATTCTGTCATTGGCCTAAGTGTGGGTGTGTTTTTGTCTCATGAAAAAAAAAACCCATAAAATAATTTAAAGTATAATAAATTAAAGAATAAATTGACAAATTACAATGCACTTAATTAGAAAAGTGTAACTTATCAAATCTCACCTAGATAAGTTACTTGCAAAAAGTTCTATTTTCTTAGTTTACTTATCCGGGTAACTGAAAATAATATTTTTTTTCTATATTTCATAGGAAATTCTATTTTCTTAATTTATTTGTCCCAATTAAAGAAGTCTTTCTCTGATTCCAATGTGCGTGCGTCTTTGCCTCATGAAAGAAAAAAAAATACTCATAAAATAATTTAAAGTATAATAAATTAAAGAATAAATTGACAAATTACAATGCACTTAATTAGGGAAGTGCAACTTATCAAATCCCACCTAGATAAGTTACTTGCAGAAAGTTTTATTTTCTTAGTTTACTTATCGAGTAATTAAAAATAATATTTTTTTTCTATATTTCATAGGAAATTTTACTTTTTTGATTTATTGCCCTAATTAAAGAAGTGCCCCTGACCCAAGTGTACGTGTGTCTTTGCCTTATGAAAGAAAAAAAAATAATACCCATAAAATAATTTAAAGTATAATAAATTAAAGAATCAATTGACAAATTACAATGCACTTAATTAGGGAAGTGCAACTTATCAAATCCCACCTAGATAAGTTACTTATAGAAAGTTCTATTTTCTTAATTTATTTACCCGGTAACTAAAATTAATATTTTTCTATATTTCATAAAAAATTCTACATTCTTAATTTATTTACCCCCAATTAGAGAAGGCCTAAATTTATCAGTGGGATTATCTCCCCTTCTCTACTAAAATGAAAATTATTTCACAATCTATTCTAATAAGAGATATTCTTAGGTATGAGGAGCCTTGAGTTAAAGTCATATAGGGGAAATGGCTTGTTAATCGATATGAATCCGTAAGACTTAAAACAATTTATAAATTATTTTAATCAGTATAAAATCATAAATGACTCAATTATATGATTTGATCTAAAATTAATCTGTTTGAATTGATACTATCAATTCAAAATTTATCTAAAAATTAAATTAATAAAAAATAAAATTTCTGAATAATTAATATTTTAACACATAAAATTACAATCCATTAATTGACTCAAAATCTTTCTGTAATTCGAATCAATCCACAACCTAATTGCCTTGGCAACCTAATTGCAACAATTTTTGTGTAGGGTAAGTTCTGCTTGCCCAGTCCCCAATTCGCCAAGGCACGTCAGCTTCAATATCGGTAATCATTTCCTTTGTTATTAGTTGTAATATTATTTCCCCAAAACTGTAAATATCATCTGCTCTGCTTCCTGATGAAAAGAAAGGAAAAAAAAAAAGTCTATTACTCAACATGCAATTGGCCTTTTATATTTTTAATCTGAAGGAAAAAAGTTACCTGAGATTATATTTTCTCCCTCTGGTGCAACCTTCCCGAAATCAGCTAGTTTGGGAGTAAATTTCTGTACTCATAGGGACCAATCAGAATTCAGTAGTTAACCAAAAAAATAAAAGCTTCTTTGTTCATTTTGTTATATTAAAATATTATAAAACATGAATAATTGATTGACCTTATCGAGCAAAATATTTTGCAGCTTTAAATACCTATGGACAAATGCAGGCGTAAACTCATGTAGCTTCTGTATGGCACTTGCAACTCCTTTGATTATTCTAAGGTTTTGCTCCAATCCAGGCCTATAACCAAAAACTTTACATAATTTTTGAAACTCATCGAGATCTATATATTTTAAACTAGGTATAACATGGAGAGCACAAGGGATCAAGAACAAATTATCTAAGAACAATCTGTAAATTTCTTGATCAAGAAATAAGATCAAGAAATAAAACTTTCTCATGTTATAATTAACTATGCATGTAGGTAATTGATATGGATGTATGCATGCATCCTAATCTTGTCTCACCCTACTTCAAATATCGGCTTGGACAAGGATTTCTAATACCAGAAGCAATATTAAGAGATAGATAATTACCTGATAATTTACTCAAGACAGTCCCATTTTGCATGAATGGATAGACAAGGTAGAATCTTTCCTGAGTTTCACCGTAGCCAAATAGCTTGATGATATTTTGATGCCTCACTTTTGGTAAGTACTCCATTTCAGCCTGAATATCGATAAACAACTTCAATTTCACTAGCTAGTATTAATTTCATACTTAAACATCAAAAAGAAGATTGGTATTTTGCTTACCAGCCACTGGGTACGTGCTTCTTCAACTTTGTTGCTAGAGAACTTAACAACTCCATGTTTGCCATAAACGTATCTCTCTTGCCTCCCCTTGATGATTCCACGATAAACCCGACCAAATCCTCCCAGGCCGATGAATTTTCTTTCACTAAACGTATCCATGTAAGCATTTAACTCCTCAAGAGTAAACTTTATTATGTCTCCTGAATCTTTCAAGAATATTAATTTAGACGTTATTCACCTTTTCTATAATGACCAAAAATGAAGAAATATCAACAATTTCACATGTGATTTGACTGAAAACTAATTCGGTAATAGAACGAAAAAAATATATTGAAAGTTAAAAAAGGCAATTGCTAAAATTAATTAAAACTTCCTGATAGAATTCAAAAATATTTTAAGTTATCTATGAGATTTAATTTATTAGCATTAGAATTATCAAGAGTTGTGAAGTTTTAATTTATATAAATTCGAATAATAAAAATAATAATAAAAAACTTAAGTTTGGATTCTTTATTCAATTAGGCCTAATTTATAATTTATATATTTATACATTAATTGATATAAATTGGTGATGTCAACTACCAATTTATACCTTATAATGAAAGTTAAGGATTAGAACTTTCAAAATAATAAGAGAGAGAGAGAGAGAGAGAGAGAGAGAGAGAGAGAGAGAAATAATTAGCTCACCACCCTTTGTAATGTTCTGATCTCTCTGTAGACAGAAAGAAGATATAAAATTTGCCATCCCTATGATCACTTTAGCGATCACTTCACCCCGTTCATGACAAGTAGAAAAGGAAATGATATGTATATATAGTTGATAAAGCAAAAATCAGTGGTTTTGTTCGAATATGCTCTTTGATGTGTCCCATATTTTAGTTTATAGTATCTTTCAAGAAAAATTACCATTTAATATTCTATTTTTTGTAGCCAAATCAATGATTTGGTCCCATATTTTAAAAAACATATTAATTAATTTACAAATTTTGATTTCCTAATGTACTTTCATCTCTCCATCTATTTTTCTCAACTTTTACCGTTAATAATAGACATATTTGTCTTTGAATTTTTACTATTGTTAAAACCTTTATCCGATCACCTAATTTTAGTCCCTTATCTAAGGATTAAATGGATAAAAATAAATAGAATGATCAAATAGTTTATGAAATCAAATATGAGAGATTATATCATATATTTTTAAAAACATAAGAATCAAAATATTATTTTTAATAATATCAGAGACTAAATAATAATTTTTAAAATTACAATATTGACAAGGGAAATTAATTAAAAAAGAACTTGGTTAGCCATTAAGAAACATCATCTCATCTCTACAATAAGTTGTAGCTTTGTGTAACATGTGTTGGTATCTTTTATAATAATATTATAATCAGAATAATTGTTCCCTGTAGGTTTTACTGTAATTAAAATCTGTAGGTTTCTATACTCATCTTTCCATGTAAATGTCAAATCACACATAATGCAACTTCATTTTCTGCATTCCTTTTCATGTAAGACCTGTAACTATATTATTTGTGCATTTCAAACATGTCTTCAAACTTAACTTTAGCCACGAAACTAGAAAAATTTTCTCGACCTAATTTTTTACATAAATAAATAGCTGATGGCTTTTTGATCAATTTTTTGAATATCGTTTTAAATTGGATATTCATAATAATTGAAACCTGAGTATCTATTTTCGCACATTTGATTGTTGCTTTACACTTTTGTATCTTTCATTTCAGGGATTTTCTTCACGGTAAATTATTAGATGTATCTGGTACACATGCATCATCTTTCATAATCACGTGAGATCTACTCTCTATATTATAGAGAGTAGATCTCACGTGACTATATTATAGAGAGAGCTCATTTTTCCTAATTTCTCAATGAGTCGTCTTCTTGTCACGAACTCGGAAATTTCAAATGCAAATAATCCTCTCAGCAGATTTCTTATCTAAACTTGGAGTAACACTTTCAATAGAAATATTTTCTTCATGAGCGCATTTTTCTTTCTTTTCTTTCTCTTCACTTTCACCTCTGATTTCCAAAACTAAATCGTCAAGCTCTGATGCCATGCTTTGTAGCAAACTCTGATGCCACTTTGTTAGAAGCGTTTAGGATTCAATACTACTTAATTGGGAAAGAGATGAATAACATATAAGATAATTGAAAAAAAATCCTCAAAACAATAATATTATAGATAGCTCCATGTTATATGGCACACTATTTTAGATGAGTATATATGGCAGTCACCATACAGTATCAACACTCCTCATTAAATGCCCGACACTTATTTATAAGCCACACACATTTCTAGGCATCAAACATTTATCTATATTCCAACACGAAGAGCACCAAACAAATCCAAATAAACCAGAGGATGCAAAGATTTTCACTATGCTAGGCCTATGATAAATAGGCAAGCTTGTCAATAACTTGAGCAATGGTTGGGCGGTCTTGTGGCTGGGGTTTGACACATTCCAGTCCAAGTTCTGTAATTGCCTTGGCAGCTTCTTCGGAACATCCAGTTCTTTCTAATTTTACATGCAATAATTTTTGTGTAGGGTAATTTCTGATTGCTGAATCCCCAATTCGCCAAGGCACGCTACAATTAGCTTCAATGTAGGTAATCTTTTCCTTCGTTATTAGTTGCAATATTATTTCTCCAAAACTGTAAATATCATCTGTTTTGCTTCCTGATGCAAAGAAAAGAAAAAAGATCTATCATCCAACATGTAATTGACCTTCTATATTTTTAATCTGAAGGAAAAATTTGACCTGATGAGTTTATATTTTCTTCCTCTGGTGTAACCTTCCCCAAATCAGCTACTTTGGGAATAAAATTCTGTGCTCATGGGACCAAGTAGAATTTAGTAGTTAACTAGAAAAAAATGGTTTTTTTATATATATATATATATATATATATATATATATATATATATATATATAGAAATGAATAATTAATTAACCTTATCGAGCAAAATATTGTGCAGCTTTAAATCCCTATGGACAAGTGCAGGCGTAAACCCATGTAGCTTCTGTATGGTATTTGCAACTCCTTTGATTATTCTAAGGGTTTTGCTCCAATCCAGGCCTATAACCAAAAACATTACACAATTTACTTAACATGAATCTATTGAGTTTCTCAGCTCACAAATGGAGCTGAATTACATTTTAAAAAGCAAGGGTTCAAGAACAAATTATGTCAGAACTATTCTGAAAATTTCTTGATCAAGAAAAAAGGAACTTTCACATGTTATAACTAACTATCGATATAGTTAATTAACATGGATGTATGCACGCATCCTAATCTTTCACATGTTTAAGCTGGTTGATATTTGTTAATATCCCACAATGGTTTGGGATAGGACAATATGCCCCCTGGCCTTTTGGACACTCCTTTCCTTGAGCTACCTCGAAGCAACATCAATAATAATTAGAAATTTACTAGGAGATAGATAACCTGATAATTTATCCAAGACAGTCCCATTTTGCATGAATGGATAAACAAGGTAGAACCTTTCCTGAGTTTCACAGTATCCAATTAGCTTGATGATATTTTGATGCCTCACTTTTGGTAAGTACTCCATTTCAGCCTGAACATAGATAAACAACTTCAATTTCACCAGCTAGTATGCCTAACTTTTCTTGATCTAATGGTTCCTTGTACAAAAGATAATAAAAAATATTATTCTAATTTTGCTTACCATCCACTCGGTTCGTTCTCCTTCAACTATGTTGCGGGAGAACTTAACAGCTATATGTTGGCCATTAATATGTCTCTCTTGCCTCCCTTTGATGATTCCACGATAAACGCGACCGAATCCTCCCAAGCCGAAGAATTTTCTTTCACTAAACGTATCCGTGTAAGCATTTAATTCCTCAAGAGTAAACTTTATTATGTCTCCTGAATCTTACCAGAATTAATTTAAAATTTCAAACCTTATTAGAGTCTAATAAATAATAAAAAAAAAAAAACACACTTAATTTAAAATTCTTTATGCAATTAGGCCTAATTTATAACTTACAAAAAATCTCGCTTAAATATAAAGACTCCATTAAGGATTCCAATTTGAGAGAGAGAGAGAGAGAAATAAGCTCACCGTCCTCTGTAATGCTTTGATCTCTGTGTTGGAAGCAAGAAGATAGAAAATTTCCCATACTTATGATCATTTCACCTGATCATGACAAGTAGAAAAGGAAATGAGATATATATACATATAGTTCATAAAAAAATAATTAAAAAAAAAAGGCAAAGCGATGGTTTTTATCGAATATATGCTCTTTGATATATTCCACATTTTAGTTCATTTTTTTTTTCCAAAATTTTTGAGACAATATACACTTTCTATATTCAATAATTTATGCAAATGCTCTTTGCAGCGATATTAATTTTATTGTTATAAAATTAACATTAAGAAGCAATATAAATAATTATTATTAATAATACATAAAAAAATATACACTAAAAAAATAATTACCAACTGATTGAATTGATTGTAATACTTATTATTTTTTGTAGTGATATGTTAACAAGTATCAATTGATAAATCTTTGGCAACAATAAATATTGTTATTAATAACATTTTTTTCCTAGCAATTATAATTTTATTGTAAAATGTATACTGCCATAATTTTATAGCATCAATATACGTAGCAAGTCATATATTACTATCATAAACTTATTGGACAATAAATTTGGATAGTAAAAATTTTTACTGCTAAATTTAACATTTCTTTCTTATAGTAATTTTTTGGTATATTGACTATGATTGAGATTCAAATTAAATTTCATAACTCTAGAGATAACTTTAATATCACTCAGTTTAAGTCCTCACAGTCTTATAAATGACTTTAGTACTACTAAAATAAAGCTCATTAATATTTAATTAATATGTTTTGAAAAAAACTTAATTAGCTATTAAGAAACATCAACTTTCTAAAATAAGTTGCTGCTTTCTGTGTAAAATCTACCATGTTATGTATCTTTGATAATAATATAATATCAGAATAATTGTTCTCATTGCTGCTTTTGAAAGCTTAGAATAAGAAATAAATAATTTATCGCGCAGCACGAAACAATAAAAAAATGCAGAAGCATCGCATTTTGCATAAAGGAAAAGAAAATTAGTAAATTGCATTCAATTAAGGCTAATTAAGTTCCATTCTCTTTGCACCTTTATTTCTTTGGTACGTAATCATCTCTCTCTCTCTCTTACGATCTCGGATCTAATATTCCATGGCCTCATGGCCTCACGTCATTTGTTTCTTATTCAATTCAATTTCTTTAAAAAATTACATTAAAGACAAAAAATTAAATTTCTTTAAAAATTTTAACATCTTAATTCGAAATGATCCGCAATATGTAAATTGAATCTAAATTTTTCTCATAATAATTTAATAAATAACAAATTAAATTATAATGTTTCAAAAATTACATGATCCAAATAAATAATCAACAACTCAAATTAAGTTTTAGTTAATTACAACCGACCTTTAAAATTGAGCTAGAATTATTAAAATTAAAATGATAAGACATAATTATAAAAATTTAGAAAGATTTAATATTTTACCATTATTAAAAAATTATCTTTCTCGATAACAATTTTTTTTTATTGGATGTTGATTGAAATTTTATAGGATTGTGATCAGAGCAACTATGCTATAGAAGTGAATGTTTAGCATTTAAGGTACAATACACCCACCAGATAAATGTGGCATAATTACGAATGTGAAGATAAAAGCCTGATAACACCATAATGGATAAAATTAGAGATGACTCCATTCGCTAAAGAATGCATATAGATGATTGTTTATGATTGTTTGGTCATATATGATAAAGAGAATCAAATACTTCAGCATGTGGAAGTGTGGTATGTTAGTAGAAAGAGCAGCGAGAATGAGAAATGAGATGTCTAAAATAAGATGATGTGGAATGAAATAACATCAAAGAATTTATAAATTTTAGATATTAGTGTAAATCTAGTATTTAACAGAACTGAATGATAAAAAACAATCCGTATAATTGAGCTCAAATGATTTGAAACTAAAACTTAATTGAAGTTCAAATAGGTAATTTCATAATCTCACAAATCACTGTAAGTTAATTAACTTTCATAAAGTAGAGGCCAAAGAGATTTTCTAATTAGGAGCCAAGATTCCAAGAACGCTTTCCCAAGAAAATGCAAGTGGCATCTCCAATTGCATGAAGGACCAACCAAGGAAATTAATAAGAAAAAAAAACTTGGTGAGTAATTAAGAAACATCACCCACAAGCTACAATTTTAATGTAGCTTTCTATGTAAACATTCCACTATTTTTTTTTACTTCCCTATCATCTTTCATTATTTCGTAATTCTCTTGCTTTCTCTTACAAAATAGTAAATTGTATAAATTTAAGGTTGTCTATTCCCTAATTTTTTTTACCTAAAGAGAGATGACGCATAATTAATAATGTATAAATTGTTCAATTTTTTATTTTTGAAAAAAATAAGAAAAAGGAAAAATAATATATATGTGATTTCGTAACTTGATGTATGCGAGACTATAATTTAATTTGTATTAATTTGATATCTGTGTTTTTCTCTTTATTAGTAAATATAGTATAAAATTATTAATCACTATTAAATAATGTTGATTTGACATTGACATGACAATATGTGACAACTTATGTGGTGACACATGGGTGCCACATAATCATTTTTTTTACGATTAACTAGTGACATATACTTTTAATTTTTTGTATTTAGATGACAAAATAAATAATAGTATTAAAATTGATAACGTGGCACCTACATGTCGCCACACAAGCACCATATTTACCACATATCGTTACGTCAGTGCCATGTTTACTACGTCAATGATATTTAATGATAATTAACGGTTTGGATTATATTTGTTAACATAAGAAAATGCAGGGTATCAAACTGACAAAAGTTAAATCACAATCTTTTATATGCCAAAATATGAAATCACATAATATTTTTTTATATTTTTTCTAAACTTTTATGTGCTTTTGATAATTATTTTCAAATATAATATATCACTATCCTACTTTTTCTCAATTGCAAATGATATTAAAATCCTTTTTAAGACTATAAAGTCTTAAATTTAAATTCAAATAAAAGTTATATATATATATATATATATATATATAATATTTATTAAAAGTCTGTCAAATAACAATTAATGTCAATGCGGGATCAGGTTTCATAAAGTAGAGGCCGAAGAGATTTTCCAATTGCCAAGAAAGCTTCCCCGATGGAAAGAATTTCTTGAGAAAATGCAAGGGGCATCACCAACATCAACATGCATGGAGGATACGAAAGTCGAAACAATTGTGCCAGTTAATAGTCAGTGATTTTTTTTTTCCTGAGTTTTCCCCTTCTTTGTATATATATTACAAAAAAAAAAATTCTAAAAGCTAGCATCTTATTCGTAAATTTTCCAAAACAAAGTATATTTAAGATAACGGGTATAGGATAATTTGAGGATATGCCCATTCTCCATATATTATCTTTCATCCTTTGGTAATTTTCTGACTTTATCATGCAATTTTATATCAATTTAATTAAAGAAAATGATTTTATTTTACCTAAAGAGTAATTACGTGTAAAGAATAAAATATAAATTATTCTGATTTATTATTTTAAAAGAATTTTATATGATTGATTTTTTTGATTTATTATTTTAAAAGAATTTTGTATGATTGATTTTTCTTATTTAAACCTAATTTATGATAAACCCTAGAAGTAATAAATATGGTATGACCATTTATTAAATATATAAGTTGCACATATATGTATCATAAATTCATAATAGACTAAGTCTAAATAAGAATTTCAAATGTATGGTACATCAAGATTTCACTTTTTTCTAATAGAATTTATTCATATAATACTTTAATTTATTTTAATTTTACTAAGCTAATTAAGTTAAGTTTTTTTATGTGTAATTTTTATTATCAATAAAATTTAAGAAAAACTTAACATGAATGTCTGATTATACCCGAGCATCAGACCTCCTTATTACATTTTTTTTTAAGATAAAATATATTAAGTAAAAAAAACCTAAAAAAAAATTCAAAACAGAAAAAAAAAATCCAAGAAAAACAACAAAGCAAAGGTTCTAGCCAAGCATAATCAACTTAAGCTTATGAACAAGTAAAATTGCCAAGCCTGATTAAACCATTTGAAAATGACCCAACAATAAAAAAAATGAACAAGTCTACTCTCACAAGCATATACATAATTAATTTTATCTCCATTTTTTTAGTTTTAAATTAAAATTTCCTTTTGTTGCTTCTTATGTTTTAAATATGTATATTTAATCCTTTTAAGCATTAAATTAAAAATTGTATAAGTAGTGAATCTTATTTATACATCTCGTGTCTTAATTAAAAATTTTAAAAAATTTAATTTTTCAATTTAATTTAGATAATTTAATAAAATAATTAAATTAATCAAATCAAATCAAATTTTAATTTAATGCTTAAATATAAGTCATCATGCCACACGAAACAATAAACATATGCAAAAGCTAGCATCTTATTGATGAGAAACTGATAACTTAACGTCCATTTAATGTAGAAAAAAGTTATAATCTATCAAAAGCCTATTGAAAAAATAATTTCCAACTTTACGCTAATGACTTATTATATCTTAAATTAAAATTTTAATTATAACTTTTAAAATTGAAGCAATTTTATCCAAAATCTAAATTTTAATTTGTTTTTACCAAATTTTAATTCAAACGCTATGTTTAAGGTGATTTCACCTCTCAACTAATTTTTTTTTTACATGCGAACTTTTTTTTCATTTTATTTTAATTAAAATCTAATTTAAATTTTATAATTTTAAAAATAATTATAATATTACTATTAATATAGAACTGATTCTTATAGTAAAAGAAAAATGAATAGACTTGGCAAGCTAATGAGATTAAAATAGTGCCAAAATTATGTCTCAAACTCCATGAGTTAAAACAGGAACAAATAATAGGAGATTTTGCGGATTCTTTGATTATGCTAAGAATAATTTCTCATTTGGAGTAATATAGAGTGGCAAGTTATGTCATGAATATACAATAAACACTAACACCCACAACACCTGCACCCAGAACAAAAAAATCCTTCATTATTGTGTCTAAAATCCAGTCCATGTCATGCCCAGCCTTGGTAATTGCTAAAGTATTAACAGTCTACCTAAGCCCAATATATATCCATGGAAGAAATCATCCACTAAAAAACCTTGGAGTGGCCTTCTAGTGAAATACTGCTAGCTTCTTCATTCAATAAACTTTCCCAACATAAAACTTTCCAACAAAATTTCATGAGAGTTCAAGTTGGAGAAGCAAAGGCTGCCTACTACCATTTCATCCGGAAATAGAAAAATCATAGATATAAATATTAAGCAAAAGTCCTATTTATGTGCTTAAAGTTTTACTCAATAGTCATATAAATTTTTAACATTTGTCGAGTTCTAAGTAAGCCCTTTAAATTTTTAAAGAAATCAAATAAGTCTTTCAAATTAAAAAAAAGAAAAAAAAAATCAAAAGAGGTTGCCCTATAACTTTTCCTCAATTCAAATCCAACTAAGACGATGCACGAAAATTTTTTAGTGCATAGGTTCTTCATAAGTTATCTTGCATATCCAATTTGTAATATCTTAGTGGATATCTGCTGCATCCTAAACCTAAACCATATTGATAAGTTTTCTGTTTGGCTTCTACCATAAATTTGCAATTGAAAGTCTCTGAAGGACCTGTGCTTGCACTGGCTGGGCGTTCTGGTGCTGTGGGCTTGAACCCAAGCTTTGTTAGTGCCTTGGCAGCTCATTTGGAGTATCATACATCTGCTCGTTAACATTTCACTCTCTGCATTAAGTTAGCTGGTAGCTACCTAGATTGATAGTGTGGTGTGGGTGTGGTCATTCCTGTTCAAATCTTACTAAGAAGAAAAGAATTCAGAGTGGGCTTTTGTTGAAATACAAGCCTCATCTTTCTGTGTACTAATCCAGGTTTTACTGTAATTAAAATCTGTAGGTTTCTATACTCATCTTTCCATGTAAATGTCAAATCACACATAATGCAACTTCATTTTATGCATTCCTTTTCATGTAAGACCTGTAACTATATTATTTGTGCATTTCAAACATGTCTTCAAACTTAACTTTAGCCACGAAACTAGAAAAATTATCTGGACCTAATTTTTTACATAAATAAATAGCTGATGGCTTTTTGATCAATTTTTTTAATATCATTTTAAATTGGATATTCATAATAATTGAAACCTGAGTCTCCATTTTCGCACATTTGATTGTTGCTTGACACTTTTGTATCTTTCATTTCAGATTTTCTTCACGATAAATTATTAGATGTATCCGGTACATATATATCATCTCTCACAATCACGGCATTTTTCCTAGTTTCTCAATGAGTCGCCTTCTTGTCACGAACTCGGAAATTTCAAATGCAAATAATCCTCTCAGCAGATTTCTTATCTAAACTTGGAGTAACACTTTCAATAGAAATATTTTCTTCATGAGCGCATTTTTCTTTCTTTTCTTTCTCTTCACTTTCACCTCTGATTTCCAAAACTAAGTCGTCAAGCTCTGATGCCATGCTTTGTAGCAAACTCTGATGCCACTTTGTTAGAAGCGTTTAGGATTCAATACCACATAATTGGGAAAGAGATGAATAACATATAAGATAATTGAAAAAAAATCCTCAAAACAATAATATTATAGATAGCTCCACGTTATATGACACACTATTTTAGATGAGTATATATGGCAGTCACCATACAGCATCAACACTCCTCATTAAATGCCCGACACTTATTTATAAGCCACACACATTTCTAGGCATCAAACATTTATCTATATTCCAACACGAAGAGCACAAAACAAATCCAAATAAACCAGAGGATGCAAAGATTTTCACTATGCTAGGCCTATGATAAATAGGCAAGCTTGTCAAGAACTTGAGCAATGGTTGGGCGGTCTTGTGGCTGGGGTTTGACACATTCCAGTCCAAGTTCTGTAATTGCCTTGGCAGCCTCTTCGGAACATCCAGTTCTTTCTAATTTTACATGCAATAATTTTTGTGTAGGGTAATCTCTGATTGCTGAATCCCCAATTCGCCGAGGCACGCTAGAATTAGCTTCAATGTAGGTAATATTTTCTTTCGTTATTAGTTGCAATATTATTTCTCCAAAACTGTAAATATCATCTGTTTTGCTTCCTGATGCAAAGAAAAGAAAAAAGATCTATCATCCAACATGTAATTGACCTTCTATATTTTTAATCTGAAGGAAAAATTTTACCTGATGAGTTTATATTTTCTTCCTCTGGTGTAACCTTCCCCAAATCAGCTACTTTGGGAATAAAATTCTGTACTCATGGGACCAAGTAGAATTAGTAGTTAACTAGAAAAAAATGCTTTATATATATATATATATATATATAGAAATGAATAATTAATTAACCTTATCGAGCAGAATATTGCGCAGCTTTAAATCCCTATGGACAAGTGCAGGCGTAAACCCATGTAGCTTCTGTATGGCATTTGCAACTCCTTTGATTATTCTAAGGGTTTTGCTCCAATCCAGGCCTATAACCAAAAACATTACAAAATTTACTTAACATGAATCTATTGAGTTTCTCAGCTCACAAATGGAGCTGAATTACATTTTAAAAAGCGAGGGTTCAAGAACAAATTATGTCAGAACTATTCTGAAAATTTCTTGATCAAGAAAAAAGGAACTTTCACATGTTATAACTAACTATCGATATAGTTAATTAACATGGATGTATGCACGCATCCTAATCTTTCACATGTTTAAGCTGGTTGATATTTGTTAATATCCCACAATGGTTTGGGATAGGACAATATTCCCCTTGGCCTTTTGGACACTCCTTTCCTTGAGCAACCTTGAAGCAACATCAATAATAATTAGAAATTTATTAGGAGATAGATAACCTGATAATTTATCCAAGACAGTCCCATTTTGCATGAATGGATAAACAAGGTAGAACCTTTCCTGAGTTTCACAGTATCCAATTAGCTTGATGATATTTTGATGCCTCACTTTTGGTAAGTACTCCATTTCAGCCTGAACATAGATAAACAACTTCAATTTCACCAGCTAGTATGCCTAACTTTGCTTGATCTAATGGTCCCTTGCACAAAAGATATTAAAAATTATTATTCTAAGTTTGCTTACCATCCACTCGGTTCGTTCTTCTTCAACTTCGTTGCGGGAGAACTTAACAGCTATATGTTGGCCATTAATATGTCTCTCTTGCCTCCCTTTGATGATTCCACGATAAACGCGACCGAATCCTCCCAAGCCGATGAATTTTCTTTCACTAAACGTATCCGTGTAAGCATTTAATTCCTCAAGAGTAAACTTTATTATGTCTCCTGAATCTTAACAGAATTAATTTAAAATTTCAAACCTTATTAGAGTCTAATAAATAAAAGAAGAAAAAAACACACTTAATTTAAAATTCTTTATGCAATTAGGCCTAATTTATAACTTACAAAAAATCTCGCCTAAATATAAAGACTCCATTAAGGATTCCAATTTGAGAGAGAGAGAGAGAGAGAGAGATAAGCTCACCGTCCTCTGTAATGTTTTGATCTCTGTGTTGGAAGCAAGAAGACAGAAAATTTCCCATACTTATGATCACTTCACCTGATCATGACAAGTAGAAAAGGAAATGAGATATATATACATATAGTTCATAAAAAAAATTATTAAAAAAAAAAAAAAGGCAAAGCGGTGGTTTTGATCGAATATATGCTCTTTGATGTGTTCCACATTTTAGTTTATATTTTTTTTTCCAAAATATTTGAGACAATATACGCTTTTAATATTCAATAATTTATGCACATGCTCTTTGCTGCGATATTAATTTTATTGTTATAAAATTAATATTAAGTAGCAATATAAATAATTATTATTAATAATACATAAAAAAATATACACTAAAAAAACGAATTAGCAATTGATTACAAAACTTATTATTTTTTGTAGTGATATGTTAATAAGTATCGATTGATAAATCTTTGGCAACAATAAATATTGCTATTAATAACTTTTTTTTTAGCGATCACAATTTTATTGTAAAATATCTACTGCCACAATTTTATAATATCAATACACGTAACAAGGCCTATATTACTATCATAAACTTATTGAACCATAATTTGAACAGTAAAAATTTTTACTGCTAAATTTAATATTTATTTCTTGTAGTGATTTTTTGGTATATCAACTACGATTGAGACTCAAATTAAACTTTATAGCTCTAGAGATAACTCTAATATCACTCGGTTCAAGTCCTCACAGTTTTATAAATAACTTTAGTACTAATGAAATAAAGCTCATTGATATTTAATTAATATATTTAGAAAAGAACTTAATTAGTTGTTAAGAAACATCATCTTTCTAAATAAGTTGCAGCTTTCTGTGTAAACTCTACCATGTTATGTATCTTTGATAATAATATAATATCACAATAATTGTTCTCATTGCTGCTTTTGAAAGCTTGGAATAAGGAATAAATAATTCATCGTGCAGCACGAAATAATAAAAAAAAATGCAGAAGCATCGCATTTTGCATAAAGGAAAAGAAAATTAGTAAATTACATTCAATTAAGACACATGTATTGGAGAAATTAAGGCTAATTAAGTTCCATTCTCTTTGCACCTTTATTTCTTTGGTACGTAATCATCTCTCTCTCTCTCTCTTACAATCTCGGATCTAATATTCCATGGCCTCATGGCCTCACGTCATTTGTTTCTTATTCAATTCAATTTCTTTAAAAAATTACATTAAAGACATAAAATTAAATTTCTTTAAAAATTTTAACATCTTAATTCGAAATGATCAGCAATATGTAAATTGAATTTAAATTTTTCTCATAATAATTTAATAAATAATAAATTAAATTATAATATTTCAAAAATTACATGATCCAATTAAATAATCTATAACTCGAATTAAGTTTTAGTTAATTACAACTAACCTTTAAAATTGAGCTAGATTATTAAAATAAAAATGATAAGACATAATTATAAAATTTTAGAAAGATTTAACTTTTTCCATTAGGCTCTATATTAAAAAATTATCTTTCTCGATAATAATTTTTTTTATTTGATGTTGATTGAAATATTATAGGATTGTGATTAGAGCAACTATATGCTATGGAAGTAAATGTTAAGCATTTAAAGTACAACATACTCAAGATAAATGTGACGTAATTGCGAATGTGAAGATAAATATCTAGTAACATGATAATAGATAATATTAGAAATGATCCCATTCGCTAGAGAATGCTTGTAGATTAATGTTTAAAATTGTTTGGTCATATATGATAAAGAGAATCAAATACTTCAGTATGTGGAAGTGTGATATGTTAGTAGAAGGAGGAGTGAGAATGAGAAGGGAGATGTCTAATATGAGACAATGTGAAATGGAATAGTTTCAAAGAATTTATAAATTTTGAATGTTGATGTAAATCTAGTATTTAACAGAACTGAATGATAAAAAATAATCCATATAGTTTACCTTAAATAATTTCAGACTAAAACTTAATTGAAATTCAAATAGGTAATTTCATAATCTCACAAATCACTGTAAGTTAAAGCTGATTGATTTTTTTCAATACCAATTTTAATCGCAATGGCAATGGGGAGTAACTTTCAAAAAGTAGAGGCCAAAGAGATTTTCTAATTAAGAGCCAAGATTCCAAGATTCCAAGAACGCTTTCCCAAGAAAATGCAAGTGGCATCTCCAACTGCATGAATGACCAACCAAGAAAATTAAGAAGAAAAAAACTTGGTGAGTAATTAAGAAACATCATCCACAAGCTACAATTTTAATGTAGCTTTCTGTGTAAACATTCCATTATTTTTTTAATAGATTTTTCTTATTTAAATTCGATCTATTATTAATTTAAAATACAAAATATATAATAAGTTTCACTTTCTAAATATTTATATCTAGAGTTCATAATGAATCGAATTTAATGAAAAATTTCTTTAAAAATATTTATTTAACATTAAAATGATTATTTTTTTTTTAAAGAATTAAAAGGCAAAGACTCAAATTTAACATTTATAAAATAAATTATATGCCTTTAACCATGGAATAAGCTAAATTAAGCGATTAGTGATTTCTTTTTGATCTTTTTGAAGTCTTGAGATAAGAGTCATCCGGCCACACGAAAGAATAAACAACTGCAAAAGCTAAGATTTTATTTGTATATTTTCCATAATTAAGTATATTTAAGATAATGGGAATGGGATAATTTAAGGTTTTCTATTCCATATCATCTTTCATTATTTTCTAATTCTCTTGCTTTCTCGTACAAAATAGTAAATTGTATAAATTTAAGGTTGTCTATTCCCTAATTTTTTTTACCTAAAGAGTGATTAGGCATAATTAATCATGTATAAATTGTTCTATTTTTTATTTGAAAAAATAGTAAAAAGTAAAAATAATATTTGTATAATTTCGTACATTGATACATGAGAGACTGTAGTTTAATTTTTATTAATTTGATATCTGTATTTTCATCTTTATTAGCAAATATATTATAAAACCTTTAGTCACTATTAAATAACGTTGATTTGACACTAATATGACAATATGTGATAGGTTTATGTGACGGCACAAGCGTCACATAATCAATTTTTTTACAATTAGCTAGGGATATATACTTTAAATTTTTCACATTTAGGTGATAAAATAAATAATAACGTTAAAATTGATAACATGGCACCTACATGTCACCACGTAAGCAGCATATTTGCTACATATCGTTGTGTCAATGCCATGTTCACTATGTCAACGACATTTAATGGTAATTAATGGTTTGTATTACATTTGTTAACATAAGAAAATACATGACGAAAACTGATAAAAATTAAATCAAGATATCTTAAATGTCAAAATATGAAACCACATAGTATTTTTTATATTTTTCCGAAAATTTTATATGCTTTTGATGATTATTTTCAAATATAATATATTATGATCTCACTTTTTTCCAATTACAATTATTTGTACGATGATATTAGAGTCATTTTTAAAATTATAAAGTCTTAAATTTAAATTTAAATGAAAATTATATATATTTATTAAAAGTCTGTCGAATAACAATTAATGGCGATGCGGGATCAGGTTTCATAAAGTGGAGGCCGAAGAGATTTTCCAATTGCCAAGAAAGCTTTCCCGGTAGAAAGAATTTCCCGAGAAAATGCAAGGGGCATCACCAACATCAACATGCATGGAGGATACCAAACAATTGTGCCAGTTAATAGTCAGTGATTTTTTTTTTCCTGAGCTTTCCCCTCCTTTGTATATATATTACAAAAAAGAAATTCTAAAAGCTAGCATCTCATTCGTATATTTTCCAAAATAAAGTATATTTAAGATAATGGGTATAGGATAATTTGAGGATATGCCCATTCTCCATTTTTTATCTTTCATCCTTTGGTAATTTTCTCACTTTATCTTGCAATTTTCTATCAATTTAATTTAAGAAGATGATTTTATTTTACCTAAACAGTAATTACGTGTAAATAATAAAATATAAATTATTCTGATTTATTTTAAAAGAATTTTGTATGATTAATTTTTTTTTATTTAAACCTGGTTCGTGATAAACCCTAGACATAAGAAATATAATATGACTCATTTATTAAATATATAAATCCCATATATTTGTATCATAAATTCATAATAGACCAAATCTAAATAAGAATTTCATATATATGGTACATCAAGATTTCAATTTTTTCTAATAGAATTTATTCATATAATACTTAAATTTATATATTTTAATTTTACTAAGCTAATTAAGTTAAGCTTTTTTATGTGTAATTTTTATTAATAATGAAATTTAAGAAAACCTAACATGTAATATCCGATTATATCCAATCATCAGACCGTCCTGTTATATTCTTCTTAAGACAAAATATATTAAGTGAAAAAAACCTTATAAAAATACAAAACAGAAAAAAATAATCTAAGGAAAACAACAAAGCAAAGGTTCTAGCCAAGCATAAACAACTTAAGCTTATGAATAAGTAAAATTGCCAAGCCTGATTAAACTATTTGAAACCCAACAATAAAAAAAATGAACAAGTCTACTTTCACATGCATATACATAATTAATTTTATCTCCATTTTTTTAGTTTTAAATTAAATTTTCCTTTTGGTGCTTCTTATGTTTTAAATATGTATATTTAATTCTTTTAAGCATTAAATTAAAATTTTATAAGTAGTGAATCTTACTTATACATCTCGTGTCTTAATTAAAATTTTTAAAAAATTTAATTTTTCAATTTAATTTAGTTAATTTAATAAAATAATTAAACTAATCAAATCAAATTAAATTTTAATTTAATGCTTAAATATAACCAAACCAAACCAACACGCATGAAGGACCAAGGAAAACTAATGTGAAAAGAAGTTGGTTAGTAATACATCACCCACAGGATACAATAAGTTATAGCTTTCTGAGTAAACTTTCTGCCATGTTTTTTAAAAAATATATATATAATATTTATTCAACATCAGAATGATTACTATTGGCTTCTCTTAAGTCTTCTTGAAGTCTTGCAATAACTCATCATGCCGTAAAAACAATAAACAAATTCAAAAGCTAGCATCTTATTTGTATATTTTCCACAATAAAGTATGTTTAAGATGCTGAGAATGTAATAATTTAAGATTATTTCCATTCTCTCAACTAAAAAAAAAAAAGTTAGGAAACCATCAAAATCACCTTATAACTTTAAAAATTATTCCTTAAATTTTAGGTAAGGACAAAAATCATTCATAATATTTATCCCTTTAACGAGAGCATTCCTAAATTTTTAAGATATAATTTTAAAGAGTCATTTCTATTTTTCATTCTATTTTTCATAAATGAGAGTCGGCTTCATTTTTTCAGGATAATTATCATCCCCTAATATGGGAGCAAGAATCATCCATATTAAGAAATGATAGTTATCCCCATATATTTTTAGTGATTCCTAATTACTTTCTCTTATAATCTCTTGTCCATTTAATTTAGGAAAAGGTCTTATGATTCTGACTTTCTCTTACAATTTTTTTTTTCATTTAATTTTTAAGAAGTTATATTCTATCAACAGAGTGATTACGCGTAAAGAAGAATTATTCTGACTTTTCTCTTTTCTTTTATTTATTTTCTCTTTATAAATTATTCTAATTTATTATATTAAGAGAATTTTATGTACTTTTGATCATTATTTTCATATGATATATCACCATCTTACTTTTTTTCTAATTAAATTTATTCATATAATAATTTTTTATTTAATTTAAAAGGTGTTTATCATAACTTATAAATTAGTCAAATTACTTTATAATATTTTTTAAGTTTATAGACTAAGTTATAAATCACAAAAAAAATAAGTTGAAAAGGCCAACCTTTCATTTTAATGCTTATAAAAACAATGCTTTAGTTTATGGTCATATTGATTATTTTCCTCTATTTCATTAGGCTACACTTATATAAGATCTTATGTATATCATTCAAAAATAATTATTAAGGAGATGTTTAATACGAGATTAATAAACTAAATTAATAGTTACTCTTTTTAAAAAATTAAAATTTATCAAAGTAATATTTAATTTTTAATTTTTTAATTTTTTATTAAAAATTGACTTTGTTCAATTTTATGATATTTTTGCATAATAGAATTTCGGCATAAAAATATTGTGGTTTCTAGAGTCTCTACAACCTGGAAAGCTTTTGTTTTTCACGAGAAACTTTTGTTGAAAACTAGAATTGCATCGATTGGAAACGTGCCAATTTACCTTTAAAAATCTAGAAGATGCCATTCATGGAATGTGTAATAATTTGCACGAGGGCTTTCTTGTTTACTGACAAGTGGATCCATGGTATTAGTTGGCTGAGATGTAAACATAGTCTTGAGAATCAACAAGCTGTCAAGCTTGCAAAGTCTTCATTGAAGACCTCGTACTCTGTTCTTGGTCTTTCTAGTTTTCTCCTCCCATAGGGATTCCACAAGGCAAAAGCCACTATATACTATTCCTCCGCCCATTTTTTTTTTATCCATTGCATGTTGGTTTTTCTTTTATTTAAAATTATTTATCATATTTAAAAAATATTAATTATTTTTTTTCAAGTTAATTTTTTTTATTAAATATAATAAATAATTAAATAAAATAAAAAATAATTTAATCAATTATTAATATAATTTTATAAAAATTAAATTATTTAATTTTTTTTTTAATCATTGTACAAAATCTAAATATAATAGTTAAAAATGAACAAAAAGAATATTATATATGATATCCATCAATAATAATAATAAAATATTTATCCTAACTTATAAATGAATCAAACTAGCTAATAAACTCTAAAGACAAATTTTCTTGTTTATTTATAATATTCTTTTTAACTTGTAAGGATAAACTGACAAAGACCATCTTTTCACTTCAGTGCTAAAAAAGTTGTAGCTATGTCCTTGATTATAACAAAATGCCAAACTTTTTTGAGTTTGGAAATTTGATATAATAAAGAATATTAAGCTCATAAATGGGTTATTTCAGTCAGACCATTCAAGCATTCACTATGATACAGTTCTTGAATTACAGAAGCAACAAAACAAATTATTCATGAAGTATTCACGAAGTCATCAAAATATCCACATTAATTTTATCATTTGCAATCAAATTCCATGATAGTAAGATGTCCAAAGCAAAAAAGAATAGAAACAAAACCACTTCTACCATCAACTAATTACCCATTTTGTTTCTCTAGATCATCTTGAATGCCTCATTCTTAGCAAATCTTTAGGATTTGGCTATCCTGATTTCCAGATATCTTGAATGAAATATATATCATCCGTCATAAAATATATATATATATATATATATATATATATATATATATATATATATATATATAATATCAGCTACTATTTTAAATACACAAGCACAAGGCCTCAACTTGGGTTTGTACCATTTTCCACTACATGCTACTACAATTCTATCTAGCAGTGTAAGGGCCCAAACCATATCACATTAGTTAAAAAGTGCTGAAACATGTTTACATGCACCCATGATTGCAAATGTCAAAGGGTGCTTTTACCTAAAATGTATTTGAGGATAAAAGAAGAAAAAGAAAAGGAAAAAACAAGTATAGTAAAACAAAAATCAAATGCAATATGTTGTGACACCTTAAACTCCATATACTAATACATCATTGGAGCCAAAGATACAACTCATTTTCTCACTATTATATACCAATCTGAACTGCTAAATCATTTCATTTATGAAACAGGAGCACAAACAAACTAGCCAACATGAAGATATTAAGTATGCCATATGTAGTTACCATATTTTTCACAATTTTTCCTTATTATTTAAATAAGAATTGAAAGAAGCTTATGTCTAGACATACGTGACAGCATCTAAAAAAGCCCACAAACTTATATAGGTTATAAATTTGATGATAAAACTTTCAACATTGTGAAACCTATGACCATAAGCATATACGTTTACACCATTCAGTATACTTCTCATTTTTTGCAACTTTGAATTTGATCTAAGTTCAAGAGGTTGAAGAAGTTTGCGCTTCAGTTTTGCTATCTAAACCCATAGAGTTATCAGCTGATGGTGGCACGTAAATTCGCGCTTTCTTCAGAATTTCAGCAACAACCCAATGCTTTCGCTTGCTTAATGGCCTAGAAGGATCCAGTCTAACCTGATATCGCATTTGCAGGAAACATTATACTCGTTGTCATTATCCAAATATATAAGAAACTAACACTGCACTTGATAAAAAAATAAAATAAAACACAGTACATTTGAATGTGTAATTACTCATTTTACTACAGACAATAGACAAGGGGAAAATAAAGGGGGAGGACAAGGATGGGTTGAAAATAAAAAAAACGTTTCTGTTTTCCACCATTCACTCTACAACCACATGAAGGTGAAGCATTACTAAATTTTCATTATAGTCCCATAGTTCATATTGCTATAAGGTTGACCATATTATAAGCGCAACAATCGCATAGAAGTGAAGGCATTTAACCACCACAAGGCAAGGCCGAACAAGAAAGCCCCATGATATGAAGCACAATTACTTCTACATGAATTATAAGTATGAAAAAGTGACAGGATGTTTTCACAGTGATCAGCAGTTTATCTCAAAACTCTGCCTTTTGAGCTCCTCGCAATTTACGGGTGCCTTTCACTAGTATATTCCATTGAGAGAATAGACATGATATGGCTGATGGCTCTAATAGGCAAAACACAGGAAACAACAGAGCATTTCAAAACCATTTTGTTTTTTGTGATTGAGATAAGGTTTCACTACCCTGGCTATTAGGGGTGTATATGAAATCACAATAACATAGAAACCCAGTCAACAATGATCAGAATTACAGATGTATATAAGAACAAAACTGAAAATGATCAAATGAAATACTTCTAACTATTGATAAAATAAGACAAAAAGGAGAGATCATTATTAAGAACTAGCCATTTATCTCCAATTAAAAAAAAATTATAGAACCCTATAATAATAACAAAGTACGTGCTAAACTATTAGCAGGAGTAGAAACTGCGTGGTTAAGGAGTTGCAGCCTTCCAAATAGGAACTGTCCAATCCATGGGTATACCATGAGGTTACAAATGTTGTACCTATGAACCAACCCCCCGTGGCTAAATAGGCACAAGGAAAGAGATCATCATTATTGCCTATTAAGGGCATCAAAAAAATAAGTTTTGGAAAGATATTGGCAAGTGAGTAGATTAAAGCTTACAACAGTGAACTGCATTATGTTTTGAACAAATGTCGATGATGGATAAAATTCTGGGTTATAACAGCATGAAATGACCTAAGAAAAGTTACATTGTCGAATTGGCCCACTCAACATACAAATAAACAAACAATCTTTAAGAACTGGAGTAGGATACTTCCATTTGCTTGGATATGCTTCCACTTTCTTTTCTTTTGTCTACAATTTTGATGATGGCCAGCATAAAGTAAATGGGAATAGAACTTTACATGCAAGCAATGCAGTAGGTAAGAATTTCAGGTGAATGATGACTTGAAACAGCTAACAGAACTAGCAGGCACAAAAGAGTTGGCTGTTCAGTTGGTTACTTCTGTTTTTAAAGATTCCCATGACGTTACTTCCATAGATAACACCATTTTAACTGGACTTTGAGAAAGAAAAACCGTAGTGCAAATGCAATGTGTTAAAAGGAGATTTCAAGTGTTTGAACTTTGGAGGCTATAAGTGCCCTCTTTTCTTTCCTTCACTACATGAGAAAAGGGGAGCTTAAAAACCAAATAGCATTATTACCACAGTAATGAGTTGGTTTAGACATCCAACAAAATGCCAGTAAAGAAAACATATTTTCTGCAGGAATTTCAATCCTATAAATGGGGTAGCGATAGCAATTAACCAAAACATCCCAATATATATATATATACACATAAGAAATACTAGCAGATCAAAACATTCTACATATCAAACAAACCCCCCTTTAATTGCTGCTTCACTTTGTTTACTATGGCCTCTCAGCAACCACCTAGGAGACCTACTCCAACAACACTCAGAAAACTATTTCAATTCTAGGTCCCGGAAAGAGGACTGATTTTGTGATAAGTCTGATATTTTGCAGTAGTATTGAACAGAATATGGAAAATGCATCTAACATTTCCACACAAAGACAAAGAACCAAAGCCCACTGCACAGAGACTGGAACCTATATACGCATAGAAACAAAGCCCACTGCACAGAGACTGGAACCTATATACGCATAGAACCAAAGCCCACTGCACAGAGACTGGAACCTATATACTCATAGAACCAAAGCCCACTGCACAGTGACTGGAACCTATATACGCATATTTGTGAAAAGAGAGAGAGAGAAAGAGATACTGACTCGATCGCCATTGTTGCAAAGGTTGTGCTCGTCATGTGCCATGAACTTGGAGGTGCGTTTGACATAGCGGTTGTAGATCTTGTGGTGGAAGAGCCTATTGACGGCCACCACCACTGACTTCTGCATCTTATTAGACACCACCATCCCCACTACTGACTTCATCTGCCTATCTTTTGATGCTATCTACTGAACAAATGAGAAAATCAAGATTCAATCAAACCAAACTTAGAAAAAGACACATAACAGCAACATTATCATTCCAAATATTATCATTTATCACTGATCATGGTGGTGTTAGTAAATTGTTTGCAACAAGTACAGCAATGAAGGCCATAGTTTGTGATGGCCACATCATGAGAAAGAGCATAGAGGGAAATGAGATTGGTCAGAAACTCTTTGAATTTAATCTGATAGAAGGAAATAGGGAAACAAAATGGCAAGAATGGTATATGTGGCAGCGCAAGAAACAGGGAATTGGTGGACAAAGAGAGGGGCCAACTAGTTCAATCCAATGGTCCAATTATATGACTTCAAACAGTTTGTTGCCCCTTAATTTTAAGCCTAATATAATAAGGTCCTCTCTACAATTGAGACTACTCTGAAGCACAATTATTCACTATTAAACTCAAAAGAACATCAAATAAGCAAATTATCCTCGAAAAGAGCAAACTTTCTTGAGTTTCAAAATTTGATAATATAAAGAACATTAAGCTCATAAAATGGTTTCTTTTCAATCAGATCATTCAATTTCAAGTGTTCACTGTGATACATTTCTTGAATTACTGATGCAACAAAACAAATTACTCATGAAATATCAAGTTATCAAAACAGTCATCAAAATACCCAAAATTAATTGAATCATCTGCAATCATATTCCATAATCAAAAGAACATGAGTACGATGTCCAAAGCAAAAAAGAACAGAAAAAAAAAATCACTTTTAACATCAACTAATTACCCATTTTGTTTCTCTAAATCATCAATCAGAAATTTAAAAACAAAAGATGAGTAGTTTTTCCGTCTCTTTAAGTTTTTTTTTCCCCCTTAATTCTAGCGAATGATTTTGGGGTGCTTTTGGTATACCTCTTCCTTATATACAATTCGAATCTGTATGATTAAGCTGAATTTCCCCTCTCCACAACCGAGGTTTTGATGATTATGGCAATTATGGTTTCAGAGAAATTGCACATTCCTCGATTAGTTTATTATTTAGGATTTTTTTTAGTTTAAAAAATAAAGATATGGTTCTGCCAATTACTTGATTGCTTTTAGTTGAGAAACAACATATGGGGCTTTTTAGATGATATCTATATGAACTGCAGAAAGTGTCCCTGGACTCTAGTTATGAGCCTAGAGATCTATGAAAATAAGCTCTTCCATGATTTCCAGATGATAGTTTCTATTGTTTGAAGTAAGAAGGAATGTAGTTTCTATTGTTTGAAGAAGGAATGTAGTTTCTATTGTTTGAAGTAAGAAAGAATGCTTCCTTATGTTTAGGAATCAATATGACATTGACTATTTTGGAGCAACTACCTGGGTCATCTTAATTAATTCTTAGTTTCATGGGTTTCTGGACAACTATTGATAATTTATGCAAGATTTTCGATGCACCCTTAATAAAAAGGATGGTTTCTTTTAGTATTAGCATTTGTCCATAAGGATGCAACGTATAGTTGCTAAGACATTCACAAGATCTTCTCCCCTCCTCTTCTTTTTTCTTCATTTGGAAGTTATGATGATATGTTGAAATTCCATGGTCTTGCTATACTCTGAAATTGTATAACATTATGCGCACTAAATATTGTTTCTTATATGATTTATATTTACATTGTAATACATCATCTCTTTTTACTATCACCCTCTAATCCCCGCCCCAAAATCTAGTTGAAATTTTATTAGGAACCGGAAGAAATCCTAAAATCAACAAAAATAGGATTTGAGATTGTGATAAAAACTGAAGGGAAAAAAAAAAGAAAAAAGAAGAGAGAAAGATGTTTAGAAATCACCTGGAAAAGCTGAACCCTGCAATAAAGGAGGCTATAAAGAGAACGTCCACTCCTGCAGTAGCTAGTGAGGACAAACAAATTAGGGTTTAGTTTTGATCAAAAGTCTCTAAACACTGACATTAATGGAGAAGATGTGAACGAGACAGCGAGAGTACAGAATTAAGCAAAACTTAGAAAGCCAATTTTGGACATGGGCCACAACTTGCCTCATCTGAGCCAAATTGAAGTTGCTTTCAAGGTATGCCTAAGACAATGAGAAGCCTGTTTGGACAGGTTTAGCAAATTTGGCCCTTGAATTTATACATCATGTCTAATGTTGTTTAAATTGAACTTTGCAGCTCTTTTAAGCCCAAATTGGCAAAAGGAATACTGCATGGGAAGCAATTAGAACTGTAATTACAGGCATTTAGGCATGACCATGAATACCCACAAACCAAAATGTCCTGTTAGAACTGTAACTACTGGTATTTAGGCATTCTAGAGATTAAAGGGACTGGAATGGTGGTATTAACAGCATGCTTAGGTCCTCACCATCACAGAGAAGTAATCACGCAAATACATCGGTCTATATGATCATTAAAAAAAAAAAAAAAAAGCCTTCATTCAGCTTGAAAACGCCAATTCAACAAACAAAACTAAGTTCCCACACCATATCGCGACGCTTAAACTTGATTTTAAAGAAAAATTGCATTGCCAAAGTGACAGCTAAATAACATGCTTATGAGTTGTGGCAAAAATCTTAAAAGTTTCTAAAGAATTAAAACCAAAACCCTAATCAACCGAACAGTACCAAAAATTCAAAGACCAATGGTACAGAGCTTCACATAGAAACAAAATTTAAAAACAGAAAAACAAAAAACAAAGATCTGTCAGTTGTGAAATGATCGCATGAGAATTCAAGTACTCACCTGCGAGGAGCACCGACGAGTTGCTTCAGTAATGCAGCGAGGTTGAAGGCAGGCGACGTTGTCTTGTGCTGCGGCGAGGAGTTGCTTCTGTGGTGCGGCTTTGAAGACGGTGACGGTGAGGGAATGGGAAGAGAGATACGAGTGAGCTTGGCCCAGGCCCCAAGCTGCTGAGCCCGCGCCAAGAGGTTCTAGAGCCAAGCGCAAGGGCGCGCCCAACGTAAAAATAAAATAAAAATTCATTTTATTATTTATTTTTACTTATTGCATCATCAATTAAATATAGCATTAAAATGCTAATTTTAATTTTAATTGAATTATAATTTTAATTTTCATTATATATTTTATTTAATAATACCTTCCTAAACATAATTTATAATGATTTAAATTGAATTCTATAAATTTATTATTAATAATTATTTATTTAGTATAAAAATAATTTATATTTAATATTTAATTTATGAAAAATAAAATTAAAAAAAAAACTGCAAGCAAAAAGACATTAATAAAATAAATTAACTCTAAATTAAGTTTATCTAATGACTATGAGCCCAATAACCATCAATCCATTACCATCATAAGGCCTAGTCAACATTAAGCCCCAACCAATAAAAGACCAACACTTAATTAACAGCAGTAGAGGCAATCCAAGTACATAACTTTATAATTTTATTGGCACACCCATTAACTAAAATAAATATTTATTATGCTGTCCGGACAACATAAGCAAGTTTTTGTGATCATAATAATGTTATTGTGCTTAATAAGAGCACTAAATAAGCTTAAGGATGGAAAGATTTTCTCTTTTTACACTTAGCTTAGGATAAATAATCAAGCTTGGCAAGAACTTGAGCAATGGTGGGGCGATCTGATGGGTGTGGCTCGACACATTCCAATCCAAGCTCTGTAATTGCCTTGGCAACTTTCCTGGAGCATCCCGTTTTTTCTAATTTTGCATGCAGTAATTTTATTTGAGGGTAATTTTCCCTCGCCCAATCCCCAATTCGCCTAGTTGTTCCAATGTAGTAGTTTTTCTCATTCTTCGCTATTAATTGTAATAGTATTTCTCCAAAGCTGTAAATATCTTCTGCTTTGCTTCCTGCTAAAAAGTACAAAAAAATAAAAAAAGAATTTAATATATTTTTTATACTTTTAATCTGAAGAAAAAAAAAAAGTTACCATCTTCTCCCTCTGGCGTAACATTCCCGAAATCAGCTAGTTTGGGGGTAAATTTCTGTAATCATGGGAGCCAATTAGAATTCAGTAAACTCAAAAGAAAAAGGCTTTTTTTTATTTTTTATTTTTTATGTAAAACTTTTATAGAAAAATGAATAATTAATTGACCTGATCAAGCAGAATATTGTCCAGCTTTATATCCCTGCGGACAAGTGCAGGTGTAAACCCTTGTAACTTCTGTATGGCACTCGCAACTCCTTTGATAATTTTAAGGGTTTTGTGCCAATCCAGGCCTGCAACCAAAACTTTACCCTAAAATAAGTCTAATGTTTGATCAAATGAAATAGGCCTTTAAAGTAATTTAAAAACTGTTAGAGATTTTAAGGTTTTAATTTAATTTGAATGTCAAACTTTTTTTTTCTCTTTTTAGTAAAAGATTAGAAGAGTAGAGATTTAAACCTGATTCTGTTAAATAAGTATTATATGTTCAGTTATTGAATCAAATCAGGCTAGGCAATTAGTCCAAAACGTAAAATTATTCTATTTATTTATTTATTTTTAATTAAAATTTAATTTAAAATTTTATAATTTTAGAGATAATTTCAATATTTATTAAGTATTAAGAAGGTGTTTGGCTTAACTACTTATTTTTTACTCCTTACTTAAAATGTATTTTTTTTTAATTTATAAGTTAATTTAAAAATAGGTAGTTAGTTATTTGATAAAATTACTTAAAATTAACTTTTAAATAGTTTAAGTATTTAATTAAAAAGTATTTAAAATAAACTTATTAATTGGTCAAAATGACAAAAAAGGATATAATAGTTATTAAGATAAGGATATTGTTAATATTTCTAAAAATCATTAGGTCAATATAGTCTTTCACCTGGTCAAATAGTAATTTTAAAATAAATAAATAGGTAATAAACAGTACTTATTATTTATAACTTCTAATTTATTTTAAGTAGTTTTTTTTAATTTATAAATCAAACTAAACTCAAATCTGCTTATGACTTTGTACTTATAAATATATTTAACCAATTTATAAGTCAAACCAAATAATCTTTAAACATCATTGATAAAATTATTTATGGAGTCCATGATAATTTGTCAAAGAAAAAAGAGTAAATTGCAATGAAATTCCTGAAATTTAACAAAACTCACATATTAATTCCTATGTAAGTTTGGTAAAAAATTGATTTAGGGATTAATTTATTAATAGAAGTAATATGTAAGGACTAAATTGTTAACGAAAATAAAATTTAAGTATCAAATTTTTACTAAATTTACACTAGGAATGAATTAATCTGTGAATTTTGTTAAAACTGATAGACTTCATTATAATTCATCCAAGAAAAAATATGTGAGATATGTAGCAAATAACAACTACAAATTACCATACAATAATAATATTGGGGAAATAACCTGATAACTGACTCAAGGCAGTCCCATTTTGCATGAATGGATACACAAGGTAGAACCTTTCTTCACTTTCACAGTAGCCTATCAGCTTGATGATGTTTTGATGCTTTACTTCTGGTAGATAATCCTTTTCAGCCTGGAGAATTATAAAACATCTTCCATTTGTATATAAATAGAAATAGAAATTAAAATTATGGTATTTAAGCCATCTTCAAAATTATAAAGTTACAAATTTGAGTTTCAGTTGAAATCAGTTGTATGAAAAAAATTGAATTAACGATATTAAAATCATTTCCAAAATTACAAAAATTGAGCCATTTAAATTTCATATTAGAGTGCAGTAAAAGAAAAAACAACATGGATGATTTGAGAATATAGAAAAAATTACAACGGCTAATGAAGTTGACATATATAAATATGTAATCAAGCAAACAAACCAAATTAATGATTGTTGTAATTAATTTAATTAATTAAGGCTTACTCGCCACTGGGTGCTTGCGCTTTCACATTTGTTGCGGGAGAATTTGATGGCTACATGTTCGCCGTTAATATTTCTCTCTTGCCTTCCCTTGATGATCCCTTTGTAAACTGGACCAAATGCTCCTCTCCCAACAATTTTTCCTTCTCTGATGTAACCTTTTAATTCCTCAGCAGTAAACTCTATTACGTCTCCTGAATCTGCATGCCAATTTCAATTACGTACTATCATATTATAATAATTAAAAGCTTTCTAATCAAATTAACCCATCAAATTATAATATCTTTAAACTATATGGAAACTGAGATTTTGAGTTCCAATCTTTACATGTACACATAAGAATCAGATTGATCAGGTCGGTCTAATCGGTTTAATTGAGAATTGTACTAATAGCTGATCTAATTTAACTATAAAATTTTCTTTTTGTAAAATTTGAAATTAACTCTTGTAAATTAGCTAGATAATCAGTGAATTGATCAACTCAATCGAATTTAAATGAGTTGATCATTTCACTAAAAAAAATTTTAAAAATCAGTTTGCAAAGAGAAGACTCGAGGTTGACTTAATTCTCTGTTTTTATCAATTTAATGATCAAATCGGAATTTGAGAATCATATAATAATTATGTTAATAAACCTAGCTAGTTGCCAAACTAAGTGAATTTTTTTGACATCCTTGAATAATAATGATATCATTGAACCCCAGATGGAGCTTCATGCAAATAAATAAATAAATAAATCATATGAGAAAAAGAGAGAGTAGCAGATGTAATATTACCATCTCTGTGTCGAAGGTAAGGAGGTAAAAGATTCATAATTAATCACTGCTTAACCTCTCTGATGAGAATATATGATAATGAAGAAATGAGATATGCATGTATGTATATATATAATGAGAAGGCAAAGGCTGTGTGGCTTAGACATGTTGTTTGGTTAATGGAATTCAGGCCAGAAATTTCTGCATTGATCAATGGGAGAAGAAAGAACAGAGGAACTTCTCTGGAGGTTTACCAAGAAAATGCAGAAGCATTGCAAAGATGATCAATGGAGGAGATGAACGAGAAAAAAGGAATTTTTTTGTTAGCAAGAAATTGATATCAGCCAGAATAATTAGTTTTTGCAGCTTTTCTATGTTCAAAATATATATGCTTGCATGTTTACGATAGTCCAAACTTACTTTTGCTTAAGAGGTTAAGAATGATTATCATTTTTAATTGGGCATGTTACTAAAACTGAGTGAAAATTAAAAAAAAAAATTAAATCTTATGTGTGTTAATGGGAGAAATAATTCTTAAACAAGTGAAAAAAATTACCAAAGTCAAACTCAAAATCAACAGTATAAGTGTCGGTAAACAAATAAAAAAAGCTTGAAAATCTCTGCCATGCCATGAAAAAGGTGATCTGTGCAGCATACCGATACTTACGTGAAAATGGCATGCAAATCTGTGCAGAATACCCTAGTTTAGGAAATTCTTTTTCCAAACACATGTAAAACTATTTCTTTTTTAAATTTTATTCTATTTTAATAAAATACTCTTAATATCAACTGAATAGGCTAAGTAAAATATTATTATTATTATTATTATTATTAGAATATTTTTAATTAAAAAAATAATTATTATATATTTTTTTGAAGGCTTATAAGAAGACATGAATGAAAGAGAGGCCGTTTGCAACACGAAACAGTAAAAAGAAAATGCAATAAAAGTTGGCTAGCTTGCATTTAGGAGAATTTTCGCAGGAAATGGAGTGGAAAAAATAAAACAAACAAAACATTTAACAGTAGTAGAAATATTAATAAAAGTTAAGGTTTCATTAGATCTCTTTCTTTTATAGTCAATCCCTTTCTCTGATCTCTTTTACAATCTCCATTTGATTTTATTTTACGAATTATTTTGATTTACAATTTTGAAAAAACTTTATTTACTTTTATTTGTTATTTTCTTAAGTGAAAATCAAGCCTCTTTTCGTAGTGACTTCTATGAAATGCTAACATATTTTCTCTTCTTTTATTAGTATTTTTTTGTAAATATTATAGGATGATAATTATTTTTGAACTCAGTCAACTTTCGTCCACTCTATCTCAATTCCAATATTATGCAGGACAGCGATGAGAAGAAGTTCTTTTTCCTCCAAATCCATGTAAAGCCCCTGTATAATAATATATTATTATTTTTATTAAAATATAATTTTTTTTAATATATTTATATATTAAAATATTATATTTTAATAAAAAATATAAATATTATTAAAATTTATATTTTTAATTTATAATTTATTTTTAATAATGAATTTATATTACATAATAAACTATATATATATATATATAAATCCCTGTAGAGAAACCTGCCTCTCTCTCCGGTGAGGAAGTTTTCATCCCAACTTCGAGGTAGAGACAGGAGAAGCAATCAAGCAATCTCCACCTCGAACCACTTGTTGTCATTCCTATTATATTGACTAACTTTTATCAAATGTAAAAACATGTTCATGATTTTTCATAGTGATTTCTATTAAAATGCTACCATGTTTTCTCTCCTTTTGTTAGTATTTTTTTTTTTAATATCTAATTAACTTTTATCAAATGTAAACACATTTTCATGATTTTTCATGGTGATTTCTATCAAATGCGACTATGTTTTCTCTCCTTTTGCTAGTATTTTTCTGCATTGATTAATTTTTATCAAATGCAAATAAATTTTCTCTTTCATTAATGATTTTTCATAGTGACTATTTTATTAAATGCTAACAATATGGTTTTCCTCCCTTTTGTTAGTGATTTTTCGTAGTTATCTACTATATATATATATATATATATTTTCCCTTTAATTTGTGAATATTTTTTTATAGTGATTTAATTTAATTCTAACATATTACATATGTTAAATTTTCTTCTTTGATTAATGATATATCAACACACTTGTGTTCCCTAAAATATAGAGTAAAATATCAATTCAGTATCTATATTTTTTGGTTTAATTTTCTTTTCAATCAGGATATTTTTCTATATTCGTTTTACAATTAATCCACATAAAAATAATTCTTTTGAAATTTGTAGTTATCCCTCTCAATAATGACTTTTCTTTTAAAGAGCACGATATATTTTATCACTGTACTCAACACTTATCAATAATTTAGTGTTTAATTTAATCAGTTTCAAAAATATTTTGTTTTATGTAAGTCCAAAAGTTACGTTTTCTAATTATTTCTTTCTTCTACTTAAGCATGTATTTAAGAAAAAAAAATGTAACTTTTTAATTTTTATTTTATCGTTTTTAGTTCTATATCAACTAGTTAGAAGCTATTGCTTCTATTCTTTATTTAATTATGTATAATTATTACCGTATACTAAAAGAGATGTACTTTTTACCATTACTAATTACCATAGTTTGTAGATTAATTTGGTTGAAGGATCAGATCAATGAATCACTGGTATCATTGTGGATCAACAGTATAATTAATGGGTTATTAAAAAAATTAAATATTACGTTTATTAATATAACTAAATAATTTTAATTAACTAAATTTTATTTTTAAAATCAATATTTCAATATTTATTAGATTATATTTACATATATTTATGTTAGTAGTATGCCCTAGAGCATATCATTTAGTATGTATTTTGTACATATTTTATTAATAAAAGACATTTCCACTTTTCCGTTTACATAATATATTTATGTGTAATAGAAAAGGTCCATTGATATTTTGTTAGAAATTCTATTCTTAAGTTGTTAAGAATATGAGTGACAGTATTTCTAGTACAAAGTATCATAAATAGGTTCACAATCGAGGATACTTCATAATAAGGACATGACTTATCCAGAAAGATTGTATTCATATTTGTTACCAAGTTATTTATATGAGATATAAATAAGATGGAATGGTGAGTCTCATGCCATATGACAAACATGATAGGCACTTATAAATGATAAGTAGGCCGAACCAGTGATACTTATGACAAGCACATGGAGTTTACTCTTGTCAATGTATTGTCATAAATCATATCAGTGCATATAATCTTTAGACCTGAGATAGCACAGTTATCTTGTATATAGGTAGTTTGATTTTGATACTGCTTTCATACTTGTACTATGTATGGGTATATGGGCATGTGTTGGCTCCTACTAGTTATATATGGAGGTAAGTGTTGATCAAGATGGAATCTATTCCTCTAAGTAAATAGAGATAAAATCCTATGTTCATTTAATTGTTCTTGATGTTTTAAGTTCCTGGCCAGGACAGATAGATTTATTCAGAAAAGAGTTTCTGATGAGAAAATCTTTTTAATCAAGAACTGGAATTAAAAGAGAACATAATATTCATAGCAAATGGAGTTTGACATAAACCATGACTCCAGCCTGAGTTGGGATTTTGTAACAAAGAGATTCTAGTGCATGGTAACATATGATTATAGGTTCATTTAAGGTAAACCTTATTACTAATTGGGTGGCCATGGCATGCTATGCTAGGTGTTAACTATGGTCTATGAGGTGCATAAAATGATTTAGAGAAATCATTTATGGTAAGAAAGAGTTCTAATGATATTAAGAGTTGATATCATGTCTCATTGTCAATTAGTGATGAGCCTAGTAAGTCACACACATACACAAGTAATCACCTAATTAAATATGATTTAATTAATTAATTAAAGAGTTTAATTGATTAATTAAATAGGTTTGGTTTGCAATTATATTGCAAAGTCTCTAGCATGACTTGAAACCAAATCTAGATTATTGGATGTGTAGTATAAGTTAAATTTATATTTAAAGTGTTTAAATATGAATTTAATTAATAAGAAATTAATTAATAGAGATTAATTAATTAATTTATATTTGATATAAATTGATTAGAAGAAGAGAAATAATTATTTTGGGTTGAGAACTCAAAATTAAGATACAGGGGCATTTTGGTCATTTCACAGTGTGACACGTGGCACCATGAGATGGTGACACATGGGATTACACATAAGCTTGCCAAATATTTCTAATCATGTAAGATGGTTAATATTAAGATTAAATATAGGTTTGACACTTGGCACATTGTGATTGGGTCACTTAAACCTATAGCTAATCAAAGGGTGACATGTGACAAGGGTTTAATGTGTTAACCTAGCTATATAAGTGTTGTTATGAAAAAAGAAAAGCAACCAGCAGCCACTCCTCCTTTGTCACGCCATTTTGAGGCTCTCCATCCATTCTTCTTCATTTCTCATCAATTCAAAGAGATTAGCCATCAATCTCTTGAATTAAGAACACTAGAAATTATTTTTAGTGTCCTATTTACATCTCTAATCTCTTAAAAGGCAGAACTTGAATTTCTAATTAATAGAAAAAGCTTTAGAAGCTGTTCAAGGGCTGCCATAGGTGTTCTTAGTGTGGACAAGCTAAAGGGACAACATCTGGTGTCCTGAAGATGAATCTCAAAGGCACAGACACGCTGCAGTGCATCAAGAGGTTAGTGTAATCGTTCTTGATTTAATCTAGGGTTCTAAAATTAATCTGATTAATTTTAAAATCTTAAATGGCAAATACAGATCCAAAAACATATTAAAAGAGTTTTAATATGTTGTTATCATTGAAATCAAATAGATAAAAATAAATCTTGCATGATGCATGTGACTCTAGGTGAAAATTTTTGAATTCAATGGTGTAAACTTGTGTTTTTCACGCTTCCGTTCCTTCAATTGGTATCAGAGCCACTATATTTGCCATTTAGAGTGTTGATTATATAATTAATTGTGTGTTTTGATCATGAGATGATTTATCCATTGCTGGTTGCAATGGAGGTGTGGCGGCATGCTTGAAAAAGACCATCAATGGTGCGCATGGTTTGGCTTCCATGGGTGGTTCAAGGTTTGGCTTTTAATTCTGCAATTGTTGTATGATCTAAGGCCTATTCTTTGACTAATTAAAGTGTTTAATTAGTAGTTTTAATCACACAATTAAATTATGATTCAAATATGAATTTTAAAAATTGTTTGAATGTGATTCAAATCTGAATTTTAAAAGTTGTTTGAATCATATTTAAATCTGATTTTTTAAAGTTGATTAAATAATATTCAGATCTGATTTTTTAAAAAATATTTGAATGTGATTCAAATCTGATTTTTTAAAAAATGTTTGAATGTGATTCAAATCTGAATTTTTAAGGTTGTTTGAATGTGATTCAAATCTGAATTTTTAAATTTGTTTGAATGAGATTCAAATCTGAATTTTTAAATTTATTTGAATCATATTCAAATCTGGATTTTTAAGTTGAATATGAGATATTCAATTTAATTTAAGTATGTATGTTTTATTTAATTGTTAAATAGTGATATGCATGATGGATGACCATGGACTATAAAAGACCAATGTGATTGGATTTATTTCTTTTATGTTTCTTTGGGATTGTAAATTAATTAATTTATTTTAATTTATTTTGGGCATGTATTATTAAGTTTGTAATAATTTTTGGGTTGTAATTTCATTTATTTAAGTTCTTGTAAATTCGTCTTGGTATGCCAAGGATTACTATGTAATTGGATTGCAAGAAGTTCAAGGAGGTCAAGAGCATTGGTGGGACCAGTGGGAGGAATTCAAGATCAAGTGTTGATTATGTACTCCTTCAGCAACTCTTGTAAAATGAATGAATGAAATGCACCTAGGAATGCCCTGATTCAATTCTTGGTGGCTCAGAATTGAATCCCTTAGAAAGTTCATGATCATACCATATTTACTGCTTATCCATGAATATATGAGATGTATGGGAATGTATGCAATTATATGATATATGCATGCTAAATGGATAATGTGCAAAGTGAGACCTTAATAGTAATTAGGATGACTATAAAATCTTCCAAACAAATGATTAAGTTGGAAATGCTATAATTAAAGTAATTATAACATAGGCCCTCCATTTGGGCAATTATTTTAAGAAATTTTAAATAGTTGCATAAGATGCAATTAATTTAAGAGATTTTCTTAAGAATAATTGTTAAGCATGAGATGTTATAAATATGTAAATGGTTTGGTGGCCAATATTGGATGTACCTGAGGACATTAAAATTATTTGCATAATTACTGGCTCAATGGGATCAACTTAACTAATGCAAGATAAGTCAATAATGGATGTACCTGAGATTTTGAGCATTAGGGGCTAAGTAAAGGATTGAAGCTCACATGAGATGTGATGGGCAAGGAGTTGCTCACTTATAGTTTATTGTAATTCCAAAAACAGATGTACCTGAAGATGATCAATAAAATTATAAGAATTCAATCACCCACTAGAAATCCATCCAACTAGGATTTCCATTTTCTACTTTGGAAGTGTAGGATTCGCTAAGTTAGTGGGAGGATCAATTTGATTAAAAGACCATAATCATTTTGGTTAATTACATGATACATTTACTAATTAATCTGGTTATTTTCTGCAGTTAATTTTCTGATAAAAATGAGCACAGAACAACCACCACCATCCAATATCCTTGCAAGCATACTTGATCGCAATAGGTTGACAGGACCTAATCTCTCTGATTGGCTAAGAAATTTGAAACTTGTCCTGAACCTTGAACATATAGGATATGTTCTAGATTCAAATGTTCCTGGTCCCTTACCTCCAGAGGCCACTCAAGAGGAACATGAAACTTTGGACAAGTGGAAGGAGCATGATATGAGAGCTAAGTGTTACATACTTGCTTCCATGAGTAATGAGTTACAGAAGCAGCATGAAAACATGCAGAGTGCAAGTGAGATCCTCCTTCACCTACAAGAGTTGTATGGTGAGCACAGTAGAAATGCTAGGTATGAGATATCTAGGCAGCTGTTCCGCATGAAGATGTCTGAGGGACAGAATGTTGAGGATCATGTCCACAAGATGATTCGGCTGATTGAGCAGTTGGAACATCTTGACTTCAACATGGATTTCCAACTACAGACGGATTTGATCCTTCAGTCCCTTCCTGAGTCTTTTAGGAATTTTGTGACAAATTTCCATATGACTAAACAGGAATGCACCTTATCTGGTTTACTCAACATGCTAATTATTGCCCAAAAGAATATGCCGAGCAATAAAGGAAAAGAGGTTGCTTTGATTTCATCTTCTTCTACTGGAAAGTCCAACAATAAGAAGGGCAATAAGAAAAAGAAATCTCAGATTCCTGGTCCTTCCAAGAAAATAGCTAAACAGAAAAGGAAGACTAAAGCTGATGTAGGCAAAGGAAAGTGTTTCCACTGCCAAAAGGATGGGCATCGGAAAAGGAACTGCCCAGAGTATCTTGCTTCTCTGAATGACAAGAAGGATACACCTTCGGAAGGTATGTCCATATCTTGTTATTTAGATTATGATGATACTCATAGTTCTTCTACAGCTTGTGTTTTAGATACTGGTGCCAGTTCTCACATTTCTAATGATATGCAGGAACTAGCAAATAGTAGCAGCTTGCGTTCTCAAGATGTTAGAGTTCGGATTGGCAATGGCTCAACTATTGAAGCTTTAGCCATAGGATCTAAATCTTTTTACATGTTTGGACATGTTTTGTGCTTAGATAATATTTTATATGTACATGATGCTTTTAAGAACATCATTTATATATCTAGTTTGACTAGAAATAGCTATGAATTTCAGTTTATAGATGATGTTTGCAATATTTATTTTGGAAATAAATATGTTGGTTCGGGTTATATGAATGATGGTCTTTATTATTTGGATAATAATGACAAACACAAATTGAATGCAAGTGATATAAAAGAATGCAATACCATGGTGAAAACCAACTCAAGTTCAAAATATATTTGGCACTTAAGGTTATGTCATGTTGCAGAAGATAGGATTGCAAAACTGGAGAAAATGGAGATTCTATCCTCATTGGGCTTTGAGTCTACTCCAACTTGTGAATCTTGCCTTCAGGGCAAAATGACTAGATCACCCTTTGTTGGACAAGGGCTAAGAGCTGAAAATATTTTGGAGCTAATACATAGTGATGTATGTGGTCCATTTAAAGAAATGGCTAGAGGGGGTTTTCATTATTTTATTACCTTTACTGATGATAAATCAAGATTTTGGTATTTGTATTTGATGAAATACAAACATGAATCCTTTGAAAAGTTCAAAGAATTTAAATTTGAAGTAGAAAATCAAACAGGAAAGAGTATTAAAGCTCTTCGATTAGATCGTTGAGGTGAATATTTGAGTACTGAATTTGATGAATACTTGAGAGAGCATGGCATTATTTCCCATCTAACTCCTCCAGGAACACCACAGTTGAATGGTGTATTTGAAAGGAGAAATCGTACCCTATTGGATATGGTACGTAGTATGATGAGCTATACTGATATGCCAATCTCCTTTTGGGGATTTGCATTAGAATCAGCTTTGTATATTCTGAATAGGATTCCATCAAAATCAGTTTCTTCCACATCTTATGAGATATGGCATGGAAGAAAACCAAGTCTTAAGCATGTTAAGATTTGGGGTTGTCCAGCTTATATCAAAAAGTTGAACACTGATAAATTGGAGACCAGATCAAAAAAAGGTCGATTTGTTGGATATCCAAAAGATAGTTTTGGATATTATTTTTATTTGCCTACTTCACAAAAGGTTGTGATAAGTAGAGATGCCACATTTCTTGAACAACAGTTTGTTCAAGAAGGAGGCAAAGGAAGGCAAATAGAGTTAGAATAGGAGAATTCTGACCAACCAACAGATCAGATGGATGTAGATCTATCTAGTCAACCTATACCCGTTGATGAAACATCTACAACTGTTCCTCGTAGAACAACCAGGGTATCTCACCCACCAGTGAGATATGATTTCCTTTATGAAGAAGAACAAGAGTTGTCTACTCATGAAGAAGTAGATCATGGAGATGATCCACTTACCTATAAAGAAGCTATATCAGATATAGACTCTTCAAAATGGATTGATGCTATGAAATCTGAGATTGATTCCGTGTATAAGAATCAAGTTTGGGATCTTGTTGACCCACCTGAAGGTATTGTACCTATAGGGAACAAATGGGTTTTCAAGAAGAAAATTGGTTCTGATGGAAAGGTAGAGACCTATAAGGCAAGGCTAGTAGCGAAAGGGTTTCGCCAAAGGCAAGGAGTCGACTATGAGGAGACTTTCTCGCCTGTTGCCATGCTTAAATCAGTTAGGATTTTATTAGCAATAGCTGCATACTATGATTATGAGATTTGACAGATGGATGTCAAAACAGCTTTTCTCAATGGATACATTGAAGAAGACATTTTCATGGAACAACCTAGGGGTTTTGAATCCCAAAATGGTTCCAAGGTATGCAAGCTAAAGCGATCCATTTATGGGTTGAAACAAGCTTCGAGGAGTTGGAACATCCGTTTTGATGAAGCCATTAAATCGTTTGGTTTTATCAAAAATGAGGATGAGCCATGTGTATATAAGAAGGTTAGTGACAGTGCTATCACTTTCCTTGTCTTATATGTGGATGACATACTGTTGATGGGTGATGACACAGGTATGTTGACAACTATAAAGGTATGGTTGTCAAATACATTCTCCATGAAAGACGTAGGGGAGGCAACCTATATTCTTGGGATTCGCATCTATAGAGATAGAGCGAAAAGAATAATTGGTTTATCCCAAAGTCTATACTTGGAAAAGGTGTTAAAGAGGTTTAACATGCTTGATTCCAAGAGAGGATTGTTACCAGTGAGACATGGTATCCACCCTTCTAAAGAGATGTCTTCAAAGACACCTGAAGAAAGAGATAAGATGGTCAGGATTCCATATGCTTCGACTATTGGAAGTTTAATGTATGCAATGTTGTGTACTAGGCCGGATATCGCATATGCTGTTAGTTTGACTAGCAGGTATCAATCCAATCCAGGTTTGGAACACTGGATAGCTGTCAAGAATATCATTAAGTACTTGAGAAGAACTAAGGATTTATTCTTGATTTATGGAGGTGGAGACTTGCAATTGGATGGTTATACTGATTCTGACTTTCAATCAGATATCGATGATAGAAAGTCTACCTCTGGATATGTGTTCATTTGTAATGGAGGTGCAGTCAGTTAGAAGAGTTCCAAACAGAGCACGACTGCAGATTCCACTACAGAGGCTGAGTATATTGCTGCATCAGATGCTGCAAAGGAAGCTGTTTGGATAAAGAAGTTCATGACAGAACTTACAGTAGTTCCTTCCATTGAGTCAGCAGTTCCACTACACTATGACAACAATGGAGCAGTCATACAGGCTAAGGAACTAAGGTCTCACCCAAAATCCAAACACATAGAAAAGCACTACCACATTATCAGAGATATAGTTGGGCAAGGCGATATAGCCATGCAGAAAAAATAACATCAGCTGAAAAACCAGCTGATCCATTCACTAAGCCTTGTCACAAGCTCAGTTAGACCGACATCTTGAGAAGATGGGTTTAAGATATTGTAATGAATGGCTCTAGTGCTAGTGGGAGATTGTTAGTAGTATGCCCTAGAGCATATCATTTAGTATGTATCTTGTACATATTTTATTAATAAAAGGTATTTCCACTTTTCCGTTTACATAATATATTTATGTGTAATAGAAAAGGTCCATTGATATTTTGTTAGAAATTCTATTCTTAAGTTGTTAAGAATATGAGTGACAGTATTTCTAGTACAAAGTATCATAAATAGGTTCACAATCAAGGATACTTCATAATAAGGACATGACTTATCCAGAAAGATTGTATTCATGTTTGTTACCAAGTTATTTATATGAGATATAAATAAGATGGAATGGTGAGTCCCATGCCATATGACAAACATGATAGGCACTTATAAATGATAAGTAGGCCGAACTAGTGACACTTATGACAAGCACATGGAGTTTACTCTTATCAATGTATTGTCATAAATCATATCAGTGCATATAATCTTTAGACCTGAGATAGCACAGTTATCTTGTATATAGGTAGTTTGAGTTTGATACTGTTTTCATACTTGTACTATGTATGGGTATATGGGCATGTGTTGGCTCCTACTAGTTATATATGGAGGTAGGTGTTGATCAAGATGGAATATGTTCCTCTAAGTAAATAGAGATAAAATCCTATGTTCATTTAATTGTTCTTGATGTTTCAAGTTCTGCCAGACAGATAGATTTATTCAGAAAAGAGTTTCTGATGAGAAAATCTTTTTAATCAAGAACTGGAATTAAAAGAGAACATAATATTCATAGCAAATGGAGTTTGACATAAACCATGACTCCAGCTTGAGTTGAGATTTTGTAACAGAGAGATTTTAGTGCATGGTAACATATGATTATAGGTTCATTTAAGGTAAACCTTATTACTAATTGGGTGGCCATGGCATGCTGTGCTAGGTGTTAACCATGGTCTATGAGGTGCATAAAATGATTTAGAGAAATCATTTATGGTAAGAAAGAGTTCTGATGATATTAAGAGTTGATATCATGTCTCATAGCCAATTAGTGATGAGCCTAGTAAGTCACACACATACACAAGTAATCACCTAATTAAATATGATTTTATTAATTAATTAAAGAGTTTAATTGATTAATTAAATAGGTTTATTTTGCAATTAGATTGCAAAGTCCCTAGCATGACTTGAAACCAAATCTAGATTATTGGATGTGTAGTATAAGTTAAATTTATATTTAAAAGTGTTTAAATATGAATTTAATTAATGAGAAATTAATTAATAGAGATTAATTAATTAATTTATATTTGATATAAATTGATTAGAAGAAGAGAAATAATTATTTTGGGTTGAGAACTCAAAATTAAGACACAGGGGCATTTTGGTCATTTCACAGTGTGACACGTGGCACCATGAGATGGTGACACATGGGATTACACATAAGCTTGCCAAATATTTTTAATCATGTAAGATGATTAATATTAAGATTAAATGTAGGTTTGACACTTGGCACATTGTGATTGGGTCACTTAAACCTAGAGCTAATCAAATGGTGACATGTGGCAAGGGTTTAATGTGTTAACCTAGCTATATAAGTGTTGTTATGAAAAAAGAAAAGCAACCAGCAGCCACTCCTCCTTTGTCACGCCATTTTAAGGCTCTCCATCTATTCTTCTTCATTTCTCATCAATTCAAAGAGATTAGCCATCAATCTCTTGAATTAAGAACACTAGAAATTGTTTCTAGTGTCCTATTTACATCTCTAATCTCTTAAAAGGTAGAACTTGAATTTCTAATTAATAGAAAAAACTTTAGAAGCTGTTCAAGGGCTGCCATAGGTGTTCTTGGTGTGGACAAGCTAGAGGGACAATATCTGGTGTCCTGAAGACGAATCTCAAAGGCACAGACACGCTGCAGTGCATCAAGAGGTTAGTGTAATCGTTCTTGATTGAATCTAGGATTCTAAAATTAATCTGATTAATTTTAAAATCTTAAATGGCAAATACAGATCCAAAAACATATTAAAAGAGTTTTAATATGTTGTTTATCATTGAAATCAAATAGATAAAAATAAATCTTGCATGATGCATGTGACCCTAGGTGAAAATTTTTGAATTCAATGGTGTAAACTTGTGTTTTTCACGCTTCCGTTCCTTCAATTGGTATCAGAGCCACTATATTTGCCATTTAGATTGTTGATTATATAATTAATTGTGTGTTTTGATCATGAGATGATTTATCCATTGCTGGTTGCAATGGAGGTGTGGCGGCATGCTTGAAAAACACCATCAATGGTGCGCATGGTTTGGCTTCCATGGGTAGTTCAAGGTTTGACTTTTAATTCTACAATTGTTGTATGATCTAAGGCCTATTCTTTGACTAATTAAAGTGTTTAATCAGTAGTTTTAATCACACAATTAAATTATGATTCAAATATGAATTTTAAAAATTGTTTGAATGTGATTCAAATCTGAATTTTAAAAGTTGTTTGAATGTGATTCAAAGCTGAATTTTTAAATTTGTTTGAATCATATTTAAATCTGATTTTTTAAAGTTGATTGAATAATATTCAGATCTGATTTTTTAAAAAATATTTGAATGTGATTCAAATCTGAATTTTTAAGGTTGTTTGAATGTGATTCAAATCTGAATTTTTAAGGTTGTTTGAATGTGATTCAAATCTGAATTTTTAAGGTTGTTTGAATGTGATTCAAATATGAATTTTTAAATTTGTTTGAATGAGATTCAAATCTGAATTTTTAAATTTATTTGAATCATATTCAAATCTGGATTTTTAAGTTAAATATGAGATATTCAATTTAATTTAAGTATGTATGTTTTATTTAATTGTTAAATAGTGATATGCATGATGGATGATCATGGACTATAAAAGACCAATGTGATTGGATTTATTTTTTTATGTTTCTTTGGGATTGTAATTTATTTTGGGCATGTATTATTAAGTTTGTAATAATTTTTGAATTGTAATTTCATTTATTTAAGTTCTTGTAAATTTGTCTTGGTATGCCAAGGATTACTATATAATTGGATTGCAAGAAGTTCAAGGAGGTCAAGAGCATTGGTGGGACCAGTGGGAGGAATTCAAGATCAAGTGTTGATTATGTACTCCTTCAGCAACTCTTGTAAAATGAATGAATGAAATGCACCTAGGAATGCCCTGATTCAATTCTTGGTGGCTCAGAATTGAATCCCTTAGAAAGTTCATAATCATACCATATTTACTGCTTATCCATGAATACATGAGATGTATGAGAATGTATGCAATTATATGATATATGCATGCTAAATGGATAATGTGCAAAGTGAGACCTTAATAGTAATTAGGATGACTATAAAATCTTCCAAACAAATGATTAAGTTGGAAATGCTATAATTAAAGTAATTATAACATAAGCCCTCCATTGGGGCAATTATTTTAAGAAATTTTAAATAGTTGCATAAGATGCAATTAATTTAAGAGATTTTCTTAAGAATAATTGTTAAGCATGAGATGTTGTAAATATGTAAATGGTTTGGTGGCCAATATTGGATGTACCTGAGGACATTAAAATTATTTGCATAATTACTGGCTCAATGGGATCAACTTAACTAATGCAAGATAAGTCAATAATGGATGTACTTGAGATTTTGAGCATTAGGGGCTAGGTAAAGGATTAAAGCTCACATGAGATGTGATGGGCAAGGAGTTGCTCACTTATAGTTTATTGTAATTCCAAAAACGGATGTACCTGAAGATGATCAATAAAATTATAAGAATTCAATCACCCACTAGAAATCCATCCAACTAGGATTTCCGTTTTCTACTTTGGAAGTGTAGGATTCGCTAAGTTAGTGGGAGGACCAATTTGATTAAAAGACCATAATCATTTTGGTTAATTACATGATACATTTACTAATTAATCTGGTTATTTTCTGCAATTAATTTTCTGATAAAAATGAGCACAGAACAACCACCACCATCCAATATCCTTGCAAGCATACTTGATCGCAATAGGTTGACAGGACCTAATCTCTCTGATTGGCTAAGAAATTTGAAACTTGTCCTGAACCTTGAACATATAGGATATGTTTTAGATTCAAATGTTCCTGGTCCCTTACTTCCAGAGGCCACTCAAGAAGAACATGAAACTTTGGACAAGTGGAAGGAGCATGATATGAGAGCTAAGTGTTACATGCTTGCTTCCATGAGTAATGAGTTACAGAAGCAGTATGAAAACATGCAGAGTGCAAGTGAGATCCTCCTTCACCTACAAGAGTTGTATGGTGAGCACAGTAGGAATGCTAGGTATGAGATATCTAGGCAGCTGTTCCGCATGAAGATGTCTGAGGGACAGAATGTTGAGGATCATGTCCACAAGATGATTCGGCTGATTGAGCAGTTGGAACATCTTGACTTCAACATGGATTTCCAACTACAGACGGATTTGATCCTTCAGTCCCTTCCTGAGTCTTTTAGGAATTTTGTGACAAATTTCCATATGACTAAACAGGAATGCACCTTAGCTGGTTTACTCAACGTGCTAGTTATTGCCCAAAAGAATATGCCGAGCAATAAAGGAAAAGAGGTTGCTTTGATTGCATCTTCTTCTACTGGAAAGTCCAACAATAAGAAGGGCAATAAGAAAAAGAAATCTCAGATTCCTGGTCCTTCCAAGAAAATAGCTAAACAGAAAAGGAAGACTAAAGCTGATGTAGGCAAAGGAAAGTGTTTCCACTGCCAAAAGGATGGGCACTAGAAAAGGCGCCTGCAGTATCTTGCTTCTCTGAAGGACAAGAAGGATACACCTTCGGAAGGTATGTCCATATCTTGTTATTTAGATTATGATGATACTCATAGTTCATCTACAGCTTGGGTTTTAGATACTGGTGCCAGTTATCACATTTCTAATGATATGTAGGAACTAGCAAATAGTAACAGCTTGCGTTCTCAAGATGTTAGAGTTCGGATTGGCAATGGCTCAACTGTTGAAGCTTTAGCCATAGGATCTAAATCTTTTTACATGTTTGGACATGTTTTGTGTTTAGATAATATTTTATATGTACCTGATGCTTTTAAGAACATCATTTATATATCTAGTTTGACTGGAAATGGCTATGAATTTCAGTTCATAGATGATGTTTGCAATATTTATTTTGGAAATAAATATGTTGGTTCGGGTTATATGAATGATGGTCTTTATTATTTGGATAATAATGACAAACACAAATTGAATGCAAGTGATCTAAAAGAATGCAATGCCATGGTGAAAATCAAGTCAAGTTCAAAATATATTTGGCACTTAAGGTTATGTCATGTTGCAGAAGATAGGATTGCAAAACTGGAGAAAATGGGGATTCTATCCTCATTGGGCTTTGAGCCTACTCCAACTTGTGAATCTTGCCTTCAGGGCAAAATGACTAGATCACCCTTTGTTGGACAAGGGCTAAGAGCTGAAAATATGATTTAATTAATTAATTAAAGAGTTTAATTGATTAATTAAATAGGTTTGGTTTGCAATTAGATTGCAAAGTCCCTAGCATGACTTGAAACTAAATCTAGATTATTGGATGTGTAGTATAAGTTAAATTTATATTTAAAGTGTTTAAATATGAATTTAATTAATGAGAAATTAATTAATAGAGATTAATTAATTAATTTATATTTGATATAAATTGATTAGAAGAAGAGAAATAATTATTTTGGGTTGAGAACTCAAAATTAAGATACAGGGGCATTTTGGTCATTTCACAGTGTGACATGTGGCACCATGAGATGGTGACACATGGGATTACACATAAGCTTGTCAAATGTTTTTAATCATGTAAGATGATTAATATTAAGATTAAATATAGGTTTGACACTTGACACATTGTGATTGGGTCACTTAAACCTAGAGCTAATCCTTGTCAAATGTTTTTAATCATGTAAGATGATTAATATTAAGATTAAATATAGGTTTGACACTTGACACATTGTGATTGGGTCACTTAAACCTAGAGTTAATCAAAGAGTAACATGTGGCAAGGGTTTAATGTGTTAACTAGCTATATAAGTGTTGTTATGAAAAAAGAAAAGCAATCAGTAGCCACTCCTCCTTTGTCACGCCATTTTAAGGCTCTCCATCTATTCTTCTTCATTTCTCATCAATTCAAAGAGATTAGCCATCAATCTCTTGAATTAAGAACACTAGAAATTATTTCTAGTGTCCTATTTACATCTCTAATCTCTTAAAAGGCAGAACTTGAATTTCTAATTAATAAAAAAAAACTTTAGAAGCTGTTCAAGGGCTGCCATAGGTGTTCTTGGTGTGGACAAGCTAGAGGGACAACATCTGGTGTCCTGAAGACGAATCTCAAAGGCACAGACACGCTGCAGTGCATCAAGAGGTTAGTGTAATCGTTCTTGATTTAATCTAAGGTTCTAAAATTAATCTGATTAATTTTAAAATCTTAAATGGCAAATACAGATCCAAAAACATATTAAAAGAGTTTTAATATGTTGTTTATCATTGAAATCAAATAGATAAAAATAAATCTTGCATGATGCATGTGACCCTAGGTAAAAATTTTTGAATTTAATGATGTAAACTTGTGTTTTTCATGCTTCCGTTCTTTCAATTTGAACATTTACGTATATCTTAATAATACTATTAAAATTTATATGAAAATATTAAATATATTTAAATTTTAATTATATATTAAAACTAAAAACTAAAATATCATTTTAACAAATTTCTTCTATTACTATAAATAAAAAAAATTATAGTCAAGTTATATTTTATTTATTTACTAAATATAAGTTTAAATATTAAAATATCGATATAATTTATATTTTTAAAAGTTTTTAAATAAGAAAATTTTAAATCGGCTGATCATTAAGTTAACAGTCATCAATTTAACTACTAAGTCATTCAATTTTTTTCTAGACCAACTCTTTATCTAATTCAATAAGAAAATCAACCCAAGATAATCAACTTAATTTTATATCTGAATTATTGATTCATCCATCGAATCGAGCCAAATTTAATAATACTAATGCTGAGAACTTTTTTTTTTTAATTTTTATTTTAAATTAATTTTTTGCTTTTCAAGATTTTATCTGCTACACGACGAAACCTGAAGAGCAAGAATTTGGTACGGCTGTTTTTTTTTTTTATTGAAGACAGTATTGCATTTTTTTTATAAATTTTTTCACGTAATTAAACTTATTTGATATTTATAAAAAATAACATAATTTAAATATTTTTATATAATTTAAATAAAATTTAATTAAATCCTAAATTAAATAGTGAAACTGCTATTTTAGTCTTTATCCTGTTTGTTTTATTTTTTTTTTATTTTTTCTTTTGTTTTTTTATTTTTTATTTCTTTCATTTTGCTTTTTTGTTTTTCATATAACTAAACTTACTCAACACTCACACAAAAAATAATATTATTGAAACATTGTCAAATAATTAAAAATTACGACAAATTATAAATCGAATATAAAAATGTTTTTATTTTCATAAATAAATAATTTAAAAATATAAATTTATAAAATATAATAGTGCTAATAAATTGAAAATAATCTATATTATTATCATTTAAAAAATAATACAAATTATAGAATTAAAAAATTAATTTCTATATATATATATATATATATATAGAAAGGTGATTTGTGCAGAAGACCGACGCTTACGTGAAAATGGCATGCAAATCTGTGCAGAATACCCAAGTTTAGGAAATTCTTTTTCCAAACAAATATGAAACTAAATTTTTATTTTTAAATTTGACTCTATTTTGATAAAATAATAATATTATTATTAATTAGTGATATTAGAATATTTTTAATTAAAAAATAATTATTATATATTATTTTGAAGGCTTAAGAAGACGTTAATGAAAGAGGCCGTGTGCAACACGAAATAGTAAAAAGAAAATGCAATAAAAGCTGGCTAGCATGCATTTAGGAGAATTTTCGCAGGAAATGGAGTGGAAATAGGAGAACAAACAAAACATTTAACAGTACTAGAAATATTAATAAAAGTTAAGTTTTCTTTAGGTCTCTTTCTTCTACGATTAATCCCTTTCTCTGATCTCTTTTACAATCTCCATTTGATTTTATTTTACGAATTATTTTGATTTACAATTTTTAAAAAAAGCTTTATTTAGTTTTATTTGTTATTTTCTTAAGTGAAAAAGGATCCTCTTTTCATAGTGATTTCTATGAAATGCTAACATGTTTTCTCTTCTTTTGTTAGTGATTTTTTTTTTTCAAATATTATAGGATGATAATTATTATTGAACTCAATCAATTTTCTTTGACTCAACCTCAATTCTGATATTATGCAGAATAGCAACAAGAAGAAGATTTTTCTACTTCAAATCCACATAAATCACCTTGCATAATAATATATTATTGTTTTTGTATTAAAATATAATTTATTTTAATATATTTATGTATTAAAATATTATCACTTTAATAAAAAAAATAGATATTATTAAAATTATATTTAAAACTTATATTTCTAATTTATAATTTATTTTTAATAAATAAATTTATATTATATAATAATAAATAATAAAAAAAAAACTGCCCCACAATCTCTGTCCCGAGCCACCTCATTCCCATTCCTATTATATTGACTAACTTTTATCAAATATGATTTTTTCACAGTGATTTCTATCAAAATGCTACCATGTTTTCTCTCCTTTTGTTAGTATTTTTTTTTTATATATATGTTGACTAACCTCTATCAAATGCAAACACATTTTCATGATCTTTCATAGTGATTCCTATCAAATACTACCATGTTTACTCTCCTTTTACTGGTAATTTTTCTGCAGTGCTTAATTTTTATCAATTGCGAATATTAATTTTATCAATTGCGAATACATTTTCCCTTTTGTTAATGATTTTTCATTGTCAATATTTCTATTAAATGCTACCAATATTGTTTTCCTCCCTTTTGTTAGTGATTTTTCGTGGTGATTAACTTGTATCAAATATGAACATATTCTCCCTTGTGAACTATTTTGATTTTTCATAGTGATATGCCATATATATTTTTCCTTTAAATTTTTTAATTATTTTTTTATAATAATTTATATCAAATGCTAACATATTACATAAGTTAAATTTTCTTCCTTTATTAATGATATTTTTTATAGTATTTTTGTGGATGAGAGATGAAAGGAAAGTTACAAATGGATTTTTTTTTTTCTCTTAAATCTGATCTATCACGAGAATATATAGAATATATGGTAAATATTATTTATTAAATATATAAATTCCACATATTTTTTTTAAATTGATGATGAATCGGGTACAAATAAAAATTTTCCAATAGACATATATATTTCTCTAAAGAAAGAAAAAAATATAGAATTTTGATGGGAGATGAATTTTCATTCTTTTACTTTCGACATAGATGAAGTTTGGGGCAAAGAAAATGGGAAAATAAATCTACTATCTTTTTAAAAATGGGAAAGTATTATTTTAAAAATATTTATTAAAGACATTTAATTTTTAATCTCAATTTAAATTTTACATATTTTAGTTATAAAAATTTTAAAATAGTAAAAAAAGATATTTTTTCTATGGATTTCTCGTGTTATTGGGTTCTTATTAGTCTCTATGAAGGGTCACAATGACACCTCAATAAGCCCTTGCCCAACGCATAACAATGAATAAGTGTAAAATTATTGTAAGCCGAGTTTATTTATTTATTTTTTAATGAATACTTTCATTTTATTAAAAAGCCTATGCAAGGCAAACAAAGTTGCATATATAAAATATTGTAAATAGATATATCCATATACTTGTGTTTGCTAAAATATAGAGTAAATTGTCAATTTAGTTCCTATACTTTTGGGTTTAGATTTTTTTTTCTTTTTTTAATCATGATATTTCTCTAAATTCATTTTACAATCCATATAAAAATAATTTTTCGAAATTTGTAATTGTCCCTCTCAACGTTACTTTTTATAAGAATTGTCTACTAAAAGAGAGGTCCCTTTTACTATTACTAAGAATCATAGTTATTAAATTCAATTTGGAGATTAATCTGATTGAAAAATTAGATCAACGAGTCACTAATTTAATAATAGGTCAACGGTCCAATCAATGAGTCATTAAAAAATTAATTAAATATTACATTTATTAGATTATATTTACAATTTTTTTAAAAAAATACTCAATTTTAGTAAAATACTCAATTAAGCAAAAATAATTTTATTATTAATTAGTGGTATTAGAACATTTTTAATTAAAAAATGATTATTATATTTTTGAAGGCTTATTTATAAGAAGACATGAATGAAAGAGAGGCCGTGTGCAACGCGAAATAGTAAGAAGAAAATGCAATAAAAGCTGGCTAGCATGAATTTACGAGAATTTTCACAGGAAACGGAGTGGGAACAGGAGAACAAACAAAACATTTAACAGTACTAACATGTTTTCTCTTCTTTTGTTAGTGATTTTTTTTTTCAAATATTATAGGATGATAATTATTATTGAACTCAATCAATTTTCTTTTACTCAACCTCAATTCTGATATTATGCAGAATAGCAACAAGAAGAAGGTTTTTCTACTTCAAATCCACATAAATCACCTTGCATAATAATATATTATTGTTTTTGTATTAAAATATAATTTATTTTAATATATTTATGTATTAAAATATTATCACTTTAATAAAAAAAATAGATATTATTAAAATTATATTTAAAACTTATATTTCTAATTTATAATTTATTTTTAATAAATAAATTTATATTATATAATAATAAATAATAAAAAAAACTGCCCCACAATCTCTGTCCCGAGCCACCTCATTCCCATTCCTATTATATTGACTAACTTTTATCAAATATGATTTTTTCACAGTGATTTCTATCAAAATGCTACCATGTTTTCTCTCCTTTTGTTAGTATTTTCTTTTTTTTATATATATATATGTTGACTAACTTCTATCAAATGCAAACACATTTTCATGATCTTTCATGGTGATTCCTATCAAATACTACCATGTTTACTCTCCCTTTGTTAATGATTTTTCATAGTCAATATTTCTATTAAATGCTAACAACATTGTTTTCCTCCCTTTTGTTAGTGATTTTTCGTGGTGATTAACTTGTATAAAAAATGAACATATTCTCCCTTGTGAACTATTTTGATTTTTCATAGTGACATACCATATATATTTTTCCTTTGAATTTTTAAATTATTTTTTTATGATAATTTATATCAAATGCTAACATATTACATAAGTTAAATTTTCTTCTTTTATTAATGATATTTTTCATAGTATTTTTGTGGATGAGAGATGAAAGGAAAGTTACACATGGATTTTTTTTTTCTCTTAAATCTAATCTATCACGAGAATATATGGTAAAAATTATTTATTAAATATATAAATCTCACATATTTATTTTTTAAATTTATGATAAATCGGGTATAGATAAAAATTTTCCAACTAGACATATATATTTCTCTAAAGAAAGAAAAAAATATAGAATTTTGATGGGAGATGAATTTTCATTCTTTTACTTTCGACATAGATGAAGTTTGGGGCAAAGAAAATGGGAAAATAAATCTACTATCTTTTTAAAAATGGGAAAGTATTATTTTAAAATATTTATTAAAGACATTTAATTTTTAATCTCAATTTAAATTTTACATATTTTAGTTATAAAAATTTTAAAATAGTAAAAAAAACATCTTTTTTCTATGGATTTCTCGTGTTATTGGGTTCTTATTAGTCTCCATGAAGGGTCACAATGACACCTCAGTAAGCCCTTGCCCAACGCATAACAATGAATAAGTGTAAAATTATTGTAAGCCGAGTTTATTTATTTATTTTTTAATGAATACTTTCATTTTATTAAAAATCCTATGCAAGGCAAACAAACTTGCATATATAAAATATTATAATTAATTCGACTTAAATAGATATATCCATATACTTGTGTTTGCTAAAATATAGAGTAAAAGTTCCTATACTTTTGGGTTTATAATTTTTTTCTTTTTTTAATCATGATATTTCTCTAAATTCATTTTACAATCCATATAAAAATAATTTTTTCGAAATTTGTAGTTGTCTCTCTCAACATTACTTTTTATAAGAATTGTCTACTAAAAGAGAGTTACTTTTAACTGTCACTAAGAATCATAGTTATTAAATTCAGTTTGGAGAATAATCTAATTGAAAAATTAGATCAACGAGTCACTAATTTAATAATAGGTCAACGGTCCAATCAATGAGTTATTAAAAAATTAATTAAATATTACATTTATTAATATAACAAAATAATTTCAATCAAATAAATTTATTTTTAAAGTTAATATTTCAACATTTATTAGCTTATATTTACAATTTTTTATTTAAAAAAATTTTACTCAATTTTAGTAAAATACTCAATTAAGCAAAAATAATTTTATTATTAATTAGTGGTATTAGAACATTTTTAATTAAAAAATGATTATTATATTTTTGAAGGCTTATTTATAAGAAGACATGAATGAAAGAGAGGCTGTGTGCAACGCGAAATAGTAAGAAGAAAATGCAATAAAAGCTGGCTAGCATGAATTTACGAGAATTTTCACAGGAAACGGAGTGGGAACAGGAGAACAAACAAAACATTTAACAGTACTACAAATGTAAATAAAGGTTAAGGTTTCATTGGATCTCTTTCTTCTATAATTAATCCCTTTCTCTAATCTCTTTTACAATCTCCTTTTGATTGACAATTTTTAAAAAGCTTTATTTAGTTTTATTTGTTCTTTTCTTAAGTGAAAATCAAGCCTATTTTCATAGTGATTTCTATGAAATACTAACATGTTTTCTCTTCTTCTTTTGTTAGTGATTTTTTCTTTAAATATTATACGATGATAATTGTTATTAAACCCAATTAATTTTCTTTGATTCCATCTCGATTTTAATATTGTGCAGGACAACGACGAGAAGAAAATCTTTCTACCCCGAATCCACATACATAGCTTTGCACAATAACATATTATTTTTTATTAAAATATAATTTATTTCTATATATTTATGTATTAAAAATATTATCATTTTAACAAAACAATACATTTATATTATTAAACTTATATTTCTAATTTTTATAATTTATCTTTAATAAGAAAATTATATTACATAATAATAAATTAAAATGAAAACAAAAAGTCCCAAAGAGAAACTTGCTCCACTCTACAATGGGGAAGTCCTCACCCCAATTTCGAAGCGAAGACAAGAGGAGCAATCTCTACCCGAATTACCTCGTTGCCATTCCTATTATATTGACTAACTTTTATCAAATGAAAAAACATGTTCATGATTTTTCACAGTGATTTCTATCAAAATGATATCATGTTTTCTCTCCTTTTGTTAGTGTTTTTTTCCATATTGACTAACTTTTATCAAATGCAAACACATTTTCATGATTTTTCACAGTGATTTCTATATATCGAATGCTACTATATATGTTTCTCTCCTTTTGCTAGTAATTTTTCTGCAGTGAAAATTTTTTACCAAATGTCAATACATTTTCTCTTTTATTAATGATTTTTCATGGTGAATATTTCAATTAAATGCTAAAAATATTGTTTTCCTCCCTTTTGTTAGTGTTTTTTCGTAGTGATTAACTTGTGTCAAATATGAATGTATTCTCCCTTGTGTTATATTTTGATTTTTCTTAGTGATTTACTATGTATATTTTTCCCTTTTTATTTTTTTTAATAATTTTTTATAGTGATTTATATCAAAAGCTAATTAACATATTGCATGTATATGTTAAATTTTCTTCTTTTATTAATGATAATTTTTCGTAGTGATTTTTGTGAATGAGAAATGAAAGGAAAGCTAGACATACATTTTTTTTTTTAAATTTAATCCATCATAGATTTAAAATACATAATATATGATATGACTCATTTATTAAATATATGAATTTTATATATTTATTTCTTGAATTTATAATGAATCGAGTTTAGACAATAATTTTCTAGCTAAACATACACATTTCCTTAAAAAAAGGAAAAAATATAGAATTTTGATGGGAGATGAATTTTCATTCTTTTACTTTCGTGATAGATGAAATTTGAGGTAAAGAAAATAGGAAAATAAATATTCTATCTTTTTAAAATGGGAATATATTATTTTAAAAATATTTATTAAAGACATTTAAATTTTAATCTTATTTAAATTTTACATATTTTAGTTATAAAATTTTAAAATAGTAAAAAAAAAAAAAAAAAAAACCTTTTTTCTATGGATTTCTTGTGTTATTGGGTTCTTATTAGTCTTTATGAAAGGTCACAATGACATCCCAATAAGGCCTTGCCCAACGCATCTAGTTAAGTTTTTTTTTTTTTTTTTAATAAATACTTTCACTTTATTAAAAAGCCTATGCAAGGCAAACAAATTTGAATATATAAAATATTATAATTAGTTCGACTTAAATTAAATTATCTTTAAGCGATTTTTAACTAAACACTTTAATTATTTAAAAATTAATTTTAAATAATTTTATTAAATAAATAATTAATTATTTTTAAATTAAAAAATATATTTTATGTCAAAAGTTAAAAATAAGTAGTTAAGTCACATACCTTCTTAATTATGTATAATTATTACTATATATTGAAAGAGAGGTACATTTTACTATCACTAAGAACCATAGTTATTAAAAATCCAATTGAAAGATGTGGTGAACAAGTCACTGATTTAACAATAGATCAATAGTCTATCCAGTGAGTTATTAAAAAATTAATAAAATATTATACTAATTAAATATTATGTTTATTAATATAACTAAATAATTTTAATAGACTAAATTTTAATTTTATAATCAATATTTCAACATTTATTATATTATATTTACATATATTTATGTATATATTAATAATACTATTAAAATTTATATGAAAATATTTAAATTTTAATTGTATATTAAAACTAAAAAAAACATATCATTTTAACAAATTTCTTCTATCACTATGAATTATAGCTAAGTAATTTAAAAAAATTAAATTAGAAAATTTTAAATCAATTAGGTGAATGAATTAATTATTAGGTTAACGAGTCACCGGTCTAACCACTAGATCATTTAATTTTTTTAGGTGAACTCCTTATCTGGTTCAAAAAGAGAATCAGCATAATTTTATATCTAAACTAGTTCTTTGAATGTGTATTGTACGTTATAATACTCATTATACATACTTGTGATTTAAATAAAATCAAAATTTATCCACTTCATGTAATTATTTTTTTTTAATTTCAATATTTTTTAATGTATTTTTTTTAATTTATATAAATTTTATTAATTTAACTAAATGATCAAATTATAATAATGTGTTATTATTTACTAATTTAAACAATAAAAAAAAATATTTTTTTCACTCTTATCACTTCTTTTTCTTTATTTTCCATTTTGTGAATTATTCTTCCTCTTTCATATCTCTTCAACTCCATCTTAAAATTATTTCTTTTCACTTTTATATATTATTTTATTAAAAAAATAATAAAAGTGTTAATAAAAAATTTTTTTAAACTATTGTTTTATTAAATTAGGTTTAAATGAATCAAAGTGACATGTTTAATATAATTTTTTAAAATTATGATAAAATTGTTAAAGTTAAAAGAATATAACCTCTTTTTTATCTTAAAAAAAATGCATTTTCAATTAATTTATGTAATATGTTTATATTAAATATATTTGATCAAAACTTTAAGATATATTTTATTCTATATAATATTTTAATTAATTTGAAATAATTAGATAAATTTTTTTAACACTCCTAAATTTTAAATAAATTAATTTATATGTAAATATTAGTATTTTATTGTATTAAATATTTGAGAAATTTTTTGAAATTTTATGATTTTTAGAATTGGGTTTGATTTTTTGAAAATCTAAAACTTTGATGATTTTTAAATTAATTTAAAGACCACGTGCCAAAAATAAAAATATATTTAGAATCTATAAATTTTTTTGAATTTTCTAAAATTTTTTTGAAATTTTTAGGCCTCATTTTTTGTCTTAAGGTAGAGTAAAAATTCAATTTCAGGTATCTTGAATCAGACCTGCAAAATCGAACCGGACTGAATCGGACCGGTTGAATTAGATCAACCCTCTTCCTTTTCTCCTCTTCTTCCTCGCGCATCCCAACTGCCTCTCTTCCCTCTCCATTTTCTCTCTCCTCTCTCCTCTCTCCTCCCCTTGCTGCCCCATCGCCACCCCTCCCTCCCCAGCTCGCCTGCGAGCCTCCAAGGACCCTCCCTGTTGCCAGCCGCCGCTCCAGTAGCAGGAAAAGCGGGCGCGAAGTCCCTTCAACTCGCCCGCGACTCTTCGTCTTCCTGGGCCAATCCGGCCACCGATTAGAACGGGTCTTGTCCCAAAACTCATCTACACATCGAGATATTTCCATAAATACCAAGAATACAAAAATCCATCGAGCGGTTTGTTCAATTTTTGTCCAGGAAGTTTTAGCCCATTTTGACTTTTGGGATAAATTTCTCGCAAACCGTAAACCCCATGAAAAATCCGAAAGTATCGGAGTGCTCTCCTTGGCGAGAACTTCGCAGCAATACCCATTTCAAATTTTCCCGATACCTTTTTTTTGTGAGTCCCACAAAACTTCACAGTATTTTTTCGGGTATTAAATGAGCTTAATAAATTTCGTAAAAATTATTTACTAACCCCCGTGTTGTGGGCTTCGCGTAGGTATGTTTGTTTCGTTGAAATTCAATAGTTACTCAGGTCTGTAATTTCGAGCCGGGCAGGCAAACTATTGGAAAAGCTTTAGAATCGGGTTGAGGTTATAGACTACTCCATCATTTTCCGACATCCCGGACGTGTCCCAAGGGTTAGAATTGGCACAGGTAAACCCGAACCCTTATTTTTCTTAACTATTTAGTGTTTGATTTCTAAAAATCTATAAAATATTCATGGTAGGTTAGAAAATTATAATTTCTTTTGCATCAGCTTAATAATATTGCTAAAACTGTGGGGCAAAATTCTAGAATTTTTAGAGCTAATTTGGGTAGCTTTTGAAAAAGGGTTAGTTTTAGGGACTAAATGGTAATTTTTTGAATTATGGTTGTTGACTGTTTGGATGGGCCAGGAGGGGCCATGTGATGTCATTGAGCTGTGGTTGTGTGACTTGTAGATATAGATGTGACGCTCCTCACCCGTCTACAGTGTAGCAGAGCGATGAGTGCCACATTCAGTGCCGGAGCATCCTATCTTGTCTTGTCATGTCTATTGTAAATTTTAATGTCATTTAAAACAAGTAATTTATGTGTATAATTTTTTTTTTTATATATATCTTATTTTTGTGGAGACCCGGACAGATCCTCCTCTGTTTTATTAGCATCTGGCGGGTTCCACTATCACCTGTTAACATATTCATAGTCATCTCACATATTTCCATATCATATTCTCTTTTATTATATCATTCACCACTATTTATGAGATCTCAAAATGAAGTATCATCTATTGCATTCATATGGAAATTCATAGATAATAAATTACAAGTTTTCATTTCAATCTCAAGTTTAATTTCAAGTCAAAAATGAAATACATCATAAACTAGTAATTACATCATGAGTAAACATAATGAACCAAAATACTAGTCTATACATGGGCCCTACCAAAATACAAAAGACCGGTGAGGTGACTCTGGACAGTGGCAGATCTGGTCAGAGCTCTGTCAGTGCACTATTGTTGCTGCTGCCGCGGCTGCTGGGACTGATCTCCAGTACCTACGCGATGGAAAACTAACGCGCTAAACATAACGCTTAGTGGTGCATAATTTATAATAACAATAATTAAACAATTTGAAATAATATCTGGGTCTTTTACATTATTATTGCTCTTTGGAAACAATTAACATTATCGGGATCTTTTATGATTACTTATTGTATTTTAAGTCTTAATTAATTTTTATCAGTGCCCAAGAAACCTATAACAAATTATAAAAGCTGGATGCACAGGTATATACTGGTTAGACAGCCATATGTCTATCCAGTATACGTCTGTTAGGCATGAGGCCAGCTGTCGGGCACAAGACCTGCTGTCAGGCTTGTAAAGTCAGAAATAAAGTAGGCACAATGGCCAGTAAGTAGGCATATAGCCTGTAGAACAATCATACCAAACATATATTATCAGTTTATGATTTTCTCGGTAGGCAGTACTGCTATCTGTAGTCCCTAATTGATATACCAACTTATCCAAACTAAATAAATAAGTCTAGGTATACTATGGGCAATTAAACATTTTTAATTAATTTAGCACTATTCACTGTTTCTATTTTCTAGCACTGTTCATTGGTACCATTAATCTCATATTAATAGGACATTAGTCCCAATTTATATATTCATATCATTTTTAATATTTAATTATCCTTATGAGTATTTTAACTATCATATATAGCATTTTTCCCATGAACATTTCTTTAGGTTCATGTTGATGTGTTATCTTTATCTAGGAATTTGATTAGGTTAGGATGTCTATTTAGTCACACTTCCTTCATAACAATTGCTCCTCTATGTTTAAACTTAAATTTCAGTTTTTGAATCACTAAATTTGGGCTTATAGAACTCAAGTTATGGTCAAAATACCAAAGGAACAGTATTTTGGATAATTTCTGGGTTGGCAGTTTTAGTGACTCAATTTGTGCTAACAATTTGATTTGGTTAAAGGCAAAACTGGGTCAAGTGGTCTTCATGAAAAGTGTAGCCCTATGTCTAAGCTTTCCATTAATGAAATTTTAAAAGGTCCCTTAGGCAAATCCACATCGGCAAAGCACGGAGATGGTATTGGGTTTAAAAAGTAATGATATAGAAAATGGAGGAACTAATCACTAGAGGCGCCTTTTGGTGGAATGACCTGAAGAGTTTGAAGAACTCCAGGGTTAAGCGTGCTCGCTTGAAAGAAATCCTAGGATGGGTGACCTCCTGGGAAGTTCTCCATTCCACCTATGGGACAAAACCGTGAGCCTTATGGCCAAAGCGGACAATTCCTCTAGTGGTTGGAGCCCGATCGTTACAATTGGTATCAGAGCTGCTCGCGTGTCCTCTTGGGCGATGGTGGGGCAAACCTCAGCGAAGACGCTGAGTCCCGAAAGGGGGGGAGAAAGGTCCCTTAAGCAAATCCCACATCGGCAAAGCACGGAGATGGTCTTGGGTTCAAAAAGTAATGATATAGAAAATGGGAGAACTAATCACTAGAGGCTCCTTTTGGTGGAATGGCCTGAAGAGTTTGAAGAACTACAAGGTTAAGCGTGCTCGCTTGAGAGAAATCCTAGGATGGGTGACCTCCTGGGAAGTTCTCCAATCCACCTATGTGACAAAACCGTGAGGCATATGGTCAAAGAGGACAATTTCTCTAGTGGTTGGAGCCCGATCGTTACAATAGAAGTGTATTTTGAACTCTTTTACAGGTTGGGTAAGTCCTAGGTATAAGAAAGACTCTGTCGGATTTTTGACACGACTTAGAGTGTTTTTGATCCTTTTTAAACTTGTGTTGAGTCAAATATATTAAATAATTATAATGAAATTGTCAGGAGAGCCAGGACAGCCTTCCTCCTCCACCTAGCAGCCACAGTGACCTCGGTTCAAGTCTGTGAGTAGAATATTGATTTTAATTATAATTTTAATATTATTATATATTCAAGGCATGGCCATGCATCATCTATAAATATATTTATGTAGTTAAATACTAGGCACATTTTATATTGCATCTTTAGTTGAGGAAATATTTATCGATGTTATTTTATGGTAATTTGGAGTAATGTGCGTATGTTGGTGTGCGTGTGGTGTGGTATTGGTTATGGACAGGATGGGTAGACGCGGCTGGAGCTTGACTCGCTGGAACCTGATCTTTTATGGATAAGTCGGAGTAGGCACGGCTCGAGATGATCTCGTTGGCCCCCGCATTTGACTTATTAAGTGAAAGTCTGGCTTGAGAGATACTCGCTAGCAGATGTTGGATTAAGAGAGTTGTATAGGGGATCAGCTCCCATATATGTACTGTTTGAACACTATTAGGTGTGTGAGTGCTCCAAATTACCTTTTTGCTATTATGATGTGATTTATATGAAAATTATGAAGGTGTTGCATTCTACTCTTCATGATGCATTAGCTTTAGATAGCCATAGAAATTATGATTAAAATCGGTATTTTACTCTCTGAGTCGAACGCTCACTCTTGTTCACCTTATTTTTTCAGGATATGAGAGATTTCTTGTTGAGTTTTAATTTGCCTCTCTCCTTCACAGGTAATCTATTAATATCTGTTATGCTTGTATAATTTTATTAAATTCTAGACTCTGCATTTATTAGGAGTATTTTAATCAATTTGAGACTGTAATATAATATTATGTTGAATTTAAAAGAACATTAAATGCATGTATGTGTGCATGTGATTGGATTGGAAGATGGAGCTGAGCTCCTATTTGATTTTTTGACATGATGAGTATGTGGAGGGTAAGCTAAGCTCCCTAATTTGTTATATATTGTGCTTATAGGTCTAGTGTGTCAAAAACTCCCTGTTGTATGGTCTATGTTATGACCGGACTCTATCCGATTGAATTCTTGAAATTGGACTTAAAATGGGCCTTAGGATTGGGTTAAGAAATAGTTAGACTTACTACAGGTCTCGGGGGCTTTATACTGATCCAGGTCTTAGTGTGGGTCCGGCCCATAGGTTGGGTCGTGACAATTTCAATCTTTCAAGTACGTGTTAAACCGATTGATTAATTGAATTTATCATTATATCAAAATATAAGAAATTGAAAATCCAAATACAATTTTGCTACTCTTTTATCAAAATTGCCTAAACATAATATAAATTTAAAAAATTGAAATTTGAAAATTTTATTAATTTATGTTTATAATTTTAAAATGAAAAAAAAATGCACCGATGTCATTCATTTAAATTTATATGATTATATTTATTTTTAATATATTAATATAATATTATTATATTTTCATGTATATTAAAAAAAATTCTATTTAGTTTAAGATATATTAAAAAATTGTGAAAGATCCAAAGAGAAAAAAAATATATCTTCAAATAAGTCTATTTTTTTAATTTGATGTTTTTATTAAAAAGTCATATAATATTTGTTATTTTATATTAATATTTTTCTATTTTAAAATATATTTATATTATTTACTAAGTCAAGATATAATTCTTTTAGAAAATGAATTATATTTAATTTTTTTCCTTGTTCTTTTAACTTTTTTTTCTTAATTTTTTCATTTTATCTATATTTTTATAATAGTGTAAATTATATATATATAGAATTCTTTTAAAATATATTAAAAAAAATTATGAAAAATCAACAGAAAATGTTATCTATAAATTATTTTTTTATTTTGATGTGTTTATTACGAAGTCATATAATTTTTTCTCTTCTATAATATATGAATATTTTTTATTTATAAAATTAAGATAGAATTCTATTAGAAAAAGGACAATTATTTAATTGTTATTTTTTTAACGTTTTTTCTTAAATTTTGTAGTTCATTTATATTTTACAAAATTGAAAATAATTTATTTTTTTTAACTTTTTAATATATAAAATTTTTGAAAAAAAATAAAAATTTAATATCCACTTAAAAAAAATACAAATTTATTACTTCAATAATTCTTTAATACCTATTAATTAAATTTGAACTCATTATTTTAATATCAACTTTAAAAAGGTGAATTTATTATTTTAATTTCCCGTTTTCGTATATCTAAAAATTATATTTTTTTTCTTCATTTCATGTATATATATGTAATTAAAATTAAATTTATAAATCCTAAGAATTTTAAATTTATATAAATTTTAAAATTAAATTAAATAATGAGAGGTATTTTAGACAAAACTAATATTCTCCACTCATATGTTTATATAGTATATAGATGGATTATAAATATAGATTATAAATTAATTTTATTTTTTATTTTTTTACTTATTAAATTTTTATTTTAATTAATTATTTCTTATAAAATTTTATATTTAATTAAATTTAAGTATAAATAGAACTAAAAATTTTAAAATTATATAAATATTAAAATTAATTTAAATAATAAAAATATAATTATAATTAATTTTAAAAAGGGCATTTTTGGTAAAGTTAATGTTCCTTCCTACTCTTTTCACAATTATATATAATGTAGATAACACAAAATTAGCATGTGCATTTTTGCCAACCCTAATGTTTCTCCTCTCTGTACACATTTATAAATATTATAGGCGTAGATGTAGATTATAATAAAAAATTATATATAGATTAATAATATTTTTATTTTTTATTTATTAAATTTTTATTTTAGTTAATTAGTTTTTATAAAATTTATTTTTATTTTTTATTTATTAAATTTTTATTTTAGTTAATTAGTTTTTATAAAATTTTATATTTATTAAAGTTAATTACAAGTAAGATTATAAATTTTAAACTTATATGAATTCCAAAATTATAAATTTTAAATTTATATAAATTTTAAAATTAATTAAAATAATAAAAATATAATTATTATTAATTTTAATAATAAAAAATAAATAAAATAAAATTAATATTCTCCCTCTTCATATATTTATGCATAATATAGATCATTAATTCACCGAATTGAATCGCCCGGTGGGGCTAGATTTAATAACAATGCTAAGGACATTAAAATTATCTCTTTCTGTCTCTTTTTTTTTTTTTTAATTTCTATGTTAAATTTATTTGATACTTATCAAAAATAATATAATTTAAATATTTTTATATAATTTACATAAAATTAATTAAATAGTGAAAGTGTTAATATTTTTATTTTTTCATAAATAAATAATTTAAAAATATGAATTTATAAAATACAATAGTGATAATAAATTAAAAATAATATACGTTATTGTCATTTAAAAAATTAATGCAACCTATAGTATTGAAGAATTAATTTCAATATATATATATATCATGCAATCGTTCCTATTTATATATATATCTCGAGATTTATATATATATATATATAAAGCATATCAAGCACACTCTATATTTAATGTGATTTTAATTAGTATTTTAATTATTTTTAACTTTTAAATGATTAAATTTATCTTAATCATTATAGATTATTTCCAAAGGAAAAAAATACACTAAAAAAATAATTATACTATAATTATAATTAATAGGAGAATTTAGAAGAATTTTTTTTATTAAAAAATTACCCCTAATTATTTGCTTTAATCTATTAATTTATAAAATCTTAGAATTATAATTATTTTGGCGAGAATATATATAGATATATTTTATGTTGTGAGAAATGAAAATATTTAAATAATTTTTTTATAATAAATTATAAATAATAATTCACCTAAAGCATGGCCTATCTACTTTCATATTTCGTTATTAATTGAATTAAAATATATTTTTTTATATAATTCACTCAAATTGGATTCAAACTCGAGAATTTTAATTAAATTAAATATTTAATTTTATTATTTTATTTAGAAAAATAAACAACGCAAATGTTCTGTACCAACCAACTTTGAACCTCCAAGGAAGCCTGGTTGCAATTGGCAGGGCCAATATCCGTAGAAGAAATCATCGTCTAAAGGATAGCCTAGAAACACCTGATTGCATCTCCAATAGATAGTATATTTTTAATGTTTCACAAGCGAATCATGACGTCAAAAGCCTAGAAGCCAAATGTAGACTAATAGAATATTGCCACGTATTTCACTATTCTACTCTCGACCGTACCAAATAACAAGCACAATGCCTTTAAAACAGCGTTTCCAGGGTTTTTGAGACGGCCGCAAACGAAACGCAGAAATTTTTTCTGGAAGTCTCTCTCTTTCTTTGTTCGCCGGCTGCATAACTCACCGACCATGCCTCGCCGAAGCTCTGGAGGTAGGATTTACGCCAGATACGTACTTTACATATTTGGGTATATTCATTTCCAGGGTTTGTAAATTTCTGGGTTTTGTTTTTCATTTATCTTTCGATTTAGATTGGGAAACCTGAGGCAATGAACCCAAGATGTGATATTTGGTCAGTTATTTCATTAGAAGAAGGAAGTAGATGTGGTGACTGCTAAGCTATTTCATTAAATATCGCTTCTGATTTATTTTGTTTTGAGTTTATGTGAGTTAACGTTGGACCTCAAAGTTCGTTCCTTTATTGGATTTCCTACTTTTTTTTTCTTTATTTGTCTTTAGCCAGATGTATATAAAATTTTTCGTGTTTGCTTAGTATGAATGGGCATTTACATTCTCCTGGTTTTTACATCTGTTGGATTTGTGAGTTCTGTTCTGTGCTTAAATTTTTGGCTTTAGTTTTATTGGTTGAGTGAATAAAGTAAATGGGCAGTGTAGAGTTCAAATCTTTGTTTAATCCAACCAAGTCCATATTGTATGTATTGCTGTAGTATTTAATTTTCGCTTTGCTTTGTTACTTGATCACATTTAGGCATTCTTAATTAAGTTATGGTGGACATATTAAATTGTTTAAATTGATACCAAACTTTAATGTGTGTTGCTCTTGTTAGTGAATCAGAATTTGGAACTTGGGTATGCAGAATTTTTCAGAGGTTTTGGGTATGGATTTTTTTACCTAAATTGATATTCACATCATGTACGGGCATGGATCTTAGACATCGAAGAGTATTCACAGTGTGTATTAGATTCTAACTGGATTAACAGTTCAACTCTTCCAGATCATCATGAGCTGCTTCTTTTTATGTTTGCATGTTCTGTAAAACTTCTCATTAACCATTTGTTGCAACTTGTTCTGGAATCTTGATGATGTCTGGTGTCTTGGGAACTTGCTTCGAATTGTTGTTAATGGAGTGTTGGTGGTTTAATGTGTGTTAAACAATTTATGCTCTATGTACTTTTTTATATTATATGTTCTTTTGATGAGTTCTCTCTTAGCGAGTTATGGATAGTCATGGCACAACTTCTATTGCATTTGCAGGTAGACCTGCTCCTCGGGCTGCTGCCCGCCCTGCACCAGCACGCAGCTCACCACCCCAACCAGGTACTATTTCTTTAAATTATCTTGCAGGTTTCAGCAAGAATTTTAACCAGGTAGTATTTCTTTAAAATATCTTGCAGGTTTCAGCAAGAATTTTAAGATTGAAAAACATTGAGCCTTGTTATTTATTTTGATATTGTTTTTCTTTGATCAGCAGTTTGTTTGATACTGTATTCTGTTTTTGATGCAGTTAACCATGCTCCTCCTCCAGCTCCTGTTCAGAGTGGTGGTGGTGGTGGTGGATCATTGCTTGGAACCATAGCTCAGGGTATGTGAAAAAGAGACTCTGCATGTTTGGAATGGAATTTACTATATGTTTGTTGCCTGTTATTGATATGATTTCGATCAAGGAAGAACTTTGAACCTTTATATGTTTTCTGGCTTCTGCAGGCATGGCTTTTGGCACTGGAAGTGCTGTGGCACACAGAGCTGTAGATGCTGTGTTGGGTCCTCGTACAATTCAACATGAAACTGTTGTCTCTGAGGCGGCTGCTGCCCCAGCACCCACAGCAAGCAGTATGGGTGGTGCTGATGCATGCAGTGTTCACTCAAAGGCATTCCAAGATGTAAGCAAACTTTTCTCATCTGGTTACTTGATTGCAGATACATTGATGTGTGTTTTTAAATAGTTGAAAAATAACCCCAAACTCAAAAAAAAAGGTTCAATTCTTGACGGTCCATCTTTCACCCCTCACCTTCTTGGCTTCTCCACCACTTGTTTTCTACATGAATTTATTTTGAATATTCATACGTGCAGATGCTGTTATTTTTTTCATTAGTATTTATGTTCCCGGGTTCACAAAGATTATTTGAATTGGATTCTAAAGAAATATAAAACTGATTCCTGACAGTTGGAGAAATTTTTCTATATAAATTACTTGGTTTATTATTTTGTGTTGATCTCAATTATTGAATCGTCAGTGACATTATTCAACTTATTTTCTTGCAGTGCCTGAATAACTTTGGGAATGACATCAGCAAGTGCCAGTTCTACATGGACATGTTGTCCGAGTGCAGGAAAAACTCAGGCTCTCCATTGAGCGCCTAAATTCTTTGTACATGCTTTGCCATGCATTGGAATAACAGCTTTGAACTTTGCTTGTTTTCTTATTTTGAAGCATATCATGATGAAGCTGTCCTCCTTATATGGTTAAGGATTTAGTGTCAATTTTTTTGTAGGAAACTACTGAAGATAGAACTTATAAGTGTTATGCACTAATTATCAGAACTTTATTCTCTTCATCTTCAACTCTTCCATGTTTTAAGATTTGAATTGTTCATCTTGAATAATGGTTGCAAAAGCCCTGAACTTTGGAGGGATTAGTTTTTGTTGTGCGCTGCGGAAGTGTGTAAACTGTAAAAAAATGAAGTAAACACACAAAATATTAATATTTATGTTTTTTACCCTCTAAATATAGGGCTATATTCATGGGTATGTCATCTTTTACTATCATTAATAAATAAATTATTATTACAAGTTCATAGCTATATTATCTATAAATTTATTTACACTCAAGAGATAGTAAATGTATTAATTAGTTTCCATCGATCTCCTCTAGATATAACCTATTATATTTACTATTAAAATATTACACTATAAAGAGTGAATTCAACTATATGGACAAGGGACTTTTCATCAATAGATAATAATTCTTTCATCTTAAATTCTATGTCCTTATTTCATCTTAGATCGAAATCTCTCTCTACTGCAATGGGCAATCTCAGCAATCAATGGGTAGAGCTAAATCTTTAGCAATTAGTAAAGTCTTTTTCTGCAACGGGTGACAGTGTGCTGAAAGTCAAATAATCTTTTTCATCATTCTTCTATTTATAAATAGTGTTAATTTTTTCAATCCTGATTTGATTAAGAGTCTCATTCAATTTAGAAATAACACTTAAATAACAATTTTACTTTATATATAAAATATTCCTCTATCCTATTGAGAAATATTTTTCGTACTCAAATTAGAAAAAAGTCTTCAAATTTTATTAAGATTTTAAATCATAATTCTAATAGTTTTTTTGTGTATTATAAAACGAATGTAGAGGGATGTCCAAGAATATTAAAAAGAAAAAAGAATTTTATATTTTTAATATTTTAAAAATTAAATTCATATTATTTTTCTTCAAGGTTTTCATTCTATTTTCTTGTTTTGATGATACACTTGAGATTGGCTGTGGTAATTTGGGTTAGTAGGTCGTTTATGTGTCGACAAACATGAATACTAATATGATTATGATTAATATGTGTACGACACAATTAATGAATTGTGTAAAAAATAAAACATGAGCACGATTGTTAAATTATATAAATTACATAGCATGATTAATATTAAATCGTATTGAGTTAATTTGATATAAAATAATTCATTTAACTGATTTAACTTAATTCATTTTACACAGTTTGACATAATTATAATTATGTATACCTTAATAATGTATAAAAATATAAAATTTAAGATGAAAATGAGTTAAGTAATATTTTGATAAAAAATCAAAAGATAAATAATTATAAATTAATATTTTTTAGTTTTTTTTATATAAATTTATAAAGGAATCGATACGACATTAACATGAATAAATTTTAAGTAAAATTCTTATTTTTTATTTTGTTATATTAGTATCGTGTTTGCGGGTGATATGTAAAATGCCTTTGAATTTAACGCCCATATTTCACCATATACTCAGTCTTGATTCTTGAATTATAAATTGTTCAAATTATCTAAAAGAAAACCTCAATCATGCACTATACAGTCGCAGGATAATCTCTCCCGCGAGCAATACAAGACAAAAGAGAAAAAATAAATTATATATATATATATATATATATATATATATATATATATATATTATTCCTTTAAAACCTTAATATTAGAAATATTGCTTAAGCTAGATATTTATTGGAAGCAGCTTTGTTTTCCACCGCCTTAACAGAGGCAATATGCATGGCAGTACCTTTGGATTTAAATGGAACATAAAAAAAGTCTGATCTTCTGTCAACTGCATTACGTAAATTTATATCTAATTTTTGTCTTGTAATAATATCAATTGAAGTGTGGAAATATTTGGGAGATATGAGAGTGACATGGTTAAGTAAATTATTTAATAAGATTCTAAACTCAAAGAAAATGCCTGATGAATGAAGGAGGAGTATTTTAGTACCTATTTTTGAAAATAAAGGAGACATATAGAGTTGCTCAAACTATAGGGGAATTAAACTCATGAGCCATACTATGAAGTTGTCGGAGAGAGTTGTGGAGCATCGACTACGTCATGATACTTCTATCTTTCTCAATTAATTTGGTTTCATGCCTGGTCGTTCAACTATAGAAGCGATTTTTCTCATTAGAAACTTGATGGAGAATATAGAGATGTGAAAAAAGATCTACACATGGTTTTTATTGATTTGGAGAAAGTTTATGATAATGTTTCAAGAGATGTCTTATGAAATGTGTTAGAACAAAAGAAGTTATCTATTAGGTACATACAAGTGTTGAAATATATGTATGAAGGAGCAACTACTATTGTGTGCACAGTGGGAGGGGACACAAGAGATTTTCCGATCTCAATTGGATTACACCAAAGATCAGCCATAAGTCCTTACCTTTTTATATTAGTTTTAGATGAATTGACGAAACATATACAAAAGAGTATTCCTTGGTGCATGATGTTTGCGGATGATATTGTTCTGATAGATGAGACATGAGAAGGAGACAGTAGAAAGCTATAGCTTTGGAGAAGTACTTTAAAGTCAAAGGGTTTTAAATTAAGTAGAACGAAGACAGAATAAATATATTGCAAGTTTAGTAAAGGCCAAATTGGTGATAGGGAAGGCGTTAGTTTGAATGGAGTAGTACTGTTCCAAAGTAATCACTTTAAATATCTAGGCTCAGTCCTTTAAGTAAATAGGAGATGTGAGTAGGATGTTAGTCATAGGATTAAAGCCGGATGGTTGAAGTGGAGACGTGCCACGGGAGTTTTATATGATCCTAAAATTCCCAATAAGTTGAAAGGAAAATTTTACCGTACAGCCATACAAACGGCTATGTTATATGGTAGTGAGTGTTGGGCACTGAAAGAGTCGTATGCGTATAAGATAAGAATTGTAGATATGAAAATATTAAGGTGGATGAGTGGCCATACTAAATTAGATAAAGTCCGTAATGAGAATATTAGAGAAAAGTTAGGAGTGTTACCAATTGAAAATAAGTTGAGAGAGGAGAGATTGAGGTGGTTTGGTCATGTGAAACGTAGATATACGAATGCTTTAGTTAGATAAGTAAAGCACATTAGGATAGGTTAGATGATAGAAAGAAAAAAAGGAGTAAACCTAAATTGACTTAGTAGTTCAATATGATTTAGAAGCATTACATATTTTTTATGATTTAACCCAAAATTATTTAGAGTGAAGAAAGCGAATATATATAATACCTATTTCAAATTTTTAAGATAAAAATTTAGTTGTGTTGAATTGAGTTGAGTTTCTGTACTGTACTATAACGAAAGTAAGCAGACTTCTTATCAAATTGACGATAAAATCTCGTTAATTGATAGTTTGGGCAATAAGAGAATGACGAAACTTCCAAGCAGAAAGGAGAGTAAAGTAGTTATCGACTTCAAAATAAAAGGGACATTTCCTTGCACCGACTGCCAATTTGCACCGACTATTCGAGTTTCCTTTGGTTACTTTTCCATTCATCTCCTTCCTAACGAAGGCTTAAACTAGCGTACACAGAAATTCTCTCACTAGAAGTCTTTCTCACTCTCTCTTTGTTCGCGGCCTGCATAACTCACCGATCATGCCTCACAAAAATTCTGGAGGTAGGATTTGCACAAAGACATGTACTTTACATATTTGGGTATATTCTTTTCATGGGTCTGTAGATTTGTGGGTTTTGTTTTCCATTTCTCTTTGCGTTTAGATTGAGAAAGCTGAGCCAACGAACCCAAGATGAGATCTTTGGTCTGTTTTGCTTTTCTTTTCTTTTCTTTTTCTCTGGGCATTAGAAGAAGTAGATGTGCTGTGCTATTTCGCTAATGAGACGGTGTTTATTTACGAATTATCACTTCTGATTTGTCCTGTTTTGAATTCATGTGAGTTATCATTAGACCTCAAAGTTTGTTCCTTTATGGGCTTTGGCCCCCCTTTTTTTTTACTTCTTTTCTTTTTTGTCTTTAACAAAATGGATATGAAATTTTTTGCATGCTATTGATTTTGATATTCGTGTTTGCTTAATATGAATGGTCATTTGGGAATTGGGTTTCTTGGTAACACATCCTCCTAGTTTTTGCATCTGTTCGACTTGTGGGTTCTGTGACTTCTGTTCAGTATTTAAATTTTTGGCTTTAGTTTTATAGGTTGAATGCATATAGTAAATCTGTAAGTGGTCAGTATAGAGTTTAAATCTTTTTTTAATCCAACGAAGTTGATATTTAGATGTATTGCTTTTGTATTTAGTTTTGGCTTTGCTTTGTTACTTGATCACATGTAGACATTCTTAATTATGTTATGGTGAACATACTAAATTGTTTGAGTTGATACCAAACTTTAATGTGTCTTGCTCCTGTAGTGAATCAGAACTTGGAACTTAGGTATGCAAATTTTTCAGAGGTTTTGGGTATGGATTTTATACCTAAATTGATATTCACATCATGTATGGTCATGGATCTTATACATCGATGAGTGTTCTCCCACTGTAATTATATTATATCTAGATTAACAGTTCAACTCTTCCAGATCATCATGAGCTGCTACTTTTTATGTTTGCAAGTTCTGTAAAACTTCTTATTAACCATTTGTTGTAACTTGTGCTGGAATCTTGATGATGCCTGGTGTCTTGGGAACTTGCTTCAAATTGTTGTTCATAATGGAGTGTTGGTGGTTTTAATGTGTGTCAAATTACTTATACTCCATGTACTTCTTTTATATTATGTGTTGTTTTGATGAATCATCTTTTAATGAGTTACTGATCAACTTCTATTAAAGGAAAACCTGCTCCTCAGGCTGCTGCACGCCCTGCACCAGCACGCAAACCACCACCCCAACCAGGTACTATTTGTTTAAATTATCTTGCAGGCTTCAGCAAGAATTTTAAGATTGTAAAACATGTAGCCTTTTGGTTTTATTTTGATATATTTTCTTTGATTCTGGCTAAGTATCTTGTTCAGCTGTAGTTTGATGCTGTTTTCATGTTTTGATGCAGTTAACCGTGCTCCTCCTCCAGCCCCTGTCCAGAGTAGTGGTAGTGGTGGATCATTGCTTGGAAACATAGTTCAGGGTTTGTGAAAAAGAGAATGTGTGTTTGGGTTGGAAATTACTATATATTGTTGCCTGGTATCGCTATATTTGATTTGGATCAAGGAAGAACTCTGAACCTTTTATTTGTTTTCTGGCTTTCTACAGGCATGGCTTATGGCGCTGGAAATGCTATGGCACAGAGAACTATAGATGCTGTGTTGGGTCCTCGTACAATTCAACATGAAACTGTGGACCCAGCACCCGCAGCAAGCAATATGGGTGAGTGTTGATGCATGCAGTGTTCACTCAAAGGCATTTCAAGATCTACACAAACTTTTCTCATCTGGTTACTTGATTGCAGATACAGTTTTAAAAATCCTGGGTTATGGCATTGAGGCATTGAAATATGTAATGAGTGAAACAGAAACCCCAAACTCAAAAAAACAGTCCAATTCTAGTCACAATAATGAAAGAAGCGCGCCTCAGGGGCGAGGAAAAGGCAGAAGCGATGGTACCTCAAATGGCCAAAAGTGGGCAACAAATGGGAGGCGCAGCAAGCCGCACTCGGGCAAACCAAGCCACAAGGGCACGTCTTAACTATGATAGCCTTCTGAGGCAGGGACTGAAAAAAAAGAGTGAAGAAGGGTTCTTCCCTTGAAGGCTATATTTGGATGTTTACTGTATTTACGTAAGACAAGCATCTGAGTGGCAAATTGTGATGATGATGACAAATGTTTCCTTTGTGAGTGGTGGTGGGCTAAACGTTATGATAGACTGTTATTTTCTGTTACTGGAATCTGGCCCTTGAGTTTAAGGCATTGCACCTGTTATTTCTAATTTATGGTGTTTCAAATTTTTTTCTTTTTTCAATAAATTAAGAATCCTTAACCAATACCCATTAGGCATGAAACTGTTTTTTTTTTTTCAAAAAGACATTTTTAATATAAATCAGATAATTTAATTAATAAAAAAGAAAATTAAAGTTATAAATAGATTTTTATTTTAAATGCAAAACTATACTATCGAAAGTAGTTCTTTTAATTATTTACTTTCACATTGAGCAACTATTTCATTTTGATTTATGTTACTTAAGGAGAAGAAATTACAATGAAAACAATATAATTTTCTTTCAATAACTCTATTCTACGAGATTTATCAAGAAAATTATGTCATTTCTTTTAATCATTTAAAAATTAAAATGAAGGCATGCCATCTATTATTCACACAGCAACTCTCGGGTCTTGCCGAGCTCCCCTTTCATCTGGTGGCCCTCCCTTGCCCCAAGGTAGGGGAAGGTGTTTGCTTCCAGTTTTGGGTTTAAGTCACCTTCTCTTTGCAGATTTGATTTGTATAGTTTTGGCTTTCATTATTTGGGCAGCAAATCTTGGTTCGAGCATGGAAAGGGAGGTGTTGGAGAAAATCCACATTGGCGGGAGTGGTAGATCGAAGTTAACTTTGGTTTGCTCTCTCGTCATTTTTTGGCTATGGGTCTAAAGATTTACTCTATATGGTAAAAATGCTCTTCTTGCTTTAGCTGGTTCAAATCTCTAAGATTTGCTTCTACAACACGGTTGAAAAGGTCGTCTCAATGGCCAGTAAGGGTCAGAGATTTCTGTGACAACATTCTCTTGTCGGAGGTAGAGCTGACTATTTTTTTTCTGGACAAATCTGGTGGCCAACTTTGTGAGGAGAGGCTGTACTTAGATGAGCGATGAAGGTTACTCCTTGTAGAGCTGGCAGTGGACTAGCTTCGATCTATGCTTGGCTTTTTTGGTAGCGACAAGCATTTATATAATGAGTGTGCTGCTCATGCAAGGATGACTGGGCGGTGCTGCTCATGTCCAAACAAAGCTTATTTAAAATCAACTCAATAGACTTAATTTAACTAATTAAAATGAGTGTTTATATAATTTATCAATTCAGATTTAATTTTTATTGGATAGCATTAAAAAATTATTTTATTTTAAATATACTAAGCGAATAAATAATATATATCATTAATGTGTAAAATTTGCCAAAGAGTATCATAATTTTAATAACGAGTATTAATGGACATAGTTCATTTAAAATGCAGGATTTATTTAATAAAGTTAAAATGTAAGAAGAAAACTCATTTTTAGCTAAGGGTTTTTTAAGATAAATTCAAGTTAAAGTGTGTGTATATTACATTTATCGAGGAATGATAAGTAAAATTTAATTATAAGTTAATTTGTAAACTGATAATATAAATCATGTCATAAAAATTTTAATGATATTTAAATTAAAAATTATATATTTTTATAATAAAAATAAATTAAAGTCGAGAAACATTCTAGAGGATATAATTGAAATTAATTTCAAATTACAAAGTTTTTAATAAGATTGTTTTAAAATTTTGAAAATGAAATGAGCTACATTCAGCAGAATGAAACAGATAATCAATCACTAATCAAATGATTTTGAATTGACATAAATATAATGTATAATATGCTAATCTTCTCATATGACTCTAGTCTTAAACTTTATCTTGTCAGTATACAAATCCCTCATCGACAACAAGAATAAAAAATTCTCTATTTATAAAACAGCAAGCAAGACACCTTAACGCCGGGCTCAGTTACGAGAGTCTGTAACCCGAGTGGGGGCCTAAAGGTGATGGAACGTTGGGCTAGCTTTACTGGGTTGGACAAGGGGTAGCTAGAATTTGGCCAGCCCGTTCCAAGCGAATAGTCGTGTCACGAGACTCGAACGAAGGTTTGGGCTTCCTGGCTCCTAAAGTGGAGGGCTCCGCGTTAGGCTGGCTTCACAGAGCAGCGAAAACTTCCCGCTACTGGCAGTGGAAGGATAACTGGCCAGTGCTGCTCATGTCCAACAAACTCAGTAGGCTGGCTCCAACCGAACCATCACCTTTTTTCTCTTTTTTCTTTTTTTTTCCCCACTGAGATTAGAGAGACAAATTCCAAATCCTTTACTCTTTATACCTTCAAAAATTAAAAAAAAAAAATCAGATTATCTTTAATTAATACATTTGAATATTTTAATATTAGGCCAGTTGGGCATTGCAGTAAAATTTTCTTCTAAAATTTGATTTTTTTTTTTCTCAAATTGAGTGAAACATATTAGACAGATAAAATAAAAAAGCCATTAAAATTGCACTTGACCTTCAAATGATAATAGGGGTCACCACTAAACAGTCAATAAATAAGCAAAGAGCAATTAACAAAACTTGGGTAAAATTTTTTAATTTTTCATGCTAAGCCCTGCTAAATCACCATTTTCTCAAAAAGAACCCACTTGCCAACATGCCATTAATTCCAAAACTTGCTGTTAATCAATGCCCACCCACCTCACTAAACCCAAACACACTGCTAATTCATGTGTTTCTTCTCTTCAACTTCTTTCTTCCCATTGTACTCTTTATTTACATTTAAGTCCCCCAACTTTCTTTTTCTTCCTTTTTTTTTGGGAATTTTTTTTTTATCAGTATAATCTGCCCTTGAGGAAGTTGGTGCACAGCTTCTTCCATGCCTCCTTATCTGGCTCTTGTCCATCCAAATTTGCCTTGATCTCATCAGCAAATGATTCCTACATGGGTAAATTACAATTTACTCCTCTGAGTCAAAAGTTCCTTGCTTTACTGGTAATTTGAATCAAGGGTCAAGATCTATTTGAGTGAAAATGATAGGTTTTTGTGTTTACCACAATAAGATTACGTTGGAGAAGACGATCAACCAAGTGGGAGAGAATGTCTCTGTTGTACTCAGGATGACCTTGGATGCCCATGATGTGATCTTCATACCTAAACATCTCAATCCCAGTCTTATCAGACCATGCAATCACCTCAGCTTCTGGTGGGAGTTCACGGACCTAACATATTACAATAGGTTGCAAAACATTGGAACCTTATTAGCCTCACCAACAAATATATGTGATCAGGTCTTACCAAGTTCATTTTTATATCATACAAACCTCGTCCCTATGGCACTCGATCACAGCTAGTGACGCAGGCACTATCACTGACGAGAATAGTTTCGTTGATGATGAGAAATGGATGGTTGTGATTCCCATATCCCAGCCAGAGACGGCAGGGCCTGTTTTTCCTCCCAGTGAACGCGCCAGTATCTGATCAAAACCAGAAATTTGTATTTATTAATAAATTTTATTTTAATGATATTATAATTAATTTCAAAATTAATTAAAAAAAAAATAAATAAATAAAGATGTGAATCCCGCCCATTAAATCACCATATCTTATCTTCCATTACACGTTTATGGTTGGATTTAGCTTGGTATGTGATAGAAAGGAAGACAATGACACTCAAATATAAAGTGCTTCGCACAAATATATATATATATATATATATATATATATATATATATATATATATAACTCATCTTTTATAAATATTTTTTAAAATATTAAAAATATTTAAAAATAATATCAAAAGTTTGAATAAAGACTCCAATAAATATCATGATTTGTAATATGCTAAGAATCATATATGTAAATTTAAAAAAAAAAAAAAACTATTGATAGACCTGATTTATCATAGACTCTGTGGGATCCATATATTTAATAAGTGGACCCATCATATATCTTTGAGTCTATAATGAATTAAATTTAAGCAAGAAAAATTTTAAAAAAATCACAATGATGAAATTAGACTTAAGCTTAAAAGCATGTATGGATGCAAGAAGAGAAGGAATCCTAATGAATGGCATTATTTTGTTAACCATTACCATCAATCAATCAATCAACATGAGTTGGAATTGCTATAGAAAACAAGATACCCAAAAGGCAAAATGCCCATAACATTCATAATTTTTTTCTTGAATATGAAAAATAATAAAATATATTAGAAACATCGAGATACCCAATTACCCATGTGTCTCAATGAGGAGGATCCAATTAGTCTACCGACAAATCTTATCTTGCCATTCATATACAACATAACGTGTCTATTTGGCTAAAAAACTCAAGGCTTTTGTCCCCATTTGGGTTTAGGAATCTTTCTTGTTCTTGGAGATATGTTATTCTATAAGCTTATGCATGTCTTGCTTCATATTATGAAGTATTCTATTGATTGTTGTACACAAAACGTAAGAACAAATGTCTTCCAACTATGCACCACCAAAGGTGAGATTGTTAAATGCGTTCGGTATATATATAATAAATTTCAAAATAATGTGAGACCCACTTTTATATTTCGGTAAACTAAGTTTGGCAAAAGAAGAGAAACTAGCATAACCAAACAATATTACTTTTCCCTTATGATAAGATGGGCACTAACGCCTAGCCACAAAATGGCCCTTCAAAGACACAAGACTAACCAAAACTAATCATCAATGAGAAGAAACTTTGCCAATTAGAATTGATGTAAACCTAATTACAATTCAATTCATTTAGGGTTAAAATTGGATTGAAAGGAAAAGAATCAATACCCAAAATATATTCCAATTTCAATTGAAATTGTAACCCCACAACTATCAAAGGTAGGGAAAGAGAGTAAAAACAAAAATGTGGGACCACTTTAAAAGACTTCATTTGTAAGTATAAATCAGAGCTATACAAATGTGAAGACTGCTTTCAAGGTCCCAATCAAGAAGGACTGAACAGTACAAGGACCACCCATGAATTAGGTTGCAAAGGGGACCTCAAACAAAGAAGTAAATGACCCATTTTAGTTTCTGCATTACACTACACGTTGATATTAACATATTGCATTATATTATTTAAAAAATGTATTTTATTCAACTCTGGAGAGGAAGAATTTGAACTTTTGAAAGACCATTCTGCCCTTTCTGGCAAAGGGAAATTGAATGGTGTGTGATATTTCTAACTCAGAATAGCATTTCTTTTCATTGAACTAAAGAATAAGAATCTTTAGCCTTTAAATTCAGGGAAGCCTTGCAGGTTTTAACAGTAACTCATTGTTTGAGGTCGAATATCTTGTGAAGGGAACATTTTCCATCAAACCAAACAACTTAATAGCAATCAAGATTTGACCATTTCCCAGAAAACAAGGCACCTAAAGAGACAGTTCAAGAGGCACATTCATATTAAAGAATACATTAAACTGCATAAAATAATCACAAACCGACACTAAAATAAACAATTAAAAATTACCTGGTGTCCAAAACAAATTCCAAGAATTTTCTTCTTCATGGAATTCAACTTTTGCAAGAGAATCAAGAGCTTTAGGATCCAAACATCATTTCCATGAGCATCATTGCAGCTTCCAGTGATGACAAACCCATCAAAGGTTTTAATCTCTTCATCATCAGGAAACTCTCCACAAGCTACCTTATAAACATCCCATGTCTCTCCTTCCTCCCCCAGCATTCTCAAAAACACCCCAAAGTACCCTCCATACTTCATTTTCACATACTCAGGGTCCTCTGCACACAGAAGAACAGCAAATTTCTTTCCACCCATGTCTATGATTTCCTCCCTTGAACCAAAAATACTCTTCTTCCTTTATTCTGTTTAATGTGAAAATGTGACTCTTCCTCTCTCTAAAAAGCCTCCGCCTTTAGAGAGAGAAAAGAGATGGAGGAAATGGGTTTCCTTCCTCTCTTAAGAAAGAAGGGATTTCAGATACAGAGGAAGGAAAGAGACACAAACAGAGAGAGGCGGCTTGGTTTGGTTTTACAGAGATGGGTTTCAGGACAAGACACCAGGCGTATATAATGAGGTTGGGTTTCCAAGTTAGCCATGGTTGGCACAAAAATTTACAACTATGTCCTAATTTTCTTTATATGCCAAAAATACCCTTTTGGAGGTACTGTTATTGATTGTTGTCTAGTTGGATGGAATTTGGATAATGAATCTGGATGGAATTGAGGCAGCATTAAAGAATAGTGATGTACCTTGATTCTAATTAGGGATCAAATTAGCATAATTAACTATCAAATCTAGGTTTAACTAAATCTTTCCTTCCTTACTTTCTATATTTTGATTGGATTATGTCCCTTTAGATTTTGTCTAATTAAATAAAGGATTCCACTAATTAATAAATATCAAAGTACGATTGATTGATCAATTCTGATTAAGATTTTATTTTAAAAAATAACTTTAATATTGTTAAATTAAAAGCTTATTATATTTTAATTTGATTTTAATACATCTTATAATATACCTAAATTATTATAAAACGTTTCATAATACGTTTTAGTTCTTGTAAAATGAAATTAAAATATCTTTCAATTTTTAGTTAGTACATTATAATATCAGCATTTTAATTTTAATTTATAAAAATTTAGATTTATTATAGAAAATTTACATGAGTTAAAATGTATCAAATATGTTTTAAAAGTTCATAATACTATAATTTTTTTTAATAAAATTTAGGAGTAAATTTCATAATCAAATTAAAGAAAGAATCTCATAATCAAAAAATAAATCAAATATTTTCAAACTGTTTTCCTGTTTAAACTGATTTTTTATTTGTTTTCATATTTATCCCTTCAGATTCTTTCTATATAAATAATTTATAAAACTGTATAAGAAAAAAATGTTAATTTTGGCGCAAAAAATAATAAATATATATATTATATATATAAGTTTCTGAATGAAAATTTCAATCTTTACAGCTGAAACATAGTGTATATATATATATATATATATATATATATATATTTATTTCAGCTCACCCAATTTGTAGGAGAATTATGATGACATAAAAGCTATTGAAAAATACTTGCACCTTTCAATTTTTAATTATCAATTTTTTTAACTTTTTGCATTGTGAAATAGCTAATTAATTTATTAATAGATTATTAATTCAATAAAACTTTATTTTAATTTGTAGTAATTAAATTTACGATTGATTATATAAGAGCTTAATTTGTTTGCATATATTATGTTTGGATATCAAATTTACAATTGGATTTAAATATAAATTGTTAATAAAATGTAGATTTTAAATAACTCTATTTCACTAAAAAAAATTTTAAATTGTATTTCAGATAACAACATTTTATATATTTTTAAACTCATGTGTTTATTATTTATAATTTTATCAAATTTAAATCACATATTTTAAATTCTCCCTATAAATATAATAATTTAGGAAAAATTTATTAATTAGTCCCTCTATTTTAATAAAATTAATAATCTAATTCCTTATTTTAAAAAATTACATTAATGAGGCATTAATTTAAATTTTATTCAGTTTTTATAATTTAAAAAAATATAAATACACAGTACTTTATTTTCTAAATCTTAAATTATATATTTAGTCTTCGTAACAGTAATTACTATTTTTTTTAATATATTAACTAACTGAAAACTTGATAAATAATTAAAGAATATATAAAATAAAAAAAATATAAAAATTAATTAATATATTTTTTTAATAGAGATTAAATAATAATTTTTTTTAATTTAATATTTTACCTTTAAGTGTCACACACAATCATTTTGTAACAGAAAAGAAAACAGATTTTGCATATAACTTTAGTAAAGGAGAAGTAATGGATTGGATGGTGAGCTTTATGCTGATTACTTGCACAAACCGGCCCTTTTATTTATCAACTTGGTAGTCTACGTACACCCATTTCAAGGTAACGTCATTATTTATCTGTTTTTTGCTGTGATCAATACGTGTTATTGTGTTCAACCAAATGCATGGCGATATGCGTTATAAGTTGCACAATTGCTAATAACTTATTCGTTTTCTATCCCAACACAACATGTTAAATAATGATACGATATTCGGGTCGTGATGTGATTATCTTAAAGCCCTTTCTATAAATAGTTGCATTCAATCGTGAGATACAAGTATGCATTACTACTTAGCCAACTTTCATGGGTATGATCATTTGTAATATATTAGTTATTATAAGTTTGACCTTATATGAAAATATAAATATTAATTACACATTTTAATTTGTTGGAATTTTTTCTATAAAAACTTTGATTGTTTTGCAATATATGGTGAGATGAGAGTCTAATTTAATTAGTTTCTTAATTAGATTCCTTAAAGATGAATGATATGATTAACATAAGCTTATTAGAGAGTAGAGATGGGCAAGTGAATACAAAATAAGTATACGTACAAAATAGCCGATTGATCATTTTGATACTTGTCGATATATTTAAAAAGGGAAACTAAAACAATAAAAATTACAAAATAGCTAATTGATCATTTTGTCTAGTTTCTTATTATCACATGATGACACAAAATACATGTGAACTTCCATATATGATATGCAAGCTTTTGCATAACCGTTTTGTTAGTTTTCATAACCATCATTTCCTAGCCACAAAATTGATAGACAATGTATATATATATAAGTTTGGGTAATATCTTAATGAGTTCACTTTTGGATTGAGATAAACCGAGTTCATTTTCTCCATATATATTATTAGAGCCAACCTTTATCTTGATGTTAGGCTATTTGTAGATGTTAAGTAGATATATTGGGTAATAATTTAAAGAGTTAACTTTTGGAATTGAGTTATAATGAATCTATTTTCTCTATATATGATATCAAAGTCAACTCTTATATCGATATTGAGCTACTCATAGATGTTTAATCCTATAAATTTTATACTTTAAATATTCATGCATAAGCGTGAGAAAGATATGTAATTTATTATTGACCAAATATAAAGTAAGAATGTTAAATATAAAGATTAATGGTCCGTTTATTTCATAAAAAATAACTTGTATATAGAAATTATTTTCAATATTTTTCATTAAAATATTTTTTATTATTTGATTGTAATATTAAATTGATGATATATGTTTATTTTATATATGTATAAGTGTATTTGTATTTTACTAAAATTATCAATGTTTGAAAACCGAGAATAACTTATTCTTTTAAAGAATGAAATTTAATTATTTTTCTTAAAAATGACTTAATTTTTATTTTTTTCGGGAAAATATTTTTCTTTGACTAATTTTTTTTAATGTCTCAAATTCCATAAAATGCATAAAATATTTTTTAAGAAAATATTTTCCTTTAAACAAATAGAGCCTAAGACTCTAAATGTTCATGCTTGAATATGAGGATAGTTAAATCTTCATGTCTAAGTATGAGCTGGGTGTTTTGTCCCTTATCAACCGAGTATAAGGTAATAGTGCTAAATATAAATTGGGACAATACGCTCTTTTTAAGTTAATTTTTAGGTTTGAGTTATATTCGATTTATTTTATCAATAGAAATAAAAGAAAATTATAAATTTCCACTTTATTTGAAGGCGTAAATATTTGAAAATTAAAAAAATATGAAAAATTATAAGTTGAGTCGAATGAAATAATTTACTTGAAATAAACTCAAAATCAAAATTTATATTAAAAACTAAACTTGAATTCAATCAATATTTATATATTTTTAATGCTATAATTCAATTAAATTAAAAGCTCAAATTGATCGATTTCACTAAAATTTTAGTATAAATGTTAGATTTTTTTTAATTTAAATTATTTAGTAAAATTAGCATTAAAAAATTTAAATCCTTCATATAAAGATTAATGGTACGTTTATTTCATAAAAAATAACTTGTATATAGAAACTATTTTCAATATTTTCATTAAAATATATTTTTATTATTTGATTGTAATATTAAATTAATGATATGTGTTTATTTTATATATATATATATATAAGTGTGTTTGTATTTGAATAAGATTATCAATGTTTGAAAACGGAGAATAACTTGTTTTTTTAAATAATGAAACTTAATTATTTTTATTAAAAATGACTTAGTTTTTATTTTTTTTGAGAAAATATTTTCCTTTGACTAATTTTTCTTAGTGTCTCAAATGCCATAAAATGCATAAAATATTTTCTAAAAAAAATATTTTCCTTTAAACAAATAGAGCCTAAGACTCTAAATGTTCATGCCTGAATATTTGAACATGAGGACAGTTAGATCTTCATGTCTAAGTATGAGCAGGGTGTTTTGTCCCGTATCAATCGAGTATAAGACAATAGTGTTAAATATAAATTGGGACAATAAGCTCCTTTTAAGTTAACTTTTAGGTTTAAGTCAGATTCGAAAATCGATAGAAATAAAAGAAAATTATAAATTTCTACTTTATTTGAAGTCATAAATATTTGAAAATTAAAAAAATATGAAAAATTATAAGTTGAGTCGAATGAAATAATTACTTGAAATAAACTCAAAATCAAAATTTATATTAAAAACTAAACTTGAATTCAATCAATATTTATATATTTTTATGCTATAATTCAATTAAATTAAAGGCTCAAATTGATCGATTTCACTAAAATTTTAGTATAAATGTTAGATTTTTTTTAATTTAAATTATTTAGTAAAATTAGCATTAAAAATTTAATTCCTTCATATAAAGAAAATGAAATTTTATTTTTAAAATATTTTTCTTTTTCTATTTTCAAAGTGAATTTAACGCATTAGCCTTAACATTCATAGAAGTAAACATGATTAAAGGTTAAGAAATAGTGTGGGTTCAGAAGTAATTAAGTAAAATTTAATATTTATATTTTTAAGAAAGATAAATAAAAATATTATTTTATATTAATAAAGAATAGGGGTCGTTTGCTCATTAAAGTTGGACTTCTTGGACAAATGAGAACGAAGAAGATGGCAAGGCCCAAATGTAATATAAGCATGATAGTAAGGTTATTGTAGTAATTGAACATGGACAAATTTAGCGGAATTTAAGCCTGTTAATTTTCAGCAAACTTTTTTTCTTACTTCGTTTTTTATTTTTATAATTAATTAATAATTTGGTTCATGAATATAAACGGCGCCTCACCGCCTCCGGTTTAGCAGTGCCTGGGCTTTCCCACGTGATACTCTATCAATGTAGGATGTACACGTTTGCATATCACGTGCACGGTGTACATCTGGCTCAGTGAATGGTATGCATTGAGTATTTTATATTTTAATTTAAAAAAAATTATTAATATAGATCTATTATGTAATATTAATTATTATTTTGTTAAAAAATTTATTATTAATTAATTATAATTAAAATAATTAAGTTATTATAAAATCATAGAGATTAAATTATAATAAAATGTAAAATTAACCATAAATTTTAATTAAATAATAATGAATTCTAATGGATTAATTATTCTATAAATATAAATTTATTTTTATAAAAAATAAAAATTATATTATATATTTTTTTATTATATCTCAAAATTTAAATTATAAATAACCTTTTGCTGAAACTGCTAAATTAAATAAATTAATTAGTCCAGCTTATGCTAACGTGTCTAACCTCGAATTTATGCCTACTTTTTTATATTTTTAATTATTCTTTAATTATGGTCGCATATCGATGTGGGAGAAGCCATTCTCCAACACACTCACACATGTACTAATATTCATTAAATTTACATATATTTTTTTTTCCTAAAAAAACATTGACTGACGGGGATCGAATGGCTTTTATTTGTGTAATTTATTTATTTTTATTTATTTATTATCATTGCTTTACTCATTTTCATTGTGTACTTCAATTGATTTGTTTTTTTTTTAAATGTAAATTATTAAGAGAAAGCATGTCTTTTCCTTAGACGTCTCATCCTCTATGGAAATATTTTCTTCGAAAAAAGAAATATTTTTTTTTAATCGTATCATTGTGTCCAATCAAATATCAACAATGAGATTTAACTAATTATAATCACTTAATTTAATTTAAAAGTATATAATTTAATTAACAGATTTAATTTGAGCTTTTATTTTTTATTATTTTATGTTAATTTGAGATAAAATATTTATATTATATAAAAAATTTTTGAAAAAATTTTTTATCTTAGGTTAAATTTTGGAGTAGAGTTAAACTTGATTTATTTTCTGAATATGATATTAGAATTCATTCTGTTTTCATATTAAGCCACTCACAAATGCATTTACGAGTAAATTTACTCCTTATTTTGAGTTAGCTTTTAAAGTAGAGTTAAATTCAATCTATTTTTTCAATACGCTTTTAATCTCTTAGAAAAAAAAATTGTATGAGCGATTGTGATATTTAATGTTTCACGCAGAAATTAGAGAATTTACAAAAAGGTAAATATTTCTTTTTTAGCTTAGTTTATGAATTTGAATCTTATTAATAATGAAAATATATTTTTAATGGTTATATTTTATTTATATTGAACATATTTAGAACTACTTAATGCTCATCTAAGTTGATAATCTTCAAGTGAAATGGCGGAAGGTTAGTGCAAATTCTCCCGCAATATGAGCACTGCAAGTATTAGCAACCTTGTCTCATGAACATGATGAGTGCACCACACGTATAATTGCATTAACATGTGAGGTGAGGCAGGATAACGTCAAATAACCCAAAAGCAAACCTATTGCTTGGTGTCATACGCCACTATGCATATAGCTTACTTGAATCATCACCTATCTCTAACCTTATATTTTTCATTATGATTTGATTTGAGAGTCAATTGCTTTTCAACTTTTATTTGGAATGGAATTTTTTTAAATAATTGAGTAAGTTGGGCGTGTCCAGGGATTGATCATTCAATATCTCACAATAGATGTGAAGTGTGCATGCATGTGATTTATATAGGAGTAAGAATTTTATTAAAATTGTCATGGTTTTAAGAGTTTAAATGGGAAGTCTAATCCCATTTTTAAAACACTAATAATAAGTGCTGTAAAAGCATTTTCCATTATCAATGTCCTGCAATTTGAAGAATTGTATCCACTATTATAAACATAAGAAGGTGTTTCAGTCCACTAAATAATTGTTTCTACTGGCTTTTTGGCAAAACTCTTTCTGCGCATGGCAAATGGGTTTCGTCTAGTTGTGTGGTTGGATCCTTTTTTGCTTTTGAATCTCTTTTTTTTTTTTAATGACTTTATTTTTTTAAATTGTAAATTTATTTTAATTATTCAATTAATTGTTATATAAAAAGAATTTTTTTAATTAACTTCAAATCAACTTTTTTTTTATTTTATTCAAATTAAATGTAAGTATATTTGTGGGTTTGAGTTAAAAATTTCGTATCTCTTCCTATAGCTTATCAACACATGAAATCTTCAAGAATTAATAAGTATAAACCAACCTCTATTAATGAAGTAAAAATAGTGAAATTTTAACTTGCATTTAATTGTTAAACAAATTAGTAATTGAATGTTGAACGCATTTCCAACTGTCGTCTATGTTTACAAAAAGACTTGGTTGATTAATTGAAAAATAATCAAGAATTAAATTAAATTTTTAAATGATTTTTGTACGTAAATTTGAAGCTTGAGTTTATTGTAAAGAAAATGTACCCAAACTAATTTCACTCTAAAAACTAACTCAAATGGAGGAAATTTATCAAAATTTTATATTTAGATCAAATACTTTATTCTAAATCTACGTGGAACAACATAACCCCTCACAACCATGTATGAACGTTTAGAGTAAGAAATTTGCAGGCAAGCATATCTACAAACAATTCAACAAATATTGAAGTAGGATAGAATTTGATACTATGTAAAGAAAATGGCCTATACCTAATTCTACCTAAAAGTTAGCTCAAGATGAGAAGGTATGTCTAAATCTTATATTTAGTTCAAATAATTTATACCAAACCAATGTGAGATAACATTTATTGATCACATTTTTTTTAATCATTATAAATTTAAAATATAAAATATATAATTAGACTCACTTATTAAATATATGAATATCATATATTTATATTTTAGATTTATAATATACAAAATCTAAATAAAAATTTTCTGTGATGACATTGTTTTGCATGCAATAAAGAGCCTACATATTCAACTTCTAAGAAACAACATGAGCCCAACTTATTCTATTATATATTTATATACATCATAATATATGATCGAATAAGAATTCTAGCTAGCTTTTTAATTACCATTACTTTTTCCAATGATCTATTGAAACTTGAGATTCTGAGCAGCAAGGAAAGTGAGTTCCTATTATTATTATTTTTTTTTTTAAGCCTTCACTTGGTATATTGAATTAGTTTTCTCATGACAATATAACAGACACAGATTTTACCCCTTACGTAAAAAAAATATAATAATAAAGCAATTTCATACCCTTTTAATTAGTGGATAGACACAGATCTTTTCACAAAGCCAGCAACTTCAAACAATTGGACCATAAAAAGCCTATCCAATCAAAGCTTTTACTATCATTTTCTTTGAAGAAGTCATGCAAGAAAAAGAAAATGAGAAGAAAAAGAAAATGAGAAAAAAAAAAAAATCTCGATGAGAAAAATAATCAGGCAACACCAGCGAGGGACGTCTTCTTTTTGGAGCAGTGTCATATGGCACCAAGCAATCACACGAAATTAGTGTGTCAATAATAGATGAATTGGAGGGTTCCATAACCAATTAATTTTTTAAAAATAGCTTTTAAAAAATATTACACATATAATATTATCATTTTGATCATACATATTTTTACATTGATTTTTTTTTTATTTCTCTTTTATTAGAATTCGAATTCATTAATGGGTTCTTCAAAAATTTAGTAAAAAATTATGTTTAAACTCTATTTATCATAGATTGTAGCATTCATTAAATAAAATAAATATATTAATTAGAGTAAATTATATATAAAATATTATAATTTATTTAATGAATATTATGATTTATGTGGGATATATTGTTTTTAATTATATATATAGCTATAATTTTTTTTCTTTAAAGTGTATATGTTTTATATCTATTTAATTAAATTATGAAAAATTAATATACATTGTAATAAATTGTCATAATTAATACCCCTAATTTAAATATATTTTATAAATATATAAATATATACATTATACATGGAAATTTATCATAATAGTCATACTAATATAAAATATAATTATCATTCAAAAATATCATAGAGTTTATTTAGAATATATTATTAAAAATCAAAATTAAAACACAAATGGAATTAAATATTAAAAATCAATTAAAAGAGAAAAACCTCTTATAGCCTCTCTCTCTCTATATATATATATATAAGAAAATAATATTTTAATTTCCATTCGTATTAGAATAACTTTCTCTTTTTTGTTATTATTTTTAAAGAGAGTAGAGCAGTGAGAGAAAAGACTTGCTTATTTTACACAAGCCATGCAGTGGGTGCAACGCCTAACCCATGGATTTGACCCTTAAAAGGGAACATTGTTAGCTTTTACTCAACCTAGAAAAAATGAAGTGTAAACCAACAATAATTCAGTCAACTATGAATTATGTGTATAAAATGGTACACATTCATTACCTTAAAGAGGATGGTGAGTTGAAATTAGTGGGTATCTGAGAAGGTGAGAAATGATATTCTAATGGCCAACAATTCCGAGTCCTTCTTCCAAGTTTTTATTATCTTTGAATGCTTTACCATGCACTGTCGTTTTCACTTTGTTATGATAATGGAAATATTAGCAAATTAGAACGTTCCCATGTGTATATATTGGTGTTTTTAATGCTTGTGGAAGTCCACAACTCTACCTGTGATGTACACTTCATCTTTAATTGCGTCTCAATGGACACTATATGCTTTCTTCTTCTTTCTCTTTTATTTCCTTTTTGAAAATTAAAATTTTATAAAAATTTAGTTTAATTAATTTTTTTATCATATATAAGAATTTAATTATTTTTAATTTAAAGAAGTTTTAGTTTTCAATGAATAGAAATTATGTAAAAAAAAAATCTCTGTTTGGAACAAAAATTTAATTCAATTGATTTCAGTCTTATAGAAACTTAATAATTTAATTATTTTTTTATTTTAAAATAAATATAAATTATGTAAAAAATAATCTCCTGTTTAAAAATTAAAAATTTACAAGAATTTAACTTAATTGATTTCTTTTTTTATCAATTTTCATGATTGAAATAAAACATTTAAATTTTTTTAATTTAAAAATAATTTCATTTTAAAATAAATAAAATTAAGTATGATTGTGTGAGAATTTAATTGTATTTTTTTTTCCAGTGATTTATTCTAAAAGAAGCATATTGCATAGGAATTAAATTGAATTCTTTTATTGCAAATATTTTTTTTCCCCAATGAAGCTCTATATGTTCTGTCAGTCTATTTGAAAACTAGATTTTTATACAAATTTAATTTAATTTTTTAATTATTATATTTTTAAATTTAATAGTTAGAAGAATTTAATTCTTTTAAATTAAATAGAATAATTTATTCAAAAAATAAAAACTATACCTAAAGCAATATGCTATGTGAGAAATTATTTAAATTTTTTTACTTACAAATGACTTTTTTTTCAAAGAAAACTTAAATGTTTTTATTTAATTATATACATAAATTAAATTTCAAATTAGTCATTTATTAATGTATATGTCATTAGATTAATAATCAATGATTTAATATTCATAGTAAAAAGGTCAGAAGTTTAGCTATTTATGATGTTGACAAAGTCATACAAATTAAGGGTTAGCATAGGTTGATTCACCTTCATCTAAAAGGCTAAATAAATAGAAATTTGTAATAGATTAAACTGAATTGAACTGAATTAATTTCGTTCTGTTCAATTCAATTTAAACTTTATCTTCAAATTACTTTTTGGCTTTATTTTAAATTTATTTTTTTATCTAATTTCAATTATATTTTTTTTTATTTTTAACTTTAAATTGAGATCTAATAACAATTAGTTAAAAAAATAAATTATTCGACTGAATTTGGTTCGATTGAATTTCTTAAAAAATAAATTCAAATCAAATAGACTAAATTTATTAAATTTAAAAATCAAATCAAACCATTTTATAAAAAAATCAAATTGAAATTTTAAATTAAATCAATTTGATTATTTTTTTTATTTGACTGTTCACCTGCTAGAAAGTGGGAAAAAAAATATTCAACCAATTTTTAAGAGCAACATTAATTAGGTGGGGAAGCAGGTAGATTGAGTCAAAAGGGGATCTAGGAAGATTTGAGTTAAAAGAAATTAACAGCTTATGTGAAAGAAGGTGTTGGAACTAGCTAGAATTAATTAATTTCTTTGGATTGAAAATTATTATTATTATCTCTATCTATTAATTAATTAAATTATTTTTTATCTTATTTAAAAATTATATAAATATTTATTGTATTTAATGAAAACAAGGAATAAAATTAGAAAAAAAATAATTAACACTTAATAATTTTTTTAAATAAAAAAATTAAATGTGACAAATAAAAATAGACAAAGCTTAGAAATTAAGGTTTTTCTCAAGGAATGACCCAGCCATGCGCATGGTGTCTTCCTCCTCATGGCTAGCTTAACTTGACCTTTTGAAATAAATGTCCAGACTCTAAAGAAGTTCATGAAGTCCTCAATGAATCAATTTCTCTATTTACTTTGAATTCAATGGTGTATTTATTTGAATTAGTAGTGGTATTGCTTGGATTGGACTTAGCCAAAAGTCTTGAAGTGGGTGTGAACTGATCAAATATTATATAATTTATGAATTATACATGAAAAATGTTTCAGATTCATTTCCATTAATTAATTCTTTTGATGGGCAAAAGGTTGACTGGTTAAGAATGTTTTTGTCATGGCCAACATTTTCTACTCACAAATCTCTTTCAAATTTACCCCATACTTGGAGCTTTGATGCTTTTCACACCACATAATATGTGGAAATCACCTTTTTTTTTCTTTAATTAAAAAAAATTTAAATGAGTCGAATAATAATAGATGATTTAATTATTTTTTTAATAATTATTTTTTTGAGAATCTGATTCTAATATGATTGATCTAAAACCTCTTGCTTTTGCTAGCAAGATTGCTTCTAGAAGAGCCTTTGCTTCACCTGCTAAATTGGTCAAACATTTGTGCTTCCTCACAATACCACCCACAGTTCTCTCCAAGTGATCTCTTACCATCACAGCTATGGAGGAAAAGGTAGCTCCCTCTTTCCAAGCTACATCACAGTTAAGCTTGAGGCTTCCTATGGAAGGAGGGGACCATTTTTTGCATATGATCACCAAGATGAGGCTCAACTTTACTGTAAAAAGGATTTGAGTTTCGTTGGGTCCACTTCAGCTCTTCTAATTAACTATTAATTCTCCTTCAGGTGGCCATTGGATCCGGCTTGCTCTGTTCAAAAACTGCACTGTTCCTTTCTTTCCAAATTTGCCAGCATGTGATTGCTGCCATACACTTCCTCTTGGAAAAGGCCATTTCCCACCTGACCATATAGGTTGGACCACCATTGAGAAATTGATGGAAAACTAAGAGGATTGGGTTTGAAAGCACAAGGACTTAAGAACCAAGCTGCTCTTGCATGATCACACCAAAACAATATGTGTTCAATAGTTTCAGAATCTCTCTCACATGTAGGACACTAAGAATTAACATCAATGCCCCTACTGCACAACTTGCTTTTCACAGGAAGGGCATCAAGTAAAACTCTCCGCATAAAAACTTTCACCTTGGGTGGAACCTGAATTCCCCATAGGAATCTCCAAATCGAAGGATGAATATATTGAGATATGGATGGTCTGATAGGAGGATCTTGCATTGCTCTCGCCATTTGTAATTTGTACCCTGATTTAACAGTATAATTAACTTCCATCTCAAAGTGCCACACTAAAGAATCATCATTTCTCACAGGTGCCACTGGAATAGCCCCCATCATTTGAGCTTTATCCTGATTAAACAAAGTTGAAATCAAGTCTTCTTTCCACGAAAGATTTGAGTGATCAATTAAATCTGCCACTCTATCTATATTCGGAGGGCAATGATTCGGTCTCTCAACTCTGAAGCTATTGCTGGACGGGGTCCAGGGGTCGTCCCAAATGAATGTGCTGCACCCATCTCCTATATTATGCCGAATACCTTCCTTGAGAATTTCTCCCCCTTCCAGAAGACTATGCCATATCCAAGACCCCTTTCTTAATTTCCTAGCTTGCCAAAAATTCGAATAGGGAAAATAAATCCCTTTAATAGCTCTTGCCCATAAATACTGTGGAGAAGACATGAGGCGCCACCCTTGCTTCGCCAGACAAGCTAGATTAAACTTCTCAAAGTCCTTGAATCCCATACCTCCCATAAATTTGGGGCAAGCAGCTTTTTCCCATCTTATCCAGCAAATCTTTTCTTCCCCACCAGAAACTTGGTGCTAGACTGTTCAATTTGCTGCAGAAGCTCTTCTCCTGTGATATAAATGTAAGTTGGATTTGTTGCAATTAGATTCTTATAGTAATTGTTTTTTATTTTTTTAATTTTAATATAGTACCATTTTTCAATTCGTTTTAAAACTCTAAAAATCATGCACACCGCTACCTTTGATGATATCCTAAAAAAACTAATACTTATATATTTGGTGTAATTTTAGCATATAATCTAAAAAGCCTTTGTTACTTAATCTTATTTCAATTTTTATAAATTTCATGGTGTTTACACTAAATATTAAATTTTCAATATTAAATTTAATTTTAATAATATTTTAGATTAATTTTATTTTATTAATTAAATTAAAAGGCCTAAAATAATTTAATAAATAAATTAATTAGTACAAGTAACATATTAATTCAACTCAAATATAATTTCCCTTTCAATTATCAGTCATTGTTTGTTTTAATTTAGCCATTTTCCTTTTCATTTCTAATATAGCAATTTAAATTCCTAATCTATTTTGTATTCCTATTTCCATCAAACAAAGTTTTATTTTCATTCTAATACATATAAACAATTTCATTTTATTACAACTCATTTTAAATTTTACTAAACTGTAAGGCTAAACTGCGTCTAGTTTAATTAATTTCCTGTAATTTGATATTTAGAAGTTAATTTTAGCACACAATCGATTGATATTCCCAATGCCCAAGTCCACCCACAAATTCAAGCTGTTAAGTAATCGGTTGTTTTCTAGCAAACGCATGGCTACATACATTCATTAATGGTGCTTTATTATGAAGATTCCTCAATTAGATTGTGGCAATTGGCAAATAAGTGAAGGACCTGATCAAACAGTTCGTCTGCGGGGCTTATTTATGAATTTTATTTTATTCAAAACCAGTTATTTTTATTAAAGGCTCTAAAAATATGGGCCATTGCCATATACATAAATGAATGTCACCAAAGCTTTGTCTTTCGGGTCCTAATTCTTGGTCGTGGGCTTGTATTTTCCTCTTTGATCCACATGTGAAGAGGAGATTCATTAACAGGGTCTGTCATTTTAATGGAAAATACAAGTTATTTTTATTTTCCTCTTTGATCCACTTGTGAGTATTCAATTCTCTCTTTGCTTGCCAAGCTTTTCACTAATCGCAAAAGTTATATATAGCACAATTAAGAAGCAAATTAGCCATTTCAAGGGTCAAGCAGCGACTGCTTCACTTCCCTATGATATTCTTTCCAGTTTCCCACTACCTTCTTCCTCTTCTTGGAATTTGTATTTTTTTCCTTTATTACTGCAAAAGGGGTCTTGTTTGCATCTTGTGTTGCCAAGAAAATCATCTCAAACAAATTGAAATAATTCCTTTCACGATGGGAGTTGCGGGTCTTTTCGTCAAGTTTGCGGTGGATTGCTTTGCTACTCTTGCATGGCATGTGCCCATCTTTTTATTAACTGGTTATAGAATTTGCTTTCCTTTTTCTTTCAGAAATATCTGCTCTGTTTCTTCTTCTGAGAATGCAAGTCTCAGTTTTTCCCCGCTTTATTAGTGACCTGCTCTTTTGACTTTCTTCGTTTCTGTTAACTTGCAGGCCTCTCATCGCTTTGGGTTATCCTTTGTAATTCTCTCTCTTTCTCTCTCTCTCTCTCTCTGAGTACATTCAGTTTAAATGGTGTTTAAGTTGCCTAATATAAACAGCATCTGATCTCTTTACAAAGTAGTTATGCATTTAAATATATTTGCGCTGGTGATTCTTACCATGCTTAAATGTTAACAGATGCACTTCCATTCAAGCCATCGAGACTAATTCAAACTCAGACACCCAGAAGTTGATCACTTACTGGGTCTGCTTTTCTGTGATTTTGCTCTTTGAACATGCATTTCTAAAGCTACTCCTGTGGTAATTTTGCTTCTCTCTTCTTGTTGGGCAATTCAGCAAGAGATGTTATAATATCTTCTGCCTATTCCAGGTTACCATGGTGGAGTTACATTAAGCTCGTTATTGTTGGCTGCTTGGTTACACCTCACTTCGATGGTTCTTTCTACGTCTATAAACACATTGTTCATCCTTGCCTTTCTATGGACCTGCACATTGTCATCAACCGATTAATCATGCTGAAGGAGTTCTTCAAGCAAGACAATCTTCTAATAGAGGTGGAGAGAGATGCAAAGGAAACTGAAGCTGAAGCTTTGGAGAATATTATCGCTTTCAAGGTATGTACCCTGTATCCTGTTCCTGTAATTGCAGCATTTGCCTGTGAATCAAAATGCTAGTGAAAGAGAATTATTTGATACATGCATGCAGCCAGAGTTTGAAGAGTCTAAAGTTGTGCAGAGAGACATTAGTTTTGCGGACATAACAAAGAATAAAGAGCTGGCCTCAACGGTAAAGCTATTCCTTTAAATTCTAGTAATATAAAATTTTCCTGGCTGATTTTCATTCTAATATTGAAGTTGCAGGTTAGAGAAATGAAACCTGGCCTTACTCTGGCAGGCAATAGACCAAGTGCCTATCTTCTCAATGTACTACCATCTAATAACATCCAAAAGGAGTGGACTTGTGCTTTATGTCAGGTAACAACCACATGTGAGGCAAACCTTATTTCCCATCTTCATGGAAGGCGTCATGAGGATGCTTGTGAGAAACTGAATGGCCTTAACCAAACATTGAAAATCAAGCTTTCTCCTGCTTCAGTGGAGACTGGAAGACTTCCAGAGATCAAAGAAATGGCAAAAGCAATGGTAGCAGAATGTAGAGACAATCTTCCTGATAAACCAGAGCCTAAGACAACCCATGAGCCGTGGACTTGTGCTTTATGTAACGTAACAACAACAACTAAGGCGGACCTTGTTTCACATTTTCAAGGAAGGCGACACAAGGATGCTTTGGAGAAACCGAAAGCCATAATCCAGATATCAAAAGTCAAGATTTTCCCTTCTTTAGCAGAAACAGGTGCTCCTTCAGAAAACAGAGAAATGACAATCACAGCTTTAGCAGGTAGAAATCTTCATAACATGCCGTGGACTTGTGGGGTATGTCGGGCAAAAATCACAAATGAGATGAACCTTATTTCACATCTTCAAGGAAGACGACATGAAGACGCTTGCGAGAACTATAAAGCCAACAAGCAGACTACGTATTCTTTGTGGTGTAGAATCTGCAATATGAGCTGCAGCAGTGAAGGAAACATGAAAGCTCACCTTAGTGGGAAAATGCACTTGGCTAGGACGCAGCTTAATAACGTTGGATGGAGGTTGGAGATTTGATTCACGACATTAATAAAGAAGACTCCGTATTTTTATCAAATATTTTTATTTTAAATAATTATATAAATAATTAACCGTTAATAAAATAGTTGAAAATTGCTGAACAAGACAATATTATATAATTGATGGTATATAAAATGTTAATGGGTTATAAAAGGGTAATGCATTCCTTAACTAAAATTCTAAAGTAACCCAAAAAATTGATTTTGTTAGTAAGATTGAAATTCTCAATTTTTTAGTAATTATATTCGATTTTGCTGAAGAATATTTAAAATAATTTAAAAATATTAAATATATTAGACCAATACGAGAAATGTTCTTTTAAAATTATTCGAAATAAGGTCTTATAGATTAAATTAAGAATACTGTGGATCATAAGAAAAAAGGAAGTTAAAATATTTGGAGTCAAATTCTATAAGAAAAATGAAATTATCACGTTAATTTAATATAATTTTTTAAATAATAAATTAATTCGAGGGCCTTTAAAATTTTATATCGCTTGTGTATTTATAAGATATACAGCAAAATTATCATAATTATTATTTTTTATATGACTTAAATTTGGAATGTCTTTATGAATTTAAATTGTGATTCAATCTGAAAAGTTTTGTTCGAATCTTCCATTATCACTATTGATTTTGTTGAGGTATGGGGAAATGCCTATTTACGGTATGAATAAATATAAATATTATAATATTTTGTCATTTGTAATATAAACTTTTTTTCTTCTCATCTTATCCATGAATGTAGACCTAACAGTAAAACTATATAAATTCTGTGTTATTATTATTATTATTTTTTATTGTGTGATTATATATGCGCATTAGAATTACATGATTGCTATAATAATATTTTTATTAAAGAATTTGTGTTGTGTGTTCTATATATATATAAAAAAAAGGCAAAAAGCCTTTTAAATTCCTTGATAATTACTTTTAGAGCCAAATAAATACTTATTAATTTAATTAATTTTTTAAGTCCCTAACATTTAGAGTCAATTTGATTAATCCATTTAAATCCCTATGAATTAAAATTTTGCTTTTACAAATTTCCACTTATGCTTAATGTGCTTTGTTAAATGTGAATCCAGCATATGCCTAGTGCTATTAGGTCATGTAATAACGGAAGCTCCTCTTCTGCATTCAACATAGGGCAGGCAGAAATGTACTGAATTCAGCATTAGACATGTTGAATGGCAAAAACAATACACAATTTTTAATCATTTGTCTTTCATTGCTAGAATTAAGCCGTGAAGAGAAAAAAATTAAGGGCGCAATATAGAATTTAGCTTTTAAGTTATGTAACAAAAATAAATATTAACTAAAAGTATGTCCATCACATATAAGTCACGTAATAGATATTAGATTTTTTTTTACCTTAATTTTCAACATTTTGCTAGAGTAATTTTCAGGAAGCTTAAATGAATCAATTAAATTAACAATGATATATTTAACTATAATAGTAATTGTTAAGGGGTTTAAATAGACCAACAATGGCTTATTAGATTTTGTATAGTGGCAGAGCCAGAATTTTTGGTTGTTGGAGGCAAAAATTTTATCTTCATGTATTTATAAAATATTTGATTAAAAATATTTTTTTGTTTACAAAATATAGTGTCATTATCAAATAAATAAATATAATGTTAATAAAAATAAGTTAAAATTTTAATTTATTAATTTTATATCACTCATTATTTTTCATAAAAAAATTGATAAAAATAATTATATATTTATTTTATATATTTTTTAATTATATTAAATACAAATATTAATAATTAATTATTAATCAATTAAAATATATATGTAATTTATTCATATTAAATATATATTTTTTTATACTTTAACTCATACACTATAATTAAGTAATTATTAAATGTAAAAATCTCACTAAAGATTTTCAAGTTATTTCTTCAATAAATAATTAAATAATTACTAAACTTTAATATATTCTCATCAAAATTTTGACTCTTATTGGAAAATTTTCAGTAGAAACATTGAATAAAATTCAATAGGACATTAAGAAAATATATATAATATTGAATAAAATTCAGTAGGACATATATATGTATATATATAAAAATCTTTAATGGAAACAATTAATATTAAAAAAAAAAAGTTTCAATGGGTCAATTGACCCTGTGGATGGAGCTGTAGCTCAGCCCTTGACTCTATAAATAAATTAATTAAATTAATAAGAATTTATTTGACAATATAGATAATTATTAAGGATTTAAAAAATTAATTACTTTTAATTTAAAAATAAATTTATTTTAGAAAAAATAAAATTTTATAAGAATCCAAGTGAGTTAATTATTTTTATTAATTTTCATATTTAAAATAAAAATTAATTATTTTTAATTTTAATATAACATTATTTTAAAAAAATAAAATAAAATATGATTATATGATAATTTAATTAAATTTTTTTTATAAATAGTTTATTTTAAAGAAGTTTATTTAATTTTTTGAGAATTATAAATTTTCTATTTTTCTTTTAACACACTCAAATTTTCAGGTTATACATCAACTGGGTTCTGTTCATATTCGCTGGACCAGCTTACTTTAATGCGAAGACACCTAACCCATTTGGATGAGGGGTAACTTCGCTATTTCGAGATTCATGTTGTTCACACTTCGAAGGAAACTGCATTTGCCTTTTCACTTTCCTTCACAAATTCTTTCTTAACTTGGTTGGTTACTCGGTTTTGTTGGTTACTCGGTTTGGTCGGTCGTGTTGGTTTTGGACAGATTTCCATGGCTATTTAAGCCAATAAATCCATTGTTTAAGAGATTCAATTCCTTCCAAAATGGGCTTAATGGGTATTTTCTTCAAGTTTGCAGGGGACTGCTTTGATGTTCTTGCGTGGTATGTAGATAATCCATCTCTCTACAATGTGATATCTTCTCTTCAGATGATTCCATAACTTGCATTCTTTTTCTTTTTAGATCTCTTTTCTTTCTTCTCAGTAATGGAAGTCTCAATTTACCTACTTTATGATTGTTAACAAACGATCAGTTCACTTTACTAATTTTTTCCTCCAGTTTTTGTGGGTTTTGCTTACTCTTTGCGCTAATTGGTTTTGATTCTCTTGCTTGCAGGCCTCTCTTTGCTTTGGGTTATCCGTTGTAAGTCTTATTGTGTGTATGCTAGTTCTAGTTAATTATTTGACATTGGAATTTTGGAAAATTTGAGGTCATTTCTTTATTCTGTTTTGCATTATGCTACATTCAGTTCAGTGATTCTTCAATCGTGTAATATAAACTGCCTTTGATCTCTTTAGAAATTTCAACTGTGCAGAAATTGATTGCTATTTAGCAAGTAACCTTATATGCGTTTATGATCTTTAATTGTGATGCTTACATGTTAACAGATGTGCTTCGATTCAAGCGATTGAGACTAATTCCATCTCGGAAACCCAGAGGCTGATCACATATTGGGTCTGCTTCTCTTCGATTTTGCTGTTTGAAAATGCTTTTTTGAAGCTACTAGAATGGTAATGTTGCTATTCTTCATTTTACAGTTTACGTAGTTCTTAATTTAGTACTCAAGTCAATAATGAGCTTTGTTGAACATTGGTATTTGGATAGCTTCCTCGCTCTCTTTTAGACCGCTTGTTTTTCATATGGGATGCAAAATTTCCTTTTCTTCAGTATTGAGAAATGCAATCAGTTGGCTACTCGATGAAAACATTGACAATGATATGGGAAAATTCCAAACTGGGTTCAGGTTAAAAACTTTCTTTTGTTCCATAATTAGAATGGAAACTCAAGTACTGATGACAGTATGTTAAAACTAGATTACGTAAGCCTAATGCATATCTGTTGTGTAGGAAGTAATGCTTGAATTTTATATATACCGAACAAGCATGGAAGGTATATTTTTCTATTTGAGATTTTAATTTATAGGCCTTAAAAAAAATCTTTTTCTGTCTACCTTAGACATGGAAAAGCTTTAGAATTAAGGTGTGCTATCTCAGCAAGAGATGATAAGTAGTGTAATCTCTAATTCTCTATCTACATGTGGCAGGTGTCCCTTTTGGCCTTACATTAAGCTAATAGCTGTTGGCTGCTTGGTTATACCTCACTTTGATGGTTCTTATTATGTCTATGGACACATCATTCATCCATGTCTCTCTATTGACCAGCAAACCATTGTCAATATGTTCAACAAGCTGAAGGAGTTCTATTTTGAGAAATATAATGTTCTTGTTGCAATGGAGAGAGATATAAAAGGAAATGGACCGGATGCTTTCGAGAATCCTATTGCTTTGAAGGTATGTTTCTTGTGGTGTTAAACAGACTTGTGTGTGGAAAGTTTGCCATATTTGAAATTTCATCACTGCATCAATTACATAATTGGGTTCCTTATTCTTTTTACCTTTTTCTTGATCAATATATTTATGAAAATTCATGAGCTGATATCTGATATTGTGTCAGAGGAGTAATTGTGCTGTGTATTGTGTGGAAAGTAGAGCTTAATTTATTAGCAATCTAATGGGATGATCCTCTTCACCCCCTCCTCCAACCTTCTACTGAATGCAGCCAAAGCTTGAAGAACCTAAAGTAGTGAAGAAAGACATTAATGCTGCGGAAATGATGGAGAAAAAAGACACAACCTCAACCAAGAAGGTAATTTTAAGTATATTGGATATCTGTTTGGAAGTTTATTGAACTGTTTCAACACTTCTAAGAAAGATTGTATCTTTTAGGAAATTGCATTAAAAACAGGAAAATGCTACTGGATTCAGTTTCTGAAAATAAAATATTCAATATATGTGAGAAGGAACAGGAGGAACTTGTGTGGAAAATGATTTGATATGAATCTCAGGGTTGGGTAGCAAATGAGCTATGAAGCCATTGTGATACATGGCACAGAGGTGGTGTATCGTGGATGATACTTCAATTCATAATTTTTCTTACGTTATTAAAATGAATGTAATGGAATAAATTGGTTACTTAAGCTTTCATATGATGAATTCATAATTTTGCAAATTTTTCATTAATGTTAATTTGCAGATGGAGCAGTATGGAAAGAGATGGCTATGTGTTTGTCATTAGGCATTTAACTATCATTCATTTAGTTGCATGTAATATAATCTTCCCTTCTAACATCAGACTCAACTCCTCCCCCAACCCCTTTATTTTTCTGGCATAATTGTATAGTTTTACCTTTTCTTTGTGCCTCGTCATATCCTTACCTATTTTTATCACTTTTTTAGGTTATACCAACAAAACCTGATTTTGCTCCAACAGAAAACAAAACATGTGCTTCTCTGGAAATCAAAGAAATGACAGCTGAATCAGTATCAGGTAGAGATCTTCCTGATGTACCATCTTCTAAGAACATACAAAAGGAGTGGACCTGTCCCATATGTCAGATAACAACCACAAGTGAGATAGTCTTTATTTCCCATCTTCAAGGAAGGAGACATGAAGCTGCTTCTGAGAAGCTCAAAGCCAACCAGATGCTGCAAAACAAGAATTCCCCTGCTTCAGTGGAAAGAAGTGCACCTAAAGAAATGGCAGCCACAGTGGTAGCAGGTAGAGACCTTCCCATCAAACTACCTTCTGAAAACATTGAGGAGTGGAACTGTCCTATATGTCAGGTAAAAACCTCCAGTCAGACAGTCTTTATATCCCATCTTCAAGGAATGCGACATGAGGCTGCTTCCAAGAAGTTGAAATCCAAGAACCAGATTTTGGAAAGCAACACTTCCCCTGCTTCTGTGGAGACAACTGCATCTAAAGAAATGCCAACTGCAGGAGTTGCAGTGGGAGATTTTCCTAACAAATCACCTTCTAAGAGCATCCAGAAGTGGAACTGTCCTATCTGCCAGATAACAACCCCTAGTGAGACAATCTTTATTTCCCATCTTCAAGGAAGTCAACATGAAGATGCTTCTGAGAAGTTGAAGTCCAAAAACCAACAATTGGAAAGTGACAATTGCATTTCTTCTATAGAAATGAATGCACCTAAAGAAATGGCAACCACAACAGTATCAGATGGAGATCTTATTGACAAACCAACTTCTGTGAACTCCAAGGAGTGGACTTGTCCTATATGTCAGGTAATAAGCATCAGCGAAGCACTCTTTATTTCCCATCTTCAAGGAAGGCGACATAAGGGTGCTTTGAAGAAGCTGAAGGTCCAGGACATGATGTTGCAAAGTGAGAATTCCCCTGCTTCAGTGGAAAATGTTGCACCTAAAAAAATGGCAGCTACAAAAGTAGCAGGTGGAGATCTTCCCAACAATATGCCTTCTGAGAAGGCCCAGAAGCAGTGGACTTGTCCTATATGTCAAGTAACAACCACAAGTGAGAAAATATTTGTTTCCCATCTTCAGGGAGGGCGACATCAGGCTGCTTCTGAGAAGCTGAAAGCCAAGAACCAGATGTTGGAAAGCAAGAATTCCCCTACTTCAATGGAAACGGGTGCACCTAAAGAAATGGCAACTACGACAATAGCTGGTAGCACCTTTCCTGACAAACTGCCTTCCCAGAATATCCTAAAGGAGTGGACTTGTGCTATATGTCAGGTCACAACCACAAACGAGACAGACCATAGTTTACATCTCCAAGGAAGGCAACATGAGGATGCTTGTGAGAGGCTGAAAGCAAAAAACCAGACATCAACAAGCAAGGTTTGCCCTTCTTCAGTGGAAACACATGTACCTACAGAAAGAAGAGAAATGGCAAATGCAACAGTAGCTGGTCGAGATATTTCTGACAAATCATGTTTGAAGAAAGCCCAAAATGAGTGGACTTGTGCTATATGTCTGGTAACAACTACAAGTGAGGCAGACCTTATTTCACATCTTCAAGGACAGCGACATGCAGATGCTTATGAGAAGCTGACAGCTAAGGATGAGACATCAAAAAGCAAGATTTCTCCTGCTTCACTGGAAACATGTTCACCTCTGGAGAAAAAAGAAATGACAACTGCTAAAATAGAAGATGGAGATATTTCTAACAAGCCACATTCAAAGCTTGTTCAAAAGCCATGGACTTGTTCTATATGTCAGGTAATAGCCACAAGTGAGGCAGAGCTTACTTCACATATTCAAGGACATAGACACAATGAATGTGATGAGAAGCTGAAAACCATGAAACAGTTGTCGAATAGCTTGGTATTCCCTGCTTCAATGGAAACATGTGCACCTCTAGAGAAAAAAGAAATGGGAGCTACAAAAGGAGCAGATGGAGGTATTCCTGAAAAACCACAACCAAAGAACTCTCAAAAGGTATGGATTTGTGCTTTATGTCACGTAACAGCTACCAGTGAGACAGATCTTATTTCACATTGTCAAGGAAAGAGACATAGAGTTGCTTGTGAGAAGCTCATAGACCAGAAGCAGAAGTCCACAAGCAATGTTTCACCTGCTTCACCAAAAAGTACGAGCTCCAAAGCAAAAAAGCAAGGTAAGCAAGAGAACCTGAAGAACAGAGTTGTTGAGGTAAGAAATTCTCTTTGGTGGTGTACCATCTGTAATACAAGTTGCAACAGTGAGGGAAACATGGACACTCACCTTAGTGGGAACAAGCACTTGTCTAGAATTCAAGAACTTAATAGTGCTGGAGGTAGTGGGCAGGCCTGAGTTGATTCTCACCACCAATTCAGAAAACTGTCTATTTGTATCGTAAAAGCTGGTTATGAATTTATGGGATTACGTTGATAAATTACCAAGATTTAATTCTGAATTGTAGTCTTGGGTTCATAGTATATATGTAGATCTGTTTTCAGTTTGAGACTAAATAAGATAGGACTCGAACATCTAAAAAGTATAATGTTATCCCGTGTTTCATTTTGGTGATAGGGTAGTGTTAAGGATTATCCTAGTACTTTTTTGATGTTGGTTGTTTTGAACTTTAGTCATTGCACCAAACCAAACCCTGTTTTCCAGTGAAGGAATTTTTCTCTCCTGCCCAAACTAATATATCCAAAGCAGGAGTCTCTCTCTCTCTCAAATAAAAAAGGAAAAAAAAAAAGAAGAAAAACTCTTCCCTTTTAGCATACAGCTTTTGAGTTTAGTAGTTTGGGAGGGGCATCTCAGGTAAGTGAAGTGGATTGTTATAGCCAATGAATGGTGCTCCATGAAGGTTGAATAAACTAGAAGATAAGTCTGTCCTTTGAATCTTTCACCAGACCAGCTCTAAAAAAGAACCTTAAGAGACATTCTTATTTCACAGAGTTTAGGAACCATTAGTTATGGTTCCTAAATCGCTGGTTCAGGTTTACTGAAATCATAAACTTGAATCAAATTGTCATAGGATAGTTTGAGAGACTGTTCATAAATCACTAGTTTCCTTTTGAGACTTAGTTTAAAATAGTTCAAAAGGCGGTTTAAAACAATTTGGAAGGTTGTTAAATGACGATTGGAGTGATTGGGACAAAAAATTGGAGGAAAATTATATTGATTTGGAAATAAATTATATTTATAAAAATATTTTAATTTTTCTTAGAAATATTTCAATTAAAATAAAATAAAATAAAAAATAAAATGAAATTAATTTACCTTTAAGAAAAAATTTATAAGAAAAGGCTTAAACCTAATTAAAAAATTAGAGAATTATATAGAGATGAAATTAATTTTTCTTAAAGGAATTAAAAAAAAAAAAAGAGTACGTGAACTTAATTTTCTACTTAGGAAGCGATGAAATTTCATAATAAAAAAAGAGTCTAAAAGTGAAAAAAATTAAAATGGAGGGTATTAGAGATTTTATTGATATGTAATTGAGATAGTATTAAAAATTATTGCGAGTATAAAAAATAATAAAGTAGAAAAATTAAGAGAGTATTTGGATTTAAAAATAGTGAAGAACATGAGAGAGTATTCAAAATTAGAAAGAGTGTATAGAATCATCAACTTTTCACATTGTCCCACACCGAGAAAGCACACATTGTGAGGTACTGGTATGTGAATACAAATAAGAAGACCAAACGCCTAGGACGCATACTTACCTGGACGGGATTTATGGGCGATCAAGAGGGCTCATGGTCTAGATGAGTGACCTCCATTGCACATGGGAGGGGTGCTGGTCTAAGGTCTCCCCAAGTGGGAGAGCCTACGTCATAATTTGTGGTAGTGGGGGGCCTGCGTTCGCGCGGCCTCTATCTCTATATCATTTCTAAAATTTGGAGTACGTGGAGAGTTTGTTAGTGAGGAGGAGAACAGCCTAGCATGAAAGATAAGAACGTGTCATAACCAAGGATGATTGCCGATATCCAAAATGAAGGTCTGAAAAAAAAAAAAAATTAAAGCCTTTTAAGTGGAGCGGGCAAGTCATCCTTGGCTACCAAACAAGACTCTGATCTTCATGCAAGGATTCTCTTCCTGTATATGTAATAGCTTTCCATCTCCAATAAGAAACAGAAAACATTCACACTATATATCTACCAAGACAGAAGCAATTAAGGGTTTTGGAAAGACAGAGAAGAGAAGGGCTAGCATGACAAAGAAGAGCTTGTCAGATTAGCAAGGTGACAGCCTGAAAAACGTGCATATATGGTTATAGATATATATGCATGAAGAATATTTCAAACCACAGCCCAGATCAGGCAAGTCATCCTTGGCTTTCAAACAAGACTCTTATCTTCATGTTGGACCTCTCTTCTTCTTGATTTCATGCTGGAGATGGATGCCATTACTATGCTTTCAAAGCTTTCTATTTATAGCCCAAGAAATAATATTCAATCTAGAGTTTGACACTCCTAATCGCTATTTGGGGAAATTGACCGTACAAGGGTGAGGAAGAAACAAAAATTACTAAAATTGAGTGTGATGTGAAAAATTTACCTGATCAGGGTGAGAAAAGTCAGAAGCGTAAAAACGGTAATAGTAATAGCGTTTTAATGTCCAAAACGCTATTAACAATAACGTTAAAAAAAAACGTCAAACACGGAAGCTATTCAATTTTTTTTAAAAAAAAAAAAGCTGGACGCTACTTATAGTAGCGTCCAGCTTTTGTTTAAATTTTTTTAATATTTTAAATAAAATATAAATATTATTTTAATAAATAATATTATAATAATTAATATTATATATTATAATATTTTTATTATAAAAAATTATTTTTTATTTAAAATTAAATTTTAATTAAATAAAAAATTAAAATATAAAATATTATTTATTAAAATAATATTTTTAATTTATTTAAAATATAAAATAAAATAATTAAAAATTTAAAGAAAAATTGGAGTAGCGTCCAATTTTTTAATTATTTATTTTTTTAATTTTAATTTTAATTTTATTAAGTTTTAATTTAATTTTAAATTAAAAATAATATTTATAATAAAAATTTAAAATATATAATATTAAATATTATAATATTATTTATTAAAATAATATTTTTAATTTATTTAAAATATAAAATAAAATAATTAATTAAATTTTTTAATTATTTATTTTTTTAATTTTAATTTTATTAAATTTTAATTTAATTTTAAATTAAAAATAATATTTATAATAAAAATTTAAAATATATAATATTAAATATTATAATTTTATTTATTAAAATAATATTTTTAATTTATTTAAAATATAAAATAAAATAATTAAAAATTTAAAGAAAAATTAGACGCTACTTATAGTAGCGTCTAATTTTTCTTAAATTTTTTAATTATTTATTTTTTTAATTTTAATTTTATTAAATTTTAATTTAATTTTAAATTAAAAATATTATAATATATATTATTAAATATTATAATTTTATTTATTAAAATAATATTTATATTTTATTTAAAATATAAAATAAAATAATTAAAAATTAAAAAAAAGGTTGGACGCTACTATAAGTAGCGTCTAACCTTTAAATTTTTTTTAATTAATTTTTTATTATTTAAAGGAAAGCTGAACGCTATTTTAAATAGCGTCCAGCTTTCCTTTCAAAATTTTCATTCGGATGCTATTATAAATAGCGTCCGGACCTTAAAAACGCTACTATAGTCAGCGTTTTGCACTCAGCCCGTCCACCTCAGCACAATTCACCCCTTTTTAGTAATTAATTTCAAAATCACCTGTTTTGGTAAATTTTATTTTTGATTACCCCTTTTTGATAATTAACCCCGCTATTTGCCTCATCCACATAGCCATTGAAACTGTTTCACAAATGTAAAAATGTCCTGGCTGCTCTCTTTGGTGGGTTATAAAGCACATATATGAAGGGTCAGCTTGCAAATACCCAAGGCCAAAGCAATCTGCTTCTTGGCCCTCTTATGGGATTAATTAATATTTATCCTCACACTAATCGTGATTACACTTTGCAAAACTATAGTACTGATTCAATGATGTATATAGAAATCTTAAATATAAAAAATAGAAAGTTCCAAATCTATATTTGGATATATTTTGACTAAAAAGTTGATAGATATAAGTCAATGCCAGGATATGCCATTAAAGGAAATGTCTTACTCTAATCAAGGAAAAGACGATTCTCACTATTTAAGGTAAATATACAAGCGGTTTATTTAATTTTATAAGTATTTTTATAAAAATATTAAATTTTAATTTTTATTATAAAATTTACTGAATTTTAATTTAATTTTATAAAAGTATCAACTATTTTATAAATAATATTATTTTATTTTATTAATTTCTTAAAACAAAAAGAAAATAGGATGCATAAAAACGTATCCATCTATCCCCTCGTAGTCAAACTCTTTTTTGTTTTTTTCCTTTTCTTTCTCATCAACAACTATTAGTTAGATAATTTTATTTGTAAATAGTTGACAAGTTAACAGATTAATCAAAAAATTTTTAATTTCTATTTATAATGACTTTTATGAAATTAAATTGAAATTGAATTCTACGAAAAAAAAATAAAAATCAGTGACTTTTATAAAAATACTCATAAAATTATATGAGCATGTATAATAATCACCCTTATTTCAGGTACTCCTAAAGCAAATAAACAATAATATTTTAGAAATATAAGTTTACATCATTATAAGGGATTAAAATATAGAAACAAATTTTATTAAGAAATAATAAACAAAAAGTAAGAAAATAATAGAGCGGAAAAATATCAATCCTCCAGTATTAGATAGCAACATTTCATCTAATGTTTACAGAAGTTTTGAGACTCTCTACAGCCTGAAATTAAAATAATAAAAAATTAAAATAAATAAATAATTAAATACAAAATCATAGTGAATAAATAAAGGCAAAAGAAAACAAATTACTAATTGTAATAGAAAACAAACCACAGTGAAGATTGTCTTCAAAGATTATTACACCAATTTTTTTTTCTTTTTTTTAAGTTTTTCCTATAATTCTTTTTTAAATTTTAATTATTAAGTTTTTTTTTTATTTTTATTAAATAATTTATAAGAAAAATTATAGGTGATAAACATGGAATGCAAATTAATTAAGACACAAACAGTGATAATGGGAAAGATAAATTAATCTATAAAAATTTTATTAATTAAACTAATTATGACCTTAGCAGTTGTAGTTGTGGAAGTAGCGATTGCTATGCAATCGGAGTCGTGACTGTTAAAGGAAAGATTTAAGACTAGGAAATGTTATTTGTTTCAATTTTTTATTAGATTCTTTATTTTCATTACATGAGCCATCATTTATTTATTTATTAATAAATTTTAAAATTAAATTTTCATTTGATTTATAAAAAATAATTTATATATAAAAAATATTTTTCATTACCTAATTACAATAATAAAAGCTCCATTTGAGCATTTAATACAGACACGTTCATCCCAACCTTGTAAATGTACAATTTTATTATGAAAATTGACTAAATATTGAAGCTGAAAATTTTATTTTTTTAGCATAAAAATTTATTTCTATTTACATTTTCAGTATAGGATCAGAAGCTTTAATTTATATTTATTATAATAATTATAAATTAATTTTTAAAAAATAATTAATTTTAAAATATCTCTATACTTTTAAAATCTAAATTTAATTATTTGATGACACTTTAACTAGAGCATCATTGACTATTAATTGTAATAATTAAACAAAATATTCAATTTTCATTTTTTTATTTTTTTTATAGTATATTAATAAATAATTAATATTATTACTTTGGTTAATATTAATTATGTTATATTGTTTTATTATCATTTAGCAAAATTAATTAATGATACAATTTTTTAAAATTATGATTAAGTTATTAATTTTCTAATTATGTGTATATAATTTATAAACTATTTACTTAGTTATTATTTTAATATTGTAATAAGTAGCTATTATTATTATTATTATTATTATTATTATTATTATTATTATTATTATGTAGAAAACTCAATTTAATTAGATATAGGAAAAACTCTTTATCCTCTATATATATATATATATATATGTAGAGAGAGAGAGAGAGAGAGAGAGAGGTTATATTTAATAATTATATTAATTAATATAATTAATTATTTTTACTATTACCATTATTATCATAATTTTTATAGTTAACTAATTAAAAATATTAGACATATTTTAATAATTTTATAAATTTCTTATTTAATGATTATTAAATTTTTAATTATTTCATTTAATTATAAAATTTTAATAATTATATATATCTTAAAATTAATAAAATAATTTAAAATTATGCTATGAAAGTAGTCACATGGAGTTAAATACGTTGCCTTTTTTTTTCTCTCTCTTTTATATATTTAATAATTTTTAATTTATTTTAATAATATTTTATTTTTATTTGTCTTATTTTAGTGTTCATTTAATAAAGACATATTTTTAATTATATATTAAATACTATATAAAATGAATTGTGGAAAAATAAAATGAAATAAAAACTTATTTTCATAGTTATGATAAACAATAAATTTATATTAATATTCAATTTTCATTTTTTTGATATTTTTTATAGTAGATTAATAAATAATTAGTATTATTAATTTAGTTAATATTAATCATGTTATGTTATATTATTTTATTATTATTTAGAAAAATTAATTAATGATATAATTTCTATAAATTATGATTAAGTTATTAATTCTCTAATTATGTATATGTAAGTTATAAATTATATAATTATTATATTTTAATATTATAATAAGTAGCTATTATTATTATTATTGTTATTATTGTTATTATTATTATTACAAATGTCTATAAAAGTTTAATTTAATTAGAGATAGGAAAAATTAAAAACAAATCATATTAATTTATTAATTATGCTCAATGAACACACATATGCTAATTTATGTATATTCTATGATCGCTTTCTGATGAAGAAGTTGTTCAGATTTTATAAAACAAATTCAAGAAAAGATAGAATTTTAAATTTGTCACATTTATAGCAAGTAGAAATTTTTAATTAAATTTATTGATAACAATTTTTCTATATTTTTTAATCAGTTGTAATATATAATTATTATATAATTTTATTTTTAAATACGATTCTTAATTATTTTAATCTTTTAAATTTAAATAATAGAAAAAGTATTGATTACTAAATATAATTGTCATTCATTACAAGTTTCTTACATTTTAATTTAAAAAGTCAATGGTAGTTACTTTAAAGGAAAGTTAAATACTTTTGAACATATTTACTGTAATTAAATTTAGTATTTAATTGCTAATAATTTGATAACTCAATACATTTAATTTTAAAATTCAATTAATGATTATCCAATTATTACTACAACTAAAAGTTTAATTTCCTTTAAAATATCTGCTCTAAAATAGAATTAATGTTATTTAAATTTTTATAAGAAATTAATGATTAAATTTTTTTAAACATGCATGTAGAATTATTAAAGGTAATGCTTATTCATTAATTTTTAATTTTTTAAAAGAGAAAAGTTGATATTAAGTATTTTCTGTATTTTTTAAATGGATGTAATATAATTACTAAATATAATTATTACATGTTATTATATTCCTAATTTTTAATTTAAAAAGTCAAGTAAAATCAAAACTCATATTTACTTTAAAGAAAAATTAACATTTAAAAGTTATTTCTCATCCTTTTATGTATTTAATAAATTTTAATTTACTTTAATTTTATTTTTATCATTTTAAAATGATTTTATTATTATTGCATATGAAAAATAATTTGTGGCCATTAAAAAAAAACTTATGACTATTAAATTTATTAATTTGAGAGCAATTATTAACTTATTTGATTAAAATTTATTACTAATATTTTAAAATTTTAATATTTTGAATAATAATATTAAAATCTTTTCAATTAATATATATATATATATATATATTTTACCGTGCATAGCACGGATACTCTGCTAGTAAATTTATATTTCTAATACTACATGGTAAATTGTGACAAACTCTTAAAAAGATTTAGCCTATTTCATATATATAAGCAGATTTTTTATTTTTTTTTTAATTTATAAAAAATTTTAATAATTTTCAAAATTATATATAACAATATGAAAAAAATATTTATATATTTTTTTATTGACTAATTTTTTTTATGTATTTACAATTTAAGTCAATGCTTTTAATTTTAACAGAATCAATTAAAATTTTAATATATAAAAAAATTTTATCTAAAATTGAAATTGGATTGGAGGAGTGTGCCCTTCTTATGGCACTTGTAAGACCCCAAAATTTTAAATTTTATGAGCATTTTTGGTATTTTAATTTTATTTAAATTTTAGGAATTTTTTTGAGATTTTTCGGATTTTAAAAATCGGGTTCAATTTTTCGAAAATATAAACTTTGATGATTTTTAAAAATTAATTTAAAGACCACGTGGCAAAACTAAAAATATATTTGGAGTCTACGTATTTTTTTGAGTTTTCTAGAATTTTTTCAGAATTTTTGGACCTCGTTTTCGGTCCCGAGGCAGAGTAAAAAATTCAAAATTTTGTATTCTGAATCGAACCGGCCGAATCGAACCGGACCGGATCGGACCGGTCGAATCGGACCGGTCTTCTTCTCTTTTTCTTCCTCCCGCGCGCGACGTTCCCTCTTCCTTCTCTCTCTCTTTTCTCTCTCCTCCCCGCCGCCGGCCACCACCTTCCTCGCCACCCGGTAGGCCACGTCGCCACCCTGCCACCCAGCCACCGCCTGAACGGCCGGAACCGCGAATCCCCTCCCTCGTGCGCGCGGCGTTTCTGATTCTCCGGCCAAAATCCGGTCGATCCGGCCACCAATTGGACCGGGTCTTGTGTCTAAAATCATCTACTCGGCGAGAGCTTTCCATAGACACCAAGAACGCCGAAATCCATTGAGCGGTTTGTCCGATTTTTGCTCGGGAAGATTTTAGCCCATTTCGACTTTTGGAATAGATTTCTCGAAAATCGTGAATTCCACGAGAAAACCGAGGGTACCAGTACGCTGCACTCGTCGAGAGCTTCGCGGCGACATAAATTTCAAATTTTTCCAACACCGTTTTTCGGTGGGTCCCATGGAACTTCGCAGTATTTTTTCGAGCATTAAATGAGCTTAGAAAATTCTGAAAAATTTATGTACTAACCCCCGTGTTATGAGCTTCGTGTAGATATCCTCGATTCGCGGAAATTCGACAGTTGACCGGATCTGCGAAATTCCGGCCAGACAGACCCGTTACCGGAAAAGTCTCCGAATTGGACCGAGGTTTTGGCTAGCCCTTCATTGTCAGACGTCCTGAGCGCGTTCCCGAAGTCAGAATTGGCAAAGGTAAACCCGAACCTTGCTTTTTCGTAATTTTCTAGTGCTTAAATAGGATTAAAAATCCATAAAATATTCGTGGTAGCATAGAAAATTATGATTCTTTTTGCAATAGCTTAATAATATTGCTAAGGACCGCGGGGCAAAGTTTTAGAATTTTTAGAGCTTATTTGGACAGTTTTTGCAAAAATGATCAATTATAGGGACTAAATTGAAATTTTACATGTTGTGATGGATGATTGAATTGGTGAACCCAGGAGAGGCTGTGTGATGTGATTGAGTTGTGGACATATGGATTTTGAATATAGAAGTGTGTTTTGAGCTCTTTTTGCAGGTTAGGTAGGTCCTAGGTATAGGGGAGACTCTGCCGGATTTTCGGCACGACTTAGGACGTATTGATCTTTTTCTTTGTTTGTATTGAGTCAAATTTATTAAATGATTGTAATAAAATTGTCAGGTGAGCCGGGACAGCCTTCTTCCTCTGCCCAGCCGCCACAGTGATTGTCGTCAAGTCTGTGAGTAAAATATTAATTTTAATTGTAATTTCGATATTATTATATGTTCAGCATGCCCATGCATCACTTATATGCATATAATTATGTAGTTAAACTCTAGGCACGATTTATGTTGCATTGATAACTGTTAAAGTGCCATGAATGTTGTTGCGGTAATTTGGAGCGGCAGCGTGCGTTGGCATGCGTGTGATGTGGTGTGGACTATGGATAGGACGGGTAGTCACGCTTGAGTTCTTCATTGGGACCCGATCCTTCGAGGGTTAGTCACGGCTTGAGTTCTTCACTGGACCTCGATTTGGTTATTAAGTGGAAGTCCGAAATGAGTTCTTCACGGCACCGAGTTGGATTTAAGAGAGTCAGATAGGATCAGCTCCCATATATTATGATTGATGCTACAGGGTGCATGAGTGCTCTAAATTACCTTTTTGATGCTATGATGTGAAATTATTGCTGATGTTGCATTTCATTCCACAGGTTGCATTAGTTTTAGATAGTTATAGAGATTATGGTTAAAATTGATATTTTACTCTCTGAGTCGAGCGCTCACTCCTGTTCAATATTTTTCCAGGCCACAGGAGGATATTTTTGAGGTTAACCTGCTTCCTTTCCTCGCAGGTTGTTTATCAATATTTGTGTAATTTTATTTACTCCTAGAATTTCCGCATGTGTTAGAAATGTTTATTTGATTTGGGTTTGTAAACTAAATTATTATTGTGGACCTGTAAAATTATTATATGCATGTTTGATAGACTGGATGAGGGAGCTGAGCTTCCATTTATCATTATGATGATATGAGTATGTGGAGGGTGAGCTGAGCTCCCCAAGGGATTGTTTATTGTGTTTACAGGTCGGGTGAGTCAAAAACTCCCCGTTGGTAGGTCCATTTTATGGCCGGACTCTGTCCGGTTGGTTTCTTGAAATTGGGCCCAAATGGGCCTTAGTGTTGGGTAAATGAATAGTTCAGGCTTACTACGGGCCTCGGGGGGCTTTAGGCTGGCCCAGGTCCTAGTGCCGGTCCGGCCAATAGGTTGGGTCGTGACAGCACTCAAGCTGGAATTTTTTTTTTTAATTATAAATCAATGGGTTTTACTTGACACAAAGGTAATAAAAAAAAATCTTTAAACCGTAATTAACTATTTAACTAAAGGGTAATAATGTAAATTGAGAAAATAAGAAACCTAACTTCTAAGACAGACCAAACAAATTAAAATCATGCTGCAGAGCTCAACAATTATCATATTCCAATCTTTTAAGAAATAGAGTCAAATTTAGTGTTTGGTTGTTGAGAAGACTCTAGAAAATTCTCAAAATATCTTATTAAAATTTGAAAAACAGATTAACTAAAACATAAACTGAAATCTCCCATATTTAAAGGATTGAAACAAAAAACTTAATTGGAAATAAGGTAAATATTTTCTATTCCGTGAAAAATATTTTTTTAAAAAAATAATTTTCACAATATTTAGTATTTGACATTTAAAAAATGAATTAATGAAATTTTTTTTATTAAAAAAAAACTAAGCTATATTATTTGCCCCTAAATTTATTTTTAAAGATAAATTATATTATCATTATATATTAATTTCTTTATTTTATTGATTATTAATATAAATACATTTATTTATCTTTAAATGAAATTGATTTATATTACTAAAAATAATAAATATTATTTAAAAAATATAAATATAATTTAAAAATATAAACTATAACTAGCGGGCCCTCTATTTAGACCCCACTATTTACTTTAAACTAGCCAATACTTGTGTTATGTACAAATTTAATAAAAATTAACTTTTTATATTTAATTTAAATTTTAATATTTTACTTTTTATTAAATTTATTTTCAATATATTTTTTAATTTGATCATTAAAATTTATAACATATAATTATAATACTCCCATTTAATACTTTAATTTTAATATTTACATATTCAATTTAATTTTTTTTAATAAAATTACATTTTATCACTTCTATAAAATAATAGCTATAAATTACAAATCAATGGTCATTTAGTACAATTTATTATTTTATTTTTTAAAATTATAAATTTAACATAATTGATTGAAAAATTAAAACATTAATATAATAATATTAATTTAAATTTCAATATTTTTCTTTTTATTAAAATTATTTCTATTTTTTAATTTGATCATTAAAATTTAAAAACATATGACTATATAACTATAGTACTCTCATTTAATACCTTAGTTTTAATATTTACATATCCAATTTAATTTTTTTAATAAAATTACATTTTTATCACTTTTATAAAATAATAGGCATAAATTACAAATCAATGGTCATTTAACGAAATTCATTATTTTATTCTTTAAAATTATATATTTAACATAGTTGATTAAAAAAATTAAAAAATTAATATAATAATAATTAGCAAGCTAAGATCTCTATAGAAAGTTTCACATGGCAACTCTAGGGAAAACTTGATGTTCTTTATAATATAGATAGATGTAAAGGGAAGAGAATTGCCTTTTATGGGAAAACCATCACCTCTCAAATCTTTGAAAAAATAATGGGGGACATCATTTTCTTTCTTTTTTTTTTACAAATTATTATTTTCTTAATTTATAATTCAAAACTTAAATTTTCAATTCATCATATAAATATTTTACTATAATAAATAATTAATAACATATTATATTATATAATCAAATTTTATTATATTTAAATATATTTTTAAGTACAAATTTAATTAAAAATAATAATTAAAAAATAAATATCGTAATATATGTATAATTAATAAATTCAAATCATCAAAATATTTGTAGTTTAATGGTAAAAGTTTTTTTATCAAAATTTTGAGTTTTCTCCTTAAGAAATTAATAACATTTGTTAGCTCAATAATTAATAACAATATGTTGATTAAAAGTTTTACACTACAAGAAATTAAAAAAATAGCTATAAAAATTACTGACTAAATATACTGAAATTTCGTAGGTAATCGGTGATTACCGACGAATTACCGACGAAATTTTTTCGTCCACAAATACTAGCTTAGGTAATTTTTACCGATGAAAAAAATGTTGTCGCTAAATTTACCAACGAATTATTTAGTAGGTAAATTTAAATTTTTTTATAGGTAATTTATCGACGAAAACAAATTTTCGTAACTAATTTTTATTTAATATTTTTTAATTTAGTCATTACTTTTTAATTTAATTTTTAATTTTTTTAATTTAAATTTTAATTTAATTTAATTTAATTTAATTTAAAATTTTCAAATTAATTTTTTAATTTTTTTAATTTTTAATTTTTTAATTTTTAAATTAAATATTAATTTTTAATTTTTAATTTTTAAATTAAATATTAAATATTAATTATTTTAATTTATAATTTTTTAAGATTTAATTGACTTTAAAAAAATTACTAGTAGAGCCCAACATAGGCCCCATGTATGTGACTATGCCACAATTGCTCTATGTTGGAAAGTAGTTCTCCTTTTATAGACAAACTCACTACTTTCAAATCTATTCTCAAACGATGTGGGAATTTCACATTTTTTGTGATTTACCGACGAATTACCGACTAAATATATTTCGTAGGTATTTTTTTAAAATTTTATTTTCAATTTCCCCTTAATATTACCTACGAAAATTGTTTCGTTGGTAATTACCGACGAAAACAATTCGTAACTAAAATTTTTAAAGTTTTTTAAAATTTTTTTTCCTATTTTCTTCTTAATATTACCTACGAAAAGTATTTCGTTGGTAATTACCGACGAAATACTTTTGTAGGTAAAAGTTTTTTAGTTTTTTAGAATTTTTTTCTCTATTTGCTCCTAAATATTACCTACGAAAAGCTTTTCGTTGGTAATTACCGACTAAAATTTTTTCGTAGGTAAATTTTTTTTAGTTTTTTAGAATTTTTTTTCCTATTTTCTCCTTAATATTACCGACGAAATACTTTTCGTAGGTAAAATTTTTTTAGTTTTTTAGAATTTTTTTCTTTATTTTCTCCTAAATATTACCTACGAAAAGCTTTTCGTTGGTAATTACCGACTAAAATTTTATCGTAGGTAAAATTTTTTTAGTTTTTTAGATTTTTTTTTCCATATTTTCTCCTTAATATTACCTACGAAAAGCTTTTAGTTGGTAATTACCGACGAAAAATTTTTCGTAGGTATTTTTTTTAGTTTTTAAGGAATTTTCTTCTCTATTTTGTCTTAATATTACCTACGAAAAACTTTTCGTTGGTAATTACCGACGACAAATTCTTTGTAGGTATTTTTTTTAAAAAATTTATTTTCTATTTTCTCATTAATATTACCTATAAAAAGTGTTTCATTGGTAATTACCGACGAAAAAAATTCGTAGATAAAATTTTTCAAGCTTTTTAGATTTTTTCTTCTCTATTTTCTCCTTAATATTACCTATGAAAAACATTTCATTGGTAATTACCGACGAAAAAATTCGTAGGTAAAATTTTTTAGCTTTTTAGAAATTTTCTTCTCTATTTTTTTCTAATATTACCTACGAAAAACTTTTCGTAGGTATTTTTTTTTTAAATTTATTTTCTATTTTTTTCTTACTATTACCTACGAAAAGCATTTCGTTGGTAATTACCGACGAAATATTTAGTCGTTATTTATATTTTTTTGTCGCTAATTTTGCCGCTAATGTTAGGCACCACTTTTACCTACGAAATTACATCGTCGGTAAGTTTTAGTCGGTAATTAGTCGGTAATTTCATCGGTAAAAATTAGTTTAAATTTTATTTCTCTTTTCGTCGATAAAGCGTTAGTAATTCGTCGGTAAATTATCCACGAAATTCTGTAGTCGGTAATTTTCGTAGTTATTTTTAATATTTCTTGTAGTGTTAATTGTATAAATTAAAAGAAAAACATAATTTCTTTATTTTAATATATAGATACAAACATAATGCAATATATATATATATTAGCTATTAAAATATTTTTTAATATGAAAAAGGGAATTTTTTTAATGACAAATTAAAAAAAAAAAACCTTACTTTGTGTGGGAAGGAGTTTTTTAAAGTAATTGATGGTTTTTCAAGATTTAAAAACCTTCAACTTTTGTTTAGGAAAATAGAATATTTTTTTAAGTATGATTTTTGGAGGTTCTTAAAAACCTAAAAAAACTTTTATTTTCCAACTCATCAAACTGGTGGGTTAAGGAGGTATTCTCTTTAAAATATTTAAATACTTTAAAAAATTTTTCTTTCCTTTCAAACACTAAAAAATTATGAATATCTGAAAATCATGAAAAACTTTACTTTGAAAAATTTTACTTTATAAAACCTTATTATACTTTACCTCCTCTCAAATGGAGGGTAAAATTTTTTATGTAAATAAAGTTAATCTTAATGAATTAGAAATAAATAATATAACATTTAGAGACTAATAAATTTTACCTCAAAAAATTAATTATTCGAAATAAATAATATAATATTTAGAGACTAATAAGTTTTTGTCTCAAAAAAATAATATAATATTTAGGAACTAATAAATTTTTGTCTCAAAAAATGAGTCATTAGGGACAAATAATATAATATTTAGAGACTAATAAATTTTACCTCAAAAAATTAATTATTCGAAATAAATAATATAATATTTAGAGACTAATAAGTTTTTGTCTCAAAAAAATAATATAATATTTAGGAACTAATAAAATTTTGTCTTAAAAAATGAGTCATTAGAGACAAATAATATAACATTTAGAGACTAATAAATTTTACCTCAAAAAATTAATTATTCGAAACAAATAATATAATATTTAGAGACTAATAAGTTTTTGCCTCAAAAAAATAATATAATATTTAGGAACTAATAAATTTTTGTCTCAAAAAATGAGTCATTAGAGACAAATAATATAATATTTAGAAACTAATAAAATTTTTTCTTAAATAATAGTTATTAGTAATAAATATTTTATTTGTGTCAAGTTATTTGTCTCTAAAAGGACAATATTGTAGTAGTGAGAGAATCTATTCCATTATGGGGCAGCCATGCATATGGAAAAATAAAGGTAAAAAATTTAAATTTGATATTTTATTCTTCTATAAGCTATAAATGGAGATTTCAAAATCTGTTCGTCAACATCAAATTTGAGCATGAATTTTAAGAGGAAGAGGGCCTTAACATGAAGATAATATAGCCTTGTTTGATAGCCAAGGACGACTTGCCTGCTCTTAGCAATTTGGGTACTACATGCACATAACCTATATTCAGGTTTTTAAGGCAGTCTCCTTGGCTATTTTGACAGGCTCTTATCTCTCATTTTAGGCCTTCGTTTCTTCCCCAGTAAACCCTCAACACATTTTCTTGAAATTTTGAGATGAGCTAGGACGAAATACCTCAACACATTTTCTCGAAAATTTGAGATGAGCTAGGACGAGAGCCTTACATGAAAGGAAGAATGCTGTTTGGTAACCAAGAATGACTTGCTAGATTTATCTAAGAGTTCTTGTGTGTGTGTGTATATATATATATGTGCAAAGAACTCTTGGTAGGTTTCAGGCAGTCACCTCACCTTGGCTAATTCGACAATTTCTTCCCTTCTCATGCTTGGCTTTCTCTTCTATCTCCTTTCCACATTGTCCCACATCGAGAAGGCACTCATAATGAGTTACTGGCATGTGAATATAAATAAGATGACCAAACTCTGAAGCAATATACTTACCTGGATGGGATCAATGGGCGATCAAGAAGGCTCATGGTCTAGATGAGCGACCTCCACTGCACATAGGAGGGGTGCTGGTCTAAGGTCTCCCCAAGTGGGAGAGCCTACGTCATAATTTGTGTTAGTGGGGGCCTGCGTTCGCGCGGCCCCTATAAAACAATTCTAAAATTGATTTGTTGCTGGTAAAGGTAAGAATGTTTTTTGCCAAAGAGATTGTCGCACAGCGGGGAATAATGTAACGTTTGCTAAAGATATTGAAAAAAAAAAAAAAAAAATCAAATAGAATTCGATGTTCTCTATATATCCTTAAAATCTATTTGAATAGTTAGATATCAAAATATCCATATCAATCCTTTAACAGTTAGATATGAAATATCAATCCTTTATATTTATCAATTATATACATATTTAAATATGATTGTCCCCATTCTTTAAATAAAAAAAAAATCATTATTTTCTTATAAAAATTGGGGTATGTTATTTTATATGATTAAATTTTGATTATATTTCATGGACTTAATTTGTTGTTTTGTGAGGTTTGTGATGTTAGTGAAGGTCATGGGTGTCTTGTGATAGTTTTGTGAGAAATTCGAGAAATATGTTAGGATTTGCGTTTGAAAGTTTAAGAGATTTTGCTATTTTTTAATAATTTTTTTTCTTATTTTGCCTGTGAATATCGACCTTACAATCAAACCAATAAGTTTTGTGTGTGTGTATATATATATATATATTTATTTATTTATTTATTTATTTTTTTACATTATGTGATTGTGCAATTTTGTATGCACGCTTTAGATTTGTATGCTTACTTTAACCGTGTATATAAAGAATTTGTTGCTGAGGAAGAGATCAGCCTAGCATGAAAGAACATGTCAGCATAACCAAGGATGTCTGCCCATAGCAAAAAAGAAGGTTCTACCAAAAGAGGAAAAAAACAATTATTATAAAGCCTTTTAAGTAGAGCGGGCAAGTGTTGCAGACTGAAGTGGTGTGACGTATTGCGGCAAGGAGAGAAGTAACATTCTCAACGTTTGAAGAATTTTGATTGTCTAAAGCGGTTAAGACGCTGGAGGAAAGAGAGGGAGTCATTATGCTGAGTTGGAACCGTTATTGAGTTTGTTGTATTTCTGTTACTCTGTTATATTCAATTGCATATAAATAATTGTATTTCTATAATTGTAGTTCATTGAATGAGATAATGATAGCTTCTTCTTTCTGATTTCTTCTTTGTGCTTCTCTCCCTTTCTTGATTTCTCTTCTTCTACAACTTCTAAAACTCTGGTTCATAACATTGGTATCAGAGCTCGATCTTGGCCATAGCTATGGTAGATGGTACGCGTGGATAAGAATGGCGACGGGAATTTCTTTCCTTGATGCGAGAAATGGAAGATCGAATTGAGAAAAAGCAAACTGAGCTTCGGAAAGAAAATGAATCAAGTACTCAGTAGGCCATTGAGGAATTGAAGTCATTGATGGCTGGAATAAGTCTTCAGTATAATGAATTGGCTACCAGTAGGGGTCATGTTGGTACTTCGCAAGCGGGGGAATTTTACAATAGTAGCTATAATCATTCTTGGTCCATGTTTCCTAAACTAGACTTTCCTCACTTTAGTGGTGATGATCTTGAATCTTGGCTAATCATAGTTGAATACTATTTTGAAGTAACAAATACCCCAATGGAGAATAAGGTTAAAATAGCGGAAATGCATTTAGATGGAAAGGCAGTGCAGTGGCATCAAGGGTATGTAAGGGTTAAAGGTACAGAGGCTTATGGTAGATGGGATGAATATGTGCTGGGAATGAAGGCAAGATTTGGGTTTCAGGTTTTGATGACCCGTTAGTTGATTTAAAAAATCTGAAGCAAACAGGCACTCTACAAGATTATTTGGATGCCTTTGATGCTCTATATCCTAAGGCAGGGATTAGGGAAGATCAAGCCCTAAGTTTCTTCCTTTCGTGTTTGTTGGATGAATTACAAATGCCAATACGTATGTTTAAACCAAAATCACTTTCTGAGGCTTATTCTCTAGCACGCCTTCAAGAAATCACGGTGGCTGCATTACAAAACAAGCCTAAGTTTGTTGGGAAGGCATCATACACTACGGCATCCATGAGTTCATTTTCCCTTACATCATCTGTGGGTTTAATCACTAGAAGTAACAATGCTAAAGACCAAACTGGAATTTTACCTTTACCAAGTAATACATCTAAGTTGCCTGTGGCAATTTCCAAGTTACCAAATAATTTGACTAGTAAACAGTTCAATGAGAAAAGAGAAAAGGGTCTTTGCTTTTGGTGTGATGAGAAGTTTTTGCCAGGTCATAAATGTAAGAAACGTCAAGCCTTTGTAATGCAAATTATTGTCGATGAAGGGGAAGATAGTGAGGAAATAGAAGGAATAGAAGTTAGTGAGGAACTGCAATTGTCTCTTAGTGCCTTAAAAGGGACACACAAGGGGCACAAACTATTTGCATTCATGGGTGTAGTGGGAAATTACAGTTACAAGTATTGGTTGATACTGGAAGTACCCATAACTTTTTAGGGGCACATGTTGCTAAGAAATTGTGATGTGATGTAGAACCACTAAGTGGTATCTCAGTTGAAGTAGCTAATGGGCAGAATATGCAATGCCATGCTAAGTGTACATCTTTCAAATGGCAGATGCAAAATCATCATTTTAATGCTGAGGTTTTTATCTTACCTCTTGACAATTATGACTTGATTCTTGGAGCGCAGTGGCTGGAAACTCTTGGTGAGATTACATGGAATTTTAAGACATTGGAAATGAAGTTTCAACTTGGGCATAGAACTTGTGTCCTACAGGGGGAGCGCTTTGGCAGATTGCAATTAATTAATGATAAAAAGTTGCATGTTCTCATGCATAAACAACATCAATTAGCATCAATGCAATTGGTTATAGCTCAACCTATCTCTTTATTTACCATTGATGTTGTTTCTTTAGATTCTTGGCCTGAGCTTTATCAATTTTTATCATAGTATGAAGATGTTTTTGCAAAACCAAAAGGGTTACCACCAAGGCGAAATCATGATCATAAGATTCCTCTTCAAGTAGGGGCTTCTCCAGTTAATAACAGACCATATAAGTATGCTGCTTTTCAAAAAGATGCTATTGAACAGATGGTAAGAGAAATGTTAGAGGCAGGGTCATTCGGCATAGTATAAGTCCTTATTCAAGTCCAGTTGTTTTGGTTAAAAAGAAGGACAGAACTTGGCGGATGTGTATAGATTATCGTAAACTTAATTCTTTCACTATTAAAGATAAGTTTCCTATTCCTGTAGTGGAAGAGTTGTTAGATGAATTGGGAGGTGTTGAGTTCTTCTCTAAATTACATTTACGTTCGGGATATTGGCAAATACGAATGGATGATGATGATATTCACAAGACTGCCTTTTGGACACATGAAGGGCATTATGAATTTGTTGTTATGCCATTTGGGTTAACAAATGCGCCTTCTACTTTTCAGGCATTGATGAATGATATGTTCAGATCTTATTTACGAAAGTTTGTCCTTATTTTTTTTTTGATGATATACTACTGTATAGTAGGTCATGAGAATAGCATGTTACTCACCTTCGGGTAGTGTTACAGTTGTTGCATGAAAACCAGCTGCTAGCAAAACACAGTAAATGCTCTTTTGATTGCAAAAAAGTTGAGTATTTAGGCCATTTCATATCTAAGCATGGAGTGCAAACTGATCCAGCAAAAGTTGCAGCTGTGGAAGGGTGGCTTGTTCCTCAAACACTCAAACAACTTCGGGGGTTCTTAGGACTTACGGGTTACTATCGTAGGTTCATTAAAAATTATGGGTAGAATGCTCGTCCTTTGACTGATCTCCTTAAGAAGGATTCTTTCTCTTGGACACCTTAAGCTCACAGTGCCTTTGATGAATTAAAATGAGCTATGATAACAGCCCCTGTTTTGGCTTTGCCAAGTTATGACAAGGTGTTTGTGGTGGAAACAGATGCATCGAGGGGAGGTATTGGTGCTGTTCTTATTCAAGGTGGTCATCCTATTGCATACATTAGCAAGGGCTTGTCACTGCGAAATCAACAACTTTCAGTTTATGACAGAGAAATGTTAGCTATCCTATTTGCTGTTAAAAAATGGGAAGCTTATCTTCTTCCCAATCACTTCATCATTTAGACAGATCATCGGCCCTTGAAGTATCTTCTTGAACAACGTTTAACAACACCAACTCAACAAGCTTGGCTTGCTAAGCTACTTCAGTTTGATTATGAGTTACGATATAAAAAAGGTAAAGAAAATATTGTGGCTGATGCCTTATCTAGAGTTTTAATGGAGTGTTTATAATCTTTACAAGTAATGGTTGTTCCTACTGAATTATTACATGATATTCAGAATTCTTAGGCCATAGATCCTACAATGCAGCAGTTAATACAAGAAATTCAAAATGATCCCTTATCTCATCCTCACTATACGTATCATTTAAATCAATTGAGACGCAATGGGAAATTGGTTGTTGGGAATGATAATGTTCTTAAAGATAAGTTGTTGTAGTTGTTCCATGCTTCAGCTACAAGCGGACATTCGGGTGCTAATGTTACCGCGAGGCATCTCCCTTTCGTTGTTTATTGGCTAGGACTATGGAGGTTCGTACGCAACTTTGTGTGTGAATCTTCTGTTTGCCAACATTATAACTATGAAGCAGTTGCTTCCCCAGGATTGTTGCAACCATTACCATTGCCTACGGGTATCTTTACAGATCTTACAATGGATTTTATTGATGGATTTCCTAGCTCTAAAGGGAAGACTATTATTTTTGTAGTAGTTGACCGTCTTACTAAATTTGCCCATTTCTTCCCTTTAGCCCATCCTTATACTGCTCATACAGTAGCCATTGTTTTTATGGAGGGTGTGTTCAAGCTACATGGCATGCCGCATACTATTACATCTGATCGTGATTCTGTTTTTCTTAGTCGATTTTGGAAGGAACTGTTTGCTATTCAAGGAGTGGGACTTCAATATTCCACAGCTTATCAACCCCAGACGGATGGACAAAGTGAGGTTGTTAATCGCTGTCTTGAAACTTACCTTCGATGTGCTGTTGGTGATTTTCCTCATCATTGGGTTGAATGGCTTTCTCTTGCTAAATTTTGGTATAATACAAGTCATCATTCCACTATTAATATGACACCATTTGAAGCTCTTTACGGTGTCTAGCCACATTTGCATGTTCCCTATGTTCCTGGTGATTCTGCTATTGAGGCTGTGGACGTACAACTTCGGAGTCATGAATCTGCAATTGCTTTGTTAAAACATCATCTCCAGCATGCTATGTCACGTATGCGTCAGCAAGTTAACAGAAATCGAACAAATCGTGAGTTTGAAATTGGTGATATGGTTTATTTGAAGCTTCATCCCTATGTCCAACATTCCTTGGCCCGTGGTGCTCTGAAATTACAAGCCAAGTACTATGGTCCCTATCGGGTGATTGACAAAATATGCAAGGCTGCTTATCGATTGCAGCTGCCGTTTAATGCATTAATCCATGATGTTTTTTTATGTGTCTTTGTTAAAGCCAGCTCACATTTCTATTAATGCTTCTTCTGAACTTCCTCTTATGGCTCGAGAATCACCCATAATTCCTCAGGCAACACTGGACCGTCGAATGGTTAAAAGGCAAAATGCTACAGCTACACAAATTCTAGTTCATTGGCAAGGTTCTTCTCCATCTGACGCTACATGGGAATTTGCAGATGATTTTCAACTGCGTTTTCCTAACTTTCCTTGGGGACAAGGAATCTTGGGGAGGGGATTATTGTTGCAGACTGAAGTGGTGTGACGTATTGTGGCAAGGAGAGAAGTAACATTCTCAATGTTTGAAGAATTTTGATTGTCTAAAGCGGTTAAGACGCTGGAGGAAAGAGAGGGTGTGATGCCCCTTACCCGTCTACTGTATAGCCAAGTAAGAAGTGCCACATTCGGTGCCAGAGCACCCTATCATATTTTATCATATCTATTGTAACCATTTAATATCATTTAAAAGTAGTAATCCATGTGTAGAATTTTTTTTTTTTTTTATATCTTATTTCTGTGAAGACCCGGACAGAGCCTCCCCTGTTTTATTAGCATCTGGCAGGTTTTCACTAATCACCTGTTAATATGTCCATATTCATTTCACACATTTCCATATCATATTCTCTTTTATTATATCATTCACAACTATTTATGAGATCTCAAAATGAAGTATCATCTATTGCATTCATATGGAAATTCATAAATAATAAACTATAAGTTTTCATTTCAATCTCAAGTTTAATTACAAGTCAAAAATGAAATACATCATAAACTAGTAGTTACATCATGACTAAATATAATAAACCAAAATACTAGTCTATACATGGGCCCTAACAAAATACAAAAGACCAGTGAGGTGACTCGACGGGCTGGCGTATCCGTCGAGCTCGCTGCACTATCGATGTCATTGCGGCCGGGATTGATCTCCAGTACCTTCGCGATGGAAAACCAACGCGCTAAGCATAAAGCTTAGTGGTGCATAATTTATAATAACAATAATTTAACAATTGAAATAATAATTGCAATTCGTAATTTCTAGGTCTTTTATATTTTTTATTATACTTTGGAAACAATTAAAATTATTGGGATCTTTTCTGTTTACTTATTGTATATTCAGTATTAATTAATCATTATCAATGCCCAAGAAACCTATAACAAATTATAAAAGCTGGATGCACGGGAGTATACTGGTTAGACAGCCATATGTCTATCCAGTATACGTCTGTCAGGCACGAGGCCAGCTGTCAGGCACGAGACCCACTGTTAGGCTTGTAAAGCCAGAAATAAAGTAGGCACAATGACTAGTAAGGAGGCATATAGCCTGTAGAACAATCATACTAGGCATATATTATTAGTTCATGATTTTCTTAGTAGGCAGTATTGCTAACTGTAGTCCCTAATTGATATGCCAATTTATCCAAATTAAATAAATAAGTTTAGGTATACTATGGGCAATTAAACATTTTCAATTATTTTAGTACTATTCTCTATCACTATTTTCTAGTACTGTTCAGTGGTACCATAAATTTCATATTAATAGGATATTAGTCCCGATTTACATATTCATATCATTTTTAATATTTAATTAGCCTTATGAGATTTTAATTACCATGTATAGTATTTTTCCCATGAACCTTTCTTTGGGTTCATTTTGATGTATTATCTTTATCTAGGAATTTGGCTAGGTTAGGATGTCTATTTGGTCACACTTCCTTCATAACAATTGCTCCTCTATGTTTAAACTTGAATTTCAGTTTTTGAATCACTCAATTTGGGGTTATAGAATTCAAGTTATGATCAAAATACCATAACTGGTCCCTTTTCCTCTAAGCTGTCCAAAATTGACAAATCCTAGTCAATAAACTTTGACCAGTCATTTGATTATTTTATGGTCATTTTTAGACTTAGGTTCCTTCACAAGATATGTTCCTATATGTCTTAGGGACTCCTAGGTACAATTTTATAATTTTTCAAGCTTGGTATAGTGAGTTATGGTCAATGTATTTACCTGGACTCTTAATCCTATAAAGGCAATAGTCAAACTTCAGGGCAGTATGTTTGACCCTCTTTTTAGGGTCTGTACACTTAGAATTTGGCAAAGGTGTCTAAATCAATGTTGTAGCCCTAAGTATCATGTTTCCAGATCATATTGGCACATCTCAAATGAAATTTCCTAGTGGAAGTTATGGCCAAATGAACACACGGATATCAAATGGCATTCTGGGTTCAATTTAACATTTCCAGATTTTAATTCCTAAATTTGGCTAATATTTTCCCTAGGATGCAATGGTTTCTGGAGCTTGGTCAAAACATAAAAATTGTTGAGCTATATCTTATAAAACTTTTGGCACTGATTTCACTCAATTTGCAACTTTGGAGACTAAGTTATGGCATTTTTGCCAAAACTGGTCAAGCATACTAAAGGAATAGTGTTTTGGTCAATTTTTGGGTTGGCAGTTTTAGTGACCAAACTTTTGCTAACAATTTGACTCAGTTAAAGGCCAAACTGGGTCAAGTGGTCTTCATGAAAAGTATAGCCCTATGTCTAAGCTTTCCATTGATGTAAATTTTAGGTCATTTGGACTAGTATAGAGAGAGTTATGACCAAATGAATACGTACTGTTCATTTTGTTATTTTCTGGGTTTCAGTGTTTGGTCATCCAGGTTTGGGCAGAGAATTGGTCATGATTTTGACAAAATTTGGGTAGGGTTCCTTCTTGAAAAATGAAGGTTTGGATGTCCCAAAACACCTCCAATTGGCTTCATACCAATTGGGGCAACCCAAAGGGAGATATGGCAATAAAAATCTACTGGATTCAACAACAACACAATCTGCAGAAAATTCACACTCCCAATTTCAATCTCCTCCTTCTTCCAAACTCCAAATAAGCATGTATGGCATTTCTATAAGCATCAATCTCAACTCAGTTAGGTCAAATTCATACATTTACACAAGGTTCTCAATCATTTACACAAACCCTAGTTTCCAAAGTTTCAAATTTATACAAAACCTACACAATCAACTCCCAACATTTCAACTCATCACACATTCTCATGGAATCATTTTTTTCATTACTTAAAAGCAACAAACTTCAAGTTCCATGGCTGCCAAAAATCAAGAGTTCTTTCTTTCAAATTTTCTTTTCAATTTCATGCAAATTTTCACTTGATTTAGCATGATATTCATGCTTAAAGAGGAGAATAAAAGTTTAAAGCAGTAACCTTTTTGGGTGTCTTGCTAAACTTTAATTTTTTTGTTTCTTTTTGGTATCTATAGCTTCCTTAAGGTGTGGGGAGTATTTTTTGTGAAGAGAGTTATGAGTTTTGGTGTGTGGAAGCTTGGGAAATCAAGCTTGACAAAAATGGTGGAGAGGGGGCACAAGGGTGGACGGCAAGAGAGAGGGAGAGTGGAGAAGAAGATGGAGAGAAAAGTAGGTAGGTTTTGTCTCTTGTGCTTTATATATTTATATATTTATGTGTACTTAATTTGTTTTAAATTTTCATAAACCTTTTTCTTTTCTTTTCTTTTCTTTTCTTCTCATTTCCCTAATTCAAATTCATAATTTTTAATTTGTGTTAATTATTTTATTCTCTAAATTTTTATTTTGACATTTAGGTTAAAATTCACCTTTGGGGGTGAAATGACCAAAATGCCCTTCATAATGCATATCGGGTCATTTTTATTATTTTTTTGTACCAATGAATAAATTCTCTAATTTTTCCTATATTTTATTTACATTTATTCTTCAATTTATGTCTCCTCACTATAGTTTAAGTGTAGTTCCAGATATTCTGACTGTCCGAACAGATATTAGTCGTCGGAACAGTAAAATGTACGGACTACCTATGGTGAGGGCGTTACAGAGGGAGTCGTTATGCTGAGTTGGAACCGTTATTGAGTTTGTTGTATTTCTGTTACTCTGTTATATTCAATTGCATATAAATAATTGTATTTCTATAATTGTAGTTCATTGAATGAGATAATGATAGCTTCTTCTCTCTGATTTCTTCTTTGTGCTTCTCTCCCTTTCTTGATTTCTCTTCTTCTACAACTTCTAAAACTCTGGTTCATAACAGCAAGTCATCCTTGTCTACCAAACAAGACTCTTGCTTTCATGTAAGACTTCTCTTCTTGTATCATTCCATCATCAATAAGGGGAAAAAAAATGGAAAACATTCACACACTATATATCTACCAAGATATAAGCAGTTAAGGGTTATGGAAAGATAGAGAAGAGAAGGGCTAGCATGACAAAGAAGAGCTTGTCAAATTAGCCAAGGTGACTGCCTGAAAACCTGCATGAAGGGTTATATATCTACATAGTATATTACAAGCCACAACCCAAAATGCCAAGAGAGCAGGCAATTCATCCTTGGCTATCAAACAAGACTCTTATCTTCATGTTAGACCTCTATTCTTCTTGATTTCATGCAGAAGATGGATGCCCATTACTATGTTTTCAAATCTCTCTATTTATAGCCCAAGAAATAATATTCAATCTAGATTTTGACCCCATATCCAATTTTGCCACATCCATTCACATGGCCTTTGAAATTGTTTCACAAATGGAAAATTATTACTATATATAATTATTTTTTTTATAAATTATACACAATTTTTTTAGCACAAAATTTACAACAAAATAATAACAAATTCTTAAATTCACAACAAAATAATTGCAGGACCAAATCGTGTAGGAATACATCATCTTCTGAACAATGCAATTCCAGAAAAACAACAGGAGATGGCGAAAGAGAAAAATGGTATGCATTCAAAGACTCATACCTTGGCACCATTCTCTCCCTAGTTTGACAATTCATTAAGTGCAGCTTCATTTGACAATTTCTATCATCTAATTTGTATTAAATACTCCCAAATATTCAGAAGAAATTTAATAAAATAATACTCTTAACCACCTAGGAGGAGAAAAGGCAGCTTTACCATTGAGCCAATGCACATTTATTCTCAAGGCAATCAATACAGAGATTGAGTAGCTATATTATTAAGCAGGTTAATCATTCTCTCTAGATGATACGCTTCAACCTGAGAAATGCCACCTGACATAAGGTAATTCATCAACCTCTTTAAAATTTTTTACGTATATAACCAGGTTATGCATAAATGATTGTATAGGAGAAACATTATACTAAGTTATATCAACCACAACAATCCTTTACATAAAGACAGTTATACATTTTGGGGGACACCTAGAAATAATTTTCCATTGGATACATATATATATGCACATAACCCTTATGCAGGTTTTCAGGCAGTCTCCTTGGCTAATTTGACAGGCTCTTATCTCTCATTTTAGGCTTTCTCTTCTTCCTTCCCTAGCAAAACCCTCAACACATTTTCTTGAAATTTTGAGATAAGCTAGGAAGAGCATCTTACATGAAAGGAATTGAGTGTTTTTGGGTAGCCAAGAATGACTTGCCAGATCTATCTAAGAGTTCTTGTGTGTATAACTTCTATCCGAAGAACTCTTGGTAGGTTTCAGGCAGTCACCTCACCTAGGCTAACTCAACAATTTCTTCCCTTTTCATGCTAGGCTTTCTCTTCTGTGTACTTTCTACATTGTCCCACATCGAGAATGCATACATTGTGAAGTAATGGTATGTGAGTATAAATACGATGACCAAACTCAGAAGCAACATACTTACCTGGACGGGATCTATGGGCGATCAAGTAGGCTCATGGTCTAGATGAGTGACCTCCATTGCACATGGGAGGGGTGCTGGTCTAAGGTCTCCCCAAGTGGGAGAGCCTACGTCATAATTTGTGGTAGAGGGGGCCTGCGTTCGCGCGGCCCCTATCTATATCAGTTTTATAATTTTGGGAGAGCCTACGTCATAATTTGTGGTAGAGGGGGCCTGCGTTCGCGCGGCTCCTATCTATATCAGTTTTATAATTGATTTGCTTGTCATTTGCCTGTGTTGTTACTGGCGAAGGAAGGAATGTGGGTTGTCATTGGAGTATGGGACTAAATTTATTTATTTTTTGGCATTTAAGTTTTTGAGATTTCTTATTGAGCTCCTATTCTTAATTATGTACTATTTAATTAATGAATTTATTAATTTTAAAAATGTTAAAGAGAAAAATGCATGAAAACTTGCACTACTTGTTTAAATTTTTCTTCTTGGTGCAGCAAAAGATAGCAAAACAATGTATTTGACGAGGAAGTGCATGGTTTGCTAAAGGTATAGAAAAAAAAAAGATAAAATCATTAGAATAACAATTCATTAATTTAATGATAAAAGAGGTAGTGAATTTTGATTTGATTTGATTTGGATTTAATTCATATAAAAGACATGCATGTTCTAATAATAATATAAATTTAAATTACTTGTAATATTAAAAATTCAATTGAGAGTCGATTTAATATCAATTATATTCAAAATTGATCCATTTACATTAATAAATCAATTCAAATTTTAATCTAAAAATTAAATTAAAAATATTAACATTTTGATAAAAAAATAATTCGCAATATATATGCAAATTGATTCGAAAACTGTATGGTAATCCAAATTAACCAGTAATTTGACTCACTTCACTTAAATCTAACCAAAAAAAAAAAAAAAATTAGAGATAACTTGCAACTCAAATACCTATCATATTTGACTTGTTTATCACCTCTAAATATAAACACGTCTGTTGGGTGTATTGAAGATTGCTGGCTTGGGTTAGTTTGGTGTGCCATGCTAAATTTTTTCATAGAGATTTTTATAATTCTTAATAAAATATTCTCTGTTTATAAAAAAAAAAAAAAAACCCGTTGTAGGTTTTTTTTTTTGTCTTTTCTCTACATTCTTAAATCTATTTGAACAAACTAATTATGAAATATCCATATCGGTCCTTTATATTTACCAATTATATACATATTTAAATATGATTGTCCCCATTCTTTAAGTGAAAAATTGATATTATTTCCTCAAAAAAAAAAAAAATGGTGTATATAGAGAGTTCGTTGGTGAGGAAGAGATCAGCCTAGCATGAAAGATAAGAACATGTCAGCATAACCAAGGATGATTGCCTATGGCCAAAAAGAGGTTCTAAAAAGAAAAATAATTGAAGCCATTTTTAGTGGAGCGGGCAAGTCATCCTTGGCTACCAAACAAGATTCTTACTTTCATGTAAGGCTTCTCTTCTTGTATATATAATATCATTAATTCCATTTCCAACAAGAAATGGAAAACATTCACACACTATATATCTACCAAGATAGAAGCAATTAAGGGTTTTGGAAAGACATAGAAGAGAAGGTCTAGCATGACAAAGAAGAGCTTGTCAGATTAGCATAGGTGACTGCCTGAAAACCTGCATATATGGTTATATATATACGCATGAAGAATATTTCAAACCACAGCCCAGATCAGGCAAGTCATCCTTGGCTTTCAAACAAGACTCTTATCTTCATGTTAGAACTCTCTTCTTCTTGATTTAATGCTTTCAAAGCTCTCTATTTATAGCCCAGCCCTCTATTTATAGCCCAAGAAATAATATTCTATCTGGATTTTGACATTCCTAATGGCTATTTGCCTCATCCACATGGCCTTTGAAATTGTTTCACAAATGGAAAAATGTAATAGCTGCCCATAATATGGAATAAATTCTCTTTGGTGGGTTATAAAGCACATCTATGAAGGGTCAGCTTGCAAATACCCAAGGCCAATGCAATCTGCTTCTTGGCCGTCTTATGGGATTAAATAATAATTATCCTCACACTAATCGTGATTAAACTTTGCAAAACTATAGTACTGATTCAATGATGTGTATAGAAATTCTTACATATAAAAAGATAGAAAGTTCCAAATCTATATTTGGATATATTTTGACTAAAAAGTTGATAGATACAACTACCCTTTTCCACCCTTATGAATATGATTCCTCATTCTCAATGGTAACATCAAACCATCAATCCATTTGATGACATATCCTCTCAAGAAAATAGGTAAAGTCAATGCCAAGATATGCCATTAAAGGAATTATCTTATTCTAATTGACTTTGTGCTCTTGGATCATGTTGTATTTTTCTTCTCCCTTCTCACAAAAACAAACTGCATTAGATACCTTTTTGCGTAAATTCATAATTCTAATTATATATAAAGGTGAAAATGTTTACCATTTTAATATGAAGTTTTTAAGGTTGAGATCTATTTAATTTTTTTTTTTTATACTTTTAAATGTAAATGAGTCTAATAGTCATAATTGTAATATTTCTTATCAAAGAGAATATATGCTTTTTTTTTTTAGAGAAATAGTAAAAGAAAAAGGATCTTATAGGTCTAATAGTTGCAATGATATTGATATGTGGGATTCTCTCTCAAATTTTGGGCACTGGAAGTTCCATTTGAGTAATTTTGTTTAAAGAATAAAGCTCCATTTACTCTGCCTTTGCTTAGTATGGGTGCCTTTGCTTAGTATGGGTTCTTATTGGTTGCTGTCTCTTTGGACATTATTGCTTTTTGTTGGTTGCTACAATTTTGTTTGCTTTTGTTGTTGGATTTGTTTCCAGATTTTTTAGATTTTGTTACTTAGCATGCATTGTCTAAGGTTGAGTTGTATTAAGAAGGTCTGATGACCTAGTTTAGTTGGATGAGGTATGCTAAATTTTTCCTAAATTTAATTATCTAATAAAAATAAAAATCTCCATTTGAAAATTTAATGCAAACAAGTTGTGCTTTTGACAAAGCATCTTTCGGCCAAATAATTTCTCTCTCTAATCGGTAAAGAGGGAAAATATCTCTTAGGTTTCTTTTGTTTTCTGAGAGCAACTATCCCATTTCCTGCCAGTTCATGGTTGTCCCTTGCCTCAGCTCGAAGCAAGGCTTCTCCCTTCCCATCTTTAAGTTGGATTTGTACACAATTTTGTATTGTTTTTTTCAGCGCAGGTCTAAAGCTTCTTTGTGGGGGTTATTTGTGCCCCTGCGTGGTGTTGTTGGGGTTATTTCCTTTGATCTTGCTGTGAAGCGGGTATCTCAGGCACTCTCAAAGCCCTATTACGGTGTTTTGTCCCTAATAGCTCTATGAGAGTGACATGCTAAGAGCTATGCCTCCCTCCTTTGTTTTCTCGGCTTTCAGGGCCTTTGAGCTTCTCCGTGGTTATGTTTGGTTTCTAGCTAGTTTGCTCAATTCTTAGGGTGTGGTTATGCTTAGGGCTTACTTCAGAAGGCGATTCAGTCGTGTATGGCCCCAGGTGGTGCTCTTCAGAAGTTTAGCCTTCTCCTGGTGAATGATTGTCCGACAAGATGCGACGTTGCTTCTTCATTGTTTCTGGGTTCCTGGATCTAGGCATTGTACCAGCTTCTGTTAGGGTTTCCTCCGTTGTGGGCTTGGGCCCTTTTTGTGGGCTGGTGGTTGGCAAGGTTCTTTGTTTTTTAGGTCATAGGCCTCTCTCTATATTGGGATGTTCAAGCCTCTTTTCATTGAATCTAAACTCTATCTTTTGATTAAAAAAAAAAAAAAAATCTTCAGCGATTCTTATAAAAAATATTTTATGAATTAATTTTTTAATTATAAAAAATTTCATAATATATAGCAAGATAAGAAAAAATATTGAAATTAATAATCCGCAATTAAAAATTTTTTATAAAAATATTTTTCCAACAACAAATTAATCAAACACTTTATTTTTTTTTTTTATTGGGAAGCTTGTTTAGAAAATTATCACTAAAAAAAATTATCGATGAAAAATTCACAAGTAATGCCCTAAAATTTATAGTTAATTGTTCTTATCAATGGATAACTGATGAACTCACAATCTATAGCTAATTCACTTGTAGCTAATTTTTACCATGAAATTGAATTAATTATACATTTTGAGGGACACTTAGAAATAATTTTCCATTGAACACATATATATGCGATCATAACCCTTATACAGGTTTTCAGGCAGTCTCCTTGTCTTTGGCTAATTTGACAGGCTCTTATCTCTCATTTTAGGCCTTCTCTTCTTCCTTCCCTGGCAAACCCCACAACACGTTTTCTAGAAAATTTGAGATAAGCTAGGAAGAGTGCCTCAAATGAATGGAAGAGTGTCGTTTGGTAGCCAAGAATGACCTTATTTTTCTTCTTTTTTTGGATAGGAAGCCAAGAATGACTTGCCGGATCGGATCTGTCTAAGAGTTTTTGTGTGTATAACTTCTATCCATTATAATAAAATTGGCTTATTTATCAAACAGGAAAAAAAAAAAAAACTTTTATCCATTGTAAGGCAGTAACTTGATCAACCAAATATATATATGCAAATAATTCTTGGTATGCTTCAGGCAGTCAACTTACTAACTGGACAATTTCTTCCCTTCTTATGCTAGGCTTTCTCTTCTGTCTACTTTCTACAATGCCCCACATCGATAGTGCAGACATTGTGAGGTAATGATATGTGAATATAAATAAGATGACCAAACACTGAGGTAACATACTTACCTGGACGGGATCTATGGGCGATCAAGAGGGCTCATGGTCTAGATGAGTGACCTCCATTGCACATGGGAGGGGTGCTGGTCTAAGGTCTCCCCAAGTGGGAGAGCCTACGTCATAATTTGTGGTAGAGGGGGCCTGCGTTCGCGCGGCCCCTATCTATATCAGTTCTAAAATTGATTTGCTTGTCATTTGCATGTTTCGTTACTGGCGAAGAAAGGAATGTGGGCTGGCGTTGGAGTATGGGACTAAAATTTATTTATATTTTGGCATTTAATTTTTTGAGATTTCTCCTATTCTTAATTATGTACTATTTAATTAACGAATATTTATGAATTTCAAAAATATTAAATAGAAAATAGCAACTATTATTAATGGCAGTTTAAAATGCATGAAAAATTGAACTACTTGATTAAAAATTTTCTTGATGGTGCAGCAAGAGAGAGCAAAACAATGCATTTGAGGAGGAAAATGCATGGTTTGCTAAAGTTATAGAAAAAAAAAATCATAAGAATAACAACCCATTAATTTAATGATAATAGAGGCAGTGAATTTTGATTTAATTTGGATTTAGTTAATATAAGAGACACATATGTCTTAATTCATAGAAAATCTAAACTGACATCAATCTAAAGTACTTATAAAATTAAAAGTTTAATTAAGAGTCGATTTAATATCATCTGTTCGGTGTATTAGAGAAAACCTACTGGCTTGGATTAGTTTGTTGCGTTATGTTATGTTTTTTTTAAGCATTTTAATAATTTTTATTAAAATAATCTGTTTATTACAAAATAGATAAACACATAATTATCGTTTATAAAAAAAAGGTTTTAGTTGGATGACAATTTTTTTTTTTTTGTCTTTTCTCTACATCCTTAAATCTATTTGACCTAATTAGTTATGAAATATCCATATATTTCAATCATTTATATTTACCAATGATATAAATATTTAAATATGATTGCCCCATTCTTAAAAAAAAAAATTCATATTATTTTCTCAGAAAAATTGGTGTAATAGAGAATCCGTTGCTGAAGAGATCAGCCTAGCATGAAAGAGAAGAATATGTAAGCATAACCAAGGATGACTGCCCATAGCCAAAAACAAGGTTCTAAAAATTAAAGCCTTTTCATTGTGGAGCTGGCAAGTCATCCTTGGCTATCTAACAAGACTCTTATCTTCATGTTATATTAGACATCTCTTCTTGATTTCATTCTCAAGTAGGACCCATTTACTATGCTTTCAAATCTCTCTGTTTATAGCCTAAGAAATAATATTCAATCTAGATTTTGACCCCAAGCCCAATTTGCCTTTGAAATTGTTCCACAAATGGAAAATTGTTCTAGTTGTCCATAATATGGAATAAATTCTCTTTGATTGGTTATGAAGAGTAAGCTTCCTGGCCTTCAAATCATCAATCCATTTAATGACATATACTCTCAAGAAAATATGTTAAGTCAATGCCAAGATATGTTATGGAAGGAAATGTTTATTCTAGTTGACTTTGTGCTCTTGGATCATCTTGCATTTAACTTTACATCTCTCTCTAGCAAAAAGAAACTGCATTATTACATACCTTTTGCATAAATTCTTAATTCTAATTATCTATTATTGTGAAAATTTTTACCATCTTAGCTCCATTTGTCTTATAAAAAATATTTTGCTGAAAAATATTTTCTGTATTTTCTGGTATTTGGGAACACTCCGAAAAATTAATCAATGAAAAATATTTTTCTAGTCAAAGAAAAATTAAGTTATTTTTAAGGAAAATAACTTCTATTTTTTAAAAGAGAAAGTAATTTTCTATTTCTAAATTTTGAAAATCTTATTAAAATATAAACACACTTATACATATATGAAATAAATAAATATAATTAATTTAATATTACAACCAAACAATACAAAATATTTTCATAGATTTTTTTAAAAAAATATAAAAAATATTTTCCATATATAACTTATTTTCCTTAAAACAAAGGGAAGTTTCAATTTAAGATCTATTTCTTCATATATATATATATATATATTGGGTAGAATGTTTCTTATCAAGGTGAATTTTTCTTTTAAGCAAATTTTATTAGATTAAAAGAGAAGCCCAGGAAAAATTTAACATGGTGCACCAATCTAATACAAGCCAACAAGCTTTTTTCATTATACTCAGTCCTAGACTCAATATGTTAAGTGAAAAAATCCTAGGATGTTTTAGTCTACATTTTTTTTTTCAGAGAAAGAGTAAAAAAGGACCTTGTGAGTCTAATAGAGTTGCAATGATATAGATATGTGGGTCTAAGAGCTCCATTTGAGTAATTTTTTTTTTTTTGATATATTAGGATTTGAACTTGAGAGTTCATAATTTTTGAGATGACAACAATACTATTAAAATAAATTTTTTGAATTATTTTTTAATCCAAAATCTGACCTTGTAAATAAAATTTTTTAATGAATTTTTTAATTATAAAAAAAATTAATAAATTTCAAAGTACATAACAAGATTAAAAAAAAAATGAAATTAATGACCAACAATCAAAACTTTTTTACGAAAACTTTTTCCTTCCAACAACAAAATTAATCAAAGAAGAGAATTATTCTGTCTTCTGCCATATTCTAGGGGTCAACAAACCACTTTCAAACTGAATAAACTTTTTAAATTTAATAATTTAATTCACTTAAATCTGAAAAATATAAAAAGTTGAATGTTCTTTTAAAAGAAAAATTTAGGAAAAAGAATAAAAATTTTCAGAATAATTGCATAAAAATACATAATTAATAATAGAAATTTTTTTATGAATAATGAAAAATAATTTGATGAAACACACACACATATACATATAATTAAATTTTCAAATGAAATAATTTAAAATACTTATAAATTAAAAAAATCATATATTTTTATGAACAGTTCTTGGGGATTAGAGGGCTCCCAAGTTGCTCCGCCGCAGAAATTTATAAGCGGCCTAAAAAGCACTTGTAATTTTTTTCCAAAAGCAAAACGTCCATCAGAATTCAGAAGAAAACTTTTCCCTTATAGTGGCAAATGGCTTTTGACTTTGGTGCTTTTTATTTTTTATTAGGTTCCATTGGAATCATGAAATTAAGATCCATGAAAATGGTATAAAGGTTTTAGATATATATGCCCATCTTTGTATGGTTTCTGTGGCCATGGCCTAGACTTAATCCTACTTGGTTCATGATGAAAAATGCCTATCAGATTTCTACAGAGGCATGAATTTCTTATAGACTTTCTTTGAAGCCCATGATGCACTAAATTACAATGCATGGTCTTTTAGGCCATCGTGATCTTTCTTCAAAGCAAAAGAGAATATATTCCACTGTGGATCAACTATGACAAATATAAAGTGATGGATATGGATGGGGCAAATTGGTTATGGAGGAGGCAAGTTTATCAAAATCGTCCTAATCAGGAATTTATTCTTTCAAAGGCTATAAATAAAGAATCCAAAACATAGTAAATGGCATTCCCAGTTGAGCAAATTGCGAATGAAATCATTAAGAGGAAGAGAGGCATAACATGAAGATAAGAGTCTGTTTGATAGCCAAGGATGACTTGCCTGATCCTAGCCATAATTGGGTTGTGGTCACAACCCGTGAGTAGGTTTTCAGGCAGTCACATTGGCTAATTTGACAGGCTCTTCTTCTTCATGCTAGACCTTCTCTTCTCTTCTCTTCTCTTCTCTTCTTACCCAACCAACAAGGTACTGCTTCTATAAATGCATATATATTGGAGGTGGAAATTAGAGAGGAAGAGAAGCTTTACATGAAGAAAGGAATCTTGTTTGGTAGCCAAGGATGACTTGCCCGATCCATGTTCTAAGAGGTTTCAAGGATATCTTTATAAAAGCATGATTTCCTTTGATGCTTCGGGCAGTCTTCCTTGGCTATGCTGACAAATTCTTCTCTCATGCTAGGCTCTCTTTTCTTCGATTCTCTTGTCTTGCCTAACGGTGTCACTAGTATAAATGCAGACTGCAGAGAATGTTTGCTTCTCCCAGGACATATATGTTAAAAATGTTAATTGGACCCTTCAATCATGAGATTTGATGGGAACAATATATTATGTACTTTAGTCATTTTAAACAATGTATTAAACCTTAGGTTTTATAATAATTTTTTGATAATTGTTAAATTTTGGAGAGAGTGCCGATCAAATTATATATCTAATTTATTTTAATGAGTTTATATAAATGATTGAATTATTTTACATATTAAAACGACTAGTCAATTTAATGTTACAATCCAATCAGTTATATTTATCATTTCACTCTCTATATGGTACTTAGATTTCTAAGAATTTTTAAAAATTATAATAAGATGAACTATTAAAACGTAATTATCATGGCATAATCTTTGCAATGACCATATCTCTGATTTCAAGAGTTTCCAAACTTGTAAAGTTGATTAACATTTGATTAGCCATGCATATTTAAAGGCTCAATTGTATAATTAGTCATGATTATAGGGTGTGACGTATAACTTCCTTGCATGTATACATATATATAAAAATATATCCTTATATTTATATATGTGGGCTAGAGAAAGGATTAATCATGATAGACTAGTGTGAAATATCAATTATTTACCCCAAAACAAAAATTATTGGCCTTCCGATTATGGTTCCAAGCTTCAGATCTTATATTTTAATATGTAAGATGAAAATGAATTTTTTCTTTAAAATATATTTGAAAATATATAAAAGATTGAGACTACTAAAATTTAAATCCTTAATCTCCTTGTTAGAAGACAACTTTTGAGCTATTAGCCCAATAACTAAATGAATTATTCAATTTTCATTAGTTAAAATTAATTTTATAATTTGAAATGTAATGACATCTATTTAGAGAATAACTAAGTCAATCTGTTTAGTAATATATGAAGGATAAAAATGTTCTTAAAGTATTAATTATAATTTAATGCGCAGAGGAGATAATGATAATAGAAATCATGATCTAAACCGATATAGAAATTCCCCAATATATGCTGAAAGTCAATTTATCATAATATAATTATGAAAAAACACGTGATTTAATTTTAATTATCATTTCATATTTATAATATTATAAATAAATATGTGATTTAATTTATAGTTATCATTAACTTATAAAGTATATGAAGTAATTTGATTGGTTTAGTTGATGAGTGGTAAACAAAATATACGTAAAAATCTATCCATGAAAAAACTATAGATAATTACGTAGGTTAATATGGTCATTTAATAATGATCCGTTAATATCCATATCTACAGTACTGATTCAATGATTAATCATGATGGAAATCTTAAAAGATGGAAAGGATGGAATTTATATTTGAATATATTTTGACTAAAATGTTGAAAGATACAATTATCTTTCTTTTATGTTGAAAATGAAGATTGTAGATGGATCAAGCCAACTAAATTTGTATGCCCAAAACCAACAAAGAGGACCCAAAGCTACACAAATAACAAAAGACCTTAGAATTTATCGGGTGTGGATGACCCGCAACCAAACCCGGCAACAACATAGGGACATAGCCATGCTCATGACCGGTGACAAAAATAGAGTAGAAACAAGGATAAGCCCGCCATGCGGGAGTATCATAGGCACACAGGAAGCACAAAGCCCAGGGAACTTAGAGGACCAAAGAAGACTAAACATACAAACCCATGCCATATTGAAACTCCCTGGCCAAGAACTCCCAACAACCGTTGGATGAGGGTTAGCTGGGAGTGGCAATTACTGTTGAAGGGGAGCAAGGAACCGTGGTCAAAGACTGGGAATGGCGTGGCAGAGCTCATAAGGTATCTCACTCTCATCTATCCTGGGGACCGGTGACCCATAGATGAACGACACGTTTGCTTCCCTTAAGAATACCAACCAGCTGGGAAAACTCCCAAACAAGATACAGAGACAATAAAAAACTACATATTCTACATGTTATCCTTCTCGTTTCTTGGAATGTTAGTTGTCTTGCTCCAGGTGTACCGTGTTTCCCAAGTTGTTTCACTTGGCGTGCGTGGTGTATTGGGGAGATCATCTAACCGAAACTTAATTAAGCGATGCAGATTAATTTTTTTTTTTATCATTATTTTATTTAATAAAATTTCTTGCTTATAGAAAAAAAAAATAAGCACATATTTATTAACAAAACACAAAATCAAACTATTCACAACCCATATTAGATGTGGAGAGGGAAGAACCCATACTCTAGCTGGGAAAAAACCATACCTACCCCTATCAAGAGGGGTAGAGACTAACACCACTCTACTCGAGGCTTCCTTTACTAGTGAGAGAATTTTCTCACTAAAAAAGAGACAAGACCTCTCACTAATTCTTCTATAAAGTTACCCTTCTCATTCTTATGAATATGATTCTCAAATCTCAATGGCAGCATCAAATCATCAATCCATTTGATGACATATACTATCAAGAAAATAGGTAAAAGTCAATGCCAAGATATTCCATTGAAGGAAATGTTTTATTCTAATTGACTTTGTTCACTTTCACAATTCAAATATTATAGACTCGTTGATACATTAAACATTTTTTTTTATCGTAAATTTATAATTCTAATTATAAGAGAAAATTTTTACTGTATTAATGTGAGAATTTAAATTTGAGATTTATTTCTCATACTTTTAAAAGATACAAAAAATTTGAAAGATAAAAAATTCAATCAATTATATTTAATCAGCACGAAATAGAACATTTTCAAATTACAAACAAGTTGTGGCTTTGACAAAGCACCTTCAACCAGCAAATCACAACCTTATAAATGCATTTTTTGAATTTTTTTTAATTAAGAAAAAATTTAATAATTCATCAAATTAAAGTTGTATAAAAAGATAAAAAAAATATTGAAATTCATAACCAACATTCAAAACATTTTAAGAAAATTTTCTTCCAACAATAAATTAAAAAAAAAAAACTTTTAACGCTTTTTGGTCGGAGCTTGTTTAGAGAATTATTCTGTCTTCTGCCATACTCTGAGGGTTATTATTAGTGATGAAGCAATGAGTCAACAAAGCAATAGTTTTTATATAACAAAGCTATGAGTCGATCTAATCTAATGAGTTTTATTCGTTTTAAAATTGTAAGATATCACATTAGAGTTTTAATTAAAATTAAATAAATTAAAAAAATAAAAATTTATAATTTTTTAATATTACACCCTATACAATATTAAAGGTAAAATATTCAATTTTATCTCTGTACTTATTTGAAAAGTTTAATTTAACATATTTTTAATTTTTTGTCCAAATTAATCTAAAAGTTTTAAGTAATATAAGTTTAATTTAGTCCAAAAATTAAAATTTATAAGCTTTTTTTTTAATTTTTGATTTGAATAAAAATCAAAATATTTAATTTCTTAATTTTTAGGTTAAATTTCATAATTTTTATATCTAAATTAAAAAATTAAGAAACTCAATTTTTTTAATTTTCCTTATTTTTATGTTAAATTAAATTAAATTTAAATAAAATTCTAAAATTAATTTAAATAAAAAATTGAAAATATGTTAAATTAAACTTCTCCTATAAGTAATAGGTGAAACTAAGCTTTAAGTAATATTAAAAACAGAAGTTTTTACATGCATTGTTGAAATTATAAATTATAATGCAAAAGTACATTTTAAAATTAGGCAAAAATGATTGGGGGTAGGGTGGGATGATGGGCATGGCCTAAACTCCTACTTAACTCACTATCTTTAGAGGGATGGAAATTTCCCTGTCAGATTTTAATAAAAGTATGAATTTCTCATTGGTATTATTCGTATCTTGCGAAGCCTACTTTCAGAAATCAGACTTTCTTTTTTTTTTTCATAATTTTATTAAAATTAATAAAATCAAGAAAAATTTAGTAAAATAAGCCATACTAAATCATGGCCAATATACCAATCCAGAACACCCCGCCTAAGGTTTATAATGCTATTCCTTTCAAGCCTACGATGCACTAAATTACTATGCATGGTCTTTTAAACTTTCGTGATTTTTCTTCACTATAAAAGAGAATATATTCCAGTATGGATTTCATATATGAGAAATATAAAGTGATGGATATGGATGAGGCAAATTGGTTATGGAGGAGGCAAAAGTTTGTCAAAATCGTCCCAATCAAAAATTTATTCTTTCAAAGGCTATAAATAGAGAATTCAAAGCAAAAGTTTGTCAAAATCGTCCCAATCAGAAATATATTCTTTCAAAGGCTATAAATAGAGAATTCAAAACATAGTAAATGGCATCCCCAGTTAAAAATATTAAGCATGAAACCATCAAGAGGAAGAGAGGTCTAACATGAAGATAAGAGTCTTGTTTGATAGCCAAGGATGACTTGCCTGCTTCTAGCCATAATTGGGTTGTGGTTTGCATTTATTTTTATGTAAACACAACCCTTGAGTAGGTTTTCAGGCAGCCACCTTGGCTAATTTGACAGGCTTTTCTTCTTCATGCTAGACCTTCTCTTCTTCCCCAATCAACAAGGTATTGCTTCTATGTATGCATATATTGGAGGTGGAAATTAGAGAGGAAAAGAAGCCTTACATGAAGATAAGAATCTTATTTGGTAGCCAAGGATGACTTGCCCGTTCCATGTTCCAAGAGGCTTCAATAGTATATTTAAATATGCATGATTCCCTTTGTTCCGGGCAGTCTCCTTGGCTATGCTGACAAATTCTTCTCTCTCATGCTAGGCTCTCTCTTCTTCTATATGACGATTCTCTTGTCTTGCCTCACTCAGTTTCACATGTATAAATGCAGACTGCAGGGTATGTTTCCATTTGCCAGGACATATATGTTCAAAATGTTAGTTGGAACCATATATTTCCACATCAAGCAACTCTAAATTAAAAGATGAAGAAATAAAAAAACTTATTTTCCTCGAAAGATGACGGATTAACTGATATGTATGAAATGGAAGAACTATATAAGGATTATTTGATCATCTTGAAATATGGACCTAAATTTATATTTTATTAAGCTAGGAGTGTTTTTTTAATTGGCTTAATTATAAAAAAAATACAAACCTTTCCACGTATCTACTTTTAATCCAAATGTTCCAATTTTGATAAAATAGATTAATTTTTCAAAATTTTGAACATTTTATTCAACTTTTAAATTGAATAAGGAGAAGTTGATATAGTAATCAAGAGACTTATTTTAACAATAAATATTATTTTATCGAACGATGATAATTATCAATTGCCAGCTATTCACAATAATTATCAGCCATTACCAACAGCTAATATATATCTTTATGCAAACTACTGAATGGATATGAAAGTTAGGATTTGTATATAACATTTAAAATTATATCTAGTGTTCAGTTATAAACATCAAAAACTAGAAATTAAAAAAAAATACAGCAATTAATTTTTTAATTTTTCTTATTACTAAACATTCATAATTTAAAGCACCAAATGGTGGCCTCACACAATGGCTATATGCTATGAAGGGTAAAAATGTGCTTAATTAAGTATTAATTGTATCTTAATTCCTAAAGAAGATAATAATGGACAAGAGAAATCATTATATAAACCAATAAAGAAATTCCCCCGACATTAATTATGTTATGAACTTTAACTCAGTAATATTAAATTATTTTAGAATTGTGAAGTTTTAAATTTGAGTCTCAATCAAAATCAATAAATTTGAAACCAATGAATCGAAGAGATTCTCAAAATAGAAATGAATCAGATTGAAACCTTTATTCTAGTGGCAAGACCACACAAGCATTGACCTTCGGAGTCCACCTCAAATGGATGGACAATTTGACATGGATAGGAAAATATACCATTTTAAGGCAACGATTTTTTAGCAACAGTTATATAAAAATGTTGCCTTTATATATATATGAAAACAGTTTTGCAATAATTTAAAACTAATACAAATAAATTGATAATTATGTAAAATAAAATTAATATAATTGCTATTAAAATTGTTACAATAACAATGATTTACACCTATTCAAGACAATAATTTTTATCTGCAACAAAAACGTAATAAAATTACTACTTTATGTGATGGCAGCAAAGACAGATGTAATGGTTCTCAAACTGTTGCCATTCACTTATAGCTACGATTTAAGTATATATGACAATGATTTTCTACTGCCGTCTTAGATCCATTATATAGTAATAATAATTGATTCTAATTAGAATTTAAATTTAAGACTTCAGAGATTTAAAGACGACTAAAATAACATAGAAGTAAAACTATACATTAAATATTGTTTTATCATAAATTTATATTTCTAATTATAATTGAAAATTTTTACAATATGAGGATTTAAATTTGAGATTTATTTCTACATACTTTCAAAAGATAAAAAAAAAAATCAAATTATATTTAATGAATCAGTACAAAATAGAACATTTTCAAATTACAAACACGTTGTGGCTTTGACAAAGCATCTTCAGCCAGCCAACCCAAACCTTAAAAATGCATTTTTTGAATTATTTATTTTAATTTATAAAAAAATTTAATAATTCATCAAATTAAAGTTATATAAAAAGATTAAAAAAATATTGAAATTAATAACCAACATTCGAAACTTTTTAAGAAAATTTTCTACCAACAATAAATTAAAAAAAAAAAAAACTTTATGGGATGAAATAATTTTTATATAATAAAAACAATGAGTCAATCTAATCTAATGTGTTTTAGTGATTTTTAAAGTTGTGAGATTTAAATTAGAGTTTTAACTAAAATTAAATAAATTTTAAAAGTGAGTAAAAATCTATAATATTTTGATATTACACCATATATAATATTAAAAGATAAAATGTTCGGTTTTGCCCCTGTATTTACTTGCAAAGTTTAATTTAACTCATTTTTAATATTTTATCTAAATTAACTCAGAAGTTCAAGTTTAGTTTAATTTAGTCCAAAAATTAAAATTTATGTGTTAAATTTCTTAATTTCTTTATTTGAATAAAAAAACATTCAATTTCTTAATTTTTAGGCTAAATTTTATAACTTATTGATCTAAGCTCAAAAAATCAAGAAACTCAATTTTTAATTTTTTTTATTTTCAGATTAAATTGAGCTTAAATTAAAAATTACAATATTAATTTTGACAAAATGTTAAAAATATGTTAAATTCAACTTCTCTGATGAATAATGGGTGAAATTGAGCTTTAACTAATATTAAAAACAAAGAAGTTTTTCCCAACAGTCACATCCATTAATCCTCCCTCCTCTAGAAGAAGCAAACATCACCCTAGAGGTAGGTAAAAATTTAGGCCTCACCTTTGAAGGCGATGAAACACGCATTCGTAATCATCTTGCTCAATAGATACTAGAAGATCGAAGCATGTTTCACTCCTTGAACTGAGTCATGCCAGTTTAGTTTTTTCTAGGTGAATATGGGAACTCAATTTCCTGGAATTCACACAATGTTTAGGTAGAATTGTCAAGGCATCATAGGGAATTTTGCGAGGCTCTATTTTAGCCAAGACTTTGTTACTTCCTACAATTTTGGTTCAGTTTATTTGGAAAGTCTAGAAGTTGAAAAATTGTAGCTGTCAAAGTTCTTTTAGTAGTATCGAGGTAGGGGACAGGGAGTACTTGTTAGAGATAGCTTGTCTTTCCAGTATTATTATCTTATCAAGCTTCATGGTTGTTGCATTGATGGTCCTTATAGAATTCTTATGTAACAACTCAACTAGAGATTGTTACCAATGCTAGGAACGGGTCAGTTTAAGGCTACTGGAATTCATAACAAGCTTAAAACCTATTAAACATAAGCTCATTCCATATGAACCAAAACCTAAGCAACTCATAATCAGTCACACTTTAGTATTTGCATTGGAGCATAAATCATTTCCTTTAAAATGGTTCAAAATTTGAACCTTTTCTTTTCATTCATAAATCTTAAAGTGTAACTCTTATATACATTCATAGATAATCAATGAGCGTGCTTACAGATTAAGGTAATATACATACATATCTTAAACTTAACAATACATACTACAATTTTCTGAAATAAAGCACAATATCTATTCATTTAGATTTTTACATGTCCAATCTATAACTCAACATATAAAAAGCTTATTAAAACTCTGCCTCCTATTAGCTCTTCCAAAAGACAACTTTAGTCCTGCAACTCTAAATCTGGAGTTAAGGGAAAAGGGTAAGATTGAAAAATCTTACTGAGTAAACCAGCCTAAACATTTATCATATTAATCATCTCATGCATGTGCAATACATTAATCACGTGAGTTTTTTACATCATAAACAATTCACATAAGATAGATTTGTCACTAGTAATTTTTCATAACCAATTTGCCTGGTTTATATAGATGCTCCTCAGGACTTCCTCTTTAATACATAACATAAGCAAAGTGCCCAGCTTATAAAAAAGCTCCTTGGTCTTCCTCTTTCATAATAGTGAGCCAATAACTTAATAGGTCTCACTTGGTCTTACCACATAACATTATGCATGATCATAATAATTAGCATATCCATAACATAGAGAAAACTAGTGAGTCATCCAACATCCATCGTGCATGAACAATAAATATGCAATAATGCAGCAATTTCGTGTTCTAGATACATATGTCCTAAAAAATTCATGAAATGATACATGAGAATGATTTTGAGCTCAATTAAATAAATTACCATTTATTATAGTTAGTTTTACTCACCTCTTGTAGCCTATCAATCACCAGACATGAACGATCACTATCCCTCTTAACCTTAGTTTCCCAAGTCTTTCAAATTTTATCCTATAAAAGTTGGACCTTAATGAGTTATCTGGAACTCTAAAACTCTATACACATGTTAAACAACTTATTCTAGGTCTTTTGGGTCATAAAAACAAGTTTTGGAGTCCTAAAATGAAAAGGGAAATAAGGCTGACAGAACCAACTTCAGCTGATTAAGTCCTAACCTTAAATGCCCCTTTTTTAGCAGTAGTGACTGCGACTACCGAAATAGGGGACTTTGGCCACCGAAAGCTTGAACTCTAGATTTTCTCAAGAAATTGCAGTCACTCTGGCTGTCGAAATAATAGTTTTTGACAGTCGAACCTAGAAATTTTCAGAATTTTCAAGTTAAAATCTACAGAAAACACAACCTAAACAATAATAACACTTTCTCAAGGCTCTAAAACATCAAAGTAACAATACCAAACCACACTTTAGGACTTTAAAAACTTAAAAACAACTTAAGGATGCCACATGCATCTGAAATCCAACGAAACCCACACACATCTAAGCTTCCTTAACACTCTACAAAATTCAAATAAGAAAATCAAGCACTAAAATCATAATCAATTATGCTCAAAAGTTTTAGAGCAAGAAACTCACTCCAAGAACCTAGCAGTCACAATGTGCATTATGAAGATTCAACAAAACTACCAACATGCAAAGTTCCCAAAACTTCAAAATTGATTCAAAAGGTTAAATAAATTCTTTTCTTACATGCAATCCAAACTACTTAAACTCACCTATATAAACATACATAAAATCAATTTGAAGATTTAAAAGAAAATGAAAAGAAATTTGAGAAATACCTTTCTCCCTTGAAAATTGAAATTGGGGAAAAATTTGTAGAGAAAGGACTTTAACCCAATCTTGTTGCTTGAACCTTCCAAGGGATCTCCAAGCACTCAAAATATCCAATTAGCCAAGAAAAACTTCAATTTTGGTCTTTTTTGCATGTAATAGATACAAGGAGAAAGAGAGAAAACTAACTTTCTTTGAAAATCGAATCAAAATGGGCTATTTATACCCCTGCTGTTGAGAGGACTTTTGGGTGTTGGAGTCCATACTATCCAAAAGGACATCTCAATAGTAAAAAGGAGACTTCGGCTGCCTGAAAGTCCAACTTTCCGTTGCCGAAGTTTATTCTGCCAAAAAACACTTCTTATACTTTTTACTTGGCCAAAACAAACAAACACATACTCATTTATATAAACTCTTTGACATAACATTTGCACACAGATAGAATAAGTCTCATGAGAACTTCCTATCAACGATAGGAATTCTGATATCGGAAATGATGGGGATTACATCTTGTTTTTGTTAGTAGTATGCCCTAGAGCATATCATTTAGTATGTATCTTGTACATATTTTTAATAATAAAAGGCATTTCCACTTTTCCGTTTACATAATATATTTATGTGTAATAGAAAAGGTCCATTGATATTTTGTTAGAAATATTATTCTTAAGTTGTTAAGAATATGAGTGACAATATTTCTAGCACAAAGTATCATAAATAGGTTCACAATCGAGGATACTTCATAATAAGGACATGACTTATCCAGAAAGATTGTATTCATGTTTGTTCCCAAGTTATTTATATGAGATATAAATAAGATGGAATGGTGAGTCTCATGCCATATAACAAACATGATAGGCACTTATAAATGATAAGTAGGCCGAACCAGTGACACTTATGACAAGCACATGGAGTTTACTCTTGTCAATGTTTTGTCATAAATCATATCAGTGCATATAATCTTTAGACCTGAGATAGCACAGTTATCTTGTATATAGGTAGTTTGAGTTTGATGTTGCTTTCATACTTGTACTATGTATGGGTATATGGGCATGTGTTGGCTCCTGCGAGTTATAGATGGAGGTAGGTGTTGATCAAGAAGGAATCTGTTCCTCTAAGTAAAGAGAGATAAAATCCTATGTTCATTTAATTGTTCTTGATGTTTCAAGTTCTGGCAGACAGATAGATTTATTCGTAAAAGAGTTTACGATGAGAAAAATCTTTTAATCAAGAACTGGAATTAAAAGAGAACATAATATTCATAGCAAATGGAGTTTGACATAAACCATGACTCGGCTTGAGTTGGGATTTTATGTGAGAGAGATACTAGTGCATGGTAACATATGATTATAGGTTCATTTAAGGTAAATCTTATTACTAATTGGGTGTCCATGGCATGCTATGCTAGGTGTTAACCATGGTCTATGAGGTTCATAAAATGATTTTGAGAAATCATTTATGGTAAGAAAGAGTTCGATGATATTAAGAGTTGATATCATGTCTCATTGCCAATTAGTGATGAGCCTAGTAAGTCACACACATACACAAGTTATCACCTATTTAAATATGATTTAATTAATTAATTAAAGAGTTTAATTGATTAATTAAATAGATTTGGTTTGCAATAAAATTGCAAAGTCCTAGCATGACTTGAAACCAAATCTAGATTATTGGATGTGTAGTATAAATTAAATTTATATTTAAAGTGTTTAAATATGAATTTAATTGATGAGAAATTAATTAATAGAGATTAATTAATTAATTTATATTTGATATAAATTAATTAGAAGAAGAAAATAATTATTTTGGGTTATGAACTCAAAATTAAGACACAGGAGCATTTTGGTCATTTTGCAGTGTGACACGTGGCACCATGAGATGGTGACACATGGCATAACACATAAGCTTGCCAAATAATTTTAATCATGTAAGATGATTAAAATCAAGATTAAATATAGGTTTGACACTTGGCACAATGTGATTGGGTCACTTAAACCTAGAGCTAATCAAAAGGTGACATGTGGCTAGGGTTTAATGTGTTAACCTAGCTATTTAAGTGGGGTTATGAAAGAAAACACAACCAGCAGCCTCTCCTCTCATATGTCACGCCACTTTGAGCCTCTCCAGCTATTTCTCTTCATCTCTCATCAATTCAAAGAGATTAGCCATCAATCTCTTGAATTAAGAACACTAGAAATTGTTTCTAGTGTCCTGTTTGCATCTCTAATCTCTTAAAAGGCAGAACTTGAATTTCTAATTAATAGAAAAGGCTTTAGAAGCTGTTCAAGGGCTGCCATAGGTGTTCTTGGTGTGGACAAGCTAGAGGGACAACATCCGTGTCACGAAGACGAATCTCAAAGCGCGAGACATTGCAGCACATCAAGAGGTTAGTGTAATCGTTCTTGATTTAATCTAGGGTTCTAAAATTAATCTGATTAATTTTAAAATCTTAAATGGAAAATACAGATCCAAAAACATATTAAAAGAGTTTTAATATGTTGTTTATCATTGAAATCAAATAGATAAAAATAAATCTTGCATGGTGCTTGTGACCCTAGGTGAAAATTTTTGAATTCAATGGTATAATCTTGTGTTTTTCATGCTTCCGTTCCTTCAATTGGTATCAGAGCCACTATATTTGCCATTTAGATTGTTGATTATATAATTTAATTGTGTGTTTGATCATGAGATCAAGAGATTCATTGCTGGTTGGATCATGAGATGTGGCGTCACACATGGAGAAGCCACCATTGGTGGCGGCAACAATGGTTCCATGGGTGGTTCAAGGTTTGGCTTTTAATTCTGCAATTGTTGTATGATCTAAGGCCTATTCTTTGACTAATTAAAGTGTTTAATTAGTTGTTTTAATCACACAATTAAATTATGATTCAAATCAGAATTTTAAAAATTGTTTGAATGTGATTCAAATCTGAATTTTAAAAGTTGTTTGAATGTGATTTAAATCTGAATTTTTAAAGTTGTTTGAATCATATTTAAATCTGATTTTTTAAAATTGATTCAATAAAATTCAGATCTGATTTTTAAAAAATATTTGAATGTGATTCAAATCTGATTTTTTAAAAAATGTTTGAATGTGATTCAAATCTGAATTTTTGAAGTTGTTTGAATGTGATTCAAATCTGAATTTTTAAATTTGTTTGAATGAGATTCAAATCTGAATTTTTAAATTTATTTGAATCATATTCAAATCTGGATTTTTAAGTTGAATATGAGATATTCAATTTAATTTAAGTATGTATGTTTTATTTAATTGTTAAATAGTGATATGCATGATGGATGATCATGGACTATAAAAGACCAATGTGATTGGATTTATTTCTTTTATGTTTCTTTGGGATTGTAAATTAATTAATTTATTTTAATTTATTTTGGGCATGTATTATTAAGTTTGTAATATTTTTGGGTTGTAATTTCATTTATTTAAGTTCTTGTAAATTCGCCTTGGTATGCCAAGGATTACTATGTAATATTGGATTGCAAGAAGTTCAAGGAGGTCAAGAGCATTGGTGGGACAGTGGGAGGAATTCAATATCAAGTGTGGATTATGTACTCCTTCAGCAACTCTTGTAAAATGAATGAATGAAATGCACCTAGGAATGCCTGATTCAATTCTTGGTGGCTCGAATTGAATCCCTTAGAAAGTCCATGATCATACCATATTTCTGCTTATCCATGAATGCATGAGATGTATGGGAATGTATGCAATTATATGATATATGCATGCTAAATGGATAATGTGCAAAGTGAGACCTTAATAGTAATTAGGATGGCTATAAAATCTTCCAAACAAATGATTAAGTTGGAAATGCTATAATTAAAGTAATTATAACATAAGCCCTCCATTGGGGCAATTATTTTAAGAAATTTTAAATAGTTGCATGAGATGCAATTAATTTAAGAGATTTTCTTAAGAATAATTGTTAAGCATGAGATGTTGTAAATATGTAAATGGTTTGGTGGCCAATATTGGATGTACTGAGGACATTAAAATTATTTGCATAATTCTTGGCTCAATGGGATCAACTTAACTAATGCAAGATAAGTCAATATTGGATGTACACAGATTTTGAGCATTAGGGGCTAGCAAAGGATTGAACCTCACATGAGATGTGATGGGCAAGGAGTTGCTCACTTATAGTTTATTGTAATTCCAATAATGGATGTACTGAGGATGATCAATAGAATTATAAGAATTCAATCACCCACTAGAAATCCATCCAACTAGGATTTCCGTTTTCTACTTTGGAAGTGTAGGATTCGCTAAGTTAGTGGGAGGACCAATTTGATTAAAAGACCATAATCATTTTGGTTAATTACATGATACATTTACTAATTAATCTGGTTATTTTCTGCAGTTACTATTATGATAAAAATTAGAACAAAACAACCACCACCATCAAATATCCTTGCAAGCATACTTGATCCCAACAGGTTGACAGGACCTAATCATGCGATTGGCTAAGAAATTTGAAACTTGTCTGAACCTTGAACATATAGGATATGTTCTAGATTCAAATGTTCTGGTCCCTTACCTCCAGAGGCCACACAAGAGGAACATGAAACTTTGGACAAGTGGAAGGAGCATGATATGAGAGCTAAGTGTTACATGCTTGCTTCTATGAGTAATGAGTTACAGAAGCAACATGAGAACATGCAGAGTGCGAGTGAGATCCTCCTTCACCTACAAGAGTTGTATGGTGAGCACAGCAGGAATGCTAGGTATGAGATATCTAGACAGTTATTCCGTATGAGGATGTCTGAGGGACAGAATGTTGGGGATCATGTCCACAAGATGATTCGGCTGATTGAGCAGTTGGAACATCTTGACTTCAACATGGATTTCCAACTATAAACGGATTTGATCCTTCAGTCCCTTCCTGAGTCTTTTGGGAATTTTGTGACAAATTTTCATATGACTAAACAGGAATGCACCTTAGCTGAATTACTCAACATGCTGGTTATTGCCCAAAAGAATATGCCAGGCAATAAAGGAAAAGAGGTAGCTTTGGTTGCATCTTCTTCTGCTGGAAAGTCCAACAAGAAGAAGGGCAATAAGAAAAAGAAACCTCAGATTCCTGGTCCTTCCAAGAAAATAGCTAAACAGAAAAGGAAGACTAAAGCTGATGGAGGCAAAGGAAAGTGTTTCCACTGCCAAAAGGATGGGCACTGGAAAAGGAACTGCCTAGAGTATCTTGCTTCTCTGAAGGACAAGAAGGATACACCTTTGGAAGGTATGTCCATATCTTGTTATTTAGATTCTGATGATACTTATAGTTCATCTACAGCTTGGGCTTTAGATACTGGTGCAAGTTCTCACATTTCTAATGATATGCAGGAACTAGCAAACAGTAGCAGCTTGCGTTCTCAAGATATTAGAGTCCGGATTGGCAATGGCTCAACTGTTGAAGCTTTAGCCATAGGATCTAAATCTTTTTACATGTTTGGACATGTTTTGTGTTTGGATAATATTTTATATGTACCTGATGCTTTTAAGAACATCATTTCTATATCTAGTTTGACTAGAAATGGCTATGAATTTCAGTTCACAGATGATGTTTGCAATATTTATTTTGGAAATAAATATATTGGTTCGGGTTATATGAATGATGGTCTTTATTATTTGGATAATAATGACAAACACAAATTGAATGCAAGTGATCTAAAAGAATACAATGCCATGGTGAAAACCAACTCAAGTTCAAAATATATTTGGCACTTAAGGTTATGTCATGTTGCAGAAGATAGGATTGCAAAATTGGAGAAAATGGGGATTCTATCCTCATTGGGCTCTAAGCCTACTCCAACTTGTGAATCTTGCCTTCAAGGCAAAATGACTAGATCACCCTTTGTTGGACAAGGGCTAAGAGCTGAAAATATTTTGGAATTAATACATAGTGATGTATGTGGTCCATTTAAAGAAATGACTAGAGGGGGTTTTCATTATTTTATTACCTTTACTGATGATAAATCAAGGTTTGGGTATTTGTATTTGATGAAATACAAACATGAATCTTTTGAAAAGTTCAAAGAATTTAAATCTGAAGTAGAAAATCAAACAGGAAAGAATATTAAAGCTCTTCGATCAGATCGTGGAGGTGAATATTTGAGTACTGAATTTGATGAATACTTGAGAGAGCATGGCATTGTTTCTCAGCTGACTCCTCCAGGAACGCCACAGCTGAATGGTGTATCTGAAAGGAGAAATCGTACCCTATTGGATATGGTACATAGTATGATGAGCTATACTGATATGTCAATCTTCTTTTGGGGATTTGCATTAGAATCAGCTTTGTATATTCTGAATAGGATTCCATCAAAATCAGTTTCTTCCACACCTTATGAGATATGGCATGGAAGAAAACCAAGTCTTAAGCATGTTAAGATTTGGGGTTGTCCAGCTTATATCAAAAAGCTGAACACTGATAAATTGGAGACCAGATCAGAAAAAGGTCAATTTGTTGGATATCCAAAAGATAGTTTTGGATATTATTTTATTTGCCTACTTCACAAAAGGTTGTTATAAGTAGAGATGCCACATTTCTTGAACAACAGTTTGTTCAAGAAGGAGGCAAAGGAAGGCAAATAGAGTTAGAATTGGAGAATTCGACCAACCAGCAGTCGGATGGATATAGATCCATCTAGTCAACCTATACCCGTTGATGAAACATCTACAGCTGTTCCTCGTAGAACAACCAGGGTATCTCACCCACCAGTGAGATATGGTTTTCTTCATGAAGAAGAACAAGAGTTGTCTACTCATGAAGAAGTAGATCATGGGGATGATCCACTTACCTATGAAGAAGCTATATCAGATATAGACTCTTCAAAATGGATTGATGCTATGAAATCCGAGATTGATTCCATGTATAAGAATCAAGTTTGGGATCTTGTTGACCCACCAAGGTATTGTACCTATAGGAAACAAATGGGTTTTCAAGAAGAAAATTGGTTACGATGGAAAGGTAGAGACCTATAAGGCAAGGCTAGTAGCGAAAGGGTTTCGCCAAAGGCAAGGAATAGATTATGAGGAGACTTTCTACTTTGTTGCCATGCTTAAATCAATTAGGATTTTATTAGCAATAGTGCATACTATGATTATGAGATTTGGCGGATGGATGTCAAAAGCCTTTTCTCAATGGATACATTGAAGAAAACATTTTCATGGAACAACCTAGGGATTTGAATCCCAAGATGGTTCCAAGGTATGCAAGCTAAAGCGATCCATTTATGGGTTGAAACAAGCTTCGAGGAGTTGGAACATCCGTTTTGATGAAGCCATTAAATCTTTTGGTTTTATCAAAAATGAGGATGAGCCATGTGTATATAAGAAGGTTAGTGACAGTGCTATCACTTTCCTTGTCTTATATGTGGATGACATCTTGTTGATGGGTAATGATACAGTATGTTGACGACTATAAAGGTATGGTTGTCAAATACATTCTCCATGAAAGACTTAGGAAGGCAACCTATATTCTTGGGATTCGCATCTATAGAGATAGAGCGAAAAGAATAATTGGTTTATCCCAAAGTCTATCCTTGGAAAAGGTGTTAAAGAGGTTTAACATGCTTGATTCCAAGAGAGGATTGTTACCAGTGAGACATGGTATCCACCTTTCTAAAGAGATGTCTCCAAAGACACCTGAAGAAAGAGATAAGATGGCAGGATTCCATATGCTTGGCTATTGGAAGTTTAATGTATGCAATGTTGTGTACTAGGCCGGATATCGCTTATGTCGTTAGTTTGACTAGCGGTATCAATCCAATCGAGTTTGGAACATGGATAGTCATCAAGAATATTCTTAAGTACTTAAGAAGAACTAAGGATTTATTCTTGATTTATGGAGGTGGAGACTTGCAATTGGATGGTTATCACGATTCGATTTCCAATCGGATATCGATGATAGAAAGTCTACCTCTGGATATGTGTTCATTTGTAATGGAGGTGCGATCGGTTGGAAGAGTTCCAAACAGAGCACGATTGCAGATTCCACTCGAGGTCGAGTATATTCTTTGCATCGGATCTTTGCAAAAGAATCTGTTTGGATAAAGAAGTTCGTGACAAAACTTACAGTAGTTCCTTCCATTGAGTCAGCAGTTCCATTACACTATGACAACAATGGAGCAGTCATATAGGCTAAGGAACTAAGGTCTCACCAAAATCCAAACACATAGAAAGGCACTATCACATTATCAGAGATATAGTTGGGCAAGGCGATATAGTCATGCAGAAAAATAACATCATTTGAAAAATTCAGTGATCCAGTCAATAAGCCTTTGTCATAAGCTCAGTTAGTCTGAGATCTTGAGAAGATGGGTCTAAGATATTGTAATGAATGGCTCTAGTGCTAGTGGGAGATTGTTAGTAGTATGCCCTAGAGCATATCATTTAGTATGTATCTTGTACATATTTTTAATAATAAAAGGCATTTCCACTTTTCCGTTTACATAATATATTTATGTGTAATAGAAAAGGTCCATTGATATTTTGTTAGAAATATTATTCTTAAGTTGTTAAGAATATGAGTGACAATATTTCTAGCACAAAGTATCATAAATAGGTTCACAATCGAGGATACTTCATAATAAGGACATGACTTATCCAGAAAGATTGTATTCATGTTTGTTCCCAAGTTATTTATATGAGATATAAATAAGATGGAATGGTGAGTCTCATGCCATATAAGAAACATGATAGGCACTTATAAATGATAAGTAGGTCGAACCAGTGACACTTATGACAAGCACATGGAGTTTACTCTTGTCAATATTTTGTCATAAATCATATCAGTGCATATAATCTTTAGACCTGAGATAGCACAGTTATCTTGTATATAGGTAGTTTGAGTTTGATACTGCTTTCATACTTGTACTATGTATGGGTATATGGGCATGTGTTGGCTCCTGCTAGTTATATATGGAGGTAGGTGTTGATCAAGAAGGAATCTGTTCCTCTAAGTAAATAGAGATAAAATCCTATGTTCATTTAATTGTTCTTGATGTTTCAAGTTCTGGCCAGACAGATAGATTTATTCGAAAAGAGTTTACGATGAGAAAAATCTTTTAATCAAGAACTGGAATTAAAAGAGAACATAATATTCATAGCAAATGGAGTTTGACATAAACCATGACTCCAGCTTGAGTTGGGATTTTGTAACAGAGAGATTCTAGTGCATGGTAACATATGATTATAGGTTCATTTAAGGTAAATCTTATTACTAATTGGGTGGCCATGGCATGCTATGCTAGGTGTTAACCATGGTCTATGAGGTTCATAAAATGATTTAGAGAAATCATTTATGGTAAGAAAGAGTTCGATGATATTAAGAGTTGATATCATGTCTCATTGCCAATTAGTGATGAGCCTAGTAAGTCACACACATACACAAGTTATCACCTATTTAAATATGATTTAATTAATTAATTAAAGAGTTTAATTGATTAATTAAATAGATTTGGTTTGCAATAAAATTGCAAAGTCCCTAGCATGACTTGAAACCAAATCTAGATTATTGGATGTGTAGTATAAATTAAATTTATATTTAAAGTGTTTAAATATGAATTTAATTGATGAAAATTAATTAATAGAGATTAATTAATTAATTTATATTTGATATAAATTAATTAGAAGAAGAAAATAATTATTTTGGGTTAAGAACTCAAAATTAAGACACGAGGGCATTTTGGTCATTTTGCGGTGTGACGCGTGGCACCATGAGATGGTGACACATGGCATAACACATAAGCTTGCCAAATAATTTTAATCATGTAAGATGATTAAAATCAAGATTAAATATAGGTTTGACACTTGGCACAATGTGATTGGGTCACTTAAACCTAGAGCTAATCAAAAGGTGACATGTGGCTAGGGTTTAATGTGTTAACCTAGCTATTTAAGTGGGGTTATGAAAAGAAAACACAACCAGCAGCCTCTCCTCTCATATGTCACGCCACTTTGAGCCTCTCCAGCTATTTCTCTTCATCTCTCATCAATTCAAAGAGATTAGCCATCAATCTCTTGAATTAAGAACACTAGAAATTGTTTCTAGTGTCCTGTTTGCATCTCTAATCTCTTAAAAGGCAGAACTTGAATTTCTAATTAATAGAAAAGGCTTTAGAAGCTGTTCAAGGGCTGCCATAGGTGTTCTTGGTGTGGACAAGCTAGAGGGACAACATCTGGTGTCCTGAAGACGAATCTCAAAGGCGCAGACATTGCGGCACATCAAGAGGTTAGTGTAATCGTTCTTGATTTAATCTAGGGTTCTAAAATTAATCTGATTAATTTTAAAATCTTAAATGGAAAATACAGATCCAAAAACATATTAAAAGAGTTTTAATATGTTGTTTATCATTGAAATCAAATAGATAAAAATAAATCTTGCATGGTGCTTGTGACCCTAGGTGAAAATTTTTGAATTCAATGGTATAATCTTGTGTTTTTCATGCTTCCGTTCCTTCAATTGGTATCAGAGCCACTATATTTGCCATTTAGATTGTTGATTATATAATTTAATTGTGTGTTTGATCATGAGATCAAGAGATTCATTGCTGGTTGGATCATGAGATGTGGCGTCACACATGGAGAAGCCACCATTGGTGGCGGCAACAATGGTTCCATGGGTGGTTCAAGGTTTGGCTTTTAATTCTGCAATTGTTGTATGATCTAAGGCCTATTCTTTGACTAATTAAAGTGTTTAATTAGTTGTTTTAATCACACAATTAAATTATGATTCAAATCAGAATTTTAAAAATTGTTTGAATGTGATTCAAATCTGAATTTTAAAAGTTGTTTGAATGTGATTTAAATCTGAATTTTTAAAGTTGTTTGAATCATATTTAAATCTGATTTTTTAAAATTGATTCAATAAAATTCAGATCTGATTTTTTAAAAAATATTTGAATGTGATTCAAATCTGATTTTTTAAAAAATGTTTGAATGTGATTCAAATCTGAATTTTTGAAGTTGTTTGAATGTGATTCAAATCTGAATTTTTAAATTTGTTTGAATGAGATTCAAATCTGAATTTTTAAATTTATTTGAATCATATTCAAATCTGGATTTTTAAGTTGAATATGAGATATTCAATTTAATTTAAGTATGTATGTTTTATTTAATTGTTAAATAGTGATATGCATGATGGATGATCATGGACTATAAAAGACCAATGTGATTGGATTTATTTCTTTTATGTTTCTTTGGGATTGTAAATTAATTAATTTATTTTAATTTATTTTGGGCATGTATTATTAAGTTTGTAATATTTTTGGGTTGTAATTTCATTTATTTAAGTTCTTGTAAATTCGCCTTGGTATGCCAAGGATTACTATGTAATATTGGATTGCAAGAAGTTCAAGGAGGTCAAGAGCATTGGTGGGACCAGTGGGAGGAATTCAATATCAAGTGTTGATTATGTACTCCTTCAGCAACTCTTGTAAAATGAATGAATGAAATGCACCTAGGAATGCCCTGATTCAATTCTTGGTGGCTCGGAATTGAATCCCTTAGAAAGTCCATGATCATACCATATTTACTGCTTATCCATGAATGCATGAGATGTATGGGAATGTATGCAATTATATGATATATGCATGCTAAATGTATAATGTGCATAGTGAGACCTTAATAGTAATTAGGATGGCTATAAAATCTTCCAAACAAATGATTAAGTTGGAAATGCTATAATTAAAGTAATTATAACATAAGCCCTCCACTGGGGCAATTATTTTAAGAAATTTTAAATAGTTGCATGAGATGCAATTAATTTAAGAGATTTTCTTAAGAATAATTGTTAAGCATGAGATGTTGTAAATATGTAAATGGTTTGGTGGCCAATATTCGATGTACTGAGGACATTAAAATTATTTGCATAATTCTTGGCTCAATGGGATCAACTTAACTAATGCAAGATAAGTCAATATTGGATGTACTGAGATTTTGAGCATTAGGGGCTAGCAAAGGATTGAACCTCACATGAGATGTGATGGGCAAGGAGTTGCTCACTTATAGTTTATTGTAATTCCAATAATGGATGTACCTGAGGATGATCAATAGAATTATAAGAATTCAATCACCCACTAGAAATCCATCCAACTAGGATTTCCGTTTTCTACTTTGGAAGTGTAGGATTCGCTAAGTTAGTGGGAGGACCAATTTGATTAAAAGACCATAATCATTTTGGTTAATTACATGATACATTTACTAATTAATCTGGTTATTTTCTGCGATTAATTTTACGATAAAAATGAGCACAAAACAACCACCACCATCCAATATCCTTGCAAGCATACTTGATCACAACAGTTGACGGGACCTAATCATGCGATTGGCTAAGAAATTTGAAACTTGTCCTGAACCTTGAACATATAGGATATGTTCTAGATTCAAATGTTCCTGGTCCCTTACCTCCAGAGGCCACACAAGAGGAACATGAAACTTTGGACAAGTGGAAGGAACATGATATGAGAGCTAAGTGTTACATGCTTGCTTCTATGAGTAATGAGTTACAGAAGCAACATGAGAACATGCAGAGTGCGAGTGAGATCCTCCTTCACCTACAAGAGTTGTATGGTGAGCACAGCAGGAATGCTAGGTATGAGATATCTAGACAGTTATTCCGTATGAGGATGTCTGAGGGACAGAATGTTGGGGATCATGTCCACAAGATGATTCGGCTGATTGAGCAGTTGGAACATCTTGACTTCAACATGGATTTCCAACTATAAACGGATTTGATCCTTCAGTCCCTTCCTGAGTCTTTTGGGAATTTTGTGACAAATTTTCATATGACTAAACAGGAATGTACCTTAGCTGAATTACTCAACATGCTGGTTATTGCCCAAAAGAATATGCCAGGCAATAAAGGAAAAGAGGTAGCTTTGGTTGCATCTTCTTCTGCTGGAAAGTCCAACAAGAAGAAGGGCAATAAGAAAAAGAAACCTCAGATTCCTGGTCCTTCCAAGAAAATAGCTAAACAGAAAAGGAAGACTAAAGCTGATGGAGGCAAAGGAAAGTGTTTCCACTGCCAAAAGGATGGGCACTGGAAAAGGAACTGCCCAGAGTATCTTGCTTCTCTGAAGGACAAGAAGGATACACCTTTGGAAGGTATGTCCATATCTTGTTATTTAGATTCTGATGATACTTATAGTTCATCTACAGCTTGGGCTTTAGATACTGGTGCAAGTTCTCACATTTCTAATGATATGCAGGAACTAGCAAACAGTAGCAGCTTGCATTCTCAAGATATTAGAGTCCGGATTGGCAATGGCTCAACTGTTGAAGCTTTAGCCATAGGATCTAAATCTTTTTACATGTTTGGACATGTTTTGTGTTTGGATAATATTTTATATGTACCTGATGCTTTTAAGAACATCATTTCTATATTTAGTTTGACTAGAAATGGCTATGAATTTCAGTTCACAGATGATGTTTGCAATATTTATTTTGGAAATAAATATATTGGTTCGGGTTATATGAATGATGGTCTTTATTATTTGGATAATAATGACAAACACAAATTGAATGCAAGTGATCTAAAAGAATACAATGCCATGGTGAAAACCAACTCAAGTTCAAAATATATTTGGCACTTAAGGTTATGTCATGTTGCGGAAGATAGGATTGCAAAATTGGAGAAAATGGGGATTCTATCCTCATTGGGCTCTAAGCCTACTCCAACTTGTGAATCTTGCCTTCAAGGCAAAATGACTAGATCACCCTTTGTTGGACAAGGGCTAAGAGCTGAAAATATTTTGGAATTAATACATAGTGATGTATGTGGTCCATTTAAAGAAATGACTAGAGGGGGTTTTCATTATTTTATTACCTTTACTGATGATAAATCAAGGTTTGGGTATTTGTATTTGATGAAATACAAACATGAATCTTTTGAAAAGTTCAAAGAATTTAAATCAAGTAGAAAATCAAGCAGAAAGAATATTAAAGCTCTTGATCGGATCGTGGAGGTGAATATTTGAGTCTTGAATTTGATGAATACTTGAGAGAGCATGGCATTGTTTCTCACCGACTCCTCCAGAACGCCACGGTGAATGGTGTATCTGAAGGAGAAATCGTACCCTATTGGATATGGTACATAGTATGATGAGCTATCTTGATATGTCAATCTTCTTTGGGGATTTGCATTAGAATCGACTTTGTATATTCGAATAGGATTCCATCAAAATCGCTTTCTTCCACACCTTATGAGATATGGCATGGAAGAAAACCAAGTCTTAAGCATGTTAAGATTTGGGGTTGTCCATTATATCAAAAGTGAACACTGATAAATTGGAGACCAGATCAGAAAAAGGTCAATTTGTTGGATATCCAAAAGATAGTTTTGGATATTATTTTATTTGCCTACTTCACAAAAGGTTGTTATAAGTAGAGATGCCACATTTCTTGAACAACAGTTTGTTCAAGAAGGAGGCAAAGGAAGGCAAATAGAGTTAGAATTGGAGAATTCTGACCAACCAATGCATCGGATGGATATAGATCCATCTAGTCAACCTATACCCGTTGATGAAACATCTACACTGTTCCTCGTAGAACAACCGAGGTATCTCACCCACCGTGAGATATGGTTTTCTTCATGAAGAAGAACAAGAGTTGTCTACTCATGAAGAAGTAGATCATGGGGATGATCCACTTACCTATGAAGAAGCTATATCAGATATAGACTCTTCAAAATGGATTGATGCTATGAAATCCGAGATTGATTCCATGTATAAGAATCAAGTTTGGGATCTTGTTGACCCACCTGAAGGTATTGTACCTATAGGAAACAAATGGGTTTTCAAGAAGAAAATTGGTTCTGATGGAAAGGTAGAGACCTATAAGGCAAGGCTAGTAGCGAAAGGGTTTCGCCAAAGGCAAGGAATAGATTATGAGGAGACTTTCTACTTTGTTGCCATGCTTAAATCAATTAGGATTTTATTAGCAATAGTGCATACTATGATTATGAGATTTGGCGGATGGATGTCAAAATGCTTTTCTCAATGGATACATTGAAGAAAACATTTTCATGGAACAACCTAGGGATTTGAATCCCAAGATGGTTCCAAGGTATGCAAGCTAAAGTGATCCATTTATGGGTTGAAACAAGCTTCGAGGAGTTGGAACATCCGTTTTGATGAAGCCATTAAATCTTTTGGTTTTATCAAAAATGAGGATGAGCCATGTGTATATAAGAAGGTTAGTGACAGTGCTATCACTTTCCTTGTCTTATATGTGGATGACATACTGTTGATGGGTAATGATACAGGTATGTTGACGACTATAAAGGTATGGTTGTCAAATACATTCTCCATGAAAGACTTAGGGAAGGCAACCTATATTCTTGGGATTCGCATCTATAGAGATAGAGCGAAAAGAATAATTGGTTTATCCCAAAGTCTATCCTTGGAAAAGGTGTTAAAGAGGTTTAACATGCTTGATTCCAAGAGAGGATTGTTACCAGTGAGACATGGTATCCACCTTTCTAAAGAGATGTCTCCAAAGACACCTGAAGAAAGAGATAAGATGGCCAGGATTCCATATGCTTCGGCTATTGGAAGTTTAATGTATGCAATGTTGTGTACTAGGCCGGATATCGCTTATGCTGTTAGTTTGACTAGCAGGTATCAATCCAATCCAGGTTTGGAACACTGGATAGCTGTCAAGAATATTCTTAAGTACTTAAGAAGAACTAAGGATTTATTCTTGATTTATGGAGGTGGAGACTTGCAATTGGATGGTTATACTGATTCTGATTTCCAATCAGATATCGATGATAGAAAGTCTACCTCTGGATATGTGTTCATTTGTAATGGAGGTGCAGTCAGTTGGAAGAGTTCCAAGCGAGCACGCATTGCAGATTCCACTCACGAGGTGAGTATATTCTTTGCATCGATCTTTGCAAAAGAATCTGTTTGGATAAAGAAGTTCGTGACAAAACTTACAGTAGTTCCTTCCATTGAGTCAGCAGTTCCATTACACTATGACAACAATGGAGCAGTCATATAGGCTAAGGAACTAAGGTCTCACCAAAATCCAAACACATAGAAAGGCACTATCACATTATCAGAGATATAGTTGGGCAAGGCGATATAGTCATGCAGAAAAATAACATCAGCTGAAAAATTCAGCTGATCCATTCACTAAGCCTTTGTCATAAGCTCAGTTAGACTGACATCTTGAGAAGATGGGTCTAAGATATTGTAATGAATGGCTCTAGTGCTAGTGGGAGATTGTTAGTAGTATGCCCTAGAGCATATCATTTAGTATGTATCTTGTACATATTTTTAATAATAAAAGGCATTTCCACTTTTCCGTTTACATAATATATTTATGTGTAATAGAAAAGGTCCATTGATATTTTGTTAGAAATATTATTCTTAAGTTGTTAAGAATATGAGTGACAATATTTCTAGCACAAAGTATCATAAATAGGTTCACAATCGAGGATACTTCATAATAAGGACATGACTTATCCAGAAAGATTGTATTCATGTTTGTTCCCAAGTTATTTATATGAGATATAAATAAGATGGAATGGTGAGTCTCATGCCATATAAGAAACATGATAGGCACTTATAAATGATAAGTAGGTCGAACCAGTGACACTTATGACAAGCACATGGAGTTTACTCTTGTCAATATTTTGTCATAAATCATATCGGTGCATATAATCTTTAGACACGAGATAGCACAGATTATCTTGTATATAGGTAGTTTGAGTTTGATCTGCTTTCATACTTGTACTATGTATGGGTATATGGGCATGTGTTGGCTCTGCTAGTTATATATGGAGGTAGGTGTTGATCAAGAAGGAATCTGTTCCTCTAAGTAAATAGAGATAAAATCCTATGTTCATTTAATTGTTCTTGATGTTTCAAGTTCTGGCCAGACAGATAGATTTATTGAAAAGAGTTTCGATGAGAAAAATCTTTTAATCAAGAACTGAAATTAAAAGAGAACATAATATTCATAGCAAATGGAGTTTGACATAAACCATGACTCGGCTTGAGTTGGGATTTTGTAGCAGAGAGATTCTAGTGCATGGTAACATATGATTATAGGTTCATTTAAGGTAAATCTTATTACTAATTGGGTGGCCATGGCATGCTATGCTAGGTGTTAACCATGGTCTATGAGGTTCATAAAATGATTTAGAGAAATCATTTATGGTAAGAAAGAGTTCGATGATATTAAGAGTTGATATCATGTCTCATTGCCAATTAGTGATGAGCCTAGTAAGTCACACACATACACAAGTTATCACCTATTTAAATATGATTTAATTAATTAATTAAAGAGTTTAATTGATTAATTAAATAGATTTGGTTTGCAATAAAATTGCAAAGTCCTAGCATGACTTGAAACCAAATCTAGATTATTGGATGTGTAGTATAAATTAAATTTATATTTAAAGTGTTTAAATATGAATTTAATTGATGAGAAATTAATTAATAGAGATTAATTAATTAATTTATATTTGATATAAATTAATTAGAAGAAGAAAATAATTATTTTGGGTTAAGAACTCAAAATTAAGACACGAGGGCATTTTGGTCATTTTGCGTGTGACACGTGGCACCATGAGATGGTGACACATGGCATAACACATAAGCTTGCCAAATAATTTTAATCATGTAAGATGATTAAAATCAAGATTAAATATAGGTTTGACACTTGGCACAATGTGATTGGGTCACTTAAACCTAGAGCTAATCAAAAGGTGACATGTGGCTAGGGTTTAATGTGTTAACCTAGCTATTTAAGTGGGGTTATGAAAAGAAAACACAACCAGCAGCCTCTCCTCTCATATGTCACGCCACTTTGAGCCTCTCCAGCTATTTCTCTTCATCTCTCATCAATTCAAAGAGATTAGCCATCAATCTCTTGAATTAAGAACACTAGAAATTGTTTCTAGTGTCCTGTTTGCATCTCTAATCTCTTAAAAGGCAGAACTTGAATTTCTAATTAATAGAAAAGGCTTTAGAAGCTGTTCAAGGGCTGCCATAGGTGTTCTTGGTGTGGACAAGCTAGAGGGACAACATCTGGTGTCTGAAGAGCGAATCTCAAAGGCGCAGACACGCTGCAGCACATCAAGAGGTTAGTGTAATCGTTCTTGATTTAATCTAGGGTTCTAAAATTAATCTGATTAATTTTAAAATCTTAAATGGCAAATACAGATCCAAAAACATATTAAAAGAGTTTTAATATGTTGTTTATCATTGAAATCAAATAGATAAAAATAAATCTTGCATGGTGCTTGTGACCCTAGGTGAAAATTTTTGAATTCAATGGTATAATCTTGTGTTTTTCACGCTTCCGTTCCTTCAGTTTTTGAGTATATGGATTTGAGTATATGGATAAAGGTATCCTAGCTCTGATTTTACTTGGTGAGAGCAAACATAGAAGCAAATTCAATTGGAAAGCAAAAAAGAGAAATTTTGTTCATTCTTGCAATTTTTTGGGCATCTTTGATTCTGTCCTGCAATTTCATTCTCATTTTATGGTCTTATCACTGACCTGCTTTTGTGTTTTTATGCACGTTGTGTTTGGGCTTATGCTCTTCTATCCACTGCGGGCAGCTACATTTTACTGGGTTCCATTGCTTTTTCAGTTCTATACTTGTTTCTTGAGTCTTGTGGCTACTGGAAGCCATTCATGACTAAGAGTTTGGCCTATGTTCAGAGCGTTTCAAGTGTTGATTATATAACATCGAAATTTCTCTAGGTCAAGCCTACGAGCTCTCTTTTAAAGCAGTGATCATGACATGACTATTCCTCTCATTGGCACACTAATCTGGAATCTTTTGCTCCTTTTGTCTACAAATGAGTTTTGGAGAATATGGTTTATCGTTGGTCAAGTTGCAGTTAAAGGTGTCTTTGTTTGTTGTCAACTCTTTCTTCAGCCGGCTTTTTGGTTTTAGCTTTGTCCTTGCTTGTGTGCTCTCATTTGCAGAGAGCTTTCTTTTTCCAACTTTGTGTTTGGTTGCTTAGTTAGAATTTATAGGCTGGGTCTTGCAATGTCTTCCCATTTCTATTTTCTCTATCAATAAATTTGCTTTGCTTAAAAAAAAAATTTTACAAGCTTCATTGAAAGTATAAATTACAATGCAAAATTACATTTTAAAATTAGGCAAAAATGATTGGTGTAGGGTGAGATGATGGTCATGGCCTAAACTCCTACTTAATTCACTATCTTTAGAGGGATGAAAACTTCCCTGTCAGATTTTAATAAAAGCATGAATTTCTCATTAGCAAAGCCTACTTTCATAAATCAAACTTTTTTCTGTAATTCATAGCTTTATTAAAATTAATAAAATAAAGAAAAATTTAACAAAATAAGCCATACCAAATAATGGCCAATATACCAACCCAGAACATCCAGCCTAAGGTTATAATGTTAAATGAAAAAACATGGACCCAATCAAATTCCTTTCAAGCCTATGATGCACTAAATTACTATGCATGGTCTTTTAAGCTTTCTTGATCTTTCTTCACAACAAAAGAGAATATATTCCAGTATGGATCAACTACAAGAGAAATAAAAAGTGATGGATATGGACAAGGCAAATTGGTTATGGAGAGGCAAAAGTTTGTCAAAATCGTCCCAATCAGAAGTTTATTCTTTCGAAGACTATAAATAAAGAATTCAAAACATAGTAAATAGCATCCCCAGTTGAAAAAATTAAGCATGAAACCATCAAGAGGAAGATAAGTCTAACATGAAGATAAGAGTCTTGTTTGATAGCCAAGGATGACTTGCCTGCTTCTAGCCATTGGGTTGTGGTTTTCATTTATTTATATATAAACACAACCCTTGAGTAGGTTTCCAAGCAGTCACCTTGGCTAATTTGACAGGCTTTTCTTCTTTATGCTAGACCTTCTCTTCTTCCCCAAACAACAAGGTATTGCTTCTATGTGTTATAAATAGCTTGTATGTTAGATAGTATAAAGAAAAAGAATTCCTATATTGTTAAAATATAAGAAAGTGAAGGAATGACAAGAGTGAAATATGTATAAAATTATATATATATATATATATATATATATATATATATATATATATATATATATATATAAAATTCAATATATATTATTCTATTATGTCACTTGACAATAGTATATGTGTAAAATAAAATAATTATCATATTGTAATTTTCATAAATAAATTACGAACAGATGTATTTATTAACAAGTAGATGTGTCTGTTAATAGACAGACATGTCAATTCTATACAAACAGTCACAACTGTTTGTATAGGTGTCTGTTAATAAACAGAAATGTCTATTCTATATAAAAAGTCATAACTATTTGTATAGGTGTCTGTTAATAAACAGATATGTCTATACAAATAGTCATAACTATTTGTATAGGTATCTTTTAATAAACAGACATGTCTATTACATAAACAGTTGTATCTATTGGAGATAGACAGATGTGTCTATCTAGTAAAGATGTCATGACTTTTCATTCTTTATAAATGTGGAAGAGTTTTTCAATCCAGATATATATTACTTCTACTTCTTCTTCTTATCTTCTAGTCTCTCTAAATTCGGTTCGTATAAAGAGTTCTTAAGGGAAATCTTCAGGAGTTGCTGTATGCAAATTTCAGGCTTTGTTGTATCCTAGAGGTATATTGCCATAACCTTGCAGCAATCTAGTGGGGGCAATTAATACCTTAAAGATAGTGATTCATCACGCCTCAAAGCCTATTCTACACCCACTGCCTCAACATTTTAAGGTATTAATCACAATAGAGTCTAAGGCTGTTCCGTGATGAATCAAGAGTTCATGAAACTTGATCATTTTAAGGAAAAAAATTATGTTCACTGAGAAGGTGAAAGCAGATCAAGAAAAAAAGATGAATTGTCATGCCGATGTCATATTCTCAATAACTCATCAGATAGGCTATAAGATTTGTTTACCTCTGTCAAGTCTCCAAAGGAAATCTGGAATTCGTTAGAATTCGAATATAAAAAAAAAAGGTATGGATAAATTTCTCATTATGAAATATTTTGAATTCTAAATACTTGATAATATGCCTATTATGGATAAGTTCATAAGTTGCATATCTTTGTTTCAAAGTTTAAGGATTTGAAAGTGGTAGTTCCTAAATCATTGCAATTAAGAGGAATAAGAGCACATCATACTTCTAGTTTGAATGATTATAGGAAGAAATTATTATATGCCACATACGACTTTTCTCTTAAATAGATTCAGAAATACATACACATTAAAAGTTTTTTATGTGATAATTTATTTTATGTTGATGACATGCTTATAATTAGAAGAAATATAAGGTTATATTATGATTCTAAAGCTTATGGTGAATGTGTTAAAGAAGATAATAAGATTTATGTGCATAAGTCGAAAAACACTTTTTATATGTATCCTAATTCATATTGATTGTGTCTATTACTAATTAGGTGGAGATATTGTTAAAATATTAGTGATAGAAAAATTTGTCTCATTTTAAAAGAGTTATGTCTGTTCATTAAAAGATATCAAAATGAACTATTTATTACCGATAATTATATTTGTTTTAAAAGGTGTAAATGAACAAATGTAATTGTTCTAAGAGATACAAAGTGAACGGTTGTATCTATTGTAAAAGGTATAAGTAAACAAATATAATTATTCTAAGAGATACAAAGTGAATGGTTGTATCTGTTCTAAAAGGTATAAGTGAATAGTTGTATACATTTCTAGAGGTATAAGTGAGCAGTTGTATATGTTCTAAGAGGTATAAGTGAATAGATGTAATTATACTAAGAGATACAAAGTGAGCAGTTGTATACATTTGTAAAAGGTATAAGTGAACAGATGTAATTATTCTAAGAGATACAAAGTGAACGATTGTATCTGTTGTAAAAGGTGCAAGAGAATAGATGTAATTGTTATAAGAGATATGAAGTGAACTGTTGTGTCTATTCTAAAAGGTGTAAGTGAACAGATATAATTATTCTAATAGATACAAAGCGAACTATTGTATATGTTTGAAGAGATGCAAATGCTTTATAAATAGCAGTTTGGAACAAAAATCTATTAACTTTTCTTTTTTGTCTCTTCTCTTCATTTTTACCTTCAATCAATATTATTATTCTTTAATTTATTCTTGAGAGAATTTTAAAATTACTGTCTAGATTTATATTTTGGTTATTATCCTTGAGGGATCTGCCTAAACTACCTAGCTGTAACATAGTGGGGGTTTTACTCTTTATCAATTTCATTATATTGAGGGAAGCAAAAACTCCATATGATTTTATTGCAAATTGACTGGAAATTTTGGTAGAATAATTACTCAAATTGAGTATACTAATGCTATTGATAGCTTAATATATGCTATGTATTACACTAGACCTGATATTGCTTTCACAGTATTTAAATTATCAAGTTATACTAGTAATATTAGCATAAAATACTGGAAAGAAATTTCAAGGTTTGGATATTAAAAAAAAAAAGAATTATAAAGTATAGATTATTCTGTGATAAATTTCCAAATGTGCTAAAACCATATAAAGAGTTGTATTCATGCAAAGAGTTATGTCTCTTGGCCAAAAGATGTAACTAAATAAAAAGATGCAATTCTTCTTAATAGTTACATGTATAAAGAGATGAATTTATTGGCCAAAAGGTTGATACATTTTGAGTAGTAAATATAAGAGCCTTACAAGTCATTTGTAAGAAGTGACAAAAGGACAAATGAGTATGCATTTGTGTGTATGTGCAAGTTTAGCTTGGTTCTTTATTGTTGGATACTCTTATTTTAAACAAGTTATGGAGCAATTTATTTCTACAAATAAGGTACAAATCTAGATTGTGAGTTATTTATGTAGTTCATGTTATAAACATGTGATTATATGGTTGACTAGTGAAATAAATATGGTGGAGATCCTAGAGTTATACAAATGCCAATTGGATAAGTAGTACTAAGGATAATAAGTCAACCTTTGGTTGGGTGTCCACTTTAAGTGGAGATTCTGTTTCTTAGGCATCAAAGAAACAAACTTGTATAACTCATTCTACGGTGAAATCCGAATTTATAGCTTTGGCTAATGTTGGTAAAGAAGCATAATGGCTGAGAAACTTGTTATTGGATATTAAGTTGTGGCCACAACCTGTGCCATCTATTTCTTTATATTATGATAGTCAAAATCATGATGGCTCAAGCTTATAGTAAAATATACAATTGAAAGTATATACATATAAGTTTAAGACATGAAAATGTAAGACAATTAGTCTCTAATGGTGTTATTACCATGTTATGTTAAATCCTATAATAATCTAGCAAATCCTTTAATAAAAGGGCTCTCGAGAGTTATGATCATAAGTACATGTGCTGATTAGGATTTAGAATATTCCATTAAATTTACTACTAATGGAAACCTTACTTTATAGTATTATTACTAAATAAAGTTTAAAAGGTAACAACAAGTCATTAGTAAATGTTGTAATTAAATACTTAGTGTACTAAGTTAATGGAATGAGGATGAGTATTTATACTCTTAATGAAGTTTAAAATTATTACAAAGGAAACTTCACTTATATGAATATAGGAAGTGGTCTTTGCTTCAACAAAAGTGAGAATAACTTTTGTAAATGTTCATGAAAATAGGAGGTAGCATAAGGCCATATTCGTGCTAAAATTTTGGTGAACTTTTTAAGTCAAACTAATTGATTCGCGTGTGTAGTATTTTCGATTCTATTTAATAGGAATCTAGGTTTAAGCTAAGGCCACCATGATTTCTTTAGAACTTTGAAATACTTACACTAAAGAAAAGTTTAAATCGAAAGATACTTTTCATTATGCATGAAACAATAGGATCTAACAATACAAGCTAAGTGGGGGATTGTTATAAATAGCTTGTATGTTAGATAGTATAGAGAGAAAGAATTCCTATATTGTTAAAATATAAGAAAGTGAAGGAATGACAAGAGTGAAATATGTATAGAATTATATATATATATAATTCAATATATATTATTCTATTATGGCACTTGACAAGTATATGTGTAAAATAAAATAATTATCATATTGTAATTTTCGTAAATAAATTACGAACAAATGTGTTTATTAACAAGTAGATGTGTCTGTTAATAAACAGACATGTCAATTCTATACAAACAGTCACAACTGTTTGTATAGGTGTCTGTTAATAAACAGACATGTCTATTCTATATAAAAAGTCATAACTTTTTGTATAGGTGTCTGTTAATAAACAGATATGTCTATACAAATAGTCACAGGTATCTTTTAATAAACAGACATGTCTATTACATAAACAGTTGTATCTATTGGAGATAGACAGATTTATCTATCTAATAAAGGTGTCATAACTTTTCATGCTTTATAAATGTGGAAGAGTTTTTCAGTCCAGATATATACTACTTCTACTTCTTCTTCTTATCTTCTAGTCTCTCTAAATTCGGTTCGTATAAAAAGTTCTTAAGAGAAATCTTCAGGAGTTGCTGTCTGTAAATTTCAGGTTTTGTTGTATCTTGGAGGTATATTGCCATAACCTTGCAGCAATCTAGTGAGGGCAATTAATACCTTAAAGATAGTGATTCATCACATCTCAAAGCCTATTCTACACCCACTGCCTCAACACTATATATGCATATATTAGAGGTGGAAATTAGAGAGAGAAAGAAGCCTTACATGAAGATAAGAATCTTGTTTGGTAGCCAAGGATGAGTTGCCCGATCCAAGTTCCAAGAGTTTTAAATAGTATATTTAAATATGCATGATTCCCTTAGTGGCTCAGGGCAGTCTCCTTGGCTATGCTGACAAATTCTTCGTTCTCATGCTAGGCTCTCTCTTCTTCTATATGAAGCTCCTCTTGTCTTGCCTCACTCAGTTTCACATGTATAAATGCAGACTGCAGTGTATGTTTGCATTTGCCAGGACATATATGTTCAAAATGTTGATTGGACCCATATATTGCCACATCAAGCAACTCAAAATTTCATCTTTTAAGTGTGTGTGTGTATGTATATATATATATATATATATATATATATATATATATATATATATATATATGTAAAAGAACTATTAAAATGTAATTTCAATTAAAAGATGAAGAAATAAAAATCTTATTTTCCTTAAAAGATTTGGGATTAACTGATATGTATGAAATGGAAGAACTATATAAGGATTATTTGATCATCTTGAAATATGGACCTAAATGTATATTTTATTAAGCTAGGAGTGTTTTTTTAATTGGCTTAGTTACAAATAGATCCAAACCTTTCCACCTATTTGCTTTTTGATCTAAATGTTTCAATTTTGGCAATGTAGATCAATTTTTTAAAATTCTTGAAAATTTTATTCAACTTTTAAATTGAATTTAGGGGAAGTTGATGTAGTAATATAGGTGATTTATTTTAACAAAAAAAATATTTTTTTTTATCAAATGATAATAATTATCAATTGCTAACTATTCACAATAATTATCAGCCATTACCAACAGCTAATATATATCCTTATGCAAACTATTTAATGGAGGATTTGTATATAACATTTAAAATTATATCTAGTGTTCGATTATAAACATAAAAAACTAGAAATTAAAAAAAATACAACCATTAATTTTTTATTTTTCTTGTTACTGAACATTCATAATTTAACTGTTGAAATTTCAAGCACCAAATTTTGGCCTCACACAGTGGCTATATATTATGAAGGATAAAAATGTGCTTAATTAAGTATTAATTATATCTTAATTCCTAAAGAAGATAATAATGGACAAGAGAAATCATGATATAAACCTATACAGGAATTCCTCAACATACGCTGGAAGTCAATTTAGTAGAAAACCTTACCGAGACGATCCAAAATAAAGTAAAATAATAATAATAATAATAATAATAATAATAATAATAATAATAATAATAATAATAATAATTCAGTAATAAACTTTTAGCTCGTTGATATTAACTACAATTATTTTAAATTTCAACCTCAATCGAACCCAATGAATCAAAGAGATTCTCAAATCGAGACCTTTATTCTAGTGGCAAGACCACAAAAGCATTGACTTTCGGAGTCCACCTCAAATGGGTTAACAATTTGACATGGATAGGAAAGTATAAAATTTTAAGGCAATTTAGAGAATTTTTTTAAAAATAAATTTGGATTTACAAATTTTTAAATAAATCAAACTGTTTTAATTTTTAAATCAAATAAAACAATAATAGAATTTAATTTATTTTTTTAATGATTAATTAATTTGTTTCCATATGATTTAGTGGTTAGAAATAATAATAATAAGAAATAGTAAACACTCCTGACATTACATATTCATGCCTTCTTTTTTACTTCGCCTGTTTGTTCTAAGGGAGATGTCTTTTCTGGGAATCTCTGCTTCTTTGAGATTGTGTCTAAGTTGTGCTTGTCCTGGGTGGCGTCAGAGTTTCCCATTTGGTGCTTCCTTGTGCTGTGAGTTGCTCCCTATAGGTCTAGTGGTTGATGGTTTGGTGCGGTAGCTACAGAAGCATAGCTAAGTCTCAATGAGATTATTACATTTAACAATTACTTAATTATAGTTTATGAGAATATTACATACAATTATGAGTTATAATGAGATTATTATATTTAACAATTAATTGTAATGTATGAATTAGAGTAAACAAAGTTCATATTTACTATGAATACATTATTTCTATATTTTAATTGATAGATAATGATTAATATTTGTATCTAATATAAAATAAATATATAACTATGTTTTATCAATTTTTCATAAGGCTATAATAAATGATATAATTGAATATTTTACATTTCAATCATCTCAACTCAAGACAAGGTTTAACAAATTGAAATGTTTACATAATTATATTTCATTAAAAAGTATATTTATTTGTTATTAATAAATTAATATTTTATAAATAAAAAAACATTTTTTAAAATATTTTATAAATATAAAAAGATAAAAATTTTTGTCCCTAAACAAATATTCTGACTCTGCCGCTGGGCGGCTATGGTGTCGACTTTTTCCAGTCTCGCCGGATCCTTCTTGCTATCTGATTTCTTTTAGATTTTTTTGGAGTGGGCTTTGGAATTTATTATTTATGGCTTCATAGCAAGAGATGGAAGTTAATCATGAACATAATAGGCTTGTGCCATGTACTATCAGTGTTTTTTTTTTTTTTTAATTTTTTTTAGGATGATGATTGAAGGATTAAGTGGATCCGTAATTAATGTGTATCAAAACATTTTCAGCAATATAAAATATCTTGTTTACCTTTTATATTTTTTGAGGTAAAATTTCCCTCCATTCTATACTTTTTCCTCTTTCAATGTTTTCCCTTTACCTACACATCTTTTTAAGTAAATAGTAATAAATTATGCTTTCATTTTCAAGCAAAAAAAATTAAAATTATTCTTTACTGTAACGCCCTCATCGAAGGTAGTCCGTACATTTTACTGTTTCGAAGACTAATGTCTATTCGGACAGTCAGAATGTCTGGAACTATACTTAAACTGTAGTGAGGAGGCATAAATTGAAGAAATAAATGTTCAAAAAATATAGAAAAAGTTTAAAGAAAAATAAATTAAAGTTTAGAGGATTTATAAATTGACACAAAAATAATAAAAATGACTCGATATGCATTATGAATGGCATTTCGGTTATTTCACTCTCAGAGGTGAATTTTGACCTAAATGTCAAAATAAAAATTTAGATAATAAAATAATTAACATTAATTAAAATTTATGAAATAGATTAGGAAAATGAGAAGAGAAAAGAAAAAAAGGAAAAGAAAAGAAAAGAAAGAAAAAGCTTAGGAAAATTCAAAAATTTAACGTACAAAAATTAAAAAAATTATAAATAGGCACTAGAGGACAAACTCCCATCCACTTTCATCTTCTTCCTCTATTTCTTCTCTCTCACTTTCCCCCTTGGAGCCAGCACCTTTGCTCCTTCTTTCCTCCATTGATGTCAAGCTTCCAAGCTTGATTTCTCAAGCTTAATCCACCCAAAACTCATAGCCCACTTCACAAAAAATACTCCCCACACCTTAAGGAAGCTATAGATACCCATAAAGAGTAGAAAAGTTGAAGTTTATGAAGCTTGAAGTTGGGTCACCGCAAAGGTTAGTGCTTTAAACTTTTAATCTCTTCTTTAAGCATGAATATCATGCTAAATCAATTGAAAATTTGCATGAAATTGAAAAGAAAATTTGAAGGAAAGAACTCTTGATTTTTGGCAGCCATGGAACTTGAGGTTTGTTGTTTTTAAGTGATGAAAAATGGTTCCATGAGAATGTATGATGAGTTGAAATATTTGGGGGTTGATTGTGTAGTGTTTGTGTAAATTTGAAACTTTGAAAACTAAGATTTGTGTAAATGCTTGAGGACTTTGTGTAAATACTTGAAATTAACCTATTGAGTTGAGATTGTGCTTATAGAAGTGTTATGCATGCAAATTGAAGGAATTTGGAGGAATTGAGATATTGGGAGTATTTGATTTTCTATAGGTTGAAACTTAAGGAGTCCAGTCACTTTATTGAACCATAACTGAAAATGTGTGACTCCAATTGGTATTAGGCCAATTGGAGGTGAAATTATACTCAAAATAGCCTATTTTTCGTGTGGACACCATACCCAAGCTCTGTCAAATCATGACCAATTCTCTGCCAAAACCCGGATGACCAAACACTGAAATCCAGAAAATAACCAAATGAACAGTACGTGTTCATTTGGTCATAACTCCCTTTACACTGATCCAAATGACCTGAATTTGATACCATTGGAAAGCTTAGATATAGGGCTACAATTTTCATGAAGACTACTAAACCCAGAAATGCCAAAAATCAAACCAAATTACTGGCCCAATTTAGGTCATAAAACTGTCTAGAATTAGGTTGTCCAAAAATTTCTGGGCATGAACTTACCCAACTAGTTTTGGAAAAAATGGCCATAACTTGGTCTACAAAAACTCAAATGAAATGAAACTAGTGGCAAAATGTCCACAAGACATAGATCTACAAAATTAGTATTTTGACCAAAACTCACAAATCAAGAGAACTAGGTTAAATTGTTAGAACAAGTCAATACATCAAACTTGGAATCTGACCAAACTTCACTTGACCCTAGAATAGTCTTTTAGTCATAACTCCCACTAGAAAAATCCAATTGGGATGAGCTATACCTTTCCAGAAACCTAAGAGATAGGGGTAAAACTTTGTTTTAGGAACCTTCTACAAATTATGAATTTAAGAACCCTAAAAAGTGACCTACAGTCATTGACCTGAACTGAAGGTCTGTTGGCACAGGGTATAGGAGTCCATCCAAGTTAATTGGCCATAAATAATTTCACAAAGCTTGAAAAATTGTGATACAAATTTCTCAATGATCATAAGACATAGGACAACAATTTTTATGAAGATCACCATGCCTAAAAGTGACTGCAACATGTTCCATTAATTAGGTAAACTCTAAGTCCAAAAGCTGCCCAGTTATGGAACCAGAATCTAGAAATGAGTCAGTTATGGTTATCCGACCATAACTTGAGTTCTAAAAATCAAATTGATATGATTCAAAAGGAAAAATAAAGATAAGACATAGAGGAACAACTTTCATGAAGAAAATGTGGCCAAACAGTGGCTACAAACTGATTGTATGGATAGGTAAAAGTAAGACACAAAAATTGAAACTAAAGAAAGGTCAATGAGATAAATTATCTTATGGTAGGAATTTAACCCTAACAAGCCATTAAACACTAAATTACATGAAATAGGTATGTGGGACCTAATTTTCCACTATAAAGTAATGAGAGTAATAAAATAATGAGAGTAATAAACACATAAGTTATGCAAATAAGTGCTTAGGACCTATGTTCCCATTATAATAACATGGAGATGGTATAAAGCATAGGTAGTACATGAAGTGAAATAAAAATACGTTATGAACCCTTAATAGTACATAGCATGAAATAATAAAACTATAAGTGCTTAATAGTACTAATTTGCCCAAAGTATACCTAGGCTTATATGTATATAGTTGGATTGATTGGTATACCAATTAGGGACCACAGATAAGCGATCGCTTACAAAGCAAATCATGAGCTGATAATATATATACGATATGATTGTTCTACAAACTATATTCCTACCCATTGGCCATTGTGCCTAACCTTATTTCTGGCTTTACAAGCTGACGGTGGCCTCGTGCACAGGATGTATCTGAGGTAGACATATGGTTGTCTAACGTATACTCCGTGTATCGGCATTATAGTTTGTTATAGGTTACTTGGGCATAAAAATACAAATATGACATAAAATACACGATATGATATAAAATACAGATATGATATGAAATACCAGATATGACATAAAATACATTGATATGGTTCCAAAGACTCTAATATGAGTTTAAAAAGCCAAAGAATGAAATTAATATTCGAAAGATCACGATAATTAATTTATTTCCAAAAATCTGAGAAAAGTCATAAATGACTTAGACTATATGAGAAATGAACAAAAAGATCGATAATTAATTTATTTCCAAAGTCTGGAAAAGTCATAAATAACTTAGACTTTATGAGAAATGAGCAGAAAGATCACGATAATTAATTCATTCCCAAAGTGCGGAAATTTATAAATGACTTAGAATTGATGACAAATTCTTGATATGAGTTTAAGGAGGTGAAAATGAAATATATGAATAAATAAGATCTGATAAATTTATTGATTCCAAAGTGTTATAAAATATGCCATTGACTTAGAATTATGAAATTACCGTCTTATTGTCATTTTAAACCATAAACTCAATTTTCTATAAGATTATGAACCACTAAGCAATTTGATTAGCGCGTTGGATTTTCCATCCAGTAGATCTTGGAGATTAGCGGCCGCCACAATAGTGTTTTGACCATAGTTGACCAAATCTGTATCTGATCCATAGTTCACCTCATTAGTCTTTTGTATTTTGGTAGGCCCATGTACTAGACTTAGTATTTTGGTTTATTGTATATAAACATCATGTAGTTATATTTGTGTTGTAAATAAATGAAATTTACATTTTGGGATTGTAAATAAGCTTGTAAGCTTTTGTATATAAATTTCCATCTGAATGAATGAATGAGTTTCATTTCTTGAAATAATATGACTATGGATATATAAGACAGATATGGAATTGTTTTTAATAGGTAACTAGTGGAACCACTTGAAGCTAATAAAACAGGGGAGACTTTGTCCGGGTCTCCAATAAATAAGATATAAAAAAAAAAATTCTACACATAGAATACATGTTTTAAATGACATCAAAAGTTTACAATAGATATGATAAAATAAGATAGGGTGCTCCGGCACCGAATGTGGCACTTCTTGCTTGGCTATACAGTAGACGGGTAAAGGGCGTCACATTTACACTTATTTTCTCTACACACATTAAAGAAAACATATATAATTATTTGAATTTTAATAACTTACACCTAATATTTAAATTTTAATTTTGAAAATTTATTTTAATTTTACTCTATTGAAGCTTTAAAGAGTATAATCCACATGTATTTTTTTTTCTTTAGCCAATATTTGTGATGAAACAATTTTCTCTTAGCCAATATTTATCGTTTGGAGGCTTTTTAATTTTTTTTCTCAACTCTGTACCAATTGACAAAAATCATGTATATTACATAAAATGTGTAAGGTACAACATACCAAATTTTCTGCCCTTTAATCTGGATAGTTTCATTGAAAAAAAAAATGGCTAGTTAATATTAGGATTAATTGTAATTAAATCAAATTATTCATCTCACTTTTAATTTTAATTTCTGACTTTAATTAAATTTAATTATTTGATTTTTAAACAAAATTATTTTAATTTAAATTAAAATAAGTAATTATTATTCAATTTAAAATTAATTTAAAATTAGTCTATGATACGAAATTGAATTAGACAGTGACAGGTAAATTAATATGCTTATTTGGTTTGAGTAAATAGGGTGAATCTATATGAATTCAATTCAATATATGTTTTAATCAATCAAATTAATTGAGTATGTGACATGTTACATTAATTGTATCAATTGCAAATATTATAATTTAATTGATTCAATTTAATATATATTTGAGTCAGCTGAATCAATGTGAGTATTTGACATGTCATATTGATTATATATTTTAGTCAATTGAGCCTTTAATTGATTATGTGCAATATCACATTAATTATATATATATTTGAGTCAATTGCAAAATTATAATTCAGTTGATTCAATTGAATATATATATTTGAGTCAACTGAATTAATTTCAGTACGTGGCATATCACATTAATCATATATTTTAGTCTATTGAGTTTTTAATTGAGTCAATTGAATCAAATTGATTATATATAATGTCATACTAATTATATATATTTGAGTCAATTGTAAAAATTATAATTTAATTGAATATATATTTGAGTAAATTAAATCAATTTGAGCATGTGACGTATCACATTAATCATATATATTTTAGCCAATTAAGAAAATTATCATTTAACTGATTCAATTGATTTAAGATTCAATTGAATATATATTTAAATCAATTGAATCAATTTGAGTATGCAACATATCACTTCAATAATTTATTTTAGTTAATTGAGCATTTAATTAAGTTAGTTGAATCAATTGATTATGTGTAATATCACATTGATCATATATATTTGAGTCAATTATAACAATTATCATTTAATTGATTCAGCTGAATATATATTTAAATCAATTGAATCATTTCGAGTATGTGACATATCATGTTGATCATATATTTTAGTCAATTGAACATTTAATTGAATAAATTGAATCAACTGATTATGTACAATGTTACATTAATCATATATATTTTAGGTTAATTGTGACAATTATCATTTAAATGATTCAATTGAATACATATTTTAGTTAATTAAATTAATTAAGCATATGACATGTCACATTGATCATATATATTTTAGTTAATTGAATCAAATGAGAAAGTGACATGTTACATTGATAATATATTTTAGTTAATTGAGCCCTTAATTAAGTAGATTGAATCAATTGATTATGTACAATATCACATTGACCATATATATTTTGAGTCAATTGTAATGATTATTATTTAAATGATTCAATTGAATATATATTTTAGTTAATTGAATCATTTGAGTATGTAATATGTCACATTATCATATATATTTGGATCAACTATAACAATTATCATTTAAATAATTCAATCGAATAAATATTTTAGTCAACTGAATCAATTAAGTATGTTACATGTTAGATTGGTCATATATTTTAGTGAATTAAGCCTTTAATTGATTCAATTGAGTAAAAATATACAATTTATTTATATAAAATATATTTTTGTAATTAAGTCAATTGAATTCACTTGAAATTATAATATTAATTAATTATTTATTATCATATATACATTAATCGAATCAATATAATTGATTTATATTATTAATTTAATTACATTAATTTAGTCAATTTAAATTCACATTGATCATTTGTTTAATTATAATAAAGTAATATGTATTGTATTTTTTGTTATATTAATTTACACATTAAAATAAAAATAAATGAATAAAAATACATTATTTATTTTTATTTTTATTTTTAAGTTTTTTTAATTTACATAAATTACTTTTTTTTTCTATTAAATAAAAGAAAGAACATCATTGATTAAGGAAAAGAGGAGAGAGAGAGAAAGTAAATGAATCCTGTAATTTGTATTGAAATTTATAGCTACAATAAATATAATAGACACAATTTAAAATTAAAATTTTAAATCTCCGTGTTCTCCCATAAAAATAGTTTAAAGGATATTTTAGTAAAATGATTTAATTTTTTTTATATAAAATGACCTTACTATCCCCATTAATCCACATTTAATGCCGATCAAATGGATCCCTCAGCCATTTCCTTTTTTTTTTTTTTTTTTTTTTGTTTATAAGCTAATTGTTTTAAATAAAGAGACAAAGTACAGAAAATGCATGGGGGCACCTGAATCTAAACCGTCGCCATTAGGCAGACCCAATACACTCTGACCTAAGGAGCTCCTAAGCCAAACGCAGCAGCAAAAGCACAACAACTGTAGCACAAAAAGAAAAAGAAAAGAGCTAAATTGCTGGCATACAAAATCAAAGAAAAGCCGCAAAACTATCATATCATGCCAACCCCTGCTTTGCTAAGCCATCAGCAATTGGAATTAGAATCCCTGAAAGGTGTACTATCTGTGTTTAGTCAATGAATTCCAAGCCTAATTTCACGGTTAATTTCAAAAAGAAAAAAGTTGATGGCCTAAACTCAATCCATCTGTTGGCTATATCTTTAGCCGGATGAAAAATCCCTGCCAGATTTTAATAGAGGCGTGAATTTCTTATCGGTATTACGTGTCTCCTTGGCATACTTCCAGAAATCATACTTTCTTTTCAAGCCTATGATACACTAAATACTATGCATGGTCTTAGGCCTTCGTGTCTTTCTTAACTGCAAAAAAATGAATATATTCCATTATGAATCACCTATATGGGAAATAAAAAGCGATGGACATAGATAAGGCAAATTGGTTATGGAGGCAAGTTCGTCAAAATCGACCTAACCAGAAATTTATTCTTTAAAAGAGGCTATAAATGGAGAATTCAGAACATAGTAGATGGCATTCTCAATTCAGCAAATCAAGGATGAAATCATCAAGAAGAAGAGAGGTATAACATGACGATAAGAGTCTTGTTTGATAGCCAAGGATGACTTGCCTGCGCCTAATCTTAATTGGGTTGTGGTTCGCATTATTTGCATATATATGAACACAACCTTTTAGTAGGTTTTCAGGCAGTCACCTTGGCTAATTTGACAGGTTCTTCTTTGTCATGCTAGACCTTCTCTTCTCTTCTCTTCTCTTCTCTTCTTCCCCAACCAACAAGTTATTGCTTCTACGTATGCATATATTGGAGGTGGAAATTGGAGAGGAAGAGAAACCTTACATGAAGATAAGAATCTATTGTTTGTAGCCAAGGATAACTTTCCTGATCCATGTTCTTATATGCATGATTCCCTTTGTGGCTTCAGGCAGTCTCCTTGGCTATGCTGACAAATTCTTCTCTCTCATGCTAGGCCCTCTCTCTTCTTCTGTATGAAGCTTCTCTTGTCTTGCCTCAGTCATTGTCACAGGTATACATGCAGACTAAAGAGTTTGTTTTCACCTGCCAGGACACAAATTGCCATAGCAGCTCTAAATATCATCTTTTGGAAGGAAAATATAATTAATTATAAGAAAATTTCATTATAATGCAAAATTTTTTCTTAAAAAAATAACCCTTTCAAGTAAGCAACAAGACCTGTTTCTATTGAGCTGCGATGCATTATTTTTATCTTGCACTCGAAAGATAAAATTGTGAGTGTGGGAGTGCAGTCCTATGTACTGGGCTAGAAAAATGGATTAACCAAGATAGACTAGCATGGAATATATATATATATATATATAAGCTCCAAATGAATTTTTGAAAATATATAAAAAAGAATGAGATTATTAAAATATTAGCCCAATAACTAAACGAATTATTCAATATTCATTAGTTAAAATAACTCTATTAAATTTCCTTGAGAGAAAAAGCCTATATATAAATCTAAAACCATTTTATCTTGAAAATTATGGTAAAATAAATATTCAGAGATGATGAACAAAATTTTTTGACAAATATCTATGAGTTATGTTCTTTTTTTTTTTAGAAAAATTATTCATAAAATTTAACATTTTTTTCCAATTGTTCACATATTTATTATTTGTTCTATTAAGTCATAACAATGAGTACTATATAATTTTAACTAAAATTGTAGGAATTTCCAGGAGACTACTTTATCACCAATTATTTTAACTTTATGACACTATACTTATATACACATAAATATCTATATTTGTAAATTATAATTGTAAATAAAAATTTTAAATCTGGAATCAATAAATGTAAACAACTAAAAATATAATAGAAAGATAAAATGATATCTCATAATTTTATGTAATAATATTTTTTTTTAAAAATAGAACATACGGGGAAATATCTAGTTATATCTTAATGCCTAAAGCCAGTGGCGAAGCCACATCGTTGTGAGGGGCGCAATTGCCCACCCCCACCTCCCCTTCCTTATTTTTTGTTAAAAAAAATTATTAATTTGAAAATATTAAATTTAGAAATATCTTCCCTTATAATTTAATATTTCCTCCTCAAAATTTTAACTTTTTTTAAATACCTCTAAATTTTAATTTAAATAAAAGATAAAAATATTTTAACTTTTGTCATCTTTGTACTTTTAAAAATAATATCTTTATGATTTATAGGCAAAAGAAATAAAATTATAAAGAGTTGAACAAAGTCAAATAAAAAGAAGGTAAATGATAAAAAAAAATAAAAATCAATTAAGGATTTGAGAATAAAATGAATAATTTTATATTTGCATTTAGATTTTTCATTTTTTAAGTTTTATCTTCTAATTTCTTTAAAAAAAGTATTACAATTTTATGTAGTTTTTAAGTACTCAAATCTATTTTATAAAATTATTTTCTTTACCCTCAACTTTTGCTGTAAATATAATAAAACACAAAAAAAAAATATATTGATAATTTGTATCATAATTGTAAAGTTTTATTAATTTTAATGATTAAATAAGTTGTTATAATTATCATTAATTTTTAAAATTGTTAAGGTCATATTATTAAATTGATGTTATTGTGATTCTAATACATGGGTTCCTCTCAAATTTTAATTTTATTGCAATGGGATAAATCATAATTACCATATTTAATTCCTAAAATTATTAAAAATCATGATATTGTAATTTTTATAAGTTTGTTTTAGTTGAATTTTTCCTTTTCATGCTAACAAGAAACAATAGTTATGATTTTATCATACCAGTATTAATTAATTTTATTTTTGGAAAAGAAAAAACTAATTTTTAATTTAATAATCAAATAATTTCATAAATATATTGTTGTCTTAAATATTTAATTTAACTGTTTAACATTTTAATAGAAGATATTTCTCGTTTTGCCATTTATGGTATTTTAGAGAGTAAATTTTAACTATAAAATTATATAAAATTTAATTGAATTTCATATTTTAACATTGACTTTAACTACAGTACCACGTCAAAGAGAATTGAATATTAATTTTTTATTGAATGAAACTATGAAATATATTTTTAAATTTTAATTCCTAAATTTAAACTAAAAAGGCTATTATACAATATTTTTGTAAATAAAAATTTGCTTCCCTTACTCTCAAATTCTGGTTTTCCACTGCCTAAAGCAGATAATAATCGACGAGAAATCATGATCTAAACCAATACAGAAATTACCCACATATATATATATATATATTCTCACAATAGAAATGAATCAGATCAGATCGAGACCTTTATTCTGGTGGGCGAGATCACAAGAACATAACTTTTGGCGTCCACCTCAAACGGATTGACAGTTTGACAAAGATAAGGGAAGTGTACAATTTGATGCAATTTTGGGAAATTTTTAAAATAAATGATAAAATTCCGATATACAAATTTTTAAATCAAATTAAACTGTTTTAATTTCTATATCAAATAAAGTTATATATATTTTTTAATTTATTTATTTTTTAAAATAATTAATTATTAGTCTATTAAATAGAAAAAACCAAACGTTTTCCTTAATTGATAATTAATTATATCAAAATTTTCTAATTTTGTACCATATATCACAACATTTAATATTGAAACCAATTATAATCAAAACTTCAAAATCAATTTCAAAAATTTTGAATTTTGTTGACTAAGTAGTAATTAATAATAAAAAGAAATTAAAAAAATAAAAATTTAAAATCAATGCATTTTGCTGTGATTTTTTTTTTTTCGAAATACACACACTTGAATCAGTGAAAATCAAATCATTTTATGATAATACAATTATAGATAAATATGTAATTTAATTTAGGTTGGGTATATAGAGAAGGTCTATCGATTTAGTTTAGCTGATATGTCTATACTAAGTTTTTTTTTTATCTAATTTTAATAAAATTTTATTTATAAAAATACTAATTATTCTTCTATATTTGTATAATTATAAATAAAGATGTGATTTAATTTTTAAATAATTTTAAAATTTCATTTATCAAAGACTAAGTCCTGTTTTTCAGCAGTTTTAGTCCTTAATGGCACACCTCTTTATATTAGGCTATACATTTAAAATATTTAAATAATTTTTGGTAATTGCGTTTGAATTCTAAAATTTAAATTTAATATTTAGATTTTAAATGTTTAATTTAAAATTTAAAATTCATAAATTTAAAAATTTTTTATTTGACTAATAAAAAGAATTTTCATATAGGTGCCTGACATAGTTGATTCATTTTATTGTAATGGGACGAATTTGAAATAATAAGTAAAAGTATTTATTTTTAATTTTTAATTTTTAAGCATGTCATAAATATATGAGATTTAAATCAAATTCAAATTTAAATTTATTTTTGTTTATAATCTTTAAATAATGTAATTAGTCAAAATTTAAATTCATACGGTCAAATTCTGCAATCCAAATATAGTATTAAAATACTTCTCAATAAAGTTGAGAGTCAGACTTCATTTTGAATAAATCATTTTAAAAAAATAATTAAATTTTAATATAATCATACTTTATTTTTATTTCTTTTAAAATGAAATTTTTTAAGTTAAAAATAATTAAATTCTTTCATTTCAAATATTAGAATAAACAAAAAATTCAATTAAATTGAATTCTTGTGAAATTTTACTTTTCAAATAGCAGGTGATTAATAATAATAAAAAAAAGACTTTCATGGTTAAAGTCTGACTACTGTTGGATTTTCATTTCATATCAAATACTGATCATGATATGGAATAATAGCTTTATTAAATAAGTTCTCTTTAAGTTGAATGTTTGAGGGTGGTTGATTTAGGGATGGCAAAAGTTTCTAAACCCGACCCATCTCGCTACACCTAGAACCCGATCAATTTTCTTTAGCCCAGTCCCAACCCTGATTTGTGCAGAACGGGAACAGGAAGACCTTCTCCCCACCTCAAAATCCCGTAAACCACTCTGCACAATAATATATTAAATATTATAATTTTAACAAAATATATAAATATATCATTAAAATAATATGTAAAACTTACATTTCTAATTATATTTTATTTTTTAATAAATAAATTTATATTATATATTAACAAATTAAAATGAAAAAAAAAAATGCTCCGCTGGAAAATTCACCTCGGCCCGCACCCCTCAGAGAATATCCCACTCCGATGCCAAACTCCTCTGGGACGGGGACGATAAGAGCGATCCCCACTCCCGACCCATCCCATTACCATTCCTGGCAAGCTTTTAATTGGACCTATTTTATAACTTTTTTCCTTATTTTTTTAATAAAATCTTATCAGTATTGTACGTGTCTCCTTACCCGAAACCTATTTTCAGAAATCAGACTTTCTTTGAAGCCTGTGGTGCACTAAATGCTATGGATACATGGCCTTTTAAGCCTTCGTGATCTATCTTCATAATAAATAAAAAAAGAGAATATATTCCATTTTTTTTATAAGTCTAATATTTTATTAGATAATAATCTAGGGAAAACTTATCAGAATAAGTCAAATTAAATCCTGATCATAAGAATCAAAATCCATACAACCAATATGGGTCAACTATATGAGAAATAAAAAGTGATGGATATGGATGAGGCAAAAGTTTGTTAAAATCGTCCCAATCAGAAACTTATATTCTTTCAAATGCTATAAATAGAGAATTCAAAATATAGCAAATGGCATTCCCAATTGAGCAAATTAAGCATGAAATCATATTCAAGGAGAAGAGGTGTCTAACATGAAGATAAGAGTCTTGTTTGATAGCCAAGGATGACTTGCCTGCTCCTAATCATGATTGGGTTGTGATTTGCGTTATTCATATATAAACACAACCCTTGACTAGGTTTTCAGGCAGTCACCTTGGCTAATTTGACAGGCTCTTCTTTGTCATGCTAGACCATCTCTTCTCTTCTCTTCTCTTCTCTTCGTCCCCAACCAACAAAGTATTGCTTCTATATATCTTGGTGGGAATGATTAATGTAAGCATATTGGAGGTGGAAATTAGAGAGGAAGAGAAGCCTTACATGAAGATAAGAATCTTCTCTGGTAGCCAAGGATGACTTGCCCGATCCATGTTCTAAGAGGTTTCAAGGCTATAATTTATATATGCATGATTCCCTTTGAGGCTCCGGGCAGTCTCCTTGGCTATGCTGACAAATTCTTCTCTCTCATGCTAGGCTGTCTCTCTTCTTCCATACGAAGCTTCTCTTCTCAGTTTCACAGGTATAAATTATGCAGACGGCAGAGTATGTTAATTTGCATCTTCCAGGAGATATATGTTCAAAATGTTAATTGGAACCATATAGAAATTGCCACAGCAGCTCTAAATTTCATCATTTAAGTAAAGAGTGAATTAAAACATCGAGATTTCAAAAGGGAATTCCTGATAACGGAAATTTAGTTGCGACGTTAAATTTTTCCTATTCTTATAAAAAGGGTTCCTGAGGTTTCAAAAGAAATATTTTTGATTCTTAAAAAGTAAAAATAAGATGAAATATTAAAATTATAAACAGTTAATTTTCTTAAAATATGAGGGATTAAATGATATGTATGAACTATTAGGATCATGGAATAAAAGAAGAAAAGAGACAAGTAGCATGACGAGATGTGGAGATAGGGGCATAAGGAGATATGCATATTATCAGAAACTCGAAGAGATCTTCGGATTCAAACTTTAAGGGTTTTTTCTTTTTTTTTTTTTATATATATACATAGAAACTAAAATTTAAGGGTTTGAATGTAGAAAATCCGGATGAGAACGCCTCTTTGTTACAAACAGATCAAACCTAATCCAATAAGTTAGGAAATACCTACCAAAAAAATTTAAGGGTTTGATTGACAAATTTAGTGCTGAGCATTTGGTTTAAATTGTACCGAATCATCAAAACAGAATTAACCGAATTATTTTATTTTAGAAACCGAACCAAATCGAAATGAATGAAAAACGAGTCGAACTAAACCACTCTATTTTGGTTCGGTTCGGTTCGAACCGATCAGTTTTTGAGTTTTGATGGATATTTTAAATTTAGACTCGATTTTTAAGTTATTTGGTATGATTTTAACATTTATTTGAACCTAATAACCATTAATCAATGAAATTAAGCAATTTATATAAAAAAAATTACATATAATTCATAAATTTCCTATAAAAATAAATCAATTTAAAAATCAATAAAGCAGCTCGATTTGGTTCAGTTCAATCGATTTTTCTCTCTAAAATCTAATCGAAATTTTTAAAATTTAAAACCGAATCGAACCAAATTATTTTATAAAAACCGAATTGAATTATAAAATTAAAGTGGTTCGATTCAGTTTATTCGATTCAAACCGAACAGTATTGACAATCAATTCTATAATTCAAATAACTTGATGTAAAAATTAACTTATTTGGATTGATGTAAATTAAAATTTTAATTTGAAAATTATAGTAATTAAAACTAATTTTCCATTAAAAATTAATATTTTAATTCATTAAAATTGACGAAATCCGAATAACTCACAATTCAAAATATTTTGAGCTCAAACTCACCCGACTCAATCTGTTTGCTGGTTCTATATTCCAGTGATAGGCCATTCTTTTAATGAATGGAAGGAAATTGTGATAAGAAAATTTTATTACAATGCAGTTTTCTTAAAATTTTTTTTTATAATTGATTTCGATTAAAATTTAAATTTTTAAAATTTATTTTTATTAATTTCTGATGAGGGGCAGACACAGAATTAAAAATAACAAGAGTTCAAAATTTAAATAATCATATAATTATTATAATTAATAAAAATTTATGTATTATAGTATTATCAAATAATAGTCAGCATTCATTATTGTTGATAAATTACAAATTTTATTAATTTTAAATAATAAAAAAAATAAATAATTCATAAATCATAATAACATTTATTGTAGTATTTTTTTTAGCTGGACTAAATTTAAATAATTTAATTGACGGTCTGAGAGTTTAAAAAATTAAAGTGCCATAGAAAATTTTAATTTAAATTTAAGAGTTTAAGTATATATAGAGATTTTTTAAACTAATTAATATTTTAAAATAATAATTTATAATTATTATAAAAAATATTATAAAAAAACATAATCTTATAAAATTTTATCAAGTATCAGCTTTCACCAAGCAACTAAAACCCTTATGCAAACTTGTAAATGGATATAAAAATTAGGATTTCTGTGTAACGTTTAAAATTATATCTAGCGGTTGATTATAAACATAAAAATCTATAAATTAAAAAAAAAAAAAAAACAACCATTAATTTTTAATTTTTCTTGTTATTAAACATTCTTATTTTAACTACGGGAAATTTTTGTCTAAACTTGATCTATCACGTATTCAAGATATAAATATCTGAGATTTATATATTTAAATTGTTTTAATTTCTAAATCAAATAAAATTATATAATTTAATTTATTTATTTTTAGATTATTAATTTGTTTCCATTTTATTTAATGGTCATTGATTAATAGGCAAATCTTATAATTAATAAAATTCCATTATTGCTTATAATTTAGATCAAGATGTGATTTATTGTTAAATTATAAATGACATGAAGTAATTTAATTGAATTAATTTATAAATGACGTGATAGACTGAATCTACCTAAAAATTTATTCATTAACACAACCATTTAATTAACAATGGTACGTTATTATTTGGGTAGGATGCTTTATTTTCTAAATATTGCATTAATATGATATATGAATTAACTTTTATACACTATGAGCTTAATTTTGTGTTTGATGAATGCTAATTTATCATGAGCTTAAGAGGGAAAGAAATAAAAGGAAGCAAATTATATGTTCATGCATGCATGGGAAGGGCATATATTCCATGATGGCCAACTCCACAAGATTGGTCATTGGAGGAGGCAAATTGGCTATGGATAGCCGTAGAAACAATATGAATCTAAGCTATTTTTTTTATTTTATTAGAAAGGGACTTAATTGATTAATATATTGGTTGTATTTTGTTGCTTAATTTGTAGTTTCTTTTTTTCTTTTCTTGTGATGTGAAATGAGAAACACCATTTAAAGATCTTTTCTTAAGAAAAACAATGTGCAAACATTCAATTAAATACCTTATCAATTAATTTTAATTCTACATTATTAAAATAGAATATAAAATTTTAAGTTTAAATTTTAATTAAAACTAAATAAATAAAATACACTAAAACTCAATGCAGATTTTTTTTTAATTCTTCAAAAAAAAGATTGAAAAATATCAAAATTTGACCTCTTACTAATTCACATAGGTATTAAATTATTTGATTAGTCTAACGACTCAAAGTAGGTAATACTAACTAACATTATGACTGATTTTGATGAGGAATTTAGCATCATCATTGTATAAAACTAAATGCTTTATTAATAACATTATGACTGATTTTGATGAGGAATCAATTATCACTATTAAATTGATGAAGATTTGATAATTTGATAATATGACTTATTGTATAAAACTAAATGCTTTATTAATAATATTTATATGTGTCTAAACACTACAAGAAAAAGGGCGAAAAATTAATTTCAAAACAGTAAAAATTAATTAATTTTTAATTACAACTAAAAATTAATATTAAAACAAAACATTTGGTCTATAGTCATCGTGTTTATAACTAAATTAAAAACAGAACATAACATCGGTTTTAAATTTTAAAACTATTTTGAAACAAAATGTTAATTTCAAAATTCAAAATCAAATGAATTTTCTTTCTAAATCCATTTTAAATTAGAAGTTGATATTTTTCGATTTCTATTAATCTGAAATGGATTTTCATTTCTAATCAATTTTTAATGTATGAAATAAATAAAAATATTTTTTAAAATCAAAATATGTTTGATTTTTAAATAAAAATTAAATTTTTATTTCTAAATATGATAAAATAAAAATAAATTCTTTTTTATTTTGAAACTAAATGTTTTGCAGTTTCGAATTAGAAACAAAAATTTTATTTTTAGTTTGTTTTAAATAATTGTAAAAATTTTTATTTTTTTATAAACACTATTTTCTATATTGATGCTTATAATATATTTTTTGCTTTTTTTTTTCTTGGTAAGCTTGTAAGTTTGTTCACATTCTTATTGAGTCTGAATGACAACAGGTAGAGTATCCGCAAAAGTTAATTGATTCAAACTATAACATAATTAATATTTTCAAAACTTAAATTCATCTAAAATCTGATTAAAATTTTTTCTCAACTACCAAATTTATTCCAAATTCGATTATTCTTATTCAAAAATTACCCGAGCCTATTTTATTTTATATATTTTAATTAATAATCTATATAAAAAAATTATTTATATTAATAATTCATATTTTAAAAATTTAATAATTTCATAAAATATTTAAATTTTATTTAAAATAAAATATTATAAATATTATAATAAAAAACATATATTTTATATTTAATTAAATATTTATATAAAGGGGGTAGATACCCAACATACAAATCCGAATATGATTCAAGCCAATCATGAGAATTATTTTTCAAATTCAAATCCATCTTAAACTCAATTACATACTACTTAAATCCATTCTATTAAAATTTGATCAGATTGAGCACTCACAAAAATCTGATTGTTATTATCCTATTATTGAGAATTAGGGCATCACACCTACATATATTTAGATATAATTCACCACACTTATATTAAGATAAAAGTTTAATTTTTTTTATGAATTAGAACATATAATATAAATATACCATTGATCCCATATTACAATAAATGCTTTGAACTCTCAATTTTTCAAACATTGTGAATCCTTTATCATTGAATCAATTTATTATTTATCATATATTTTTATAATTTTTATTATAGACCACATCAATAATAATATTAATTAAATGGAAGTGACTGCAAATGAAAACTATATGCATTTAAATAATATCACATATATATATTTAAAAAAAAAAAAACCCTTACAATGAAAAATAGCTTCTTAGAATAGAAAGTCAGCCAGGCAAGACCTAACTTTTGAACGGCATTAGGCAAGACCTAATTTTTTTGATAAATTAATTAATTATAAAAATTTTATCAATTTAACGAAAAGAAAAATTCCTCACAAAAAAACTTGGGTCATATTTTTTCAAAAATTTAATAGATAATATCTAATAAACCATAAACCTATTATTATAACTTTTTAATAAATTTTACCACGTATAATTTATCTATCAAAATTTTTAAAAATATTAAGTGTTTTTTTACATGCAAAAGTTACTTTTTTTATTAGTTTATAAATTTCTTGTGATTAACGTAATTTCAAAAGATAAATGGTAAAATTTTGTTAAATTATCTTATTTTTCATAACAAAATAATTTTACTCTACAATAAAAAGAGAGTAATATATATATATATATATATATATATATATATATATATATATATATATATATATATATATTAACTCTAATTTTCATTAAAAAAAGGTCTATCTTCAATTTTAAAAAGTCATATCTCATCCTTAAACTTCTATAATTTTAAAAAATCAAATACAAAAATTAATTCTTAATCTTTACTCAAAAAATTGAGTGGTACCTTCAATTAGTCCCATTTTTTCTTCAATTTTAATATTAAATAGAATAACAATATTCACTTAATTTTATTTTTTAAAAGTTAATATATGAGATAGGATAATTTTTAAAGGTCACAATACCACTAGACTAATGGTTAAATTTTGATTTCATCCTAAAAAATAATAAACTTTCCCCCTACAATTAAGTCGTCCTCTAATTAATTGGTCTATATTTATCTTAGTTATTAGCTTTAGTGTTGGCGTTCAATGCTACTAAATCTTAGATTATAAGGAATAATAGAAAGAAAAAGAGGCAAATATAGGATGGCCAAGAGAATATATTCCATCATGGGCACATCTATAATAAGGGTCTTGTGGAAGAGGCAAATTGGTTATGGAGAGCCATATATATTGTCAGCAGCCATATGAATCTGCTCTTTATTCCTTTACTGCAGCAATATAGATAAGAGGATTTCTTAGCATGTTAGATTTGTGACTCAAAATTCTAATAAGATATGGAGAAATATTTTTAAATAAGTTGGAGAAATATTCTTAAATATGATGATGAAATTTTTTTTATATTAGAGTAGAATTCTTATTTTCATGTTATTATTAAATTGAGTTATATATCTAACTAAATTAATATTGAAGTGGCTAACATTATAAATAGGAATATTGTGGAAAGGTTTTGACTTTTACCCAAAAAAGAAAAGGTTTTTACCTATTGAGGAGAGTAACACTTTCTATTGTAGTCTCATGAAGAAGTAGAAAGTTCAGTCTAAAATGGAAGAAGGGCATAAAATTTAATTTATATTCATTGGTAAGAGGTATCTTGTCCGTATAGTTGAAAACACTCTTTATAGTATAGCAATTAAAGTAATAAATATATTAAAATTATGTCTAGAGAAAAATAAAAATATTAACTAATATATTTACTATAAGCAGTTTTATTGTGAAGATTTTTTTAAGTACAATTGAGTTAATGAGTAGTATTAATTTATAATAGAAGATGTAATGTTTGTGAATATATATATATATGAAGAAGATAAACTGCATAAATATTTGTGTTTTGTGTATTTAATTTATTTATTTGTAATTTACATACTTCCGACGGTTCACAACAATATATATTATCAACATCACTATCAGTAAGAATTCAAGATATATAGGAATTAGATTGGCCTTTCTTGAAAGATAAAAGTCTTGTTTGGTAGCCACGGAAGACTTGATTGCTACCCAACGTGCGTTTTGTTATGAAGCTTAGATTACATTATTACTATACCTGCTTGCAAAGCCTTGGGTTCTGAAGCAATCACCTAATTTTAAAAATTCCATATAGCCAATTGCTTTCTTTTTTTTTTTTAAATATATATATATATATATATATATATATTGGCCACAATATGTCTACTAGTAAAATCTAGGGTTAAATGAAACAAAATTGTTCCAAGGCTTCATAGAATAAGAGAACCAAAATGATGACAAATTTCTGAAAGCCTCTGCAAAAAGGCCTCTATGTGGAAGTTTTTGCTATCATGAAAACAAAGCAGGGAGGAGATCTGATTATAAATATGGGCAACGGCCTTGAAATTGACCTCCCTTTTTAGTTGGAGGGGAGGAGGGAGAGAGAGAGAGAGAGAGAGAGAGAGAGATATGTAAACGAGGAAAAAGACATTGATTTTTATTGAAGGCTCAATGCCAGTAACAGAGACAATTACAACACTATGTCTTCTGTGATGTTGGCATTGCCAAGGAAACTCCACTGCCTGCAGCTAAATCCTTCCATTGTTGAGTTATTGTTTTGATCTGGGTGAAATAGTTAACTCCAGCCTTTCCTGCAATTCAGACAATTTTCTCTTGTTTAGTAAATTCAACAATTTTTGGTTGCATTGCCACCTTTACTGGGAAAGGCCTCTGGAATAAATCATTTATAAGAAAAGAATTCCACTGAATTCTAAAAAAATAAAGCTTGATTTCTATTTCTTTTAAAATGAAATTTTTTTTATGAATTTTTTCATTTCAAATATAAGAAATAACAAAAAAAAAAAAAAATCGAATTGGATTCTTGTAAAATTTTACATTCCAAACAAGAGAAAAAATAATTGGTACAAGATGTGCAAGAACAAAATTGAGCTAGAATGGCTGCCAAGATTGTGAGGTCTCAAGTATAAAACCCATTCAAAGCCCAATAAAATAAAAATAAAAACAAAAAAAGAAGCAAGGTAGAGAGTTGATATTACCATAGAAATTAAGATCTCCTGCAAAAGATGCCTTGGAGCCAGTGAATGAGAAAAAGGGTAATGGAACTGGTATAGGAACATTGATGCCAACCTGCATCAAAATGAATCATCTCAAATAAGTATTCTTAAATATGATCATGTTAAACAAGAATGAAATTTCCCTGTAAACTCAGATTCAGATAAATTCAACAAACCAAGGCAAGGAATTGCAACAACATATCATTTCTAATTCATTAAAGAACAAATCACCATGTTCTTATCACTCAATACAATCCATCAATATCAATAAGAAATGGGCATGTCTTAGCTGCTAAAATTATGGTAAAACTTGACTCCAGATTAGAATTTCAAATGTCACCCATTATGCAATGTTTTGCCCGTTATGTAATGGCTTTTGCCCTGCCAATTGGACTCTCCATGTTGTTATTGTGTTTAGGAATCACAATGAACACTGCCCAAAATGGCCATTATAGGACGCATCATGGGCATACCACAAGACCATTTTAAGTTGTCAGCAACCTTTTCTTTCCTAACCTCAAACAGCTTATTTTGACACCAAAATTCTTAATATCTGCCCTCGATTTTCAGTTACAAGATTTATAAATGAAACTTTTTTTTTGCAAGATAAAGGTGATTTATATTGTTGTAGAATTAAGCATCGTTCTCATGATGCTATGGTCTTCAGTTTCACCTGCCCTGCCTCTATCTCAGTCTGGAATTTCCTTGCAGCTGCACCAGATGTAGTAAATATGGCAGCTCCATTGCCATATCTGCAACAGGAGTATTACCACATGTAAAGAGACTAGATGCAGCGAAAATGGTAATTTACAGGCTAAGGAAGTCATAGTTGAGGATATACTTATTTCTATTGACAATGTCAATGGCTTCTTCAAAGCTATCAGCCTGAGGGTTAAAACAAGAATAATAAAAGATACATATTAATAAATCACCATTCCAATCCACACAGGAGAAGGAAAACAAAAATTCCTTCAACTCACCTTCATGCATAGGAAAACCGGCCCAAAGATTTCCTCCTGCAAAGGTCATAAGCAAAAGTCAATCTTTTGGACACATTCAAGGTCCATGTCCTTCTGTCTGACCTACAGATTTTCCAAAGTCCAGTTTACTGAAAAGCATGAATAATACCTTGTAGCACTCCATATCAGCTGTGACACCTGATAAGATAGTAGGACCAATAAAATTGCCCTGCTCATACCCTGGAACCTGGTTGAAACCATCAATAAATTGGTAAGTAGAACATTTCATCTTTACAAAAGCTGAAAATCTGTCATGTTGATGAAGAATAAAGGACTCCAAGGATCAAAAGGACCCTCGAAAGAAAAGCACCGAGTCAAATTTTCAGCTACTTCCTAAAATGAAAAATTATAGTCGCCCTCTTACTGTTTTCAAACTACACCATAATTTCCAGTAATAATATATCCTTCATGTCTGAAAGTGAGTATTATCCTCACCAGAAACGAAATACCAGTTTGATTACCCCATTCTTATCAGCAATGATGTATCTGGTGCTAGTAACAAAATAATGATGCAGAAAATTAAATAAAGATACCACTATGTTTCTTCCATCAAGGAGAAGTTTGGCTCCACTTTCAACACCACTTTGAATTAATCTGTGAATTCGTTCCTTGGCCTGCAAATGCAGAAGTTAAGACAACTTTCGTTTTCATTATTTTATCATCTGAAGTAGTAGTTGTGCAATCAACTAGAAAGAATGTACCATACCTGTTTGCTAATCACTGGACCCAAGTCTGCATCAGGCACTGTTCCAGCATTTACTTTCAGAGCCTTTGCACGTTCCACCAGTTTATTCTCCCTGGAAAACAAGGGAAAAAATTGCCATGATACTACAATACCATTATTGATAGCCTACTTTAAGTTTCCTTGATTGTGAACTGTGTCAACACAATATAATGGCAAACAAGTGTAGCTCTTCAAGTGCTCATATGCATAAAGCACACCAAAAGAAAGTGAAACAATTAGTAGAAAATATTAACATTAAGTCAAGGTTTTAGTCTTCAAAATGAAGAGAAACTAAATTAAAACCATGCAAATTGAAAGGCATAAGAATCTAAAAAAATGAAAAGGATGAAGAGGAAAAAACATAATACCATGGTTGTGAATCTCCAACAAAAACTACCGTGCTCAGTGCCATGCAACGCTGTCCAGCAGCGCCAAAACCAGCAGCAACTAGGGCATTTAAAGCAGCATCCATGTTCGCATCAGGCAAGACAATTGCATGATTCTTGGCTCCCATGTTGGACTGAACAAAATAATTATAAAGCCAGACATCAAGCATTGCAAAGCAATATATTGTCCCTAAGATACTGGATAGTTACTAGCAAAGAAAATGAAGTGCACTTACCTGAACACGTTTCCCTTTGGCTGATGCTCTTGCATATATGTGCATGCCAGCCTTTGGACACAGCAACAAGAAAGTAAAATGAGTGTGAAACTATAATACAAGTATCACCATGTAGATGGAAAAAAATAAATAAATAAATAAATAAAAAGAGGCTGACCAACTATGCTGCACATCCAGTCAAGAGATTGATTATTCATTAAAAAAAATAGTACACATTTCATAAAAAGAAAATAGTATAAGACTGATGCTAATAGATATCAGGCAACGAAAACTATAACAATACTAGAGATGAATTTACTTCAAGAAACCTAGACTATCTTCTGTCAATTCATTTTGTCTATTGAAAATGCAGAAATGTGTTTATATGCTGAAAATGCAGTACTGTTTCCTAATGTTGGAAACATAGAGATCATGAACTTTGACTCTTTAAAAATTATTTTAAAATGGACTAATGGATTCTAAGCATAATGTGTTCATTTATTTATCAAGCAGTAAACAAAATCTTAAAAATTTTCTGCATTTTGGAAATTTTCCACAAGCAAGTATGCTTTGGGGATTCCCAACTTGCAAAATTTGAGATGATATATAAAAATCACATAGGAATTGGAACATGGACACAAACAGCAATGAGTAACTTACAATATTGGAACCAACAAAAGATATAGCTCTGATGTTGTCATCATCACAAATAGCATTAACAACATCCTGCCGCAAAATTGAGACATTTTAGGAAACAAATTTTCTTAATGGTAACATGAATTACCACCGATTACCAGAAATTGAAAGTTCACATCTTAGAATATAATATGTGGAGCAAACATAACTCTTTGCAGGCATGTTATATCTTTGCAATAATGCAGACATGCTAAAAAGTCATCCAATTGAAAACCTAAACTCCTTAAAGATGTAATTAAAATATTCAGTATGTTCTTTGCATTTTTGCAGGAAAAGACAAAAGGAGCCAATGAAGCTTCAAAGAGCTGAATAAGTGAAGAGGAGCTTATTGTTCAGTAATAGCATACATTGGTGCCATGAACGATGTTCAAGACACCATTAGGCAGACCAGCTTCCATGGCTAACTCTGCAAGCATTATAGAAGCTCCTGAAAACACCAAAAAAAGAAAATTATAGATGAGAGAACAATATGAATGTAATTCTATTTCTCAAGGTCACAAATATAACTAAATAATCTTCTGGAAAATAACAAAAAAAATGGTATAACCAAGAAAACTGCCTACACTCATTTATTGAAGTCCATGCATTTTAGGTCTTATATATTAGAACACAGACAGAAATGGTGCTTATAAAACCTTATATCTGATTCAGAATACAAAAAATTTCAGTAAAATGTCTTTCCTGATTCCAAACTGTATTAAATTGGAAACAATTCCAAACAGCACCACACATTATTTGCTTTAATGTATTCAGAAATGGTTTGCAAACATGTAGCAATAAGATGCACAGAATATGCAACTCTGACTAGTAGAAAGGTAAATAGATACCCCCTCTACCCATAATGTTTGTTCTCCAGCCCAGAATTTGCCAGGACTTCCAACACTCGTATTCCAATTTATATTAGTGAAAATAGCAAAAAAGCATCTGTGACATGGAGGAAATTTTTAGATATTAATCATTTACAAGGACAACTATTATAGATAGAACAAGAAAGGATTAGCACTACATGTGATGGGAGTAAACAAATGGCAAAACAAAGTCCTAGCTTCCATGCACTATTAGTATAGGAGGATGAGATCTCACAACTATGGCAAACACCACCCTTCTCAATCTCATTTGCCTAAAACATACAATGGAGACTACACTTTCTCTGCAACCAACCTCTAACAAGTTATTCATGATATATCTACATTTTTTTTTCCTATTATGTAATTGTTACAGTTCCATGGGAGAGATAACGCTTTACAATATTAACAAGTTAGCACTCACCTGGATCTTTCTCTGAGGGCTTTAAGACAAATGTATTACCACATGTAACTGCAAGAGGGAACATCTGCAATAAAATAAAATTAAAAAATTTTCCTTTACTTTTGTTTGGGAATCAAAAAAGATTGATTTCCGACAGCCAGAAAGCCAGCTAATTTTTGCATACTCATGACAATTAAAAACATAATATGAAACAATAAATTAGAATAGTTAACTGTTCTGAGTTCTGACTCATATTAAACAAAACATTCACAGTTCAGCCTCACGAAAAACAAGATGTGCAAGTGTCATAATACATAGTTAAGGATCGGTCAAAGAATTAAAAGTAATGTTAGGAATAGAAAAGAGAACAAAAAATGCAAATCATTAATAAGAATTTAGAATGCCTTACCCATAAAGGAATCAGTGCAGGAAAATTGAAAGGGCAAATCCCAGCACACACTCCAAGTGGCTCTCTAATGCTATAGGTATCAATTCCATTTGACACATTAGGGACATACTCGCCCATTTGCAGAGTTGCCATTCCACAAGCATGCTCCACGACCTCTATATGAGAGTGAAAGAATAGACACAAGAAATCAACAATTAAGTTCAATAATTTATCACCACAAAAACTTCTCAAACAAAAAAAGGGAGGGAATATGAACTAACCAAGCCCACGGAACACATCACCATGTGCATCCTTCAAAGTCTTCCCCTGTTCAGTAGTAATATTCATCGCAAGCTTATCCTACAAGAAGATAGCTAGGATTCTGTTAATAAAAAAATTGAAGATTTCTGTTTGTAAAATGATAAAATCCAATGCAACGAGGCAAGAAAAAACACATGCTTACAATGTCTCTACGAATAAGCTCTTGGAGCTTGAACATAATGCGTTGGCGGGTCGTCACTGGTGTGTTACGCCAAGATGGAAAAGCCTGCTTTGCTGCAGACACTGCAGCTTTGAACTCTTCATTTGTAGTCAAAGGAACTTGTGATACAACTTCTTGCGTTGCCTATCACAAAAAACTGAAGTCAATCAGAACCCAAAAGAACAACTACTTGCAACAATATATTTAATATAACACAGAAAACAAAGTTCTAAGTACTCACAGGGTTTATCACATCAATGGCTGTAGATGATTGCGAATCAATAAATGTGCCTCCAATGAAATTTGGTACCCTCTGATACAATTCATTACCAATGAAATGATACAAAAAACACTCATTGAATTAATATTTCAATAGCAAGGAACTTAAGGCTATGGAATTAAACTTTGGGTTTGACTTTTAAACTAAGAAAAACTATAAAAAGAAATTGTTTTCACATTGAAAATTTTCTAGTAATTACAAGTCTGTATAACTTCAACTTCCATGGGGAGCAAAATCGCAGTTAGTGGTTTAATGATAAATTCCTTTTTCAAATTTCAACTCTTTTAATTTCACAAAAATATATTTGTCAAGAAAGATATTTCAACTATAAAAGGTGCGAAATTCAGAAATAGGGGAAAAAGTTAAACATCACACATAAGTTACGTTCCTTCTTTAAGTTCTTATGATCTGAATGAAGAACTCAATTAAACAACAACAAAACTAACTCCCTAAAATTTCTCCAAAGAAAAAAAAATTAAACTTAATCTGAATCGATCAAAACATAAATGAAATGAATTTGTTTGAAAGAACTTAATTCAGCAAGAACAACTCGACTATAACAAGATATTTACATACAGCTCAGAACAGCAAAGTTCCAAACTGAGAAAAAAACATAATTTCCCTGGTCTTTCCCGATAACCAAGCAGCCCATAATACTCTTAAGCTCAAATATCTCATATTTCCCTTCATCCACTAAACCTGAGTATATATATATATATATACATATATATATATATATATATATATATATATATATATATATGAAAATATTACCAGAGGTTTTCGCTTGCTGGAAGAAGGCTGAGCAGAGAACCTCAAAGCAAGTATCTGAGGACTGAAGGCCTTCAGATTTCTCACTGAAAACGGATAAATACACACAAAATCAGAGTTCAGTATCATTTTGTAACTCAAAATTCAATTAGTATTTGATCAAAAGCATTCAAAACCTCGCTGAATTGAAAATTGAAGCAACATCTCTTTGCTCTTTCCTCCTCTCCTTATCTTTCTTTCACTGATTTGATGATTTTCTTCATGAATAAAAAGAGAGAGAGAAGAAGAAGAGACGTAAGATTTAGAGGAGAGTGACTTCTTAGAATCTGACCGTTGGATTTCGCTAAGAAATCATCTGACGGTAGATATTCAAAGTTGATGTTAATTTAATAAACATTCTTCCTAATCAGGACAATGTAGGTTGACTTTTATCCAAAAGATACGTAAATTAATTATATTACAAAGAATATAAAAATGGGATGTGTAAGTGTCATGATTTTAATTAAATTATCATGATTCTAACGGTAGTTTACTTTTATTTTTTTTTTAAATTAATATTTTATTTAAAAATGATGATTATGCATAGCTACTAAAAAAAGATGATGATGTATTGGGCATAATAAAAAATGATGATTATGATGTATTGTTCTCATCCTACCAGTAACGCCTTCAATCCTAATAGTAATACTAATAACTAATAAACCCACACACATCTCACAAGAAACAGAATCACCAAGACCACCACATGTGATCAGGTTTGCATTTCATTTATTTTATACCCACCCCATTGAAGCTGATCCATCTCCCCATCCAACCCATAAATGAAAGGAAGCAACACAGCATATGCATGCACATGCGCACGTGCGTTTGCGCACCCACGAAAAGAAGAGTGAGCGACTAAGCTAAAAGAGGAAACTAATATGAACAATGAGCACGATTTCATGTAGTCCGAAGCAACAGAAAAGGAGAATCATCAACCAATTTTTGCCTATTATATTGTGCTCAGGCTAACCACGCCACCCCTGCAGGTGCTGCAGGCTGCAGATGGAATATTACGTCCCATTGAAAAGCAGGGCGCAGGACGCTAGTTTTATTAGCGTATTGTGTGTTCGATTGTGTAGTCGCGTCAATTGGCAGGAGCTCGGGACACTAATATAATTAGCGTTCTGTGTACATTTCGTGGCGAATCTCTAGTCTCGTCCGAAGTCCCATCTCTAGTGAGCCGTTGGGGGAAGACAAGCGGGACGCTATTTTTATTCACGTCTAGAGTTCATCCCACTCACTTTATCTCCCCCTGCGCTCTCATTTACGGCATCCATCTCTTACGCGATGAAAATTTTTCCAAGAAGCAACTTACAGCCCTCAAAACGCTCGTTCATTTCTCATTTACGCCATTGTCTCATTTTGGTGGAGCAGCTTACAGCCGGGTGGAGCAAGAAGGAGGAGACAGGTGCAGTGGTAGATCACAAAGAGAAAAAGAAGAAATTTGAAAAAAAATTATATTCAGGTATGTATTTTGATTGTTTAATAATTTTTAACATGCAATATATGAAATGCTTGAGTGATAATATGTTTATTATTCTGAAAATAATGTAATTTTTTTTTATGCATGTTGGTATGTTTGTGAGAAACTTTTGGTGAGCAAGTTGATATTTTTGTATGCATGACTTAAGAAATAAAATTTCTTGACAATTTTTAACATGCAATATATAAAATGCTTGAGTGTTAATATATTTATTATTCTGGAAATAATTTTTTTTTTGTATGCATGCATGTTGATATGTTTGCGAGAAAGTTTTGGTGAGCAAGTTGATATATATATATATATATATATATATATATATATATATATATATATATATATATATAGCATAATACTGTTAAAATGAGTAAAAGTTATTGGGAAAATATTACAAGAAATTAGATTTTTAGTATATAATAGTAAAGAAGGTAAAGAAAAAATAATATAAATTTGTAGTATTAAGAAAATGTTAGGAAAGAGAAAATAAAAATTATAAATGTAAATTATGTTATGAAAAAAATTTTACATTAAGTCATATAATTTTTGTATCACAAAATATAATAGTTTAATAAGTTGAACAGAGAATATGAGTATAAAGTAAAATAATAGTTTAAGTTTTTAAAAATTAGTAAAAGCTATAGAAGAAAGGGAAAAATTAATAGAAAATTGAGTTCATAATATATTATAGAAAAGGATGTAATAAAAATAAAATATAAATTTATATTATTAAAATATTATTAAAAAATGAAAAATTAGTAATATAAAAAATTGCCAAAAATAAGTAGCATTTTAATTAAAACGTAATTAATAAAAATAAATTATAAAATTATATTATTTAGATAATATTAAAGAAATAAAAAATAGTAAGATAAAAAAAATTGGCGGAACACAATATAACAATTAAAATGTAATTATTAAAAATAAAAAAATTAATATTAGTAAAATATGATTAAAAAATGAAAACAATAGTAACATAAAAATTTGTCGAAAATCATTGCATATTTAATTAAAATGTAATTATTAGAAATAAAATATTAATTTTATTTTATTAATTAAATTAATAAATATAAAAAATGAAAAATTAATAAAAATAGCAAAATTAATAAATTTATATTATTAAAATATTATTAAAAAATGAAAAATTAGTAATATAAAAAATTGCCAAAAATAAGTAGCATTTTAATTAAAATGTAATTAATAAAAATAAATTATAAAATTATATTATTTAGATAATATTAAAGAAATAAAAAATAGTAAGATAAAAAAATTGGCGAAACTCAATATAACAATTAAAATGTAATTATTAAAAAAAATTAATATTATTAAAATATGATTAAAAAGTGAAAACAATAGTAACATAAAAATTTGTCGAAATCATTGCATATTTAATTAAAATGTAATTATTAGAAATAAAATATTAATTTATTTTATTAATTAAAATTAAAAAAATAGAAAAATTAGTAATGTAAAATGTTGTTGAAAATAATTTCTTTATTAAGTAAAATATAACGGCCTATTATCAACCAGACCGTTTATGCTGATAGTTGTTGCGATTTTTATTTTATCAGAAATGTCAATTCCAACTTTTGCTACTTTATATTGGGATGGAGAAATCATTATGGATGATGAAAGCTGTGAATATTATAGGGGTTCATCAACCGTCATTACTATTGGTAAACGTATGGATTTTGGTACTTTAGGAATGAAAATTGTCCGTGGAATTAATCTTAAAGGTGGACATGAATTTATATCGAAAATCTTATTCAGACAACCCATTGAAAAAAATGGCTCATTTAAATTGAATTGCATGGGTTTGGCTAACGATGACGATGTAAATATTATGTTTAATTTCATTGATGAAATTGGAGGTATGTCATCGATTGAATTATATATTGATATTTTTTGACCATCTGCAAATGTTGTTGATGAAGCGGGCCCATCAAATACTTGTTACACTGAAGCACTTCAAAGGCATGGATGATTTTTAATCCGCTAGCGCTATTATTGTCCCGATGATGATGAGGATGATGTGGAGTCCGATGAAGAATGGATTGATAGTGATGATCGACATGAATGAGGATGGTGGTCATCATAATGAGTTAGTAGTAGATTTGCCTTTTTACTATAATACTCATGTTGCAAACCCAATAATGCTGCTTGTCCCTCCTTTGCCTTATAATGAAATAGATTTTTCATTACTAATGGTTGATCCATGGTCAACACCACAGTGTAGTTCAATGTGGGATCCATTAAAAGAGTTTGAATTAGGACTGATATTCTCATCTAGAGAGGATGTCCAAAAGTCACAAAGAATATCATTTACATAGGCACCATGAGTTTTGTAATGAGGAGACAAAGAGTAGAACATATGCCATCAGGTGCAAAGACATAAAGAGCAATTGTAAGTGGAGATTGCGTGCCTCACGAGGGAAAGGAAGTGATATATGGAAAATTACGCGATATAATGGACCACATACATGTGTTAATCCATCACTGTCACAAGATCATAAGTAATTAGATAGCAAATTTATATCTAATTTCATTCTCGCTATCGTATGTGAACAACCCAATGTGAAGATAGGAGCGTTACAGTATGAAATCAAAGATAAGGTTGGATATATGCCAAGTTATTGAAAGACCTAGAAGGCTAGGCACGATGCAATTATTAAGATCTTTGGTGATTGGGAGGAATCTTACGGAAGGTTGCGACAATTTATGCTTGCTTTGTGCAAACAGAAACCCTGAAAGTATGTTCTTCATTGAAGATGATCCTTTTTTTGTTAATAATAGATTAGATCCTGCTTATCGGGTTTTCGATATAATGTTTTGGGCATATAAACAAACAATAGAAGGATTCAAGAACTGTCGACCGGTTATATTCATAGACTCAACTTTTTTATATGGGAAGTACAAAGGATGTTTATTTTGTGCAACAACACTTGATGGTAATAACCATATTTTCCCAATTGCGTGGGCAATAATCGACAATGAAAATACAAGGAAATGGGATTGGTTTATGTCTTATTTGAGGGTGTTTGTGACAGATCATAAAGGAATATGTGTTATATCAGATAGACATATTGCCATAAAAAAGGCAATGAATCAAGATTGGTGGCAGCCCCCTGATGGGCATCATCGATACTGCTTAAGACATATCCTCAACAATTACAACACAAAGTTTAAGAATACTAATATGAAAGAAGCTCTCCGAAAGGCAAGTTAGTTTTCTAACTTGACTAGTTATTGTTACTGTAATTTAAATATAAATTTCATATAGCAAAAACAAATAACATGGCTTTTTTATTTTTACAGCACAACAAATGGAAAAAAAAAAAATTATGAGGCCATGAACACAATCAAGAATGAGCATCCTGACACGTTTGAATGGGCTAGAAAGATACCTTTGGAAAAATGGACACCTTCTCATGATGGATGGAAACGCTATGGCTCCATGACAATTGGTGTGTGCACAATCACTCTTCAGGATGTCAGCATTATTTCCGCTTGCAAGACATGGGTCTGCTGTAACTAGAATGTCACGAGCCGACTGGCCAGAAGTTTGTGAGACATTATTGGGAGCTAGACCACCCCTAGAAATGATTCGAGGACATACACTAAAATTATCGTGGCTAGCTGATGAGTTTGGAGATATTCCACATCATGCTGATGATTAAACCATATTATGGCATGCAAGAGCATTCATATTATGACTCATTGGTTTGATATTTCCCGACAAGACAAACTCACGTGTCAACTTAATGTTTCTACCCCTTCTAAAAGACTTGAGGGAAGCTGCGACATACGCTTGGGGTGGAGCTTGCTTAGCCTTCCTTTATCGTGAGCTATGCCGTGTTGTCAGAATTCAAAACAAAGGAGATTTCAGGACCACTATTCATTTTGCAGATCTGGGCTTGGGAGAGATTTAAAATAATCTCTCCATCAATAAGGGATCCATCAACACCTCATGATGCACCTCTAAGTGCTAGGTATGTCATTAAATTTATATTTTTATCCATTAAGCAATGAATAAATTGCCTTTTATTGTATTATATTTTTAATTTTCTTATCAACTAACAGGTGGAGTAGAGCTCGATAAATCACTGAAGTAATAACCCATGTACTGTCACAAATTCGGTATAACCTTGACCGGATGCGACCTGAAGATGTAAGTCAAAATTCCATAAATCTGACATAAAATAATGTTATATTTTTCCGTACATTTATAATCACTTCATGTTTTGCTAATATTCACTTGCAGATCACATGGGAACCATATAGCCGTCTTATGGGATTAAATAATAATTATCCTCACACTAATCGTGATTAAACTTTGCAAAACTATAGTACTGATTCAATGATGTGTATAGAAATTCTTACATATAAAAAGATAGAAAGTTCCAAATCTATATTTGGATATATTTTGACTAAAAAGTTGATAGATACAACTACCCTTTTCCACCCTTATGAATATGATTCCTCATTCTCAATGGTAACATCAAACCATCAATCCATTTGATGACATATCCTCTCAAGAAAATAGGTAAAGTCAATGCCAAGATATGCCATTAAAGGAATTATCTTATTCTAATTGACTTTGTGCTCTTGGATCATGTTGTATTTTTCTTCTCCCTTCTCACAAAAACAAACTGCATTAGATACCTTTTTGCGTAAATTCATAATTCTAATTATATATAAAGGTGAAAATGTTTACCATTTTAATATGAAGTTTTTAAGGTTGAGATCTATTTAATTTTTTTTTTTTATACTTTTAAATGTAAATGAGTCTAATAGTCATAATTGTAATATTTCTTATCAAAGAGAATATATGCTTTTTTTTTTTAGAGAAATAGTAAAAGAAAAAGGATCTTATAGGTCTAATAGTTGCAATGATATTGATATGTGGGATTCTCTCTCAAATTTTGGGCACTAGAAGTTCCATTTCAGTAATTTTTTTTAAAGAATAAAGCTCCATTTACTCTGCCTTTGCTTAGTATGGGTGCCTTTGCTTAGCATGGGTTCTTGTTGGTTGCTGTCTCTTTGGACATTATTGCTTTTTGTTGGTTGCTACAATTTTGTTCGTTTTTGTTGTTGGCTTTGTTTCTCATTTCTACATTTTGAATCCAGATTTTTTAGATTTTGTTACTTAGCATGCATTGTCTAAGGTTGAGTTGTATTAAGAAGGTCTGATGACTTAGTTTAGTTGGATGAGGTATGCTAAATTTTTCCTAAATTTAATTATATAATAAAAATAAAAATCTCCATTTGAAAATTTAATACAAACTAGTTGTGCTTTTGACAAAGCATCTTCGGCCAAATAATTTCTCTCTCTAATTGGTAGAGAGGGAAAATATCTCTTAGGTTTCTTTTGTTTTCTGAGAGCAACTATCTCATTTCCTGCCAGTTCATGGTTGTCCCTTGCCTCAGCTCGAAGCAAGGGTTCTCCCTTCCCATCTTTAATTTGGATTTGTACACAATTTTGTATTGTTTTTTTGAGCGCAGGTCTAAAGCTTCTTTGTGGGGGTTATTTGTGCCCCTGCGTGGTGTTGTTGGGGTTATTTCCTTTGATCTTGCTGTGAAGCGGGTATCTCAGGCACTCTCAAAGCCCTATTACGGTGTTTTGTCCCTAATAGCTCTATGAGAGTGACATGCTAAGAGCTATGCCTGCCTCCTTTGTTTTCTCGGCTTTCAGGGCCTTTGAGCTTCTCGGTGGTTATGTTTGGTTTCTAGCTAGTTTGCTCATTTCTTAGGGTGTGGTTATGCTTAGGGCTTACTTGAGAAGGCGATTCAGTCGTGTATGGCCCCAGGTGGCGCTCTTCAGAAGTTTAGCCTTCTCCTGGTGAATGATTGTCCGACAAGATGCGACGTTGCATCTTCATTGTTTCTGGGTTCCTGGATCTAGGCATTGTACCAGCTTCTGTTAGGGTTTCCTCCGTTGTGGGCTTTGGCCCTTTTTGTGGGCTGGTGGTTGGTAGGTATGGCAAGGTTCTTTGTTTTTTAGGCCATAGGCCTCTCTCTATATTGGGATGTTCAAGCCTCTTTTCATTGAATCTAAACTCTATCTTTTGATTAAAAAAAAAAAAAAAAATCTTCACAGATTCTTATAAAAAATATTTTATGAATTAATTTTTTAATTATAAAAAATTTCATAGTATATAACAAGATAAGAAAAAAAATATTGAAATTAATAATCCACAATCAAAATTTTTTTATAAAAATATTTTTCCAACAACAAATTAATCAAACACTTTATTTTTTTTTATTGGGAAGCTTGTTTAGAAAATTATCACTAAAAAAAAAAAATTATCGATGAAAAATTCACAAGTAATGCCTTAAAATTTATAGGTAATTTTTATTATCAATGGACAACTGATGAACTCACAATCTATAGCTAATTCACTCGTAGCTAATTTTTACCGATGAAATTGAATTTAATTATACATTTTAGGGGACACCTAGAAATAATTTTCCATTGAACACATATATATGCGCACATAACCCTTATACATGTTTTCAGGCAGTCTCCTTGTCATTGGCTAATTTGACAGGCTCTTATCTCTCATTTTAGGCCTTCTCTTCTTCCTTCCCTTGCAAACCCCACAACACGTTTTCTAGAAAATTTGAGATAAGCTAAGAAGAGTGCCTCAAATGAATGGAAGAGTGTCGTTTGGTAGCCAAGAATGACCTTATTTTTCTTTTTTTTTTTTGGATAGGAAGCCAAGAATGACTTGCCGGATCTATCTAAGAGTTTTTGTGTGTATAACTTTTATCCATTATAATAAAATTGGCTTATTTATCAAACAGGAAAAAAAAAAAAAACTTTTATCCATCGTAAGGTAGTAACTTGATGAACCAAATATATATATATGCAAAGAATTCTTGGTATGCTTCAGGCAGTCAACTTACTAACTGGACAATTTCTTCCCTTCTTATGCTAGGCTTTCTCTTCTGTCTACTTTCTACAATGCCCCACATCGATAGTGCAGACATTGTGAGGTAATGATATGTGAATATAAATAAGATGACCAAACACTGAGGCAACATACTTACCTGGACGGGATCTATGGGCGATCAAGAGGGCTCATGGTCTAGATGAGTGACCTCCATTGCACATGGGAGGGGTGCTGGTCTAAGGTCTCCCCAAGTGGGAGAGCCTACGTCATAATTTGTGGTAGAGGGGGCCTGCGTTCGCGCGGCCCCTTTCTATATCAGTTCTAAAATTGATTTGCTTGTCATTTGCATGTTTTGTTACTGGCGAAGAAAAGATTGCGGACTGTCGGAGTATGGGACTAAAATTTATAGAGAGCTCCTTGTATGGCTTGTTGGAAAACCCATTGTCGGACTTGATTAATCGTTCGTTGTTGTTCAAAATGAATGGTTTTATTTTTGTAATTTTCTAATTGTTCCAAAGTCTTACAAGTTCAATTAATCAAATTCAATTTTTCTGGTTCTATTTCAGAATATCTATTTGTTCGAAACTGATCTGCTTCTATTTCCACTTTTTGTAAGTGAGCTTGAGCTTTTTCTAGCTGTTCAATAGCCCCCTCGCATAATTTTTTTGAATTTCGAATAGTATCCAAAATCTTTTGTTTTCAATTATCTAATAAATCACTTAACACTCCCTTTCCAAAAAAAAAAAAATCAATACACCAAGGACTACACTTAAATTTATTAGATTTGTTACTAAAATATTGGTATTAAACCCGAAACTCCTGGTGGATGGCTAGTGACCCAAGGAAACGAAAGAATCGGTTACATTTTTCATATGATCTCCTCTTTTCTTATAGACTATAGACAGACTAATTATCTATTTTTTTTTTTCCTTATAAGTTTTTGAGATTTCTCCTATTCTTAGTTATGTATTATTTAATTAACGAATATTTATGAATTTCAAAAATATTAAATAGAAAATAGCAACTATTATTAATTGGCAGTTTAAAATGCATGAAAAATTGAACTACTTGATTAAAAATTTTCTTGATGGTGCAGCAAGAGATAGCAAAACAATGCATTTGAGGAGGAAAATGCATGGTTTGCTTAAGTTATAGAAAAAAAAATCATAAGAATAACAACCCATTAATTTAATGATAATAGAGGCAGTGAATTTTGATTTAATTTGGATTTAGTTAATATAAGAGACACATATGTCTTAATTCATAGAAAATCTAAACTGACATCAATCTAAAGTACTTATAAAATTAAAAGTTTAATTACGAGTCGATTTAATATCATCTGTTCGGTGTATTAGAGAAAACCTACTGGCTTGGATTAGTTTGTTGCGTTAAGTTATGTTTTTTTTAAGCATTTTAATAATTTTTATTAAAATAATATCTGTTTATTACAAAATAGATAAACACATAATTATCGTTTATAAAAAAAAGGTTTTAGTTGGATGATATATTTTTTTTTTTTGTCTTTTCTCTACATCCTTAAATCTATTTGACCTAATTAGTTATGAAATATCCATATATTTCAATCATTTATATTTACCAATGATATAAATATTTAAATATGATTGCCCCATTCTTAAAAAAAAAAATTCATATTATTTTCTCAGAAAAATTGGTGTAATAGAGAATCCGTTGCTGAAGAGATCAGCCTAGCATGAAAGAGAAGAATATGTAAGCATAACCAAGGATGACTGCCCATAGCCAAAAACAAGGTTCTAAAAATTAAAGCCTTTTCATTGTGGAGCTGGCAAGTCATCCTTGGCTATCAAACAAGACTCTTATCTTCATGTTATATTAGACATCTCTTCTTGATTTCATTCTCAAGTAGGACCCATTTACTATGCTTTCAAATCTCTCTGTTTATAGCCTAAGAAATAATATTCAATCTAGATTTTGACCCCAAGCCCAATTTGCCTTTGAAATTGTTCCACAAATGGAAAATTGTTCTAGTTGTCCATAATATGGAATAAATTCTCTTTGATTGGTTATGAAGAGTAAGCTTCCTGGCCTTCAAATCATCAATCCATTTAATGACATATACTCTCAAGAAAATATGTTAAGTCAATGCCAAGATATGTTATGGAAGGAAATGTTTATTCTAGTTGACTTTGTGCTCTTGGATCATCTTGCATTTAACTTTACATCTCTCTCTAGCAAAAAGAAACTGCATTATTACATACCTTTTGCATAAATTCTTAATTCTAATTATCTATTATTGTGAAAATTTTTACCATCTTAGCTCCATTTGTCTTATAAAAAATATTTTGCTGAAAAATATTTTCTGTATTTTCTGGTATTTGGGAACACTCCGAAAAATTAATCAATGAAAAATATTTTTCTAGTCAAAGAAAAATTAAGTTATTTTTAAGGAAAATAACTTCTATTTTTTAAAAGAGAAAGTAATTTTCTATTTCTAAATTTTGAAAATCTTATTAAAATATAAACACACTTATACATATATGAAATAAATAAATATAATTAATTTAATATTGCAACCAAACAATACAAAATATTTTCATAGATTTTTTTAAAAAAATATAAAAAATATTTTCCATATATAACTTATTTTCCTTAAAACAAAGGGAAGTTTCAATTTAAGATCTATTTCTTCATATATATATATATATATATATATATATATATATATATATATATATATATATATATATTGGGTAGAATGTTTCTTATCAAGGTGAATTTTTCTTTTAAGCAAATTTTATTAGATTAAAAGAGAAGCCCAGGAAAAATTTAACATGGTGCACCAATCTAATACAAGCCAACAAGCTTTTTTCATTATACTCAGTCCTAGACTCAATATGTTAAGTGAAAAAATCCTAGGATGTTTTAGTCTACATTTTTTTTTTCAGAGAAAGAGTAAAAAAGGACCTTGTGAGTCTAATAGAGTTGCAATGATATAGATATGTGGGTCTAAGAGCTCCATTTGAGTAATTTTTTTTTTTTTGATATATTAGGATTTGAACTTGAGAGTTCATAATTTTTGAGATGACAACAATACTATTAAAATAAATTTTTTGAATTATTTTTTAATCCAAAATCTGACCTTGTAAATAAAATTTTTTAATGAATTTTTTAATTATAAAAAAAATTAATAAATTTCAAAGTACATAACAAGATTAAAAAAAAAATGAAATTAATGACCAACAATCAAAACTTTTTTACGAAAACTTTTTCCTTCCAACAACAAAATTAATCAAAGAAGAGAATTATTCTGTCTTCTGCCATATTCTAGGGGTCAACAAACCACTTTCAAACTGAATAAACTTTTTAAATTTAATAATTTAATTCACTTAAATCTGAAAAATATAAAAAGTTGAATGTTCTTTTAAAAGAAAAATTTAGGAAAAAAAGAATAAAAAATTTTCAGAATAATTGCATAAAAAATACATAATTAATAATAGAAATTTTTTTTTTATGAATAATGAAAAAATAATTTGATGAAACACACACACATATACATATAATTAAATTTTCAAATGAAATAATTTAAAATACTTATAAATTAAAAAAAATCATATATTTTTATGAACAGTTCTTGGGGATTAGAGGGGCTCCCAAGTTGCTCCGCCGCAGAAATTTATAAGCGGCCTAAAAAGCACTTGTAATTTTTTTCCAAAAGCAAAACGTCCATCAGAATTCAGAAGAAAACTTTTCCCTTATAGTGGCAAATGGCTTTTGACTTTGGTGCTTTTTATTTTTTATTAGGTTCCATTGGAATCATGAAATTAAGATCCATGAAAATGGTATAAAGGTTTTAGATATATATGCCCATCTTTGTATGGTTTCTGTGGCCATGGCCTAGACTTAATCCTACTTGGTTCATGATGAAAAATGCCTATCAGATTTCTACAGAGGCATGAATTTCTTATAGACTTTCTTTGAAGCCCATGATGCACTAAATTACAATGCATGGTCTTTTAGGCCATCGTGATCTTTCTTCAAAGCAAAAGAGAATATATTCCACTGTGGATCAACTATGACAAATATAAAGTGATGGATATGGATGGGGCAAATTGGTTATGGAGGAGGCAAGTTTATCAAAATCGTCCTAATCAGGAATTTATTCTTTCAAAGGCTATAAATAAAGAATCCAAAACATAGTAAATGGCATTCCCAGTTGAGCAAATTGCGAATGAAATCATTAAGAGGAAGAGAGGCATAACATGAAGATAAGAGTCTGTTTGATAGCCAAGGATGACTTGCCTGATCCTAGCCATAATTGGGTTGTGGTCACAACCCGTGAGTAGGTTTTCAGGCAGTCACATTGGCTAATTTGACAGGCTCTTCTTCTTCATGCTAGACCTTCTCTTCTCTTCTCTTCTCTTCTCTTCTTACCCAACCAACAAGGTACTGCTTCTATAAATGCATATATATTGGAGGTGGAAATTAGAGAGGAAGAGAAGCTTTACATGAAGAAAGGAATCTTGTTTGGTAGCCAAGGATGACTTGCCCGATCCATGTTCTAAGAGGTTTCAAGGATATCTTTATAAAAGCATGATTTCCTTTGATGCTTCGGGCAGTCTTCCTTGGCTATGCTGACAAATTCTTCTCTCATGCTAGGCTCTCTTTTCTTCGATTCTCTTGTCTTGCCTAACGGTGTCACTAGTATAAATGCAGACTGCAGAGAATGTTTGCTTCTCCCAGGACATATATGTTAAAAATGTTAATTGGACCCTTCAATCATGAGATTTGATGGGAACAATATATTATGTACTTTAGTCATTTTAAACAATGTATTAAACCTTAGGTTTTATAATAATTTTTTGATAATTGTTAAATTTTGGAGAGAGTGCCGATCAAATTATATATCTAATTTATTTTAATGAGTTTATATAAATGATTGAATTATTTTACATATTAAAACGACTAGTCAATTTAATGTTACAATCCAATCAGTTATATTTATCATTTCACTCTCTATATGGTACTTAGATTTCTAAGAATTTTTAAAAATTATAATAAGATGAACTATTAAAACGTAATTATCATGGCATAATCTTTGCAATGACCATATCTCTGATTTCAAGAGTTTCCAAACTTGTAAAGTTGATTAACATTTGATTAGCCATGCATATTTAAAGGCTCAATTGTATAATTAGTCATGATTATAGGGTGTGACGTATAACTTCCTTGCATGTATACATATATATAAAAATATATCCTTATATTTATATATGTGGGCTAGAGAAAGGATTAATCATGATAGACTAGTGTGAAATATCAATTATTTACCCCAAAACAAAAATTATTGGCCTTCCGATTATGGTTCCAAGCTTCAGATCTTATATTTTAATATGTAAGATGAAAATGAATTTTTTTTCTTTAAAATATATTTGAAAATATATAAAAAGATTGAGACTACTAAAATTTAAATCCTTAATCTCCTTGTTAGAAGACAACTTTTGAGCTATTAGCCCAATAACTAAATGAATTATTCAATTTTCATTAGTTAAAATTAATTTTATAATTTGAAATGTAATGACATCTATTTAGAGAATAACTAAGTCAATCTGTTTAGTAATATATGAAGGATAAAAATGTTCTTAAAGTATTAATTATAATTTAATGCGCAGAGGAGATAATGATAATAGAAATCATGATCTAAACCGATATAGAAATTCCCCAATATATGCTGAAAGTCAATTTATCATAATATAATTATGAAAAAACACGTGATTTAATTTTAATTATCATTTCATATTTATAATATTATAAATAAATATGTGATTTAATTTATAGTTATCATTAACTTATAAAGTATATGAAGTAATTTGATTGGTTTAGTTGATGAGTGGTAAACAAAATATACGTAAAAATCTATCCATGAAAAAACTATAGATAATTACGTAGGTTAATATGGTCATTTAATAATGATCCGTTAATATCCATATCTACAGTACTGATTCAATGATTAATCATGATGGAAATCTTAAAAGATGGAAAGGATGGAATTTATATTTGAATATATTTTGACTAAAATGTTGAAAGATACAATTATCTTTCTTTTATGTTGAAAATGAAGATTGTAGATGGATCAAGCCAACTAAATTTGTATGCCCAAAACCAACAAAGAGGACCCAAAGCTACACAAATAACAAAAGACCTTAGAATTTATCGGGTGTGGATGACCCGCAACCAAACCCGGCAACAACATAGGGACATAGCCATGCTCATGACCGGTGACAAAAATAGAGTAGAAACAAGGATAAGCCCGCCATGCGGGAGTATCATAGGCACACAGGAAGCACAAAGCCCAGGGAACTTAGAGGACCAAAGAAGACTAAACATACAAACCCATGCCATATTGAAACTCCCTGGCCAAGAACTCCCAACAACCGTTGGATGAGGGTTAGCTGGGAGTGGCAATTACTGTTGAAGGGGAGCAAGGAACCGTGGTCAAAGACTGGGAATGGCGTGGCAGAGCTCATAAGGTATCTCACTCTCATCTATCCTGGGGACCGGTGACCCATAGATGAACGACACGTTTGCTTCCCTTAAGAATACCAACCAGCTGGGAAAACTCCCAAACAAGATACAGAGACAATAAAAAACTACATATTCTACATGTTATCCTTCTCGTTTCTTGGAATGTTAGTTGTCTTGCTCCAGGTGTACCGTGTTTCCCAAGTTGTTTCACTTGGCGTGCGTGGTGTATTGGGGAGATCATCTAACCGAAACTTAATTAAGCGATGCAGATTAATTTTTTTTTTTATCATTATTTTATTTAATAAAATTTCTTGCTTATAGAAAAAAAAAATAAGCACATATTTATTAACAAAACACAAAATCAAACTATTCACAACCCATATTAGATGTGGAGAGGGAAGAACCCATACTCTAGCTGGGAAAAAACCATACCTACCCCTATCAAGAGGGGTAGAGACTAACACCACTCTACTCGAGGCTTCCTTTACTAGTGAGAGAATTTTCTCACTAAAAAAGAGACAAGACCTCTCACTAATTCTTCTATAAAGTTACCCTTCTCATTCTTATGAATATGATTCTCAAATCTCAATGGCAGCATCAAATCATCAATCCATTTGATGACATATACTATCAAGAAAATAGGTAAAAGTCAATGCCAAGATATTCCATTGAAGGAAATGTTTTATTCTAATTGACTTTGTTCACTTTCACAATTCAAATATTATAGACTCGTTGATACATTAAACATTTTTTTTTATCGTAAATTTATAATTCTAATTATAAGAGAAAATTTTTACTGTATTAATGTGAGAATTTAAATTTGAGATTTATTTCTCATACTTTTAAAAGATACAAAAAATTTGAAAGATAAAAAATTCAATCAATTATATTTAATCAGCACGAAATAGAACATTTTCAAATTACAAACAAGTTGTGGCTTTGACAAAGCACCTTCAACCAGCAAATCACAACCTTATAAATGCATTTTTTGAATTTTTTTTAATTAAGAAAAAATTTAATAATTCATCAAATTAAAGTTGTATAAAAAGATAAAAAAAATATTGAAATTCATAACCAACATTCAAAACATTTTAAGAAAATTTTCTTCCAACAATAAATTAAAAAAAAAAAACTTTTAACGCTTTTTGGTCGGAGCTTGTTTAGAGAATTATTCTGTCTTCTGCCATACTCTGAGGGTTATTATTAGTGATGAAGCAATGAGTCAACAAAGCAATAGTTTTTATATAACAAAGCTATGAGTCGATCTAATCTAATGAGTTTTATTCGTTTTAAAATTGTAAGATATCACATTAGAGTTTTAATTAAAATTAAATAAATTAAAAAAATAAAAATTTATAATTTTTTAATATTACACCCTATACAATATTAAAGGTAAAATATTCAATTTTATCTCTGTACTTATTTGAAAAGTTTAATTTAACATATTTTTAATTTTTTGTCCAAATTAATCTAAAAGTTTTAAGTAATATAAGTTTAATTTAGTCCAAAAATTAAAATTTATAAGCTTTTTTTTTAATTTTTGATTTGAATAAAAATCAAAATATTTAATTTCTTAATTTTTAGGTTAAATTTCATAATTTTTATATCTAAATTAAAAAATTAAGAAACTCAATTTTTTTAATTTTCCTTATTTTTATGTTAAATTAAATTAAATTTAAATAAAATTCTAAAATTAATTTAAATAAAAAATTGAAAATATGTTAAATTAAACTTCTCCTATAAGTAATAGGTGAAACTAAGCTTTAAGTAATATTAAAAACAGAAGTTTTTACATGCATTGTTGAAATTATAAATTATAATGCAAAAGTACATTTTAAAATTAGGCAAAAATGATTGGGGGTAGGGTGGGATGATGGGCATGGCCTAAACTCCTACTTAACTCACTATCTTTAGAGGGATGGAAATTTCCCTGTCAGATTTTAATAAAAGTATGAATTTCTCATTGGTATTATTCGTATCTTGCGAAGCCTACTTTCAGAAATCAGACTTTCTTTTTTTTTTTCATAATTTTATTAAAATTAATAAAATCAAGAAAAATTTAGTAAAATAAGCCATACTAAATCATGGCCAATATACCAATCCAGAACACCCCGCCTAAGGTTTATAATGCTATTCCTTTCAAGCCTACGATGCACTAAATTACTATGCATGGTCTTTTAAACTTTCGTGATTTTTCTTCACTATAAAAGAGAATATATTCCAGTATGGATTTCATATATGAGAAATATAAAGTGATGGATATGGATGAGGCAAATTGGTTATGGAGGAGGCAAAAGTTTGTCAAAATCGTCCCAATCAAAAATTTATTCTTTCAAAGGCTATAAATAGAGAATTCAAAGCAAAAGTTTGTCAAAATCGTCCCAATCAGAAATATATTCTTTCAAAGGCTATAAATAGAGAATTCAAAACATAGTAAATGGCATCCCCAGTTAAAAATATTAAGCATGAAACCATCAAGAGGAAGAGAGGTCTAACATGAAGATAAGAGTCTTGTTTGATAGCCAAGGATGACTTGCCTGCTTCTAGCCATAATTGGGTTGTGGTTTGCATTTATTTTTATGTAAACACAACCCTTGAGTAGGTTTTCAGGCAGCCACCTTGGCTAATTTGACAGGCTTTTCTTCTTCATGCTAGACCTTCTCTTCTTCCCCAATCAACAAGGTATTGCTTCTATGTATGCATATATTGGAGGTGGAAATTAGAGAGGAAAAGAAGCCTTACATGAAGATAAGAATCTTATTTGGTAGCCAAGGATGACTTGCCCGTTCCATGTTCCAAGAGGCTTCAATAGTATATTTAAATATGCATGATTCCCTTTGTTCCGGGCAGTCTCCTTGGCTATGCTGACAAATTCTTCTCTCTCATGCTAGGCTCTCTCTTCTTCTATATGACGATTCTCTTGTCTTGCCTCACTCAGTTTCACATGTATAAATGCAGACTGCAGGGTATGTTTCCATTTGCCAGGACATATATGTTCAAAATGTTAGTTGGAACCATATATTTCCACATCAAGCAACTCTAAATTAAAAGATGAAGAAATAAAAACTTATTTTCCTCGAAAGATGACGGATTAACTGATATGTATGAAATGGAAGAACTATATAAGGATTATTTGATCATCTTGAAATATGGACCTAAATTTATATTTTATTAAGCTAGGAGTGTTTTTTTAATTGGCTTAATTATAAAAAAAATACAAACCTTTCCACGTATCTACTTTTAATCCAAATGTTCCAATTTTGATAAAATAGATTAATTTTTCAAAATTTTGAACATTTTATTCAACTTTTAAATTGAATAAGGAGAAGTTGATATAGTAATCAAGAGACTTATTTTAACAATAAATATTATTTTATCGAACGATGATAATTATCAATTGCCAGCTATTCACAATAATTATCAGCCATTACCAACAGCTAATATATATCTTTATGCAAACTACTGAATGGATATGAAAGTTAGGATTTGTATATAACATTTAAAATTATATCTAGTGTTCAGTTATAAACATCAAAAACTAGAAATTAAAAAAAAATACAGCAATTAATTTTTTAATTTTTCTTATTACTAAACATTCATAATTTAAAGCACCAAATGGTGGCCTCACACAATGGCTATATGCTATGAAGGGTAAAAATGTGCTTAATTAAGTATTAATTGTATCTTAATTCCTAAAGAAGATAATAATGGACAAGAGAAATCATTATATAAACCAATAAAGAAATTCCCCCGACATTAATTATGTTATGAACTTTAACTCAGTAATATTAAATTATTTTAGAATTGTGAAGTTTTAAATTTGAGTCTCAATCAAAATCAATAAATTTGAAACCAATGAATCGAAGAGATTCTCAAAATAGAAATGAATCAGATTGAAACCTTTATTCTAGTGGAAAGACCACACAAGCATTGACCTTCGGAGTCCACCTCAAATGGATGGACAATTTGACATGGATAGGAAAGTATACCATTTTAAGGCAACGATTTTTTTAGCAACAGTTATATAAAACTGTTGCCTTTATATATATTTATGGAAACAGTTTTTGTAATAATTTAAAACTAATACAAATAAATTGATAATTATGTAAAATAAAATTAATATAATTACTATTAAAATTGCTACAATAACAATGATTTACACTATTCAAGGCAACAATTTTTATCTGCAGCAAAAACGTAATCAAATTGCTACTTTATGTGATGACAGCAAAGAAAGATGTAATGGTTTTCAAATTGCTGCCATTCACTTATAGCTACGATTTAAGCATATATGACAATGATTTTCTACTGCTGTCTTAGATTCATTATATAGTATTAATAATTGATTCTAATTGAGATTTAAATTTAAGATTTCATAGATTTAAAGGCGACTAAAATAACATAGAAGTAAAACTATACATTAAATATTGTTTTATTAGAAATTTATATTTCTAATTATAATTGAAAATTTTTACAATATGAGGATTTAAATTTGAGATTTATTTCTACATACTTTCAAAAGATAAAAAAAAAAATCAAATTATATTTAATGAATCAGTACAAAATAGAACATTTTCAAATTACAAACACGTTGTGGCTTTGACAAAGCATCTTCAGCCAGCCAACCCAAACCTTAAAAATGCATTTTTTGAATTATTTATTTTAATTTATAAAAAAATTTAATAATTCATCAAATTAAAGTTATATAAAAAGATTAAAAAAATATTGAAATTAATAACCAACATTCGAAACTTTTTAAGAAAATTTTCTACCAACAATAAATTAAAAAAAAAAAAAACTTTATGGGATGAAATAATTTTTATATAATAAAAACAATGAGTCAATCTAATCTAATGTGTTTTAGTGATTTTTAAAGTTGTGAGATTTAAATTAGAGTTTTAACTAAAATTAAATAAATTTTAAAAGTGAGTAAAAATCTATAATATTTTGATATTACACCATATATAATATTAAAAGATAAAATGTTCGGTTTTGCCCCTGTATTTACTTGCAAAGTTTAATTTAACTCATTTTTAATATTTTATCTAAATTAACTCAGAAGTTCAAGTTTAGTTTAATTTAGTCCAAAAATTAAAATTTATGTGTTAAATTTCTTAATTTCTTTATTTGAATAAAAAAACATTCAATTTCTTAATTTTTAGGCTAAATTTTATAACTTATTGATCTAAGCTCAAAAAATCAAGAAACTCAATTTTTAATTTTTTTTATTTTCAGATTAAATTGAGCTTAAATTAAAAATTACAATATTAATTTTGACAAAATGTTAAAAATATGTTAAATTCAACTTCTCTGATGAATAATGGGTGAAATTGAGCTTTAACTAATATTAAAAACAAAGAAGTTTTTCCCAACAGTCACATCCATTAATCCTCCCTCCTCTAGAAGAAGCAAACATCACCCTAGAGGTAGGTAAAAATTTAGGCCTCACCTTTGAAGGCGATGAAACACGCATTCGTAATCATCTTGCTCAATAGATACTAGAAGATCGAAGCATGTTTCACTCCTTGAACTGAGTCATGCCAGTTTAGTTTTTTCTAGGTGAATATGGGAACTCAATTTCCTGGAATTCACACAATGTTTAGGTAGAATTGTCAAGGCATCATAGGGAATTTTGCGAGGCTCTATTTTAGCCAAGACTTTGTTACTTCCTACAATTTTGGTTCAGTTTATTTGGAAAGTCTAGAAGTTGAAAAATTGTAGCTGTCAAAGTTCTTTTAGTAGTATCGAGGTAGGGGACAGGGAGTACTTGTTAGAGATAGCTTGTCTTTCCAGTATTATTATCTTATCAAGCTTCATGGTTGTTGCATTGATGGTCCTTATAGAATTCTTATGTAACAACTCAACTAGAGATTGTTACCAATGCTAGGAACGGGTCAGTTTAAGGCTACTGGAATTCATAACAAGCTTAAAACCTATTAAACATAAGCTCATTCCATATGAACCAAAACCTAAGCAACTCATAATCAGTCACACTTTAGTATTTGCATTGGAGCATAAATCATTTCCTTTAAAATGGTTCAAAATTTGAACCTTTTCTTTTCATTCATAAATCTTAAAGTGTAACTCTTATATACATTCATAGATAATCAATGAGCGTGCTTACAAATTAAGGTAATATACATACATATCTTAAACTTAACAATACATACTACAATTTTCTGAAATAAAGCACAATATCTATTCATTTAGATTTTTACATGTCCAATCTATAACTCAACATATAAAAAGCTTATTAAAACTCTGCCTCCTATTAGCTCTTCCAAAAGACAACTTTAGTCCTGCAACTCTAAATCTGGAGTTAAGGGAAAAGGGTAAGATTGAAAAATCTTACTGAGTAAACCAGCCTAAACATTTATCATATTAATCATCTCATGCATGTGCAATACATTAATCACGTGAGTTTTTTACATCATAAACAATTCACATAAGATAGATTTGTCACTAGTAATTTTTCATAACCAATTTGCCTGGTTTATATAGATGCTCCTCAGGACTTCCTCTTTAATACATAACATAAGCAAAGTGCCCAGCTTATAAAAAAGCTCCTTGGTCTTCCTCTTTCATAATAGTGAGCCAATAACTTAATAGGTCTCACTTGGTCTTACCACATAACATTATGCATGATCATAATAATTAGCATATCCATAACATAGAGAAAACTAGTGAGTCATCCAACATCCATCGTGCATGAACAATAAATATGCAATAATGCAGCAATTTCGTGTTCTAGATACATATGTCCTAAAAAATTCATGAAATGATACATGAGAATGATTTTGAGCTCAATTAAATAAATTACCATTTATTATAGTTAGTTTTACTCACCTCTTGTAGCCTATCAATCACCAGACATGAACGATCACTATCCCTCTTAACCTTAGTTTCCCAAGTCTTTCAAATTTTATCCAATAAAAGTTGGACCTTAATGAGTTATCTGGAACTCTAAAACTCTATATACATGTTAAACAATTTATTCTAGGTCTTTTTGGGTTATAAAAACAAGTTTTAGAGCCTTAAAATGAAAAGGGAAATAAGGTTGACAGAACCAATTTCAGTTGCTTAATTCCTAACCTTAAATGCCCCTTTTTGGGCAGTAGCAACTGCGGCTACCGAAATAGGGGACTTTGGCTGCCGAAAGCTTGAACTCTAGATTTTCTCAAGAAATTGCAGTCACTTTGGCTGCCGAAATAATAGTTTTTGACAGTCGAACCTAGAAATTTTCAGAATTTTCAAGTTAAAATCTACAGAAAACACAACCTAAACAATAATAACACTTTCTCAAGGCTCTAAAACATCAAAGTAACAATACCAAACCACACTTTAGGACTTTAAAAACTTAAAAACAACTTAAGGATGCCACATGCATCTGAAATCCAACGAAACCCACACACATCTAAGCTTCCTTAACACTCTACAAAATTCAAATAAGAAAATCAAGCACTAAAATCATAATCAATTATGCTCAAAAGTTTTAGAGCAAGAAACTCACTCCAAGAACCTAGCAGTCACAATGTGCATTATGAAGATTCAACAAAACTACCAACATGCAAAGTTCCCAAAACTTCAAAATTGATTCAAAAGGTTAAATAAATTCTTTTCTTACATGCAATCCAAACTACTTAAACTCACCTATATAAACATACATAAAATCAATTTGAAGATTTAAAAGAAAATGAAAAGAAATTTGAGAAATACCTTTCTCCCTTGAAAATTGAAATTGTGGAACAATTTGAAGAAAGGACTTTAACCCAATCTTGTTGCTTGAACCTTCCAAGGGATCTCCAAGCACTCAAAATATCCAATTAGCCAAGAAAAACTTCAATTTTGGTCTTTTTTGCATGTAATAGATACAAGGAGAAAGAGAGAAAACTAACTTTCTTTGAAAATCGAATCAAAATGGGCTATTTATACCCCTGCTGTTGAGAGGACTTTTGGGTGTTGGAGTCCATACTATCCAAAAGGACATCTCAATAGTAAAAAGGAGACTTCGGCTGCCTGAAAGTCCAACTTTCCGTTGCCGAAGTTTATTCTGCCAAAAAACACTTCTTATACTTTTTACTTGGCCAAAACAAACAAACACATACTCATTTATATAAACTCTTTGACATAACATTTGCACACAGATAGAATAAGTCTCATGAGAACTTCCTATCAACGATAGGAATTCTGATATCGGAAATGATGGGGATTACATCTTGTTTTTGTTAGTAGTATGCCCTAGAGCATATCATTTAGTATGTATCTTGTACATATTTTTAATAAAAAGGCATTTCCACTTTTCCGTTTACATAATATATTTATGTGTAATAGAAAAGGTCCATTGATATTTTGTTAGAAATATTATTCTTAAGTTGTTAAGAATATGAGTGACAATATTTCTAGCACAAAGTATCATAAATAGGTTCACAATCGAGGATACTTCATAATAAGGACATGACTTATCCAGAAAGATTGTATTCATGTTTGTTCCCAAGTTATTTATATGAGATATAAATAAGATGGAATGGTGAGTCTCATGCCATATAACAAACATGATAGGCACTTATAAATGATAAGTAGGCGAACCGGTGACACTTATGACAAGCACATGGAGTTTACTCTTGTCAATGTTTTGTCATAAATCATATCGAGGCATATAATCTTTAGACCTGAGATAGCACAGTTATCTTGTATATAGGTAGTTTGAGTTTGATATCGCTTTCATACTTGTACTATGTATGGGTATATGGGCATGTGTTGGCTCTGCTAGTTATATATGGAGGTAGGTGTTGATCAAGAAGGAATCTGTTCCTCTAAGTAAATAGAGATAAAATCCTATGTTCATTTAATTGTTCTTGATGTTTCAAGTTCTGGCAGACAGATAGATTTATTCGAAAAGAGTTTCGATGAGAAAAATCTTTTTAATCAAGAACTGGAATTAAAAGAGAACATAATATTCATAGCAAATGGAGTTTGACATAAACCATGACTCCGGCTTGAGTTGGGATTTTGTAACAGAGAGATTCTAGTGCATGGTAACATATGATTATAGGTTCATTTAAGGTAAATCTTATTACTAATTGGGTGGCCATGGCATGCTATGCTAGGTGTTAACCATGGTCTATGAGGTTCATAAAATGATTTAGAGAAATCATTTATGGTAAGAAAGAGTTCGATGATATTAAGAGTTGATATCATGTCTCATTGCCAATTAGTGATGAGCCTAGTAAGTCACACACATACACAAGTTATCACCTATTTAAATATGATTTAATTAATTAATTAAAGAGTTTAATTGATTAATTAAATAGATTTGGTTTGCAATAAAATTGCAAAGTCCCTAGCATGACTTGAAACCAAATCTAGATTATTGGATGTGTAGTATAAATTAAATTTATATTTAAAGTGTTTAAATATGAATTTAATTGATGAGAAATTAATTAATAGAGATTAATTAATTAATTTATATTTGATATAAATTAATTAGAAGAAGAAAATAATTATTTTGGGTTAAGAACTCAAAATTAAGACACAGGGGCATTTTGGTCATTTTGCAGTGTGACACGTGGCACCATGAGATGGTGACACATGGCATAACACATAAGCTTGCCAAATAATTTTAATCATGTAAGATGATTAAAATCAAGATTAAATATAGGTTTGACACTTGGCACAATGTGATTGGGTCACTTAAACCTAGAGCTAATCAAAAGGTGACATGTGGCTAGGGTTTAATGTGTTAACCTAGCTATTTAAGTGGGGTTATGAAAAGAAAACACAACCAGCAGCCTCTCCTCTCATATGTCACGCCACTTTGAGCCTCTCCAGCTATTTCTCTTCATCTCTCATCAATTCAAAGAGATTAGCCATCAATCTCTTGAATTAAGAACACTAGAAATTGTTTCTAGTGTCCTGTTTGCATCTCTAATCTCTTAAAAGGCAGAACTTGAATTTCTAATTAATAGAAAAGGCTTTAGAAGCTGTTCAAGGGCTGCCATAGGTGTTCTTGGTGTGGACAAGCTAGAGGGACAACATCCGTGTCCTCAAGACGAATCTCAAAGGCGCAGACACTGCAAAGACATCAAGAGGTTAGTGTAATCGTTCTTGATTTAATCTAGGGTTCTAAAATTAATCTGATTAATTTTAAAATCTTAAATGGAAAATACAGATCCAAAAACATATTAAAAGAGTTTTAATATGTTGTTTATCATTGAAATCAAATAGATAAAAATAAATCTTGCATGGTGCTTGTGACCCTAGGTGAAAATTTTTGAATTCAATGGTATAATCTTGTGTTTTTCATGCTTCCGTTCCTTCAATTGGTATCAGAGCCACTATATTTGCCATTTAGATTGTTGATTATATAATTTAATTGTGTGTTTGATCATGAGATCAAGAGATTCATTGCTGGTTGGATCATGAGATGTGGCGTCACACATGGAGAAGCCACCATTGGTGGCGGCAACAATGGTTCCATGGGTGGTTCAAGGTTTGGCTTTTAATTCTGCAATTGTTGTATGATCTAAGGCCTATTCTTTGACTAATTAAAGTGTTTAATTAGTTGTTTTAATCACACAATTAAATTATGATTCAAATCAGAATTTTAAAAATTGTTTGAATGTGATTCAAATCTGAATTTTAAAAGTTGTTTGAATGTGATTTAAATCTGAATTTTAAAGTTGTTTGAATCATATTTAAATCTGATTTTTAAAATTGATTCAATAAAATTCAGAACTGATTTATTAAAAAATATTTTAATGTGAATAAAATCTTATTTATTAAAAAATGATTGAATTTGATTCAAATCTGAATATTTGAAGTTGATTGAATGTGATTCAAATCTGAATATTTAAATTTGTTTGAATGAGATACAAATCTGAATATTTAAATTTATTTGAATCATATTCAAATCATGATTTTTAAGTTGAATATGAGATATTCAATTTAATTTAAGTATGTATGTTTTATTTAATTGTTAAATAGTGATATGCATGATGGATGATCATGGACTATAAAAGACCAATGTGATTGGATTTATTTCTTTTATGTTTCTTTGGGATTGTAAATTAATTAATTTATTTTAATTTATTTTGGGCATGTATTATTAAGTTTGTAATATTTTTGGGTTGTAATTTCATTTATTTAAGTTCTTGTAAATTCGCCTTGGTATGCCAAGGATTACTATGTAATATTGGATTGCAAGAAGTTCAAGGAGGTCAAGAGCATTGGTGGGACCAGTGGGAGGAATTCAATATCAAGTGTTGATTATGTACTCCTTCAGCAACTCTTGTAAAATGAATGAATGAAATGCACCTAGGAATGCCCTGATTCAATTCTTGGTGGCTCGAATTGAATCCCTTAGAAAGTCCATGATCATACCATATTTATCGCTTATCCATGAATGCATGAGATGTATGGGAATGTATGCAATTATATGATATATGCATGCTAAATGGATAATGTGCAAAGTGAGACCTTAATAGTAATTAGGATGGCTATAAAATCTTCCAAACAAATGATTAAGTTGGAAATGCTATAATTAAAGTAATTATAACATAAGCCCTCCATTGGGGCAATTATTTTAAGAAATTTTAAATAGTTGCATGAGATGCAATTAATTTAAGAGATTTTCTTAAGAATAATTGTTAAGCATGAGATGTTGTAAATATGTAAATGGTTTGGTGGCCAATATTGGATGTACTGAGGACATTAAAATTATTTGCATAATTACTCGCTCAATGGGATCAACTTAACTAATGCAAGATAAGTCAATATTGGATGTACCGAGATTTTGAGCATTAGGGGCTAGCAAAGGATTGAACCTCACATGAGATGTGATGGGCAAGGAGTTGCTCACTTATAGTTTATTGTAATTCCAATAATGGATGTACTGAGGATGATCAATAGAATTATAAGAATTCAATCACTCACTAGAAATCCATCCAACTAGGATTTCCGCTTTCTACTTTGGAAGTGTAGGATTCGCTAAGTTAGTGGGAGGACCAATTTGATTAAAAGACCATAATCATTTTGGTTAATTACATGATACATTTACTAATTAATCTGGTTATTTTCTCAGCTTAATTTTCCGATAAAAATGAGCACAAAACAACCACCACCATCCAATATCCTTGCAAGCATACTTGATCACAACAGTTGACAGGACCTAATCATTCGATTGGCTAAGAAATTTGAAACTTGTCTGAACCTTGAACATATAGGATATGTTCTAGATTCAAATGTTCCTGGTCCCTTACCTCCAGAGGCCACACAAGAGGAACATGAAACTTTGGACAAGTGGAAGGAACATGATATGAGAGCTATGTTACATGCTTGCTTCTATGAGTAATGAGTTACGTAAGCAACATGAGAACATGCAGAGTGCGAGTGAGATCCTCCTTCACCTACAAGAGTTGTATGGTGAGCACAGCAGAATGCTAGGTATGAGATATCTAGACAGCTATTCCGTATGAGGATGTCCGAGGGATGTAATGTTGGGGATCATGTCCACAAGATGATTCATTGAGTGAGCAGTTGGAACATCTTGACTTCAACATGGATTTCCAACTATAAACGGATTTGATCCTTCAGTCCCTTCCTGAGTCTTTTGGGAATTTTGTGACAAATTTTCATATGACTAAACAGGAATGTACCTTAGCTGAATTACTCAACATGCTGTTATTGCCCAAAAGAATATGCTGTGCAATAAAGGAAAAGAGGTAGCTTTGTTGCATCTTCTTCTACTGGAAAGTCCAACAAGAAGAAGGGCAATAAGAAAAAGAAACCTCAGATTCCTGGTCCTTCCAAGAAAATAGCTAAACAGAAAAGGAAGACTAAAGCTGATGGAGGCAAAGGAAAGTGTTTCCACTGCCAAAAGGATGGGCACTGAAAAGGAACCGCCTGCAGTATCTTGCTTCTCTGAAGGACAAGAAGGATACACCTTTGGAAGGTATGTCCATATCTTGTTATTTAGATTCTGATGATACTTATAGTTCATCTACAGCTTGGGCTTTAGATACTGGTGCAAGTTCTCACATTTCTAATGATATGCAGGAACTAGCAAACAGTAGCAGCTTGCATTCTCAAGATATTAGAGTCCGGATTGGCAATGGCTCAACTGTTGAAGCTTTAGCCATAGGATCTAAATCTTTTTACATGTTTGGACATGTTTTGTGTTTGGATAATATTTTATATGTACCTGATGCTTTTAAGAACATCATTTCTATATTTAGTTTGACTAGAAATGGCTATGAATTTCAGTTCACAGATGATGTTTGCAATATTTATTTTGGAAATAAATATATTGGTTCGGGTTATATGAATGATGGTCTTTATTATTTGGATAATAATGACAAACACAAATTGAATGCAAGTGATCTAAAAGAATACAATGCCATGGTGAAAACCAACTCAAGTTCAAAATATATTTGGCACTTAAGGTTATGTCATGTTGCGGAAGATAGGATTGCAAAATTGGAGAAAATGGGGATTCTATCCTCATTGGGCTCTAAGCCTACTCCAACTTGTGAATCTTGCCTTCAAGGCAAAATGACTAGATCACCCTTTGTTGGACAAGGGCTAAGAGCTGAAAATATTTTGGAATTAATACATAGTGATGTATGTGGTCCATTTAAAGAAATGACTAGAGGGGGTTTTCATTATTTTATTACCTTTACTGATGATAAATCAAGGTTTGGGTATTTGTATTTGATGAAATACAAACATGAATCTTTTGAAAAGTTCAAAGAATTTAAATCTGAAGTAGAAAATCAAACAGGAAAGAATATTAAAGCTCTTCGATCAGATCGTGGAGGTGAATATTTGAGTACTGAATTTGATGAATACTTGAGAGAGCATGGCATTGTTTCACCGACTCTCCAGAACGCCACACCGAATGGTGTATCCGAAAGGAGAAATCGCACTATTGGATATGGTACATAGTATGATGAGCTATACCGATATGTCAATCTTCTGTTGGGGAATTGCATTAGAATCAGCTTTGTATATTCTGAATAGGATTACATCAAAATCATTTTCGTCCACACCTTATGAGATAGGGCATGGAAGAAAACCAAGTCTTAAGCATGTTAAGATTTGGGGTTGTCCAGCTTATATCAAAAGTCAACACTGATAAATTGGAGACCAGATCAGAAAAAGGTCAATTTGTTGGATATCCAAAAGATAGTTTTGGATATTATTTTATTTGCCTACTTCACAAAAGGTTGTTATAAGTAGAGATGCCACATTTCTTGAACAACAGTTTGTTCAAGAAGGAGGCAAAGGAAGGCAAAGAGAGTTAGAATTGGAGAATTTCGACCAACCAATGCATCGATGGATATAGATCCATCTAGTCAACCTATACCCGCTGATGAAACATCTACACTGCTCCTCGTAGAACAACTGTGGTATCTCACCCACCGCTGAGATATGGTTTTCTTCATGAAGAAGAACAAGAGTTGTCTACTCATGAAGAAGTAGATCATGGGGATGATCCACTTACCTATGAAGAAGCTATATCGTATATAGACTCTTCAAAATGGATTGATGCTATGAAATTCGAGATTGATTCCATGTATAAGAATCAAGTTTGGGATCTTGTTGACCCACCTGAAGGTATTGTACCTATAGGAAACAAATGGGTTTTCAAGAAGAAAATTGGTTCTGATGGAAAGGTAGAGACCTATAAGGCAAGGCTAGTAGCGAAAGGGTTTCGCCAAAGGCAAGGAATAGATTATGAGGAGACTTTCTCTCCTGTTGCCATGCTTAAATCAATTAGGATTTTATTAGCAATAGCTGCATACTATGATTATGAGATTTGGCAGCTGGATGTCAAAATGTTTTCTCAATGGATACATTGAAGAAAACATTTTCATGGAACAACCTAGGGGATTTGAATCCCAAGATGGTTCCAAGGTATGCAAGCTAAAGTGATCCATTTATGGGTTGAAACAAGCTTCGAGGAGTTGGAACATCCGTTTTGATGAAGCCATTAAATCTTTTGGTTTTATCAAAAATGAGGATGAGCCATGTGTATATAAGAAGGTTAGTGACAGTGCTATCACTTTCCTTGTCTTATATGTGGATGACATACTGTTGATGGGTAATGATACAGGTATGTTGACGACTATAAAGGTATGGTTGTCAAATACATTCTCCATGAAAGACTTAGGGAAGGCAACCTATATTCTTGGGATTCGCATCTATAGAGATAGAGCGAAAAGAATAATTGGTTTATCCCAAAGTCTATCCTTGGAAAAGGTGTTAAAGAGGTTTAACATGCTTGATTCCAAGAGAGGATTGTTACCAGTGAGACATGGTATCCACCTTTCTAAAGAGATGTCTCCAAAGACACCAAGAAAGAGATAAGATGGCCAGATTCCATATGCTTCGCTATTGGAAGTTTAATGTATGCAATGTTGTGTACTAGGCCTGATATCGCTTATGTCGTTAGTTTGACTAGCGTGTATCAATCCAATCCAGTTTGGAACATCGATAGTCACAAGAATATTCTTAAGTACTTAAGAAGAACTAAGGATTTATTCTTGATTTATGGAGGTGGAGACTTGCAATTGGATGGTTATACCGATTCTCGATTTCCAATCGATATCGATGATAGAAAGTCTACCTCTGGATATGTGTTCATTTGTAATGGAGGTGCAACGGTTGGAAGAGTTCCAAACAGAGCACGATCGCAGATTCCACTCATCGAGGTCGAGTATATTGTCGCATCGATGTCGCAAAAGAATCTGCTTTGGATAAAGAAGTTCGTGACAAAACTTACAAAGAGTTCCTTCCATTGAGTCAATAGCTCCATTACACTATGACAACAATGGAGCAACATATAGGCTAAGGAACTAAGGTCTCACCAAAATCCAAACACATAGAAAGGCACTATCACATTATCGTGAGATATAGTTGGGCAAGGCGATATAGTCATGCAGAAATAACATCAGCTGAAAAATTCAGCTGATCCATTCACTAAGCCTTTGTCATAAGCTCAGTTAGACTGACATCTTGAGAAGATGGGTCTAAGATATTGTAATGAATGGCTCTAGTGCTAGTGGGAGATTGTTAGTAGTATGCCCTAGAGCATATCATTTAGTATGTATCTTGTACATATTTTTAATAATAAAAGGCATTTCCACTTTTCCGCTTACATAATATATTTATGTGTAATAGAAAAGGTCCATTGATATTTTGTTAGAAATATTATTCTTAAGTTGTTAAGAATATGAGTGACAATATTTCTAGCACAAAGTATCATAAATAGGTTCACAATCGAGGATACTTCATAATAAGGACATGACTTATCCGTAAAGATTGTATTCATGTTTGTTCCCAAGTTATTTATATGAGATATAAATAAGATGGAATGGTGAGTCTCATGCCATATAAGAAACATGATAGGCACTTATAAATGATAAGTAGGTCGAACCAGTGACACTTATGACAAGCACATGGAGTTTACTCTTGTCAATATTTTGTCATAAATCATATCAGTGCATATAATCTTTAGACCGAGATAGCACAGCTTATCTTGTATATAGGTAGTTTGAGTTTGATATCGCTTTCATACTTGTACTATGTATGGGTATATGGGCATGTGTTGGCTCTGCTAGTTATATATGGAGGTAGGTGTTGATCAAGAAGGAATCTGCTCCTCTAAGTAAATAGAGATAAAATCCTATGTTCATTTAATTGTTCTTGATGTTTCAAGTTCCTGCCAGACAGATAGATTTATTCGTAAAAGAGTTTCGATGAGAAAATCTTTTAATCAAGAACTGAAATTAAAAGAGAACATAATATTCATAGCAAATGGAGTTTGACATAAACCATGACTCAAATTTTGAGTTGGGATTTTGTAACAGAGAGATTCTAGTGCATGGTAACATATGATTATAGGTTCATTTAAGGTAAATCTTATTACTAATTGGGTGGCCATGGCATGCTATGCTAGGTGTTAACCATGGTCTATGAGGTTCATAAAATGATTTAGAGAAATCATTTATGGTAAGAAAGAGTTCGATGATATTAAGAGTTGATATCATGTCTCATTGCCAATTAGTGATGAGCCTAGTAAGTCACACACATACACAAGTTATCACCTATTTAAATATGATTTAATTAATTAATTAAAGAGTTTAATTGATTAATTAAATAGATTTGGTTTGCAATAAAATTGCAAAGTCCCTAGCATGACTTGAAACCAAATCTAGATTATTGGATGTGTAGTATAAATTAAATTTATATTTAAAGTGTTTAAATATGAATTTAATTGATGAGAAATTAATTAATAGAGATTAATTAATTAATTTATATTTGATATAAATTAATTAGAAGAAGAAAATAATTATTTTGGGTTAAGAACTCAAAATTAAGACACAGTTGCATTTTGGTCATTTTTCAGTGTTACACGAGTCACCATGAGATGGTGACACATGGCATAACACATAAGCTTGCCAAATAATTTTAATCATGTAAGATGATTAAAATCAAGATTAAATATAGGTTTGACACTTGGCACAATGTGATTGGGTCACTTAAACCTAGAGCTAATCAAAAGGTGACATGTGGCTAGGGTTTAATGTGTTAACCTAGCTATTTAAGTGGGGTTATGAAAAGAAAACACAACCAGCAGCCTCTCCTCTCATATGTCACGCCACTTTGAGCCTCTCCAGCTATTTCTCTTCATCTCTCATCAATTCAAAGAGATTAGCCATCAATCTCTTGAATTAAGAACACTAGAAATTGTTTCTAGTGTCCTGTTTGCATCTCTAATCTCTTAAAAGGCAGAACTTGAATTTCTAATTAATAGAAAAGGCTTTAGAAGCTGTTCAAGGGCTGCCATAGGTGTTCTTGGTGTGGACAAGCTAGAGGGACAACATCTGGTGTCCTGAAGACGAATCTCAAAGGCGCAGACACGCTGCAGCACATCAAGAGGTTAGTGTAATCGTTCTTGATTTAATCTAGGGTTCTAAAATTAATCTGATTAATTTTAAAATCTTAAATGGCAAATACAGATCCAAAAACATATTAAAAGAGTTTTAATATGTTGTTTATCATTGAAATCAAATAGATAAAAATAAATCTTGCATGGTGCTTGTGACCCTAGGTGAAAATTTTTGAATTCAATGGTATAATCTTGTGTTTTTCACGCTTCCGTTCCTTCAGTTTTTGAGTATATGGATTTGAGTATATGGATAAAGGTATCCTAGCTCTGATTTTACTTGGTGAGAGCAAACATAGAAGCAAATTCAATTGGAAAGCAAAAAAGAGAAATTTTGTTCATTCTTGCAATTTTTTGGGCATCTTTGATTCTGTCCTGCAATTTCATTCTCATTTTATGGTCTTATCACTGACCTGCTTTTGTGTTTTTATGCACGTTGTGTTTGGGCTTATGCTCTTCTATCCACTGCGGGCAGCTACATTTTACTGGGTTCCATTGCTTTTTCAGTTCTATACTTGTTTCTTGAGTCTTGTGGCTACTGGAAGCCATTCATGACTAAGAGTTTGGCCTATGTTCAGAGCGTTTCAAGTGTTGATTATATAACATCGAAATTTCTCTAGGTCAAGCCTACTAGCTCTCTTTTAAAGCAGTGATCATGACATGACTATTCCTCTCATTGGCACACTAATCTGGAATCTTTTGCTCCTTTTGTCTACAAATGAGTTTTGGAGAATATGGTTTATCGTTGGTCAAGTTGCAGTTAAAGGTGTCTTTGTTTGTTGTCAACTCTTTCTTCAGCCGGCTTTTTGGTTTTAGCTTTGTCCTTGCTTGTGTGCTCTCATTTGCAGAGAGCTTTCTTTTTCCAACTTTGTGTTTGGTTGCTTAGTTAGAATTTATAGGCTGGGTCTTGCAATGTCTTCCCATTTCTATTTTCTCTATCAATAAATTTGCTTTGCTTAAAAAAAAAATTTTACAAGCTTCATTGAAAGTATAAATTACAATGCAAAATTACATTTTAAAATTAGGCAAAAATGATTGGTGTAGGGTGAGATGATGGTCATGGCCTAAACTCCTACTTAATTCACTATCTTTAGAGGGATGAAAACTTCCCTGTCAGATTTTAATAAAAGCATGAATTTCTCATTAGCAAAGCCTACTTTCATAAATCAAACTTTTTTCTGTAATTCATAGCTTTATTAAAATTAATAAAATAAAGAAAAATTTAACAAAATAAGCCATACCAAATAATGGCCAATATACCAACCTGCAACATCCAAATTTAAGGTTATAATGTTAAATGAAAAAACATGGACCCAATCAAATTCCTTTCAAGCCTATGATGCACTAAATTACTATGCATGGTCTTTTAAGCTTTCTTGATCTTTCTTCACAACAAAAGAGAATATATTCCAGTATGGATCAACTACAAGAGAAATAAAAAGTGATGGATATGGACAAGGCAAATTGGTTATGGAGAGGCAAAAGTTTGTCAAAATCGTCCCAATCAGAAGTTTATTCTTTCGAAGACTATAAATAAAGAATTCAAAACATAGTAAATAGCATCCCCAGTTGAAAAAATTAAGCATGAAACCATCAAGAGGAAGATAGGTCGAACATGAAGATAAGAGTCTTGTTTGATAGCCAAGGATGACTTGCCCGCTTCTAGCCATTGGGTTGTGGTTTGCATTTATTTATATATACACACAACCCTTGAGTAGGTTTCCAAGCAGTCACCTTGGCTAATATGACAGGCTTTTCTTCTTTATGCTAGACCTTCTCTTCTTCCCCAAACAACAAGGTATTGCTTCTATGTGTTATAAATAGCTTGTATGTTAGATAGTATAAAGAAAAAGAATTCCTATATTGTTAAAATATAAGAAAGTGAAGGAATGACAAGAGTGAAATATGTATAAAATTATATATATATATATATATATATATATATATATATATATATATATATATATATATATAAAATTCAATATATATTATTCTATTATGTCACTTGACAATAGTATATGTGTAAAATAAAATAATTATCATATTGTAATTTTCATAAATAAATTACGAACATATATATTTATTAACAAGTAGATGTGTCCATAATAGACAGACATGTCAATTCTATACAAACAAATACAATCTGTTTGTATAGGTGTCTGTTAATAAACAAAAATGTCTATTCTATATAAAAAGTCATAACTATTTGTATAGGTGTCTGTTAATAAACATATATGTCTATACAAATAGTCATAACTATTTGTATAGGTATCTTTTAATAAACAGACATGTCTATTACATAAACAGTTGTATCTATTGGAGATAGACAGATGTGTCTATCTAGTAAAGATGTCATGACTTTTCATTCTTTATAAATGTGGAAGAGTTTTTCAATCCAGATATATATTACTTCTACTTCTTCTTCTTATCTTCTAGTCTCTCTAAATTCGGTTCGTATAAAGAGTTCTTAAGGGAAATCTTCAGAGTTGTCAGATGCAAATTTCAGTGCTTTGTTGTATCCTAGAGGTATATTGCCATAACCTTGCAAAGAATCTAGTGGGGGCAATTAATACCTTAAAGATAGTGATTCATCACGCCTCAAAGCCTATTCTACACCCACTGCCTCAACATTTTAAGGTATTAATCACAATAGAGTCTAAGGCTGTTCCGTGATGAATCAAGAGTTCATGAAACTTGATCATTTTAAGGAAAAAAATTATGTTCACTGAGAAGGTGAAAGCAGATCAAGAAAAAAAGATGAATTGTCATGCCGATGTCATATTCTCAATAACTCATCAGATAGGCTATAAGATTTGTTTACCTCTGTCAAGTCTCCAAAGGAAATCTGGAATTCGTTAGAATTCGAATATAAAAAAAAAAGGTATGGATAAATTTCTCATTATGAAATATTTTGAATTCTAAATACTTGATAATATGCCTATTATGGATAAGTTCATAAGTTGCATATCTTTGTTTCAAAGTTTAAGGATTTGAAAGTGGTAGTTCCTAAATCATTGCAATTAAGAGGAATAAGAGCACATCATACTTCTAGTTTGAATGATTATAGGAAGAAATTATTATATGCCACATACGACTTTTCTCTTAAATAGATTCAGAAATACATACACATTAAAAGTTTTTTATGTGATAATTTATTTTATGTTGATGACATGCTTATAATTAGAAGAAATATAAGGTTATATTATGATTCTAAAGCTTATGGTGAATGTGTTAAAGAAGATAATAAGATTTATGTGCATAAGTCGAAAAACACTTTTTATATGTATCCTAATTCATATTGATTGTGTCTATTACTAATTAGGTGGAGATATTGTTAAAATATTAGTGATAGAAAAATTTGTCTCATTTTAAAAGAGTTATGTCTGTTCATTAAAAGATATCAAAATGAACTATTTATTACCGATAATTATATTTGTTTTAAAAGGTGTAAATGAACAAATGTAATTGTTCTAAGAGATACAAAGTGAACGGTTGTATCTATTGTAAAAGGTATAAGTAAACAAATATAATTATTCTAAGAGATACAAAGTGAATGGTTGTATCTGTTCTAAAAGGTATAAGTGAATGGTTATATCTGTTCTAAGAGGTATAAGTGAACGGTTGTATATGTTCTAAGAGGTATAAGTGAATAGATGTAATTATACTAAGAGATACAAAGTGAACAGTTGTATCTGTTGTAAAAGGTATAAGTGAACAGATGTAATTATTCTAAGAGATACAAAGTGAACGATTGTATCTGTTGTAAAAGGTGCAAGAGAATAGATGTAATTGTTATAAGAGATATGAAGTGAACTGTTGTGTCTATTCTAAAAGGTGTAAGTGAACAGATATAATTATTCTAATAGATACAAAGCGAACTATTGTATATGTTTGAAGAGATGCAAATGCTTTATAAATAGCAGTTTGGAACAAAAATCTATTAACTTTTCTTTTTTGTCTCTTCTCTTCATTTTTACCTTCAATCAATATTATTATTCTTTAATTTATTCTTGAGAGAATTTTAAAATTACTGTCTAGATTTATATTTTGGTTATTATCCTTGAGGGATCTGCCTAAACTACCTAGCTGTAACATAGTGGGGGTTTTACTCTTTATCAATTTCATTATATTGAGGGAAGCAAAAACTCCATATGATTTTATTGCAAATTGACTGGAAATTTTGGTAGAATAATTACTCAAATTGAGTATACTAATGCTATTGATAGCTTAATATATGCTATGTATTACACTAGACCTGATATTGCTTTCACAGTATTTAAATTATCAAGTTATACTAGTAATATTAGCATAAAATACTGGAAAGAAATTTCAAGGTTTGGATATTAAAAAAAAAAAGAATTATAAAGTATAGATTATTCTGTGATAAATTTCCAAATGTGCTAAAACCATATAAAGAGTTGTATTCATGCAAAGAGTTATGTCTCTTGGCCAAAAGATGTAACTAAATAAAAAGATGCAATTCTTCTTAATAGTTACATGTATAAAGAGATGAATTTATTGGCCAAAAGGTTGATACATTTTGAGTAGTAAATATAAGAGCCTTACAAGTCATTTGTAAGAAGTGACAAAAGGACAAATGAGTATGCATTTGTGTGTATGTGCAAGTTTAGCTTGGTTCTTTATTGTTGGATACTCTTATTTTAAACAAGTTATGGAGCAATTTATTTCTACAAATAAGGTACAAATCTAGATTGTGAGTTATTTATGTAGTTCATGTTATAAACATGTGATTATATGGTTGACTAGTGAAATAAATATGGTGGAGATCCTAGAGTTATACAAATGCCAATTGGATAAGTAGTACTAAGGATAATAAGTCAACCTTTGGTTGGGTGTCCACTTTAAGTGGAGATTCTGTTTCTTAGGCATCAAAGAAACAAACTTGTATAACTCATTCTACGGTGAAATCCGAATTTATAGCTTTGGCTAATGTTGGTAAAGAAGCATAATGGCTGAGAAACTTGTTATTGGATATTAAGTTGTGGCCACAACCTGTGCCATCTATTTCTTTATATTATGATAGTCAAAATCATGATGGCTCAAGCTTATAGTAAAATATACAATTGAAAGTATATACATATAAGTTTAAGACATGAAAATGTAAGACAATTAGTCTCTAATGGTGTTATTACCATGTTATGTTAAATCCTATAATAATCTAGCAAATCCTTTAATAAAAGGGCTCTCGAGAGTTATGATCATAAGTACATGTGCTGATTAGGATTTAGAATATTCCATTAAATTTACTACTAATGGAAACCTTACTTTATAGTATTATTACTAAATAAAGTTTAAAAGGTAACAACAAGTCATTAGTAAATGTTGTAATTAAATACTTAGTGTACTAAGTTAATGGAATGAGGATGAGTATTTATACTCTTAATGAAGTTTAAAATTATTACAAAGGAAACTTCACTTATATGAATATAGGAAGTGGTGCTGCTTCAACAAAAGTGAGAATAACTTTTGTAAATGTTCATGAAAATAGGAGGTAGCATAAGGCCATATTCGTGCTAAAATTTTGGTGAACTTTTTAAGTCAAACTAATTGATTCGCGTGTGTAGTATTTTCGATTCTATTTAATAGGAATCTAGGTTTAAGCTAAGGCCACCATGATTTCTTTAGAACTTTGAAATACTTACACTAAAGAAAAGTTTAAATCGAAAGATACTTTTCATTATGCATGAAACAATAGGATCTAACAATACAAGCTAAGTGGGGGATTGTTATAAATAGCTTGTATGTTAGATAGTATAGAGAGAAAGAATTCCTATATTGTTAAAATATAAGAAAGTGAAGGAATGACAAGAGTGAAATATGTATAGAATTATATATATATATAATTCAATATATATTATTCTATTATGGCACTTGACAAGTATATGTGTAAAATAAAATAATTATCATATTGTAATTTTCGTAAATAAATTACGAACAAATGTGTTTATTAACAAGTAGATGTGTCTGTTAATAAACAGACATGTCAATTCTATACAAACAGTCACAACTGTTTGTATAGGTGTCTGTTAATAAACAGACATGTCTATTCTATATAAAAAGTCATAACTTTTTGTATAGGTGTCTGTTAATAAACAGATATGTCTATACAAATAGTCACAGGTATCTTTTAATAAACAGACATGTCTATTACATAAACAGTTGTATCTATTGGAGATAGACAGATTTATCTATCTAATAAAGGTGTCATAACTTTTCATGCTTTATAAATGTGGAAGAGTTTTTCAGTCCAGATATATACTACTTCTACTTCTTCTTCTTATCTTCTAGTCTCTCTAAATTCGGTTCGTATAAAAAGTTCTTAAGAGAAATCTTCAGGAGTTGTCATTCAGAAATTTTGTGTGTTGTTGTATCTTGGAGGTATATTGCCATAACCTTGCAGCAATCTAGTGAGGGCAATTAATACCTTAAAGATAGTGATTCATCACATCTCAAAGCCTATTCTACACCCACTGCCTCAACACTATATATGCATATATTAGAGGTGGAAATTAGAGAGAGAAAGAAGCCTTACATGAAGATAAGAATCTTGTTTGGTAGCCAAGGATGAGTTGCCCGATCCAAGTTCCAAGAGTTTTAAATAGTATATTTAAATATGCATGATTCCCTTAGTGGCTCAGGGCAGTCTCCTTGGCTATGCTGACAAATTCTTCGTTCTCATGCTAGGCTCTCTCTTCTTCTATATGAAGCTCCTCTTGTCTTGCCTCACTGGGCAGCACATGTATAAATGCAGACTGCAGTGTATGTTTGCATTTGCCAGGACATATATGTTCAAAATGTTGATTGGACCCATATATTGCCACATCAAGCAACTCAAAATTTCATCTTTTAAGTGTGTGTGTGTATGTATATATATATATATATATATATATATATATATATATATATATGTAAAAGAACTATTAAAATGTAATTTCAATTAAAAGATGAAGAAATAAAAATCTTATTTTCCTTAAAAGATTTGGGATTAACTGATATGTATGAAATGGAAGAACTATATAAGGATTATTTGATCATCTTGAAATATGGACCTAAATGTATATTTTATTAAGCTAGGAGTGTTTTTTTAATTGGCTTAGTTACAAATAGATCCAAACCTTTCCACCTATTTGCTTTTTGATCTAAATGTTTCAATTTTGGCAATGTAGATCAATTTTTTAAAATTCTTGAAAATTTTATTCAACTTTTAAATTGAATTTAGGGGAAGTTGATGTAGTAATATAGGTGATTTATTTTAACAAAAAAAATATTTTTTTTTATCAAATGATAATAATTATCAATTGCTAACTATTCACAATAATTATCAGCCATTACCAACAGCTAATATATATCCTTATGCAAACTATTTAATGGAGGATTTGTATATAACATTTAAAATTATATCTAGTGTTCGATTATAAACATAAAAAACTAGAAATTAAAAAAAATACAACCATTAATTTTTTATTTTTCTTGTTACTGAACATTCATAATTTAACTGTTGAAATTTCAAGCACCAAATTTTGGCCTCACACAGTGGCTATATATTATGAAGGATAAAAATGTGCTTAATTAAGTATTAATTATATCTTAATTCCTAAAGAAGATAATAATGGACAAGAGAAATCATGATATAAACCTATACAGGAATTCCTCAACATACGCTGGAAGTCAATTTAGTAGAAAACCTTACCGAGACGATCCAAAATAAAGTAAAATAATAATAATAATAATAATAATAATAATAATAATAATAATAATAATAATAATAATTCAGTAATAAACTTTTAGCTCGTTGATATTAACTACAATTATTTTAAATTTCAACCTCAATCGAACCCAATGAATCAAAGAGATTCTCAAATCGAGACCTTTATTCTAGTGGCAAGACCACAAAAGCATTGACTTTCGGAGTCCACCTCAAATGGGTTAACAATTTGACATGGATAGGAAAGTATAAAATTTTAAGGCAATTTAGAGAATTTTTTTAAAAATAAATTTGGATTTACAAATTTTTAAATAAATCAAACTGTTTTAATTTTTAAATCAAATAAAACAATAATAGAATTTAATTTATTTTTTTAATGATTAATTAATTTGTTTCCATATGATTTAGTGGTTAGAAATAATAATAATAAGAAATAGTAAACACTCCTGACATTACATATTCATGCCTTCTTTTTTACTTCGCCTGTTTGTTCTAAGGGAGATGTCTTTTCTGGGAATCTCTGCTTCTTTGAGATTGTGTCTAAGTTGTGCTTGTCCTGGGTGGCGTCAGAGTTTCCCATTTGGTGCTTCCTTGTGCTGTGAGTTGCTCCCTATAGGTCTAGTGGTTGATGGTTTGGTGCGGTAGCTACAGAAGCATAGCTAAGTCTCAATGAGATTATTACATTTAACAATTACTTAATTATAGTTTATGAGAATATTACATACAATTATGAGTTATAATGAGATTATTATATTTAACAATTAATTGTAATGTATGAATTAGAGTAAACAAAGTTCATATTTACTATGAATACATTATTTCTATATTTTAATTGATAGATAATGATTAATATTTGTATCTAATATAAAATAAATATATAACTATGTTTTATCAATTTTTCATAAGGCTATAATAAATGATATAATTGAATATTTTACATTTCAATCATCTCAACTCAAGACAAGGTTTAACAAATTGAAATGTTTACATAATTATATTTCATTAAAAAGTATATTTATTTGTTATTAATAAATTAATATTTTATAAATAAAAAAACATTTTTTAAAATATTTTATAAATATAAAAAGATAAAAATTTTTGTCCCTAAACAAATATTCTGACTCTGCCGCTGGGCGGCTATGGTGTCGACTTTTTCCAGTCTCGCCGGATCCTTCTTGCTATCTGATTTCTTTTAGATTTTTTTGGAGTGGGCTTTGGAATTTATTATTTATGGCTTCATAGCAAGAGATGGAAGTTAATCATGAACATAATAGGCTTGTGCCATGTACTATCAGTGTTTTTTTTTTTTTTTAATTTTTTTTAGGATGATGATTGAAGGATTAAGTGGATCCGTAATTAATGTGTATCAAAACATTTTCAGCAATATAAAATATCTTGTTTACCTTTTATATTTTTTGAGGTAAAATTTCCCTCCATTCTATACTTTTTCCTCTTTCAATGTTTTCCCTTTACCTACACATCTTTTTAAGTAAATAGTAATAAATTATGCTTTCATTTTCAAGCAAAAAAAATTAAAATTATTCTTTACTGTAACGCTCTCACCATAGGTAGTCCATACATTTTATCAAGCTTCAAGACTAATGTCTATTCTGACAATGTAATGTCCGAACTATACTTAAACTGTAGTGAGGAGGCATAAATTGAAGAAATAAATGTTCAAAAATATAGAAAAAGTTTAAAGAAAAATAAATTAAAGTTTAGAGGATTTATAAATTGACACAAAAATAATAAAAATGACTCGATATGCATTATGAATGGCATTTCGGTTATTTCACTCTCAGAGGTGAATTTTGACCTAAATGTCAAAATAAAAATTTAGATAATAAAATAATTAACATTAATTAAAATTTATGAAATAGATTAGGAAAATGAGAAGAGAAAAGAAAAAAAGGAAAAGAAAAGAAAAGAAAGAAAAAGCTTAGGAAAATTCAAAAATTTAACGTACAAAAATTAAAAAAATTATAAATAGGCACTAGAGGACAAACTCCCATCCACTTTCATCTTCTTCCTCTATTTCTTCTCTCTCACTTTCCCCCTTGGAGCCAGCACCTTTGCTCCTTCTTTCCTCCATTGATGTCAAGCTTCCAAGCTTGATTTCTCAAGCTTAATCCACCCAAAACTCATAGCCCACTTCACAAAAAATACTCCCCACACCTTAAGGAAGCTATAGATACCCATAAAGAGTAGAAAAGTTGAAGTTTATGAAGCTTGAAGTTGGGTCACCGCAAAGGTTAGTGCTTTAAACTTTTAATCTCTTCTTTAAGCATGAATATCATGCTAAATCAATTGAAAATTTGCATGAAATTGAAAAGAAAATTTGAAGGAAAGAACTCTTGATTTTTGGCAGCCATGGAACTTGAGGTTTGTTGTTTTTAAGTGATGAAAAATGGTTCCATGAGAATGTATGATGAGTTGAAATATTTGGGGGTTGATTGTGTAGTGTTTGTGTAAATTTGAAACTTTGAAAACTAAGATTTGTGTAAATGCTTGAGGACTTTGTGTAAATACTTGAAATTAACCTATTGAGTTGAGATTGTGCTTATAGAAGTGTTATGCATGCAAATTGAAGGAATTTGGAGGAATTGAGATATTGGGAGTATTTGATTTTCTATAGGTTGAAACTTAAGGAGTCCAGTCACTTTATTGAACCATAACTGAAAATGTGTGACTCCAATTGGTATTAGGCCAATTGGAGGTGAAATTATACTCAAAATAGCCTATTTTTCGTGTGGACACCATACCCAAGCTCTGTCAAATCATGACCAATTCTCTGCCAAAACCCGGATGACCAAACACTGAAATCCAGAAAATAACCAAATGAACAGTACGTGTTCATTTGGTCATAACTCCCTTTACACTGATCCAAATGACCTGAATTTGATACCATTGGAAAGCTTAGATATAGGGCTACAATTTTTATGAAGACTACTAAACCCAGAAATGCCAAAAATCAAACCAAATTACTGGCCCAAGTTAGGTCATAAAACTGTCTAGAATTAGGTTGTCCAAAAATTTCTGGGCATGAACTTACCCAACTAGTTTTGGAAAAAATGGCCATAACTTGGTCTACAAAAACTCAAATGAAATGAAACTAGTGGCAAAATGTCCACAAGACATAGATCTACAAAATTAGTATTTTGACCAAAACTCACAAATCAAGAGAACTAGGTTAAATTGTTAGAACAAGTCAATACATCAAACTTGGAATCTGACCAAACTTCACTTGACCCTAGAATAGTCTTTTAGTCATAACTCCCACTAGAAAAATCCAATTGGGATGAGCTATACCTTTCCAGAAACCTAAGAGATAGGGGTAAAACTTTGTTTTAGGAACCTTCTACAAATTATGAATTTAAGAACCCTAAAAAGTGACCTACAGTCATTGACCTGAACTGAAGGTCTGTTGGCACAGGGTATAGGAGTCCATCCAAGTTAATTGGCCATAAATAATTTCACAAAGCTTGAAAAATTGTGATACAAATTTCTCAATGATCATAAGACATAGGACAACAATTTTTATGAAGATCACCATGCCTAAAAGTGACTGCAACATGTTCCATTAATTAGGTAAACTCTAAGTCCAAAAGCTGCCCAGTTATGGAACCAGAATCTAGAAATGAGTCAGTTATGGTTATCCGACCATAACTTGAGTTCTAAAAATCAAATTGATATGATTCAAAAGGAAAAATAAAGATAAGACATAGAGGAACAACTTTCATGAAGAAAATGTGGCCAAACAGTGGCTACAAACTGATTGTATGGATAGGTAAAAGTAAGACACAAAAATTGAAACTAAAGAAAGGTCAATGAGATAAATTATCTTATGGTAGGAATTTAACCCTAACAAGCCATTAAACACTAAATTACATGAAATAGGTATGTGGGACCTAATTTTCCACTATAAAGTAATGAGAGTAATAAAATAATGAGAGTAATAAACACATAAGTTATGCAAATAAGTGCTTAGGACCTATGTTCCCATTATAATAACATGGAGATGGTATAAAGCATAGGTAGTACATGAAGTGAAATAAAAATACGTTATGAACCCTTAATAGTACATAGCATGAAATAATAAAACTATAAGTGCTTAATAGTACTAATTTGCCCAAAGTATACCTAGGCTTATATGTATATAGTTGGATTGATTGGTATACCAATTAGGGACCACAGATAGCAGTACTGCTTACAAAGCAAATCATGAACTGATAATATATGTCTGATATGATTGTTCTACAAACTATATGCCTACCCATTGGCCATTGTGCCTAACCTTATTTCTGGCTTTACAAGCCTGACAGCTGGCCTCGTGCCTGACAGATGTATACAGGGTAGACATATGGCTGTCTAACCCGTATACTCCCGTGTATCCAGCATTATAGTTTGTTATAGGTTACTTGGGCATAAAAATACAAATATGACATAAAATACACCGATATGATATAAAATACAGATATGATATGAAATACACAGATATGACATAAAATACATTGATATGGTTCCAAAGACTCTAATATGAGTTTAAAAAGCCAAAGAATGAAATTAATATTCAGAAAAGATACTGATAATTAATTTATTTCCAAAGTACAGAAAAGTCATAAATGACTTAGACTATATGAGAAATGAACAAAAAAGATACTGATAATTAATTTATTTCCAAAGTACAGAAAAGTCATAAATAACTTAGACTTTATGAGAAATGAACAGAAAAGATACTGATAATTAATTCATTCCCAAAGTGCAGGAAATTTATAAATGACTTAGAATTGATGACAAATTTACTGATATGAGTTTAAGGAGACTGAAAATGAAATATATGAATAAATAAGATCCTGATAAATTTATTGATTCCAAAGTGTTATAAAATATGCCATTGACTTAGAATTATGAAATTACACGTCTTATTGTCATTTTAAACCATTTAGTCATTTTGCTTTAAGATTATGCACCACTAAGCAATTTGCTTAGCGCGTTGGATTTTCCATCCCGTAGGTACTGGAGATTAGCAGCCGCCACAATAGTGTTTTGACCATAGTTGACCAAATCTGTATACAGTCCATAGTTCACCTCATTAGTCTTTTGTATTTTGGTAGGCCCATGTACTAGACTTAGTATTTTGGTTTATTGTATATAAACATCATGTAGTTATATTTGTGTTGTAAATAAATGAAATTTACATTTTGGGATTGTAAATAAGCTTGTAAGCTTTTGTATATAAATTTCCATCTGAATGAATGAATGAGTTTCATTTCTTGAAATAATATGACTATGGATATATAAGACAGATATGGAATTGTTTTTAATAGGTAACTAGTGGAACCCGCCAGAAGCTAATAAAACAGGGGAGACTTTGTCCGGGTCTCCAATAAATAAGATATAAAAAAAAAAATTCTACACATAGAATACATGTTTTAAATGACATCAAAAGTTTACAATAGATATGATAAAATAAGATAGGGTGCTCCGGCACCGAATGTGGCACTTCTTGCTTGGCTATACAGTAGACGGGTAAAGGGCGTCACATTTACACTTATTTTCTCTACACACATTAAAGAAAACATATATAATTATTTGAATTTTAATAACTTACACCTAATATTTAAATTTTAATTTTGAAAATTTATTTTAATTTTACTCTATTGAAGCTTTAAAGAGTATAATCCACATGTATTTTTTTTTCTTTAGCCAATATTTGTGATGAAACAATTTTCTCTTAGCCAATATTTATCGTTTGGAGGCTTTTTAATTTTTTTTCTCAACTCTGTACCAATTGACAAAAATCATGTATATTACATAAAATGTGTAAGGTACAACATACCAAATTTTCTGCCCTTTAATCTGGATAGTTTCATTGAAAAAAAAAATGGCTAGTTAATATTAGGATTAATTGTAATTAAATCAAATTATTCATCTCACTTTTAATTTTAATTTCTGACTTTAATTAAATTTAATTATTTGATTTTTAAACAAAATTATTTTAATTTAAATTAAAATAAGTAATTATTATTCAATTTAAAATTAATTTAAAATTAGTCTATGATACGAAATTGAATTAGACAGTGACAGGTAAATTAATATGCTTATTTGGTTTGAGTAAATAGGGTGAATCTATATGAATTCAATTCAATATATGTTTTAATCAATCAAATTAATTGAGTATGTGACATGTTACATTAATTGTATCAATTGCAAATATTATAATTTAATTGATTCAATTTAATATATATTTGAGTCAGCTGAATCAATGTGAGTATTTGACATGTCATATTGATTATATATTTTAGTCAATTGAGCCTTTAATTGATTATGTGCAATATCACATTAATTATATATATATTTGAGTCAATTGCAAAATTATAATTCAGTTGATTCAATTGAATATATATATTTGAGTCAACTGAATTAATTTCAGTACGTGGCATATCACATTAATCATATATTTTAGTCTATTGAGTTTTTAATTGAGTCAATTGAATCAAATTGATTATATATAATGTCATACTAATTATATATATTTGAGTCAATTGTAAAAATTATAATTTAATTGAATATATATTTGAGTAAATTAAATCAATTTGAGCATGTGACGTATCACATTAATCATATATATTTTAGCCAATTAAGAAAATTATCATTTAACTGATTCAATTGATTTAAGATTCAATTGAATATATATTTAAATCAATTGAATCAATTTGAGTATGCAACATATCACTTCAATAATTTATTTTAGTTAATTGAGCATTTAATTAAGTTAGTTGAATCAATTGATTATGTGTAATATCACATTGATCATATATATTTGAGTCAATTATAACAATTATCATTTAATTGATTCAGCTGAATATATATTTAAATCAATTGAATCATTTCGAGTATGTGACATATCATGTTGATCATATATTTTAGTCAATTGAACATTTAATTGAATAAATTGAATCAACTGATTATGTACAATGTTACATTAATCATATATATTTTAGGTTAATTGTGACAATTATCATTTAAATGATTCAATTGAATACATATTTTAGTTAATTAAATTAATTAAGCATATGACATGTCACATTGATCATATATATTTTAGTTAATTGAATCAAATGAGAAAGTGACATGTTACATTGATAATATATTTTAGTTAATTGAGCCCTTAATTAAGTAGATTGAATCAATTGATTATGTACAATATCACATTGACCATATATATTTTGAGTCAATTGTAATGATTATTATTTAAATGATTCAATTGAATATATATTTTAGTTAATTGAATCATTTGAGTATGTAATATGTCACATTATCATATATATTTGGATCAACTATAACAATTATCATTTAAATAATTCAATCGAATAAATATTTTAGTCAACTGAATCAATTAAGTATGTTACATGTTAGATTGGTCATATATTTTAGTGAATTAAGCCTTTAATTGATTCAATTGAGTAAAAATATACAATTTATTTATATAAAATATATTTTTGTAATTAAGTCAATTGAATTCACTTGAAATTATAATATTAATTAATTATTTATTATCATATATACATTAATCGAATCAATATAATTGATTTATATTATTAATTTAATTACATTAATTTAGTCAATTTAAATTCACATTGATCATTTGTTTAATTATAATAAAGTAATATGTATTGTATTTTTTGTTATATTAATTTACACATTAAAATAAAAATAAATGAATAAAAATACATTATTTATTTTTATTTTTATTTTTAAGTTTTTTTAATTTACATAAATTACTTTTTTTTTCTATTAAATAAAAGAAAGAACATCATTGATTAAGGAAAAGAGGAGAGAGAGAGAAAGTAAATGAAACCTGTAATTTGTATTGAAATTTATAGCTACAATAAATATAATAGACACAATTTAAAATTAAAATTTTAAATCTCCGTGTTCTCCCATAAAAATAGTTTAAAGGATATTTTAGTAAAATGATTTAATTTTTTTTATATAAAATGACCTTACTATCCCCATTAATCCACATTTAATGCCGATCAAATGGATCCCTCAGCCATTTCCTTTTTTTTTTTTTTTTTTTTTTTTGTTTATAAGCTAATTGTTTTAAATAAAGAGACAAAGTACAGAAAATGCATGGGGGCACCTGAATCTAAACCGTCGCCATTAGGCAGACCCAATACACTCTGACCTAAGGAGCTCCTAAGCCAAACGCAGCAGCAAAAGCACAACAACTGTAGCACAAAAAGAAAAAGAAAAGAGCTAAATTGCTGGCATACAAAATCAAAGAAAAGCCGCAAAACTATCATATCATGCCAACCCCTGCTTTGCTAAGCCATCAGCAATTGGAATTAGAATCCCTGAAAGGTGTACTATCTGTGTTTAGTCAATGAATTCCAAGCCTAATTTCACGGTTAATTTCAAAAAGAAAAAAGTTGATGGCCTAAACTCAATCCATCTGTTGGCTATATCTTTAGCCGGATGAAAAATCCCTGCCAGATTTTAATAGAGGCGTGAATTTCTTATCGGTATTACGTGTCTCCTTGGCATACTTCCAGAAATCATACTTTCTTTTCAAGCCTATGATACACTAAATACTATGCATGGTCTTAGGCCTTCGTGTCTTTCTTAACTGCAAAAAAATGAATATATTCCATTATGAATCACCTATATGGGAAATAAAAAGCGATGGACATAGATAAGGCAAATTGGTTATGGAGGCAAGTTCGTCAAAATCGACCTAACCAGAAATTTATTCTTTAAAAGAGGCTATAAATGGAGAATTCAGAACATAGTAGATGGCATTCTCAATTCAGCAAATCAAGGATGAAATCATCAAGAAGAAGAGAGGTATAACATGACGATAAGAGTCTTGTTTGATAGCCAAGGATGACTTGCCTGCGCCTAATCTTAATTGGGTTGTGGTTCGCATTATTTGCATATATATGAACACAACCTTTAGTAGGTTTTCAGGCAGTCACCTTGGCTAATTTGACAGGTTCTTCTTTGTCATGCTAGACCTTCTCTTCTCTTCTCTTCTCTTCTCTTCTTCCCCAACCAACAAGTTATTGCTTCTACGTATGCATATATTGGAGGTGGAAATTGGAGAGGAAGAGAAACCTTACATGAAGATAAGAATCTATTGTTTGTAGCCAAGGATAACTTTCCTGATCCATGTTCTTATATGCATGATTCCCTTTGTGGCTTCAGGCAGTCTCCTTGGCTATGCTGACAAATTCTTCTCTCTCATGCTAGGCCCTCTCTCTTCTTCTGTATGAAGCTTCTCTTGTCTTGCCTCAGTCATTGTCACAGGTATACATGCAGACTAAAGAGTTTGTTTTCACCTGCCAGGACACAAATTGCCATAGCAGCTCTAAATATCATCTTTTGGAAGGAAAATATAATTAATTATAAGAAAATTTCATTATAATGCAAAATTTTTTCTTAAAAAAATAACCCTTTCAAGTAAGCAACAAGACCTGTTTCTATTGAGCTGCGATGCATTATTTTTATCTTGCACTCGAAAGATAAAATTGTGAGTGTGGGAGTGCAGTCCTATGTACTGGGCTAGAAAAATGGATTAACCAAGATAGACTAGCATGGAATATATATATATATATATATAAGCTCCAAATGAATTTTGAAAATATATAAAAAAGAATGAGATTATTAAAATATTAGCCCAATAACTAAACGAATTATTCAATATTCATTAGTTAAAATAACTCTATTAAATTTCCTTGAGAGAAAAAGCCTATATATAAATCTAAAACCATTTTATCTTGAAAATTATGGTAAAATAAATATTCAGAGATGATGAACAAAATTTTTTGACAAATATCTATGAGTTATGTTCTTTTTTTTTTTAGAAAAATTATTCATAAAATTTAACATTTTTTTCCAATTGTTCACATATTTATTATTTGTTCTATTAAGTCATAACAATGAGTACTATATAATTTTAACTAAAATTGTAGGAATTTCCAGGAGACTACTTTATCACCAATTATTTTAACTTTATGACACTATACTTATATACACATAAATATCTATATTTGTAAATTATAATTGTAAATAAAAATTTTAAATCTGGAATCAATAAATGTAAACAACTAAAAATATAATAGAAAGATAAAATGATATCTCATAATTTTATGTAATAATATTTTTTTTAAAAATAGAACATACGGGGAAATATCTAGTTATATGTTAACGCCTAAAGCCAGTGGCGACGCCACATTGTTGTGAGGGGAGCAATTGCCCCCTTCCTCCCCCCACACCCCCACCCCCCCCCCCCCCCCCCTCCGGGCCTTATTTTTTGTTAAAAAAAATTATTAATTTGAAAATATTAAATTTAGAAATATCTTCCCTTATAATTTAATATTTGCACCAGAAATTTTTAACTTTTTTATTGAAATACCTCTAAATTTTAACTTAAATAAAAAGATAAAAATATTTTAACTTTTGTCATCTTTGTACTTTTAAAAATAATATCTTTATGATTTATAGGCAAAAGAAATAAAATTATAAAGAGTTGAACAAAGTCAAATAAAAAGAAGGTAAATGATAAAAAAAAATAAAAATCAATTAAGGATTTGAGAATAAAATGAATAATTTTATATTTGCATTTAGATTTTTCATTTTTTAAGTTTTATCTTCTAATTTCTTTAAAAAAAGTATTACAATTTTATGTAGTTTTTAAGTACTCAAATCTATTTTATAAAATTATTTTCTTTACCCTCAACTTTTTCTGTAAATATAATAAAACACAAAAAAAAAATATATTGATAATTTGTATCATAATTGTAAAGTTTTATTAATTTTAATGATTAAATAAGTTGTTATAATTATCATTAATTTTTAAAATTGTTAAGGTCATATTATTAAATTGATGTTATTGTGATTCTAATACATGGGTTCCTCTCAAATTTTAATTTTATTGCAATGGGATAAATCATAATTACCATATTTAATTCCTAAAATTATTAAAAATCATGATATTGTAATTTTTATAAGTTTGTTTTAGTTGAATTTTTCCTTTTCATGCTAACAAGAAACAATAGTTATGATTTTATCATACCAGTATTAATTAATTTTATTTTTGGAAAAGAAAAAACTAATTTTTAATTTAATAATCAAATAATTTCATAAATATATTGTTGTCTTAAATATTTAATTTAACTGTTTAACATTTTAATAGAAGATATTTCTCGTTTTGCCATTTATGGTATTTTAGAGAGTAAATTTTAACTATAAAATTATATAAAATTTAATTGAATTTCATATTTTAACATTGACTTTAACTACAGTACCACGTCAAAGAGAATTGAATATTAATTTTTTATTGAATGAAACTATGAAATATATTTTTAAATTTTAATTCCTAAATTTAAACTAAAAAGGCTATTATACAATATTTTTGTAAATAAAAATTTGCTTCCCTTACTCTCAAATTCTGGTTTTCCACTGCCTAAAGCAGATAATAATCGACGAGAAATCATGATCTAAACCAATACAGAAATTACCCACATATATATATATATATATATATATTCTCACAATAGAAATGAATCAGATCAGATCGAGACCTTTATTCTGGTGGGCGAGATCACAAGAACATAACTTTTGGCGTCCACCTCAAACGGATTGACAGTTTGACAAAGATAGGGAAGTGTACAATTTGATGCAATTTTGGGAAATTTTTAAAATAAATGATCAATTTCCGATATACAAATTTTTAAATCAAATTAAACTGTTTTAATTTCTATATCAAATAAAGTTATATATATTTTAATTAATTTATTTTTTTTAAATAATTAATTATTAGTCTATTCAATAAAAAATGACAAACGTTTTCCTTAATTGATAATTAATTATATCTAAATTTTCTAATTTTATACCATATATCGCAACATTTAATATTGAAACCAATTATAATCAAAACCTCAAAATCAATTTGAAAATTTTTGAATTTTGTTAACTAAGTAGTAATTAATAATAAAAAAAAATTAAAAAAATAAAAATTTATAATAATACATTTTGTTATGATTAATAATTTTTTTTCCAAATATACACACTTAAATCATTGAAAATTAAATCATTTTGTGATAATACAATTATAAATAAATATATAATTTAATTTAGATTGAGTATATCGAGAAGGTCTATTGACTTAGTTTAGTTAATGAGGTCTATACTAAGTTTTTTTTTTAATCTAATTTTAATAAAATTTTATTTATAAAAATATTAATTATTCTTCTATATTTGTATAATTATAAATAAAGATGTGATTTAATTTTTAAATAATTTTAAAATTTCATTTATCAAAGACTAAGTCCTGTTTTTCAGCAGTTTTAGTCCTTAATGGCACACCTCTTTATATTAGGCTATACATTTAAAATATTTAAATAATTTTTGGTAATTGCGTTTGAATTCTAAAATTTAAATTTAATATTTAGATTTTAAATGTTTAATTTAAAATTTAAAATTCATAAATTTAAAAATTTTTTATTTGACTAATAAAAAGAATTTTCATATAGGTGCCTGACATAGTTGATTCATTTTATTGTAATGGGACGAATTTGAAATAATAAGTAAAAGTATTTATTTTTAATTTTTAATTTTTAAGCATGTCATAAATATATGAGATTTAAATCAAATTCAAATTTAAATTTATTTTTGTTTATAATCTTTAAATAATGTAATTAGTCAAAATTTAAATTCATACGGTCAAATTCTGCAATCCAAATATAGTATTAAAATACTTCTCAATAAAGTTGAGAGTCAGACTTCATTTTGAATAAATCATTTTAAAAAAATAATTAAATTTTAATATAATCATACTTTATTTTTATTTCTTTTAAAATGAAATTTTTTAAGTTAAAAATAATTAAATTCTTTCATTTCAAATATTAGAATAAACAAAAAATTCAATTAAATTGAATTCTTGTGAAATTTTACTTTTCAAATAGCAGGTGATTAATAATAATAAAAAAAAGACTTTCATGGTTAAAGTCTGACTACTGTTGGATTTTCATTTCATATCAAATACTGATCATGATATGGAATAATAGCTTTATTAAATAAGTTCTCTTTAAGTTGAATGTTTGAGGGTGGTTGATTTAGGGATGGCAAAAGTTTCTAAACCCGACCCATCTCGCTACACCTAGAACCCGATCAATTTTCTTTAGCCCAGTCCCAACCCTGATTTGTGCAGAACGGGAACAGGAAGACCTTCTCCCCACCTCAAAATCCCGTAAACCACTCTGCACAATAATATATTAAATATTATAATTTTAACAAAATATATAAATATATCATTAAAATAATATGTAAAACTTACATTTCTAATTATATTTTATTTTTTAATAAATAAATTTATATTATATATTAACAAATTAAAATGAAAAAAAAAAATGCTCCGCTGGAAAATTCACCTCGGCCCGCACCCCTCAGAGAATATCCCACTCCGATGCCAAACTCCTCTGGGACGGGGACGATAAGAGCGATCCCCACTCCCGACCCATCCCATTACCATTCCTGGCAAGCTTTTAATTGGACCTATTTTATAACTTTTTTCCTTATTTTTTTAATAAAATCTTATCAGTATTGTACGTGTCTCCTTACCCGAAACCTATTTTCAGAAATCAGACTTTCTTTGAAGCCTGTGGTGCACTAAATGCTATGGATACATGGCCTTTTAAGCCTTCGTGATCTATCTTCATAATAAATAAAAAAAGAGAATATATTCCATTTTTTTTATAAGTCTAATATTTTATTAGATAATAATCTAGGGAAAACTTATCAGAATAAGTCAAATTAAATCCTGATCATAAGAATCAAAATCCATACAACCAATATGGGTCAACTATATGAGAAATAAAAAGTGATGGATATGGATGAGGCAAAAGTTTGTTAAAATCGTCCCAATCAGAAACTTATATTCTTTCAAATGCTATAAATAGAGAATTCAAAATATAGCAAATGGCATTCCCAATTGAGCAAATTAAGCATGAAATCATATTCAAGGAGAAGAGGTGTCTAACATGAAGATAAGAGTCTTGTTTGATAGCCAAGGATGACTTGCCTGCTCCTAATCATGATTGGGTTGTGATTTGCGTTATTCATATATAAACACAACCCTTGACTAGGTTTTCAGGCAGTCACCTTGGCTAATTTGACAGGCTCTTCTTTGTCATGCTAGACCTTCTCTTCTCTTCTCTTCTCTTCGTCCCCAACCAACAAAGTATTGCTTCTATATATCTTGGTGGGAATGATTAATGTAAGCATATTGGAGGTGGAAATTAGAGAGGAAGAGAAGCCTTACATGAAGATAAGAATCTTCTCTGGTAGCCAAGGATGACTTGCCCGATCCATGTTCTAAGAGGTTTCAAGGCTATAATTTATATATGCATGATTCCCTTTGAGGCTCCGGGCAGTCTCCTTGGCTATGCTGACAAATTCTTCTCTCTCATGCTAGGCTGTCTCTCTTCTTCCATACGAAGCTTCTCTTCTCAGTTTCACAGGTATAAATTATGCAGACGGCAGAGTATGTTAATTTGCATCTTCCAGGAGATATATGTTCAAAATGTTAATTGGAACCATATAGAAATTGCCACAGCAGCTCTAAATTTCATCATTTAAGTAAAGAGTGAATTAAAACATCGAGATTTCAAAAGGGAATTCCTGATAACGGAAATTTAGTTGCGACGTTAAATTTTTCCTATTCTTATAAAAAGGGTTCCTGAGGTTTCAAAAGAAATATTTTTGATTCTTAAAAAGTAAAAATAATATGAAATATTAAAATGTAATTTCAATTCAGATGAAGAAATAAACAGTTAATTTTCTTAAAATATGAGGGATTAAATGATATGTATGATATGGAAGAACTATTAGGATCATGGAATAAAAGAAGAAAAGAGACAAGTAGCATGACGAGATGTGGAGATAGGGGCATAAGGAGATATGCATATTATCAGAAACTCGAAGAGATCTTCGGATTCAAACTTTAAGGGTTTTTTCTTTTTTTTTTTTTATATATATACATAGAAACTAAAATTTAAGGGTTTGAATGTAGAAAATCCGGATGAGAACGCCTCTTTGTTACAAACAGATCAAACCTAATCCAATAAGTTAGGAAATACCTACCAAAAAAATTTAAGGGTTTGATTGACAAATTTAGTGCTGAGCATTTGGTTTAAATTGTACCGAATCATCAAAACAGAATTAACCGAATTATTTTATTTTAGAAACCGAACCAAATCGAAATGAATGAAAAACGAGTCGAACTAAACCACTCTATTTTGGTTCGGTTCGGTTCGAACCGATCAGTTTTTGAGTTTTGATGGATATTTTAAATTTAGACTCGATTTTTAAGTTATTTGGTATGATTTTAACATTTATTTGAACCTAATAACCATTAATCAATGAAATTAAGCAATTTATATAAAAAAAATTACATATAATTCATAAATTTCCTATAAAAATAAATCAATTTAAAAATCAATAAAGCAGCTCGATTTGGTTCAGTTCAATCGATTTTTCTCTCTAAAATCTAATCGAAATTTTTAAAATTTAAAACCGAATCGAACCAAATTATTTTATAAAAACCGAATTGAATTATAAAATTAAAGTGGTTCGATTCAGTTTATTCGATTCAAACCGAACAGTATTGACAATCAATTCTATAATTCAAATAACTTGATGTAAAAATTAACTTATTTGGATTGATGTAAATTAAAATTTTAATTTGAAAATTATAGTAATTAAAACTAATTTTCCATTAAAAATTAATATTTTAATTCAATTAAATTGACGAAATCCGAATAACTCACAATTCAAAATATTTTGAACTCAAACTCACCCGACTCAATTTGTTTGCTGGTTCTATATTCCAGTGATAGGCCATTCTTTTAATGAATGGATGTGATAAGAAAATTTCATTACAATGCAGTTTTCTTAAATTTTTTTTTTTTTTATAATTGATTTCGATTAAAATTTAAATTTTTAAAAATTATTTTTTATTAGTTTCTGATGCAGGGCGTACACAGAATTGAAAATAACAAGAAGTTTGAATTTTAAATAATCATATAATTATTATAATTAATAAAAATTTATGTATTATAGTTTTATCATCAGCATTCATTATTGTTGATAAATTACAAATTTTATTAATTTTAAATAATAAAAAAATAAATAATTCATAAATCGTAATAACATTTATTGTAGTATTTTTTTTTTAGCTGGACTAAATTTAAATAATTAATTTACGGTCTGAGAGTTTAAAAAATAAAGTGCCATAGAAAAATTTAATTTAAATTTAAGAGTTTAAGTATATATAGAGATTTTTTAAACTAATTAATATTTTAAAATAATAATTTATAATTATTATAAAAAATATTATAAAAAAACATAATCTTATAAAATTTTATCAAATATCAGCTTTCACCAAGCAACTAAAACCCTTATGCAAACTTGTGAACGGATATAAAAGTTAGGATTTCTGTGTAACGTTTAAAATTATATCTAGCGTTTGATTATAAACATAAAAATCTATAAATTAAAAAAAAAATACAACCATTAATTTTTAATTTTTCTTGTTATTAAACATTCTTATTTTAACTACGAAAATTTTTTGTCTAAACTCGATCTATCATATACTCAAGATATAAATATATGGGATTTATATATTTAAATTATTTTAATTTCTAAATAAAAAAAATTATATAATTTAATTTATTTTTTTTAGATTATTAATTTGTTTCCATTTTATTTAATGGTCATTAATTAATAGGCAAATCTTATAATTAATAAAATTCCATTATTGATTATAATTTAGATCAAGATGTGATTTAATTTTTAATTATTGTTAAATTATAAATGAAATGAAGTAATTTAATTGAATTAATTTATAAAAGACGTAATAGACTGAATCTACCTAAAAATTTATTCATTAACACAATCATTTAATTAACAATGGTACGTTATTATTTGGGTAGGATGCTTTATTTTCTAAATATTGCGTTAATATGATATATGAATTAACTTTTATACACTATGAGCTTAATTTTGTGTTTGATGAATGCTAATTTATCATGAGCTTAAGAGGGAAAGAAATAAGAGGAAGCAAATTACATGTTCATGCATGCATAGGGAAGGGCATATATTCCATGATGGGCAACTCCACAAGATTGGTCATTGGAGGAGGCAAATTGGCTATGGATAGCCGTAGAAACAATATGAATCTAAGCTATTTTTTTATTTTATTAGAAAGGGACTTAATTGATTAATATATTGGTTGTATTTTGTTGCTTAATTTGTAGTTTTTTTCTTTCTTTTCTTATGATGTGAAATGAGAAACACCATTTAAAGATCTTTTCTTAAGAAAAACAATGTGCAAACATTCAATTAAATACCTTATCAATTAATTTTAATTCTACATTATTAAAATAGAATATAAAATTTTAAGTTTAAATTTTAATTAAAACTAAATAAATAAAATACACTAAAACTCAATGCAGAATTTTTTTTTAATTCTTCAAAAAAAAGATTGAAAAATATCAAAATTTGACATCTTACTCATTCACATAGGTATTAAATTATTTGATTAGTCTAACGACTCAAAGTAGGTAATCCTCACTAACATTATGACTGATTTTGATGAGGAATTTAGCATCATCATTGTATAAAACTAAATGCTTTATTAATAACATTATGACTGATTTTGATGAGGAATCAATTATCACTATTAAATTGATGAAGATTTGATAATTTGATAATATGACTTATTGTATAAAACTAAATGCTTTATTAATAATTTCTATGTGTCTAGACACTACAAGAAAAAAAGGGCAAAAAATTAATTTCAAAACATTAAAAATCAATTAATTTTTAATTACAACTAAAATTTAATATGACAACGAAACATTCAGTCTATAGTCATCGTATTTATAAATAAATTAAAAATAGAATATAACATCGGTTTTAAATTTTAAAACTATTTTGAAACAAAATGTTAATTTCAAAATTCAAAATGAAATGAATTTTCTTTCTAAATCCATTTTAAATTAGAAATTGATATTTTTCGATTTCTATTAATCTGAAATGGATTTTCATTTCTAATCAATTTTTAATGTATGAAATAAGTAAAAATATTTTTTAAAATCAAAATATGTTTGATTTTTAAATAAAAATTAAATTTTTATTTCTAAATATGATAAAATAAAAAATAAATTCTTTTTTATTTTAAAACTAAATGTTTTGCAGTTTTGAATTAGAAAAAAAAAATTTTATTTTTAGTTTGTTTTAAATAATTGTAAAATTTTTTATTTTTTTTATAAACACTATTTTCTATATTGATGCTTATAATATATTTTTTACTTTTTTTTTTCTTAGTAAGCTTGTAAGCTTGTTCACATTCTCATTGAGTACGAATGACAATAAGTAGGGTATTTTCAAAAGTCAATTGATTCGAACCATAACATAATTAATATTTTCAAAACTCAAATTCATCTAAAATCTGATTAAAATTTATTCTCAACTACTGAATTCATTCCAAACTCGATTATTATTATTCAAAAATTACCCAAGCCTATTTTATTTTATATATTTTAATTAATAATCTATATAAAAAAATTATTTATATTAATAATTCATATTTTAAAATTTTAATAATTTTATAAAATATTTAAATTTTATTATAAATAAAATATTATAAATATTATTTTAAAAAATATATATTTTATATTTAATTAAATATTTATATAAAGGAGTAGATACCCAACATATAAATCCGAATATGATTCAAGCCCACCATGAGAATTATTTTTTAAATTCAAATTCAATTACATACTATTCAAATCCATCATATTAAAATTTGATCGGATTGAGTACTCACAAAAATCTGATTGTTGTTATCCTATTATTGAGAATTAGGGCATCACACCTACATATATTTAGATATAATTCACCACACTTATATTAAGATAAAAGTTTAATTTTTTTTTTTATGAATTAGAACATATAATATAAATATATCATTGATCCCATATTACAATAAATGCTTTGAACTCTCAACTTTTCAAACATTGTGAATCATTTATCATTGAATCGATTTATTATTCATCATATATTTTTATAATATTTATTATTGACCACATTAATAATAATATTAATTAGATATTTTATATAATACAGAAACTAACCATAATTAAATGGAAGTGATTGCAAATGAAAACTATATGCATTTAAATAATATCACATATATATATATATATAAACTTACAATGAAAAATAGCTTCTTAGAATAGAAAGTCAACCAGGCAAGACCTAACTTTTGAACGGCATTTTTCTGATAAATTAATTAATTATAAAAATTTTATCAATTTAACGAAAAGAAAAATTCCTCACAAAAAAACTTGGGTCATATTTTTTCAAAAATTTAATAGATAATATCTAATAAGCCATAAACCTATTATTATAACTTTTTAATAAATTTTACCACGTATAATTTATCTATCAAAAATTTTAAAAATATTAAGTGTTTTTTTACATGCAAAAGTTACTTTTTTTTATTAGTTTATAAATTTCTCGTGATTAACGTAATTTCAAAAGATAAATGGTAAAATTTTGTTAAATTATCTTATTTTTCATAACAAAATAATTTTACTCTATAATAAAAAGCAAGTAATCAAAAAATTATATATATATATATATTAACTATAATTTTTATTAAAAAAAAAGTCTATCTTCAATTTTAAAAAGTCATATCTCATCCTTAAATTTTTATAATTTAAAAAAATCAAATACATAAATTAATTCTTAATCGTTACTCAAAAAATTGAGTGATACCTTCAATTAGTCCCATTTTTTCTTCAATTTTAATATTAAATAGAATAACAATATTCACTTAATTTTATTTTTTAAAAGTTAAGATATGAGATAGGATAATTTTTAAACGTCACAATACCACTAGACTAATGGTTAAATTTTGATTTCAACCTAAAAAATAATAAACTTTCCCCCCTACAATTAAGTCGTCCTCTAATTAATTGATCTATATTTATCTTAGTTATTAGCTTTTGTGTTGGCGTTCAATGCTACTAAATCTTAGATTATAAGGAATAATAGAAAGAAAAAGAGGCAAATATAGGATGGCCAAGTGAATATATTCCATCATGGGCAAATCTATACGAAGGGTCTTGTGGAAGAGGCAAATTGGTTATGGAGAGCCATATATATTGTCAGTAGCCATATGAATCTGCTCTTTATTCCTTTACTGCAGCTATATAGATAAGAGGATTTCTTAGCATGTTAGATTTATGACTCAAAATTCTAATAAGATATGGAGAAATATTTTTAAATAAGTTGGAGAAATATTCTTAAATATGATGATGAATTTTTTTTTTATATTAGAGTAGAATTTTTATTTTCATGTTATTATTAAATTGAGTTATGTTTCTAACTAGATTAATATTGAAGTGGCTAACATTATAAATAGGAATATTGTGGAAAGGTTTTGACTTTTACCCAAAAAAGAAAACGTTTTTACCTATTGAGGAGAATGACACTTGTCTATTGTAGTCCCATGAAGAAGTAGAAAGTTCAGCCTAAAATGGAAGGACATAAAATTTAATTTATGTTCATTGGTAAGAGGTATCTTGTCCGTATAGTTGAAAATACTATTTGTAGTATAGTAATTAAAGTAATAAATACATTAAAATTATGTCTGGAGGAAAATAAAAACATTAACTAATATATTTACTATTGGCAGTTTTATTATGAAAGTTTTCTTAAGTACAATCGAGTTAATGAGTAATATTAATTTATAATAGAAGCTGTAATGTTTGTGAATATATATATGAAGAAGATGAACTGCATGAATATTTGTATTTTGTGTATTTAATTTATTTATTTCTAATTTACATACTTCTGACGGTTCACAACAATATATATTATCAACATAACTATGAGTAAGAATTCAAGATATATAGGAATTAGATTGGCCTTTCTTGAAAGATAAAAGTCTTGTTTGGTAGCCACGGAAGACTTGATTGCTCCTACCCAAGTTGCATTTTGTTATGAAGCTTAGATTACATTATTATTATACCTGCTTGCAAAGCCTTTACTTGGGTTCTGAAGCAATCACCTAATTTTAAAAATTCCATATAGCCAATTGCTTTCTTTTATATATATATATATTGGCCACAATATGTCTACTAGTAAAATCTAGGGTTAAATGAAACAAAATTGTTCCAAGGCTTCATAGAATAAGAGAACCAAAATGATGACATATTTCAGAAAGCCTCTGCAAAAAGGCCTCTATGTGGAAGTTTTTGCTATCATGAAAACAAAGCAGGGACGAGATCTGATTATAAATATGGGCAACAGCCTTGAAATTGATTTCCTTTTTAGTTGGAGGGGAGGAGAGAGAGAGAGATATGTAAACGAGGAAAAAGACATTGATTTTTATTGAAGGCTCAATGCCAGTTACAGAGACAATTACAACACTATATCTTCTGTGATGTTGGCATTGCCAAGGAAACTCCACTGCCTGCAGCTAAATCCTTCCATTGTTGAGTTATTGTTTTGATCTGGGTGAAAAAGTTAACTCCAGCCTTTCCTGCAATTCAGACAATTTTCTCTTGTTTAGTAAATTCAACAATTTTTGGTTGCATTGCCACCTTTACTGGGAAAGGCCTCTGGAATAAATCATTTATAAGAAGAGAATTCCACTGAATTCTAAAAAAATAAAGCTTGATTTCTATTTCTTTTAAAATGAAATTTTGTTTATGAATTTTTTCATTTCAAATATGAGAATTAACAAAAAAAAAAAATCGAATTGGATTCTTGTAAAATTTTACATTCCAAACAAGAGAAAAAATAATTGGTACAAGATGTGCAAGAACGAAAAGCATGGCAGAAGCAATAAGTTTTTGCTCAATGGTGCGAGAATGGCTGCCAAGATTGCGAGGTCTCAAGTATAAAACCCATTCAAAGCCCAATAAAATAAAAAAAAAAAAAAAAAAAAGAAGCAAGGTAGAGAGTTGATATTACCATAGAAATTAAGATCTCCTGCAAAAGATGCCTTGGAGCCAGTGAATGAGAAAAAGGGTAATGGAACTGGTATAGGAACATTGATGCCAACCTGCATCAAAATGAATCATCTCAAATAAGTATTCTTAAATATGATCATGTTAAACAAGAATGAAACTTCCCTGTAAACTCAGATTCAGATAAATTCAACAAACCAAGGCAAGGAATTGCAACAACATATCATTTCTAATTCATTAAAGAACAAATCACCATGTTCTTATCACTCAATACAATCCATCAATATCAATAAGAAATGGGAATGTCTTAGCTGCTAAAATTATGGTAAAACTTGACTCCAGATTAGAATTTCAAATGTCACTCATTATGCAATGTTTTGCCCGTTATGTAATGGCTTTTGCCCTGCCAATTGGACTCTCCATGTTGTTATTGTGTTTAGGAATCACAATGAACACTGCCAAAAATGGCCATTATAGGACGCATCATGGGCATACCACAAGACCATTTTAAGTTGTCAGCAACCTTTTCTTTCCTAACCTCAAACAGCTTATTTTGACACCAAAATTCTTAATATCTGCCCTTGATTTTCAGTTACAAAATTTATAAATGAAACTTTTTTTTTGCAAGATAAATGTGATTTATATTGTTGTAGAATTAAGCATCGTTCTTATGATGCTATGGTCTTCAGTTTCACCTGCCCTGCCTCTATCTCAGTCTGGAATTTCCTTGCAGCTGCACCAGATGTAGTAAATATGGCAGCTCCATTGCCATATCTGCAACAGGAGTATTACCACATGTAAAGAGACTAGATGCAGAGAAAATGGTAATTTACAGGCTAAGGAAGTCATAGTTGAGGATATACTTATTTCTATTGACAATGTCAATGGCTTCTTCAAAGCTATCAGCCTGAGGGTTAAAACAAGAATAATAAAAGATACATATTAATAAATCACCATTCCAATCCACACAGGAGAAGGAAAACAAAAATTCCTTCAACTCACCTTCATGCATAGGAAAACCGGCCCAAAGATTTCCTCCTGCAAAGGTCATAAGCAAAAGTCAATCTTTTGCACACATTCAAGGTCCATGTCCTTCTGTCTGACCTACAGATTTTCCAAAGTCCAGTTTACTGAAAAGCATGAATAATACCTTGTAGCACTCCATATCAGCTGTGACACCTGATAAGATAGTAGGACCAATAAAATTGCCCTGCTCATACCCTGGAACCTGGTTGAAACCATCAATAAATTGGTAAGTAGAACATTTCATCTTTACAAAAGCTGAAAATCTGTCATGTTGATGAAGAATAAAGGACTCCAAGGATCAAAAGGACCCTCGAAAGAAAAGCACCGAGTCAAATTTTCAGCTACTTCCTACAATGAAAAATTAGAGTCGCCCTCTTAATGTTTTCAAACTACACCATAATTTCCAGTAATAATATATCCTTCATGTCTGAAAGTGTGTATTATCCTCACCAGAAACGAAATACCAGTTTGATTACCCCATTCTTATCAGCAATGATGTATCTGGTGCTTGTAACAAAATAATGATGCGGAAAATTAAATAAAGATACCACTATGTTTCTTCCATCAAGGAGAAGTTTGGCTCCACTTTCAACACCACTTTGAATTAATCTGTGAATTCGTTCCTTGGCCTGCAAATGCAGAAGTTAAGACAACTTTCGTTTTCATTATTTTATCATCTGAAGTAGTAGTTGTGCAATCAACTAGCAAGAATATCGAAACATGTACCATACCTGTTTGCTAATCACTGGACCCAAGTCTGCATCAGGCACTGTTCCAGCATTTACTTTCAGAGCCTTTGCACGTTCCACCAGTTTATTCTCCCTGGAAAACAAGGGAAAAAATTGCCATGATACTACAATACCATTATTGATAGCCTACTTTAAGTTTCCTTGATTGTGAACTGTGTCAACACAATATAATGGCAAACAAGTGTAGCTCTTCAAGTGCTCATATGCATAAAGCACACTAAAAGAAAGTGAAACAATTAGTAGAAAATATTAACATTAAGTCAAGGTTTTAGTCTTCAAAATGAAGAGAAACTAAATTAAAACCATGCAAATTGAAAGGCATAAGAATCTGAAAAAATGAAAAGGATGAAGAGGAAAAAACATAATACCATGGTTGTGAATCTCCAACAAAAACTACCGTGCTCAGTGCCATGCAACGCTGTCCAGCAGCGCCAAAACCAGCAGCAACTAGGGCATTTAAAGCAGCATCCATGTTCGCATCAGGCAAGACAATTGCATGATTCTTGGCTCCCATGTTGGACTGAACAAAATAATTATAAAGCCAGACATCAAGCATTGCAAAGCAATCATATTGTCCCTAAGATACTGGATAGTTACTAGCAAAGAAAATGAAGTGCACTTACCTGAACGCGTTTCCCTTTGGCTGATGCTCTTGCATATATGTGCATGCCAGCCTTTGGACACAGCAACAAGAAAGTAAAATGTGTGAAACTATAATACAAGTATCACCATGTAGATGGAAAAAAATAATAATAAATAAATAAAAAGAGGCTGACCAACTATGCTGCACATCCAGTCAAGAGATTGATTATTCATTAAAAAAAATAGTACACATTTCATAAAAAGAAAATAGTATAAGACTGCTGCTAATAGATATCAGGCAACGAAAACTATAACAATACTAGAGATGAATTTACTTCAAGAAACCTAGACTATCTTCTGTCAATTCATTTTGTCTATTGAAAATGCAGAAATGTGTTTATATGCTGAAAATGCAGTACTGTTTCCTAATGTTGGAAACATAGAGATCATGAACTTTGACTCTTTAAAAATTATTTTAAAATGGACTAATGGATTCTAAGCATAATGTGTTCATTTATTTATCAAGCAGTAAACAAAATCTTAAAAATTTTCTGCATTTTGGAAATTTTCCACAAGCAAGTATGCTCTGGGGATTCCCAACTTGCAAAATTTGAGATGATATATAAAAATCACATAGGAATTGGAACATGGACACAAACAGCAATGAGTAACTTACAATATTGGAACCAACAAAAGATATAGCTCTGATGTTGTCATCATCACAAATAGCATTAACAACATCCTGCCGCAAAATTGAAACATTTTAGGAAACAAATTTTCTTAATGGTAACATGAATTACCACCAATTACCAGAAATTGTAAGTTCACATCTTAGAATATAATATGTGGAGCAAACATAACTCTTTGCAGGCATGTTATATCTTTGCAATAATGCAGACATGCTAAAAAGTCATCCAATTGAAAACCTAAACTCCTTAAAGATGTAATTAAAATATTCAGTATGTTCTTTGCATTTTTGCAGGAAAGGACAAAAGGAGCCAATGAAGCTTCAAAGAGCTGAATAAGTGAAGAGGAGCTTATTGTTCAGTAATAGCATACATTGGTACCATGAACGATGTTCAAGACACCATTAGGCAGACCAGCTTCCATGGCTAACTCTGCAAGCGTTATAGAAGCTCCTGAAAACACCAAAAAAAGAAAATTATAGATGAGAGAACAATATGAATGTAATTCTATTTCTCAAGGTCACAAATATAACTAAATAATCTTATGGAAAATAACAAAAAAAATGGTATAACCAAGAAAACTGCCTACACTCATTTATTGAAGTCCATGCATTTTAGGTCTTATATATTAGAACACAGACAGAAATGGTGCTTATAAAACCTTATATCTGATTCAGAATACAAAAAATTTCAGTAAAATGTCTTTCCTGATTCCAAACTGTATTAAATTGGAAACAATTCCAAACAGCACCACACATTATTTGCTTTAATGTATTCAGAAAAGGTTTGCAAACATGTAGCAATAAGATGCACAGAATATGCAACTCTGACTAGTAGAAAGGTAAATAGATACCCCCTCTACCCATAATGTTTGTTCTCCAGCCCAGAATTTGCCAGGACTTCCAACACTCGTATTCCAATTTATATTAGTGAAAATAGCAAAAAAGCCTCTGTGACATGGGGGAAATTTTTAAATATTAACATTTACAAGGACAACTATTATAGATAGAACAAGAAAGGATTAGCACTACATGTGATGGGAGTAAACAAATGGCAAAACAAAGTCCTAGCTTCCATGCACTATTAGTATAGGAGGATGAGATCTCACAACTATGGCAAACACCACCCTTCTCAATCCCATTTGCCTAAAACATACAATGGAGACTACACTTTCTCTGCAACCAACCTCTAACAAGTTATTCATGATATATCTACATTTTTTTTTCCTATTATGTAATTGTTACAGTCCCATGGGAGAGATAACGCTTTACAATATTAACAAGTTAGCACTCACCTGGATCTTTCTCTGAGGGCTTTAAGACAAATGTATTACCACATGTAACTGCAAGAGGGAACATCTGCAATAAAATAAAATTAAAAAATTTTCCTTTACTTTTGTTTGGGAATCAAAAAAGATTGATTTCCGACAGCCAGAAAGCCAGCTAATTTTTGCATACTCATGACAATTAAAAACATAATATGAAACAATAAATTAGAATAGTTAACTGTTCTGAGTTCTGACTCATATTAAACAAAACATTCACAGTTCAGCCTCACGAAAAACAAGATGTGCAAGTATCATAATACATAGTTAAGGATCGGTCAAAGAATTAAAAGTAATGTTAGGAATAGAAAAGAGAACAAAAAATGCAAATCATTAATAAGAATTTAGAATGCTTTACCCATAAAGGAATCAGCGCAGGAAAATTGAAAGGGCAAATCCCAGCACACACTCCAAGTGGCTCTCTAATGCTATAGGTATCAATTCCATTTGACACATTAGGGACATACTCGCCCATTTGCAGAGTTGCCATTCCACAAGCATGCTCCACGACCTCTATATGAGAAAGTGAAAGAATAGACACAAGAAATCAACAATTAAGTTCAATAATTTATCACCACAAAAACTTCTCAAACAAAAAAAGGGAGGGAATATGAACTAACCAAGCCCACGGAACACATCACCATGTGCATCCTTCAAAGTCTTCCCCTGTTCAGTAGTAATATTCATCGCAAGCTTATCCTACAAGAAGATAGCTAGGATTCTGTTAATAAAAAATTGAAGATTTCTGTTTGTAAAATGATAAAATCCAATGCAACGAGGCAAGAAAAAACACATGCTTACAATGTCTCTACGAATAAGCTCTTGGAGCTTGAACATAATGCGTTGGCGGGTCGTCACTGGTGTGTTACGCCAAGATGGAAAAGCCTGCTTTGCTGCAGACACTGCAGCTTTGAACTCTTCATTTGTAGTCAAAGGAACTTGTGATACAACTTCTTGCGTTGCCTATCACAAAAAACTGAAATCAATCAGAACCCAAAAAGAACAACTACTTGCAACAATATATTTAATATAACACAGAAAACAAAGTTCTAAGTACTCACAGGGTTTATCACATCAATGGCTGTAGATGATTGCGAATCAACAAATGTGCCTCCAATGAAATTTGGTACCCTCTGATACAATTCATTACCAATGAAATGATACAAAAAACACTCATTGAATTAATATTTCAATAGCAAGGAACTTAAGGCTATGGAATTAAACTTTGGGTTTGACTTTTAAACTAAGAAAAACTATAAAAAGAAATTGTTTTCACATTGAAAATTTTCTAGTAATTACAAGTCTGTATAACTTCAAATTAATCTGTGTAAATATTTTCCAGATACTAGACCCAAAAGACTAAACTTTGAATTCAACTTCCATGGGGAGCAAAATCGCAGTTAGTGGTTTAATGATAAATTCCTTTTTCAAATTTCAACTCTTTTAATTTCTCAAAAATATATTTGTCAAGAAAGATATTTCAACTATAAAAGGTGCGAAATTCAGAAATAGGGGAAAAAGTTAAACATTACACATAAGTTACGTTCCTTATTTAAGTTCTTATGATCTGAATGAAGAACTCAATTAAACAACAACAAAACTAACTCCCTAAAATTTCTCCAAATGAATTTGTTTGAAAGAACTTAATTCAGCAAGAACAACTCGACTATAACAAGATATTTACATACAGCTCAGAACAGCAAAGTTCCAAACTGAGAAAAAAACATAATTTCCCTGGTCTTTCCCGATAACCAAGCAGCCCATAATACTCTTAAGCTCAAATATCTCATATTTCCCTTCATCCACTAAACCTGAGTGTGTATATATATATATATATATATATATATATATATATATATGAAAATATTACCATAGGTTTTCGCTTGCTGGAAGAAGGCTGAGCAGAGAACCTCAAAGCAAGGATCTGAGGACTGAAGGCCTTCAGATTTCTCACTGAAAACAGATAAATACACACAAAATCAGAGTTCAGTATCATTTTGTAACTCAAAATTCAATTAGCATTTGATCAAAAGCATTCAAAACCTCGCTGAATTGAAAATTGAAGCAACATCTCTTTGCTCTTTCCTCCTCCCCTTATCTTTCTTTCACTGATTTGATGATTTTCTTCATGAATAAAAAGAGAGAGAGAAGAAGAAGAGACGTAAGATTTAGAGGAGAGTGACTTCTTAGAATCTGACCGTTGGATTTCGCTAAGAAATCATCTGACGGTAGATATTCAAAGTTGATGTTAATTTAATAAACATTCTTCCTAATCAGGACAATGTAGGTTGACATTTATCCAAAAGATACGTACATTAATTATATTACAAAGAATATAAAAATGGGATGTGTAAGTGTCATGATTTTAATTAAATTATCATGACTCTAACGGTAGTTTACTTTTATTTTTTTTTTTAAATTAATATTTTATTTAAAAATGATGATTATGCATAGCTACTAAAAAAAGATTATGATGTATTGGGCATAATAAAAAATGATGATTATGATGTCTTGTTCTCATCCTACCAGTAACACCTTCAATCCTAATAGTAATACTAATAACTAATAAACCCACACACATCTCACAAGAAACAGAATCACCAAGACCACCACATGTGATCAGGTTTGCAATTCATTTATTTTATACCCACCCCATTGAAGCTGATCCATCTCCCCATCCAACCCATAAATGAAAGGAAGCAACACAGCATATGCATGCACATGCGCACGTGCGTTTGCGCACCCACGAAAAGAAGAGTGAGCGACTAAGCTAAAAGAGGAAACAAATATGAACAATGAGCATGATTTCGTGTAGTCCGAAGCAACAGAAAAGGAGAATCATCAACCAATTTTTGCCTATTATATTGTGCTCAGGCTAACCACGCCACCCCTGCAGGTGCTGCAGGCTGCAGATGGAATATTACGTCCCATTGAAAAGCAGGGCGCAGGACGCTAGTTTTATTAGCGTACTGTGTGTTCGATTGTGTAGTCGCGTCAATTGGCAGGAGCTCGGGACACTAATATAATTAGCGTTCTGTGTATATTTCGTGGTGAATCTCCAGTCTCGTCCGAAGTCCCATCTCTAGTGAGCCGTTGGGGAAAGACAAGCGGGACGCTATTTTTATTCGCGTCCAGAGTTCATCCCACTCACTTTATCTCCCCTGCGCTCTCATTTACGGCATCCGTCTCTTACGCGATCAAAATTTTTCCAAGAAGCAGCTTACAGCCCTCAAAACGCTCGTTCATTCCTCATTTACACCATTGTCTCATTTTGGTGGAGCAGCTTACAGCCGGGTGGAGCAAGAAGGAGGAGACAGGTGCAGTGGTAGATCACAAAGAGAAAAAGAAGAAATTTGAAAAAAAATTATATTCAGGTATGTATTTTGATTGTTTAATAATTTTTAATATGCAATATATGAAATGCTTGAGTGATAATATGTTTATTATTCTAAAAATAATGTAATTTTTTTTTTATGCATGTTGGTATGTTTGTGAGAAACATTTGGTGAGCAAGTTGATATTTTTGTATGCATGACTTAAGAAATAAAATTTCTTGACAATTTTTAACATGCAATATATAAAATGCTTGAGTGTTAATATATTTATTATTCTGAAAATATTGTTGGTATGTTTGTGAGAAAGTTTTGGTGAGCAAGTTGATATAATACTGTTAAAATGAGTAAAAGTTATTGGGAAAATATTACAAGAAATTAGATTTTTAGTATATAATAGTAAAGAAGGCAAAGAAAAAATAATATAAATTTGTAGTATTAAGAAAATGTTAGGAAAGAGAAAATAAAAATTATAAATGTAAATTATGTTAAGAAAAAAATTTTATATTAAGTCATATAATTTTTGTATCACAAAATATAATAGTTTAATAAGTTGAACAGAGAATATGAGTATAAAGTAAAATAATAGTTTAAGTTTTTAAAAATTAGTAAAAGCTATAGAAGAAAGGGAAAAATTAATAGAAAATTGAGTTTATAATATATTATAGAAAAGGATGTAATAAAAATAAAATATAAATTTATATTATTAAAATATTATTAAAAAATAAAAAATTAGTAATATAAAAAATTGTCAAAAATAAGTAGCATTTTAATTAAAATGTAATTAATAAAAATAAATTATAAAATTATATTATTTAGATAATATTAAAGAAATAAAAAATAGTAAGATAAAAAAAATTGGCGGAACACAATATAACAATTAAAATGTAATTATTAAAAATAAAAAAATTAATATTATTAAAATATGATTAAAAAATGAAAACAATAGTAACATAAAAATTTGTCGAAAATCATTGCATATTTAATTAAAATGTAATTATTAGAAATAAAATATTAATTTATTTTATTAATTAAATTAATAAATATAAAAAATGAAAAATTAATAAAAATAGCAAAATTAATAAATTTATATTATTAAAATATTATTAAAAAATGAAAAATTAGTAATATAAAAAATTGCCAAAAATAAGTAGCATTTTAATTAAAATGTAATTAATAAAAATAAATTATAAAATTATATTATTTAGATAATATTAAAGAAATAAAAAATAGTAAGATAAAAAAATTAGCGAAACTCAATATAACAATTAAAATGTAATTATTAAAAATAATTAATATTATTAAAATATGATTAAAAAATGAAAACAATAGTAACATAAAAATTTGTCGAAATCATTGCATATTTAATTAAAATGTAATTATTAGAAATAAAATATTAATTTATTTTATTAATTAAAATTAAAAAAATAGAAAAATTAGTAATGTAAAATGTTGTTGAAAATAATTTCTTTATTAAGTAAAATATAACGACCTATTATCAACCAGACCGTTTATGCTGATAGTTGTTGCGATTTTTATTTTATCAGAAATGTCAATTCCAACTTTTGCTACTTTATATTGGGATGGAGAAATCATTATGGATGATGAAAGCTGTGAATATTATAGGGGTTCATCAACCGTCATTACTATTGGTAAACGTATGGATTTTGATACTTTAGGAATGAAAATTGTCCGTGGAATTAATCTTAAAGGTGGACATGAATTTATATCGAAAATCTTATTCAGACAACCCATTGAAAAAAATGGCTCATTTAAATGGGACTGCATGGGTTTGGCAAACGATGACGATGTGAATATTATGTTTAATTTCATTGATGAAATTGGAGGTATGTCATCGATTGAATTATATATTGACATTTTTTGACCATCTGCAAATGTTGTTGATGAAGCGGGCCCATCAAATACTTGTTACACTGAAGCACTTCAGTGCACGGATGATTTTGAATTCGCTAGCAGTTATTATTGTCCCGATGATGATGAGGATGATGCGGAGTCTGATGAAGAATGGATTGATAGTGATGACTGGGACATGAATGAGGATGGTGGTCATCATAATGAGTTAGTAGTAGATTTGCCTTTTTACTATAATACTCATGTTGCAAACCCAATAATGCTGCTTATCCCTCCTTCGCCTTATAATGAAATAGATTTTTCATTACTAATGGTTGATCCATGGTCAACACCACAGTGTAGTTCAATGTGGGATCCATTAAAAGAGTTTGAATTAGGACTGATATTCTCATCTAGAGAGGATGTCCAAAAAGCTGTCAAAGAATATCATTTACATAGGCACCATGAGTTTTGTAATGAGGAGACAAAGAGTAGAACATATGCCATCAGGTGCAAAGACATAAAGAGCAATTGTAAGTGGAGATTGCATGCCTCACGAGGGAAAGGAAGTGATATATGGAAAATTACGCGATATAATGGACCACATACATGTGTTAATCCATCACTGTCACAAGATCATAAGTAATTGGATAGCAAATTTATATCTAATTTCATTCTCGCTATCGTATGTGAACAACCCAATGTGAAGATAGGAGCGTTACAGTATGAAATCAAAGATAAGGTTGGATATATGCCAAGTTATTGAAAGACCTAGAAGGCTAGGCACGATGCAATTATTAAGATCTTTGGTGATTGGGAGGAATCTTATGGAAGGTTGGGACAATTTATGCTTGCTTTGTGCAAACAGAAACCCTGAAAGTGTGTTCTTCATTGAAGATGATCCTTTTTTTGTTAATAATAGATTAGATCCTGCTTATCAGGTTTTCGATATAATGTTTTGGGCATATAAACAAACAATAGAAGGATTCAAGAACTGTCGGCCGGTTATATTCATAGACTCAACTTTTTTATATGGGAAGTACAAAGGATGTTTATTTTGTGCAACAACACTTGATGGTAATAACCATATTTTCCCAATTGCGTGGGCAATAATCGACAATGAAAATACAAGGAACTGGGATTGGTTTATGTCTTGTTTGAGGGTGTTTGTGACAGATCATAAAGGAATATGTGTTATATCAGATAGACATATTGCCATAAAAAAGGCAATGAATCAAGATTGGTGGCAGCCCCCTGATGGGCATCATCGATACTGCTTAAGACATATCCTCAGTAATTACAACACAAAGTTTAAGAATACTAATATGAAAGAAGCTCTCCGAAAGGCAGGTTAGTTTTCTAACTTGACTAGTTATTGTTACTGTAATTTAAATATAAATTTCACATAGTAAAAACAAATAACATGGCTTTTTTATTTTTACAGCACAACAAATGGAAAAAAAAATTTTTATGAGGCCATGAACACAATCAAGAATGAGCATCCTGACACGTTTGAATGGGCTAGAAAGATACCTTTGGAAAAATGGACACCTTCTCATGATGGATGGAAACATTATGGCTCCATGACAATTGGTGTGTGCACAATCACTCTTCAGGATGTCAGCATTATTTCCGGTTTGCCAGTACATGGGTCTGCTGTAACTAGAATGTCACGAGCCGACTGGCCAGAAGTTTGTGAGACATTATTGGGAGCTAGACCACCCCTAGAAATGATCCGAGGACATACACTAAAATTATCGTGGCTAGCAGATGAGTTTGGAGATATTCCACATCATGTTGATGATTAAACCGTATTATGGCATGCAAGAGCATTCATATTACGACTTATTGGTTTGATATTTCCCGACAAGACAAACTCATGTGTCAACTTAATGTTTCTGCCCCTTCTAAAAGACTTGAGGGAAGCTGCGACATACAGTTGGGGTGGAGCTTGCTTAGCCTTCCTTTATCGTGAGCTATGCCGTGTTGCTGTTACTGAAACAAAGGAGATTTCAGGACCACTATTCATTTTGCAGATCTGGGCTTGGGAGAGATTTAAAATAATCTCTCCATCAATAAGGGATCCATCAGCACCTCATGATGCACCTCTAGGTGCTAGGTATGTCATTAAATTTATATTTTTATCCATTAAGCAATGAATAAATTGCCTTTTATTGTATTATATTTTTAATTTTCTTATCAACTAACAGGTGGAGTAGAGCTCGACAAATCACTGAAGTAACAACCCATGTACTGCCACAAATTTGGTCTAACCTTGACCGGATGCGACCTGACGATGTAAGTCAAAATTCCATAAATCTGACATAAAATAATATGTTATATTTTTCCTTACATTTATAATCACTTCATGTTTTGCTAATATTCACTTGCAGATCACATGGGAACCATATAGCGAGGAATTATTGGATGAGCTGCCAGACATGTGTATCCAAGGTCGTCCCAGTTGGAAGACAGTGGTGCCATTAATTTGCTTTCATATTATTGAATGGCACCAACCTGACAGAGTGATGAGGCAGTTTGGTTTGGCCCAGCCTATTCCAGCACCACTAATGCAAACAGATGAGCTGCACAATATTACTCTTCGACTCAGTGAGAGTAATTGGGCACACCAACATATATTAATCATTGGAATAGGCAAGAACAATATATTGTTCAAGGGTAACAAATGGGACAACCACTCCAATATCATTTTGAATATATGGAGTGGTACCGTCGAGCTGCTAGATGTTGGATCTCAATAAGTGGAGCTGCTATTGGTTGTGTGGTAATGATTAACAACATATATTTTTTTCATTATTAAATACTTATAATAATAATTTTATCTTTTTTAACCAAAAATGTAACGTTATGTATATATTTTTTATTTTTACAAGAGGACACAATTGAGGATTGTTTGATAAAATTACAAAATCCATCAACAAAAAATGTGGCAAAAGTTAAGCGTACATTAAGGAAAATGATGATTGCTCTAGAACAAGAAAGTTGGCTTTGCCAAATGCCACCTCCTCAGTCTGCACCTCAAGCAGCAACTTTTAATGATGAATTAGAAGAGGACCAACCCGTCAACCAACCTGGGCCCTCACATAGACCAGCACGATGTCGATCACATCCTCCTCGACGTCATCAACATCCAGTGCGTCAATCCTCTCCACCTGATGATGTTATGCCCCCACCTGTCGCGTTTCACCCTTTCTGCATGGTATCAGCGCCTGGTCCTGTTCCCTCAGCTCTTGCACCGTCTGATCCTAGTCCATCCACAGTATTCCAACCATATTCAGCAACCATCCCCACACATTACACTGGTTGGATGCCTACCCCATCAATACCTGGCCCATCAGCACCATGGATGTCATATCATTCTCATGTGCAAAGCAGAAGCACATTTGACTTCACTGAGAGTCAGCAGCCACAAACACCAATGAGCAGCTTATTTGCTCCATTTAGCAGACCATCTAGCATTGGGCCATCACAATATGCTTCGAGCCAATTTGGTGGATATGGTTCAGATCAATACTATGCACTATATCGACCGTGCCTTAGGCCATATTCCATCCGTGCAGTCTATTTGGACATCATGAACAAAGTGCTATGCATTATCTCAGGGGAGAATCATCAGGACAACAACAAGGGCAACCTGGCCAACCCCAAGATGCACAAGGTGATCCAGAAGAGCAGCAAGAAGGGGGACAACATCGAGTTCTTCGACCGAGACGACATATTCGAAGACCTGGTTGTGGCGCATGACTAATTTAAATATTTATTTTCATTTGTATAATAATTATGAATACTTGTCTTAATTTATATCTTGCTTTAAGCCAATTGCTTGTATGACATGCTAGTAAATATTTTATATATATTTTTTTAATTAATTTGAAAATAATAAAGTAATTAAAACTAATAAAGTAACTACATTTATTAATTGCTATGAAGAAAATATATTATCCATAATTATAATAAGAATCAAAATTAATATTAGTTATACTTTAATAACTTTTAACGTTTATAACTAACATAATTTTAAATTTATCAATCTACTATGTTCTAAATATTAGAAAAAAAAAGTCCCCATTAAGATGTATAAAATATACCATTTCAAATATTATACATTTATATTTTTAATCTATAAATTAAGAAATATTTTAATGATTAAGAAATTTTTTTTACAAAAATATAAAATTTCTAATGCGATGGTAATATTTGTAATTTTTTGAATATAAATATTTTTTAAACCGTACAATTATATTATATTTACAATGTATAAATAAAATTAATTTCACAAATATATAATATTAAATTAATATTACTACTACTAAAACATAAAACAAACTTTAAAAAAAATCAATGTAAACAACTAACATATGTAAATTTAATATATTTTATAAAATATAATAAATAAATAAAACTAAATGATCCAAATATTATAAATTTAATATATTATATATTTTATAAAATAAATTAAATAAATAAAATATAAAAATTGTGGGCAACGCTAATACATGGGACGCCAATCATATTAGCGTGTTGTTGGGTTACGCAGCGTTTTGTTGTTGCATGGCGTGCATGTGCAGAGAGGCGAAGGAGCGGAGTTGGGATGCTACTATAAGTAGCGTTTTGCTGCTGAAAGGGATGCCGGACAAGCTAGTATGCGGGGACGCTATTTTGAATAGCGTTTGACGTGAGGATTCTATTTTGAATAGCGTTTTGACGTTATGACGCTATTTTGAATAGCGTTTTATTGTGCCTTTCTTTGGGACACTATTTTAAATAACGTTTTTCTTTTGGGACGTTATTTTGAACAGCGTTTATGTTCCCTCACCCCCTTTCCATAATTACGCAAAATCCTAACCCATTTCACTATTTTTGTTTCCACATTATCCTTGTACGGTCAATTTCCCCGGTTTATAGGTGTTGCAGTTGTTTAAGGCCTTCCCTTATTGGATGGCATCTCAAAGGGTGGTGGTGGTTCGTATTTGACCTCCAGTTTTCTTATGGGCTATATGATAATGAAAGGCATTAGCTCTACCACGTCGTCCCTAGTTTCACCGGCATCTCGATGGCTCTTAATTCTCTTCTCCAGTTGCAGTAGCCTTCTTTTTTACTTTGCCTGTTTGTTCTAAGGGAGATGTCTTTTCTGGGAATCTCTGCTTCTTTGAGATTGTGTCTAAGTTGTGCTTGTCCCGGGTGGCGTCAGAGTTTCCCATTTGGTGCTTCCTTGTGCTGTGAGTTGCTCCCTATAGGTCCAGTGGTTGATGGTTTGGTGCGGTAGCTACAGAAGCATAGCTGAGTCTCAATGAGATTATTACATTTAACAATTACTTATTTAGTTTATGAGATTATTACATACAATTATGAGTTATAATGAGATTATTATATTTAACAATTAATTGTAATGTATGAATTAGAATAAAAAAAGTTCATATTTACCATGAATACATTATTTCTATATTTTAATTGATAGATAATGATTAATATTTGTATCTAATATAAAATAAATATATAACTATGTTTTATCAATTTTTCATAAAGCTATAATAAATGATATAATTGAATATTTTACATTTCAATCATCTCAACTCAAGACAAGGTTTAATAAATTGAAATGTTTACACAATTATATTTTATTAAAAAGTATATTTATTTGTTATTAATAAATTAATATTTTATAAATAAAAAAAAACATTTTTTAAAATATTTTATAAATATAAGAAGATAAAAATTTTTGTCCCTAAACAAATATTCTGACTCTGCCGCTGGGCGGCTATGGTGTCGACTTTTTCCAGTCTTGCCAGATCCTTCTTGCTATCTGATTTCTTTGGATTTTTTTGGAGTGGGCTTTGGAATTTATTATTTATGGCTTGATGGCAAGTGATGGAAGTTAATCATCAACGTAATAGGCTTGTGCCATGTCCTATCAGTGTTTTTTTTTTTTTTTTTTTAAGATCATAATTGAAGGATTAAGTAGATCAATAATTAATATGGATCAAAAAATTTTCAACAATATAAAATATCTTGTTTACTCTTTATATTTTTTGAGGTAATATTTCCCTCCATCTTATACTCGTTTCTCTTTCAATGCTTTCCCTTCAACTACATTCCCTTTTTAAGTAAATAGTAATAAATTATGCTTTCATTTTCAAAAAAAAAAATAAACTTATTTTTTACACTTATTTTCTCTACACACATTGAAAGAAAACATATATAATTATTTGAATTTTAATAACTTATACCTAATATTTAAATTTTAATTTTGAAAATTTATTTTAATTTTACTTTATTGAAACTTTAAAGAGTACAATCCATATGTATTTTTTTTCTTTAGCCAATATTTATAATGAAACAATTTTCTCTTAGCTAATATTTATCGTTTGGAGGCTTTTTAATTGTTTTCCTCAATTCTGTATCAATTGACAAAAATCATGTATATTACATAAAATGTGTAAGGTACAACATGCCAAATTTTCTGCCCTTTAATCTGGATAGTTTCATTGAAAAAAAAAAAGGCTGGTTAATGTTAGGATTAATTGTAATTAAATCAAATTATTCATCTCACTTTTAATTTTAATTTTTGACTTTAATTAAATTTAATTATTTGATTTTTAAACAAAAATTATTTTAATTTAAATTAAAACAATTAATTATTATTCAATTTAAAATTAATTTAAAATTGATATATTATACGAAATTGAATTAGACAGTGACAGATAGATTAATATGCTTATTTGGTTTGAGCAAATAGGGTGAATATATATTAATTCAATTCAATATATGTTTTAATCAATCAAATTAACTAAGTATGTGACATGTTACATTGATTGTATTAATTGTAAAAATTATAATTTAATTGATTCAATTTAATATATATTTGAGTCAGTTGAATCAATTTGAGTATTTGACATGTCATATTGATTATATATTTTAGTCAATTGAGCCTTTAATTGAGTTAATTGAATCAACTGAATTAATTTCAACACGTGACATGTCACATTAATCATATATTTTAGTCAATTGAGTTTTTAATTGAGTCAATTGAACCAAATTGATTATATGTAATGTCACACTAATTATATATATTTGAATCAATTGCAAAATTATAATTTAATTGAATATATATTTAAGTCAATTAAATCAATTCAAGCATGTGACGTATCACATTGATCATCTATATTTAAGCAAATTACGAAAATTATCATTTAACTGAATCAATTAAATATATATTTAAATCAATTGAATCAATTTGAGTATACAACATATCACTTTAATAATTTATTTTAGTTAATTAAGCTTTTAATTAAGTTAATTGAATCAATTGATTATGTGTAATATCACATTGATCATATATATTTGAGTCAATTATAACAATTATCATTTAATTGATTCAACTAAATATATATTTAAATCAATTAAATCATTTCAAGTATGTGACATATCATGTTAATCATATATTTTAGTCAATTGAACATTTAATTGAGTAAATTGAATCAACTGATTATGTACAATGTCACTTTAATCATATATATTTTAGGTTAATTGTGACAATTATCATTTAAATGATTCAATTGAATACATATTTTAGTTAATTGAATCAATTAAGTATGTGACATGTCACATTAATCATATATATTTTAGTTAATTAAATCAAATGAGTATGTGACATGTTACATTGATCATATATTTTAGTCAATTGAGCCCTTAATTAAGTAGATTGAATCAATTGATTATGTACAATATCACATTGACCATATATATTTTAAGTCAATTGTAACGATTATTATTTAAATGCTTCAATTAAATATATATTTTAGTTAATTGAATCATTTGAGTATGTAACATGTCACATTATCCATATATATTTAGAGCAACTATAACAATTATCATTTAAACGATTCAATTGAATATATATTTTAGTTAACTGAATCAATTAAGTATGTGACATGTTAGATTGATAATATATTTTAGTGAATTAAACCTTTAATTGATTCAATTGAGTAAAAATATATAATTTATTTATATAAAATATATTTTTTTAATTAAGTCAATTGAATTCACTTAAAATTATAATATTAATTAATTATTTATTATCATATATACATTAATCGAATCAATATAATTGATTTATATTATTAATTTAATTATGTTAATTTAATCAATTTAAATTCACATTGATCATTTGTTTAATTATAATAAAGTAATATATATTGTATTTTTTTATATTAATTTACACATTAAAATAAAAATAAATGAATAAAAATATATTATTTATTTTTATTTTAAGTTTTTTTAATTTACATAAATAACTTTTTTTCTATTAAATAAAAAAAAGAAAATTATTGATTAAGGAAAAGAGGAGAGAGAGAAGGTAAATGAAACATTTAATTTATATTGAATTTATAGATATAATAAATACAATATACACAATTTAAAATTAAAATTTTAAATTTATGTATTCTCCCATAAAAATAGTTTAAAGGATATTTTAACAAAATGACTTAATTTTTATACATAAAATGATGTTACTATCTTATTAATCCACATTTAATGAGGATCAAATTGATCTCTTAGCCATTTCTTTTTTTTTTTTTATAAGCTAATTGTTTTAAGTAAAGAGTCAAAGTACAGAAAATGCATGGGGCACCTGAATCTAAACCGCCGCCATTAGGCAGACCCAATACACTCTGACCTAAGGAGCTCCTAAGCCAAACGCAGCAGCAAAAGCACAACAACTGCAGCACAAAAAGAAAAAGAAAAGAGCTAGATTGCTGGCATACAAAATCAAAGAAAAGCCGCAAAACTATCATATCATGCCAACCCCTGCTTCGCTAAGCCATCAGCAATTGGAATTTGCTTCCCTGAAAGGTGTACTATCTGTGTTTATTCAATGAATTCCAAGCCTAATTTCACCGTTAATTTCAAAAAGAAAAAAGTTGATGGCGTAAACTCAATCCAACTGTTGGCTATATCTTTAGCCGGATGAAAAATCCCTGCCAGATTTTAATAGAAGCGTGAATTTCTTATCGGTATTACGTGTCTCCTTGGCATATTTCTAGAAATTATACTTTCTTTTCAAGCCTATGATACACTAAATACTATGCATGGTCCTAGGCCTTCGTGTCTTTCTTAACAGCAAAAAAAGAATATATTCCATTATGAATCACCTATATGGGAAATAAAAAGCGATGGACATGGATAAGGCAAATTGGTTGTGGAGGCAAGTTTGTCAGAATCGTCCTAATCAGAAATTTATTCTTTAAAAGGCTATAAATGGAGAATTCAGAACATAGTAGATGACATTCTCAATTGAGCAAATTAAGGATGAAATCATCAATAAGAAGAGAGGTATAACATGACGATAAGAGTCTTGCTTGATAGCCAAGGATGACTTGCCTGCGCCTAATCTTAATCGGGTTGTGGTTCGCATTATTTGTATATATATGAACACAAACTTTTAGTAGGTTTTCAGGCAGTCACCTTGGCTAATTTGACAGGCTCTTCTTTGTCATGCTAGACCTTCTCTTCTCTTCTCTTCTCTTCTTCCCCAACCAAAAGTTATTGCTTCTACGTATGCATATATTGGAGGTGGAAATTGGAGAGGAAGAGAAACCTTACATGAAGATAAGAATCCTTTGTTTGTAGCCAAGGATAACTTTCCTGATCCATGTTCTAAGAGGTTTCAAGGCTATAATTTATATATGCATGATTCCCTTTGTGGCTTCAGGCAGTCTCCTTGGCTATGCTGACAAATTCTTCTCTCTCATGCTAGGCCCTCTCTCTTCTTCTGTATGAAGCTTCTCTTGTCTTGCCTCAGTCATTGTCACAGGTATACATGCAGACTAAAGAGTTTGTTTTCACCTGCCAGGACACAAATTGCCATAGCAGCTCTAAATATCATCTTTTGGAAGGAAAATATAATTAGTTATAAGAAAATTTCATTATAATGCAAAATTTTTTCTTAAAAAAATAACCCTTTCAAGTAAGCAACAAGACCTGTTTCTATTGAGCTGCGATGCATTATTTTTATCTTGCACTCGAAAGATAAAATTGTGAGTGTGGGAGTGCAGTCCTATGTACTGGGCTAGAAAAATGGATTAACCAAGATAGACTAGCATGGAATGTATATATATATATATATATATATATATAAAAGCTCCAAATGAATTTTCGAAAATATATAAAAAAGAATGAGATTATTAAAATATTAGCCCAATAACTAAACGAATTATTCAATATTCATTAGTTAAAATAACTCTATTAAATTTCCTTGAGAGAAAAAGCCTATATATAAATCTAAAACCATTTTCCTTGAGAGAAAAAGCCTATATATAAATCTAAAACCATTTTATCTTGAAAATTATGGTAAAATAAATATTCAAAGATGATGAACAAAATTTTTTGACAAATATCTATGAGTTATGTTCTTTTTTCTTTAGAAAAATTATTCATAAAATTTAACATTTTTTTTTTCCAATTGTTCACATATTTATTATTTGTTCTATTAAGTCATAGCAATGAGTACTATATAATTTTAACTACAATTGTAGGAATTTCCAAGAGACTACTTTATCACCAATTATTTTAACTTCATGACACTCTACTTATATACACATAAATATCTATATTTGTAAATTATAATTGTAAATAAAAATTTTAAATCTGGAATCAATAAATGTAAACAACTAAAAATATAATAGAAAGATAAAATGATATCTCATAATTTTATGTAATAATATTTTTTAAAAAAATAGAACATACGGGGAAATATCTAGTTATATCTTAATGCCTAAAGCCAGTGGCGAAGCCACATTGTTGTGAGGGCCGCAATTGTCCCCCCTTATTTTTTGTTAAAAAAAAATTATTAATTTGAAAATATTAAATTTAGAAATATCTTCCCTTATAATTTAATATTTGCACCAGAAATTTTTAACTTTTTTATTGAAATACCTCTAAATTTTAACTTAAATAAAAAGATAAAAATATTTTAACTTTTGTCATCTTTGTACTTTTAAAAATAATATCTTTATGATTTATAGGAAAAAGAAATAAAATTATAAAGAGTTGAACAAAGTCAAATAAAAAGAAGGTAAATGATCAAAAAAAAAATAAAAATCAATTAAGGATTTGAGAATAAAATGAATAATTTTATATTTGCATTTAGTTTTTTCATTTTTTAAGTTTTATCTTCTAATTTCTATGAGAAAAAAAAAGTATTACAATTTTATGTAGTTTTTAAGTACTCAAATCTATTTTATAAAATTATTTCCTTTACTATCAACTTTTGCTGTAAATATAATAAAAAACAAAAAAAATATTGATAATTTGTATCATAATTGTAAAGTTTTATTAATTTTAATAATTAAATAACTTGTTATAATTATCATTAATTTTTAAAATTGTTAAAGGCCATATTACTAAATTGATGTTATTGTGATTCTTATACATGGGTTCCTCTCAAATTTTAATTTTATTGCAATGGGATAAATCATATTTACCATATTTAATTCCTAAGATTATTAAAAATCATGATATTGTAATTTTTATAAGTTAGTTTTAGTTAAATTTTTCCTTATCATGCTAACAAGAAACAATAGTTATGATTTTATTGTACCCCTATTTATTAATTTTAATAAAAGATATTTCTCGTTTTGCCATTTATGGTATTTTAGAGAGTAAATTTTAACTATAAAATTATATAAAATTTAATTGAATTTCATATTTTAACATTGACTTTAACTACAGTACCACGTTAAGGAGAATTGAATATTAATTTTTTATTGAATGAAACTATGAAATATATTTTTAAATTTTAATTCCAAAATTTAAACTAAAAAGGCTATTATACAATATTTTTGTAAATAAAAATTTGCTTCCCTTAATCTCAAATTCTGGTTTTCCACTGCCTAAAGCAGATAATAATCGACGAGAAATCATGATCTAAACCAATACAGAAATTCCCCACATACATATATATATATATATATATTCTCACAATAGAAATGAATCAGATCAGATCGAGACCTTTATTCTGGTGGGCGAGATCACAATAGGTTTTCAGGCAGTCACCTTGGCTAATTTGACAGGCTCTTCTTTGTCATGCTAGACCTTCTCTTCTCTTCTCTTCTCTTCTCTTCTTCCCAACCAACAAAATATTGCTTCTATATATCTCGGTAGGAATGATTAATGTAAGCATATTGGAGGTGGAAATTAGAGAGAAGAGAGAAGCCTT